>NC_141705.1:4400095-5000095 GCF_971803275.1 Cyanistes caeruleus
ATTAGAAAGAATTTAATCTGAGGTACCACAGTCTTGCCTTTACTGTTCAGTGCATGATGTTGCCAGTGCTGGATACTCCAAGGTTCCCTGAGGAAGAGGATTTGATCCAACTTTAATGAGATCTGAGAGGATCCAGTCAGGAACTGGCCCAGTGATCCAGCTGTGGAATGACCTTGCTGTATTTTGTGTTGGAGTAACCTTGCTATATTTCATTTTGTTTTCTGTTTGTAGCTGGACAGTGCCACTTCTCTCATCCAGGCAGCTAAAAACCTGATGAACGCTGTGGTCCTTACAGTGAAAGCATCATATGTGGCTTCTACTAAATACCAGAAGGTCTATGGCACTGCTGCAGTGAACTCTCCAGTTGTATCTTGGAAGATGAAGGCCCCTGAGAAGAAACCTCTAGTAAAGAGAGAAAAGCCAGAAGAATATCAGACAAGAGTGAGGAGAGGGTCCCAGAAGAAACATATTTCCCCTGTACAGGCCTTAAGTGAATTTAAAGCTATGGATTCATTCTAAACCACTGAGCTTTACCAGGAGGGTTTTATATTCTTTTTTGTATGCGTACCTGCCGACTTGTGTGCGTCTGGCATGGGGTGGGGGGGACAAAGTGACAATTTGCATGTGACCTGAGACTCTATTCCAGTAAATAACTCTCTGCAGTGCCCAAAATTCAGGGCATCGCCTTCTAATGCTAAGTGGACTTAACTCCAAGCTTCCTTTTTAAACTAAACTATAGCATTAAATTGGCCAAAGAAATTGCATCACGGGGGTATACATGTGGAGTAAATGATAAATTCAAGTCTAAACCCCAAAATTTTTATGCATGCAAGAAACATTAGGTTGGCAGGTATATTCAGTGAAAAAAAAAATAAAAAAAAATGGAATTGTAATGGTAGACCATAAAGCTTGTATTGCTTCTGTTGCAGTGCAAAAATGTACTAGCCAATATGCTTCAATGTGTGGCCCAATAATTAAATGATATAACTTTTAAGTCATCTTCATTATAGTATGTGAATTTTTAAAACAGATTCAAACTAATTCATCTTAAAAATGCTTCTTTTGAACCAGATTTTGTTCTTTATATTCTAGTAGTGTTATGATTGCTCACATTTCAATTAATCCCATTAATATGACCAGAGGTTTACTTTTGCCAATTGAATTCCTTATGGTGGAGTATGAAGCACAATATGGTGATTGACATTGCCTTTTATATTATGATTATTATTATTCTGATTATTATGATTATATTAGTAATAGAAGACCTGGTGGTGGAATGTTTAGAGACACGGAAACTGACAGTGTGAGAATTTAGAGGCAAATATGTAGGTGTAGCTTGGATTACAGGTATCTGACATACCATTGTAACCACTAATTCAATAAACTCATTTAACCTTGGAATCCTCAATCTGGCTCGTCTCCTTTAATGCACAGGTATCCTCTGAATGATAGTTGATGTATAGAGTTACTAATTCTGCCTCGTGCTTCCTTTCTTATTCTTCATTTTTGTGAATTTTCTCATTTTTTAATAACCAGAAAAGCCACACATGGTCAGTGGGTCAAAACCAGAGTATAAATCTGAGACAGATTTAACCCTCTATACATATGTGTCATGTGGGATGAAATTATTTGTTTAAATGCAACACCTCAGAATAATCATAAAGATAATTCAATTTATTCACTTGTAAGGCTGGCACTTCAAAACCTTGGAATCATCTCTTGTGCCACACTTTACAGACCTGTACAAAGTCCACTGCACAAATATCTGCTTTTATTCCCTTTTAACACCAACAGTTATTTAACTACAGAGCCTTATCATTATTATACAGAGTATCATCATTATCAAAAAGTCTGGGTGTATATGTAAAAAAAAATGAGCATCAATTAATTTTCCTTATAATTAGATACTATCAAGTCAAGGGAACATTCATGGCCTCACAGGGGATTTGAAACACTGTGATAAACACTGGGTTTACACCAACAGTGACAAGTGTAGCCCTTGCAGAGTTTTTGAGAGATGTTTGGATGTTGTCTCAGATACGCTGATTATTCCTCAGAATAGCAAAGCACCAAATTTTGTTCTATTGCCCTCCTACACAGTCTATGTAAAGAACTGTACTCTCAGAGGTCTTTTAGGAAATTACTATTTTTGCTTTGTTTAGTTGTACTGTGTAATAAAAGCAGTTCCCCAATCAGAGCTGGAGAGTGTAGACATGACCAAAATATATGAGATGTGGGGAAGTCCTTGCAGAGCTTTCCTTACAAAGCCCTGGAGTCTGACATAGACTGACATTGCTTGTGGTAACAATTATCCCCCTAAAAGTAATTGGGATCTTTACAAATGAGATTACAGAGACAAAAGACAGATACAGAGTCTAAAGACAAAAATAGCAAATAACAGACAAGTAAAAACGTCCTGGCATGCTGCATGAGAAAGTAAAATAGGCAATTCACCATGAATAAAAGTAATAGCTCTTCTTCAGAAGTGTTTTCCTCTAAACCTCTGACGAATTAACTCGATGGTTGCTTTAAAATTAGGTTGTTGCTCTAAAAGGCATCTCAAATTTGGAAAAGTTTAGAGGAAAGCATGTAGTCTAATGGAATGAGCATGTGGATTCTCCAGTGCTGGGGTCTCCGTGGATAAAAACCACAGTGAAAGGAATCTGGGATCAGTCACTCACTCAGAATAGTGACTGTGTCTGTGAAATGCTCCAGGGAAATCAGAGTCACTGAGGCAAGAATCCAAAATTATTCTGG
The DNA here is from genome assembly GCF_971803275.1 of Cyanistes caeruleus. NCBI lineage: Eukaryota > Metazoa > Chordata > Aves > Passeriformes > Paridae > Cyanistes > Cyanistes caeruleus. Next base: position 4,402,853 of record NC_141705.1, read on the forward strand.
GCAACTTAGTCCATGGCCATTAGAGTCCTACTTTTGGACGGATTATTTGCCTTTCATCCACCTATGCTCTAATTATCTTCATGGTCACACAGTAAAATTTAGTGTTGATAAATGATAAAGTAATGCACATGATAAAATGAGCCAGCAGCCAACCAGGATGTGCCAGTTCAGTGCCCAGCTCGTGCAGTAAGGCCAACAGGATGGGGACAGGTTTGATAGAGGAAAATATGGGGTGCCTGTGTTTGAATTGTTCATGCAGTTTTTATCCACTCATCTGAAACAAAGGATGGAAAAGTACATGGGAACATGAGAAGGATTACAAAATCTGGAATTGCTGTCTTGCAAGGAAAGGCTAAATCAGGTAAGGCACCAACAGTTTTCAACTATACGGTCTTTAAGTTCCCTTCCAAAATCATTCTATGATTCTGTGAAATTCCTAAATAAGCAAAAAGTAACCACTGGCCCTTAGAATTCAAAAATCCAGTGTTACAAAGCGAACTCAAACAGCAAGTTAATTTTTTTTTTTTTTTCTTAAGTAAGTTGTGAAATTCATTTTCACAATGTCACAATTGCAACTATGATAATTCCATTAACTGCGCCAATCAAGAATTCACCCCACAGACTCTCCATCTTGAAATCTTGCAAATCTTACAGATTTAGAAGAATTTTCAGTGTAGTATAAAGGGTAGGCATAAAAGAATAACGTGGATTTCAAATATTCTCTAGAGAGAGTACTCCATTGAAAAATGGGAACTCCACACCTTTGCTCAGAAATCTTCACCCCTTTCTCATGATCATCACTTTGGTTCTCAACCAAATTGTGTGGGTATCACACATCTTCCTGTGTACCTAGAACCTGGACAATGTTCAAGTTGTACCTAAAATGCAAGAGAAGTGAATATATTTACATATTTCTTAATGACTGAACTTAGATATTTTTAAATTATTTGTTTCCAACTGATAACTATACAGCAAATGCCTGTTTTGAAAATCAGCATGAAGGTCAGAGAGGCCTCCCTGAGCTGAGGACACTTTCTAGTGTGGTTTTAAATTCTGTGGTCGCTCTTCTTGTTACTCACATGCCAGGCATTGTATTTTCTCTGTGAGAATTAGACACCCAAGTTACTGAAGTCATGTCAGAAATGTCTGTAGCTTTTAACCTGTGGCCATAAGAAGAAGGTTAGAGAAAAATTTTGACTTTCCATTTTGATAAACTTCCCATTTGATAAACTTCCCATTTTGGCTTTCCCTTTTTAATAAACCATGGGAAAATGGCCGTGAAGGTATTTCAATTTATAATACACATCTTCAGCAAGGAGACAATTCCTGAATTAAGAAATCAGAGAACACAGAAAGCCTGTACATAACTTCCAAAATAATTTTCCTAAGTTTTTTTTTTCCCCTTATCTGTTTATTTATTAAATTGAGAATCTGAAAGTGAAGAGTTAAGATAGCTAAATATTTATTTTAGGTAAAGCTCCTGAGCAGGTCATTACTACAAAGCAATAGAGGTTTGAAGTGTAGTAAAATAACTTAGTATTACTCAGACATAGCACTTTTTAATCCTTAATTCCTACTGATCTCAATCTCATTATTAAACTCACACATGAGTTTAAGTGCTTGGCTATGAATAATAGTTATCATATGTTTAAAGCTGAAAAAAATGCTTTGAAAATAAGGGAGCAGGGGATAAAGCATCTGCAGAGATTCACTTTGATCCAGTATTTTCCTGCTGCACTGCCCTCAGAGTGTGAAATGTTGATCAATAGTTTGGATCTTTTACACCTGAGAAAGAGGTGGACCAAGGTTTGGAGATGCAGAGGGAAACAGTCCCATGAAAACAAAAATACTGTCTGGATATTTTTATATCTGTTGCTTTGATCTGTATCTCAAAGACAGCTGGCCAAAGCAAGGTTCCCGTGTCTCTCTGAAACTCAATTTTAATACAGAGGATGGATATTTATAGACTTAAAATGACATTTCTGCATATAAAAATGCAGGTTTCTGTCAGATTTAAAAAACTAGTAGGTTTGAGGTTTTTTTAAAATGAATCCCCTGGTATAAATCTGAATTAAAGTCTTATAATGGAAATAAGCCAATGTATCTCCTTTCACTCTTTTTATAAATACACTCGTTTGTTTTATAAACAACACCTCAGGCCAGACTGGGTTGTTCAGTTAATTTGTAAGATGATGAGTATGTGTATGGAGAAGGATGGAAGCTGGAAAAGACAAAAAAAGATGAAGTATTTTGGTTGAAACTTTATCAGGAGTTTGCTCAAAAGTGAAAGGTCAGGTCTGAAGCTGTGTCCAAGGGCAGGCACATTATCCCACGTTGTCCTAGCAGGGAATTCAGCAGCTGTTTGGAAGTTGAGCACACCCTGATCTTGCTGCTGAGCTGCACCTGCAGAGATCAGGAAAAACCAAGATTTTTTTTCTGTTTCTCACTGAATGACCAAGTGCATCCTCAAGCAAGGGTTCACACATTTCTCTTGCTTTAGATATTTTTCCCTTTATGACTCAGTTAACACCAAGTTATGGGGAACTTGACAGCTTGATAAAAGCTGTGGGAGGTAGGAATGTATTTCTGTGCTCTAGTTATACCTTTAAAGGAATAAATATTTAATTACTTGAGGAATGTTTCCTTCTTTTGATAATGTTGGGTGAGGTGTCGTAGGTGAGTAGTTGCTACCCAATCTTGTCTTCCTTTGGGCAAAATTTCAAAGTTCCAGTGTAGTTTGGTGACTCCTGCATAATAATGGGCAGAAAAGAGTGGAATCACTGCAGAGTGTGAAATGTTTATACTTACCTGCTTTACCCCAGCTCACTAAAAATTAAACACAAGGAAGAAAGAGAGATAGTGTTTCCAAAGCCTCCTAGAATATTCAGAGGTAATGACTGCTAGAAGGATGTGCTTGATCTATTATTTTCTTTTCATGAAGTATTTCATGCAGAAATTATTTAAAAAAAAAAAATAAAATAAAAGGTTCTCTGGCCTGCATTTCAAGGAGGTTGTATTAAATTATCTTTATGCCTCTATTTCCTCACTGAACCATAGATTGGGATGCTTTCAGGAGGATAAATGAAAACAAAACATTTTTAAATCTTGATCCCTCATAATCTATTTGAATATTTTCCTATAACTGTGGCTATTTTTAATTATGTGTACTCTGAGTGTGCCTGTACAAAAAAATACAAGGGGTATAGAGAAATGATCAAAAATCTGACAAGCAGAAATTTACTCCCCGAGAAGAAGGTGTTGCATTTAGTTAGCTGGAATATTGCACTAATGACACACAAGACTTTCTGGATGGGATATACTGAGTTTTTTAGGTTGTCTGGAGATCCTAATGCCTGAAAATACATATATACATATATATATACACACACATATGTGTGTGTGTCTTAAGGTATATATAGATATATATTGGGTCCCTCACTCCAAGAAAGACATGGAGGGGCTGGAGTGAGTCCAGAGAATGGAATGGAGCTGGGGAAGGGTCTGGAGCCCCAGGAACTGCTGAGGGAGCTGGAAAGGGGCTCAGCCTGGAGAAAAGGAGGCTCAGGGGGCCCTTGTGGCTCTGCACAACTCCCTGCCAGGAGGGGACAGCCGGGGGGGTCGGGCTCTGCTCGCAGGGAACAGGGACAGGAGGAGAGGGAACAGCTCAGGCTGGGCCAGGGGAAGTTTATGTTGGATATTGGGGGGAAAAAATCTCACAGGCAGGGTTGTCAGGTATTGGTAAGAGCTTTCCAGGGATGTGGTGTGCTCACCATCCCTGGAAGTGTTCAAAAATGTGTGGATGTGGCACCTGGGGACGTGGGACAGTGGTGGCCTTGGCAGTGCTGGGGGAATGGTTGGACTGGATGATCCTAAAGGGCTTTTCCAACCAAAATGAATCTATGATTTTGTGTATATATATATACACGAACCCAGATACAGTGTTTAGTGGGTTTTTATTTGGTTTTGGTTGGGTTTTGGCTGTGTGGAAGCCTGGTGTGTTTTGTCAAACCCCAGGCCCCTGGTTTCCTCAGCTTGCATTGCACAGCCCCGGGCCTGGAACCTGCAGGAGCTCCCAGCCACCCTCTGCTCATTGTCACACACAAGTTTCATTATTAATTAGGCCCTGTTCTACACCTGAGGCTGTAAGGAAGATCAATTATTTGCTCCATAATTGTGGAATAAATTAAGATCACTGGACTTTGTCATAGAGGTACGTGAAGCCCACATGCACCTGAGGTTCATCTGCTCCCTCAGACTCTGCAGAGTGCACAGCCGAGGGCTCAGACAGCTCTGGGGTCTTTCTGAGTCATTTATTTGTCATTTTTCCTGGGGAGAAAATCTCCTCCAGCTTTCCCTACTACCCTGATCTAAACTGATTTGGGTGCTCACACAGTTTTCTATATTTGGGGAGAAAAAGGCAAAGGTTTTTGATCTCCCTTCGCCGGCAGTGATGTCTCAAAAATCCCACACGCACCGTGGGAGATCCCTGTCCCTGGGAGCAGTTTAAACCACAGGTTTGTGTGGATTAGTGGAAAAATTCTCTGCCTGAGGGCACAGGGTGTGCTGCAGGTATCTCAAACATCAGCTTTATTGTACACTGAACATGAGTCACCGGGCTAGGGGAAGAGATTTTTAGCTTTTCTCATTGTGTGCATCTTAAGTGCTTCTACTGCTCATAAAAATAATCTTTTTCCTTTTACCTACAACAGTGACTTTGTGAAGCGGTTGGAGGAAAAAAATCCAGTTTACATCTGAGCTCCTACGTTGCATGGACACATGAAAGAAGTATCTGTGGGAAGGAGTGATATAAGTTCATAAATCATAGGTGTTTCCTGGAGTCACAAAAACTGTATTGGATAAGACCTTGCAGGTTGCCTTTTCTCTTTCTTAATTTCTTTATATCTTCTTTCCTGTTTTGAATTAGCCACTTCTACCTATTCTTTCTCTTTTCTGAGTAAACGTCCATCACTTCAGCCTGAAGAAGCTGGAAGCATCTCTCATGATTGAAGGGGACTTGGATCACTATTTCACCCACTAGAATTCTGGGGCTGAGATTTGATTTTTCTCACAAATAAATGTTTTTAAATGAATCATGAAAAGTGGGTTACAGTCCATATCTCTGTGACAGCATTTGTGTGAAAGCAATTACACTTTTTACATTGAAATTTTTCAAATTAGGATCTTTGGGAGGAGGAGAAGGAGGAAGAAAAGGATTTTTCACTGATATCTCTGGAAGGAAGCCTCAAAAAACAAATCCTGCAATAACACAGGGCATGGTCAGGTATTGTCATCTTGAAATTCTATGTCTAATTCCTTGGAAATAAGTGAAGAAATAGGTTAAAATAACTTTAGATATGTATTTATTTGATGTTAAATTTAAGAGAGATGTAAAGGTTTATGAAGCCTTTATCATTTAAATTTTAATAGATCTTAAGGCAGAATATAGGAAACATGGGGGTTTGATAGATCTTCAATGTCTCTCTTTATCCCTTTTCATCATCCTAAGGATTTTTCACATTGAAATTGCAGTCAGATGAGTGTATTGTGCTTATCCAGGCTGATGCAGGGTTTCCCATCCCACTTTGTGTAAATATATGCTGTATATTAAAGAAGAAAATGTATTTTTTTTTAAAGTCTGTAAATGTTTTATATAAATTTTCAGAATAAAACAAACCCAAACCACTGTGTCCCCTGAATAAGACACAGATATTGGAGACTCTCACTGAACCTCTGTAACCAGGTTGATGATAAGAAAAATAAAACTGAATTAGTCTAAGTCTATGCCCACACAGATACTCACATGTAAACCAGTAATCTGTTAATTTTCTAAAGATATTTCATCAGTAAAAATATTTTTTGTACAATTGTGGGTTGCATTTTGAGGCATATGTTGTTACTGCATCCTACTTTATCACCATCAATTTTCTCAGCTAATTTTTATTGTGTGATTCCTAAGAATTTTATAAAAAATTAATTCTCTATAGTGTTTTTGGGTTTTTTTCAGGTAAAGCAGAAGTAAATAGAAACCACTCAGAAAGATTAAAAAAGGAAAAACAAAAAAGATCACCCTGATTCATATTTAGTTGTCTCTTGATTTTTCCAGATATCAAATCTACCAATATGATACCACAAACCCAACACACAACACCTGCAACTCCTCTCCTGAAAGGGCTGCACTCTGTGGTCACCATCCTTCACAGTGAAACTGTTACGTTTTTAAATTCAAATTTTGTGGATTATGGGAAATTTTAAGGTCTAGTCTGAAGTTAGATGGTACATGTAAACTGATTAAAGGTTTTCACACTGGGATTGTATTGGCCAGGCTGAATCTGGGAGAATTTATAAATTATCTTGACTCATGTCCCCAGATCATTTAATTGTGCACAGCCAGGCACAAGGATCTTTTATTTCCTTCCCTCACTATGGAAAGACAGAGCAGAAATCTGCTTTCAGACTCAAATATAACTGTAGAAGACTGGTGTTTGTTTCCATTTCAGAAACTATTGCACTGGAATAATAAAAATGTAAAGAAAAACTCCTTAAATGACTTTTTTTTTCCCTTGGTCTCCCTCTCAAATGCCTTTCAAACTCGATTTGGCAGGGGGGAAAGAGAGACAGAGAGAGAAAATTACTAGGGCAGCCCTAAAGCCTGTTAATTTATACAATATATACCATAATATATATGTTTTTACTCCCAAAAGCATCTGACTGAGAATATGGTTTGTTAATTGACCTGTAGAGCCTCATGTGTTGGGCATACTACGTTGTCTCCTAATTATGCACTCCTCATCAAGGCTTATTGCTTAGGTACAGCTGCTTAGGAAAAGAGGGCACCAATTGAACTTCAAAAGAGAAAAGGAAAGGCTGCAGCTGATGTTGGAGTGTCCTGTGTGCTGCAGAGGGCACGCTGACCTTTGGTAAATAAGATAAATAGAGAGATTTACATGGGAGCTGCCCCTCCCATTGGGTTTAATTGCTCCCCTGGAGCTTCCCCAATGGAATGGAGAGTGGTTCCTGGCTGTGAGGATGTGGGCAAGGTAACTCTCCTGCCACATTCATCTGTTTGGTTTGGGGGTCAGAGGTGATGGCAGGAGCTGCTCAGCTCCTCCTCAGGTTGTTGGAGCTGAGCAGCAGAATCTCCCTCTTGTGTGTGACAAAGGCAGCTTGTAGGAGGTAACCTGGATTTACAGCACTTTTACAGGAAAAAAAATGAGCCAACAGACCTCATTCAGAGCGAATTGCATTTATTATTGATGAAGTATTTTAGATTGCTGTGACATTTTATTTTTCCTTTCAGGATTGGTGTTTCTTACTTGGGAGGTTTTTCTACATTATTAATTCAATCCTACAGAGCACCTTGCTCTTTTATTTTCTGCTTTCACTTTCTTCTTACTCCTTCCAAAGCTGTGGGATTTTAGGTTTGCAGTCAAGCTACTGAAAGCTCTGTTCTTGCTTAAAGAAATACTTCAATACTGATTATTTTATGACTTGTTTTTTTTTGTTTGTTTTTTCTTTCTCCTACCTCCTCAGCCTTTTGTGTTCAGGAGGAAGCATCATTATTTATATTAACCTCATTGGGTGGGCATCTTATAATTCCCCACTGTGATGGCATCAGGAATTATTTTTAGTGGCTTGGGACAGAGGAAATGCTGTCAAACAGTTTTATTACCTATTTCTGGGAGAGCAAGCTTTGGCTGAGTGCATCCATATCACAAAGGTTCTAATGGTTTCAGAATTCTCATGGATCTTCACCTCAGACTATTCAGATGGGTCCAGGCCTCTGTATTGTCTGTGTTGTTTTTTGAGGTGTTATCCATCTTGTGCCACAGAACATGACTTGGAGATACCCAAATTGGCTGTGCCTGAGCTGCAGCTGAAACCAGAAGCAGTAAAAGGGCCCCACAGCCTTTTTCTGAGTGAGTAAATCCCTGATAAGTGGCATTTTACAATGGCTGAAAAAGTTATCCAGGCTTTTAACACAGAAAATACATGACTTTTCTCTACAGTAATCTTTTATAAGGAGATTAAAATAGCTGTAAAAGTCAAGATTCATTATGACGTAATATTTCTGAACTAAAATGCGAAAATGTCTTAAGGAAACGGGATAGTCATAAAGAAAACCAATATTAACAGCTACCTTTGTCCACTGCACTATTGCAGCTGGTTCCCCAAATTCAGGCTTGTTTTCCATCAATCAATGGCTTTCTGACAGGAAACTCTCCTCAAAGAAACTCCCTCCCTATTTGACTCAATGTCTGCACCTCTCAGATGCCCTTCTCTGCACCGTGTGCTCCCTCCCTTCTCCTTCCCCTTTCTTCTGCCTCTGTTCTGGACCCCAATTTCCCTTTCCCTGGGGATTATTGCCTCCTCCCCACCACTTTTCCCAGGCAATCCCTGTCTAGTCAAAGCTGGCTGGGGAGCCTCTGCCCCAGGAGTTGTAGGGTGAGGATGTGCAGCTCTGTGCCTCAGGTGTGTGAATGAAGACTTTCCAAAAGCAGGGCCATCCCAGACCATCTCCAAAGCATTATTTGTCAGAAGCAAAATGTTCCTTTTGGATTAGCCACTCTGTGGTGATTACCCTGAGAGCAGGGCTGATAGCTGGCTCTGCATTATCCTGTTAGGCTGCACTCAGCAGTGACCTGAGACCCTCTTTGCTGAACCACTGAGCTCAGTTTGCTGCCTGGCTACAGGGAATGACTTGGCTAGGATACCCCAGGAAAACCCCCCAGGGGCTCCACACTGTGGACCAGCAGTGTAGAGTAGGAGGAGAGGAGTCTACTCTTTCCCTGCAGCAATTCCATGCACTTTTGGGACACTTCTCCCAGCTACTTCAAAATTGGAACTGGACTGTCGCCCTCCCTCATTTTGGCTCTGTTGGGTTTGGGGAGGTTTCAATTTTATTTACTTCCTGTCAAAGTGCAACTAATTTCCATGTTGTATGCTGTGGGGACTTGTGTGTTGTCTGAACTGAAGTTGTTCTTTGCATGGCAGAAATGTTGCTGTGGGAACCAACCACTCAACGTTTGTCCTCTTAGCAAGAGCTTCCTTTGCCTGGAAATCCCTTTTTTCCTGGGCTTTCAATCTCTCATAGATAAACCCTGAAATGTTGGTGTGTTTGTTACAGGCACTTGAATTTTTCCACTTTTACATCTGTGCCTTTGTAAGACTGACAAAACTTGCTTGTGTGTGCTGGGTAACGTTAAACTGGTGGGGTTTTTATTGCAACTAGGGCATAAAGGGCGGTATTTGGGCATTTAGCATAATTATTTGGGCTAGGTTGCATTTGGATGTACAACTAACCTTTCCCCAAGATGTCAGATTGCTTAAAAAATAAACAGAAGTCGGGCAGATGTGGGAAGAGGTGGTGAAGGAAACCAGACCATCAGTGGAAAGGAGGTGTGAGAGTTGAGCTTATCTGACCTCTTCAAAGCACTCAGAACTTCTACACTGAATGGCGATGTTTTGGGGTTGATTTCTGTGGCCAGGTATGGAAGTTTTTCCTGCTGCCTGGTGTGTGTGTGTGTTAAGATGAAATCTCTGACTGCAGTGCCCAGAGTGTTGGGGCTGGGGAGGGGCCCAGGAGCAGCCTGTGTGTGATGGCACAAAGCTTGGGGAGGGTTTGTTAACCTGTTTGCTCTGCCTTTATTCTCACTTCTGTCTGCCTGTCTCATTAACCTGTGTGATCTGACACCGTGTCTGTAGGAGGCCACTTGAGCACAGAAGCTCTCTCCCCCCGTGGAAAACCAATTTAAACTTGACAATAAGTGGTGGAGGAATTGCAGGAGCCTCACTCTTGAAGTCATAAATGTATATCAATGGATAGGAACTTCATAAGTATGCTATGTAAAATCTCTGTCTGCAATTAATTCTATATTAAAATCCATATATTGGCGGAGTAGACAGCAGTAAAATATGGGTAATACTGAAGCAATGAGTCATATCACCAATGGTGAGGCCCCTTGTGAAGAATTTTATCAAGAGTTTATACTAATCTTTTTTGAAATTGTCACAAACATCTTTTATTCTAATTATCATTGTCTGAGGTTCTGGTAAGAAACCGTGTATCATTTTGCAATACAAATTCTTCATAACTGTGGATCCTTGTCCTGTGTAGTACCATTAAAGTGACTTTATATCCCTTATGTACACAAATAAAACAGGAGACAGTTCAAAATACCCTCTCTTTATCATAAATTGATTATAATTATTTTGCAAAAATGACTCTTCAGTCATAAGTTAGCTTAGCTTACAATGCACTGATATTGAATAAAGATTTTGTTCTTATACATCTATTTTCTTCAACAGTAGTGATTTGACCCCAATTGAAATTTGTACTAGTAAGGACATGTTTTCCACATGTCTTCTTGTTTAAAAGAAGGGCAGGTGATCTTTCTTTACTTCAACCAATCTAAAATCAATCAATGGCAGCTGATTACCTTTTCAGAATACTGTCATTATTTTAATGGATTATTTTTGTGTGTGTGTAAAATTCAAAATGCTAGCCCAGATTTTCCTTTAGCATCACTGACAGGCGACTCTGGGAATGTTTGGCCCCTGGAATGCCTGGCTGAGGTACAAGCTGCAGCACCCTGTGACTAACACGGATCATGCCGAGGAAGCACTGGAAGAAGGGGGTGGGAAGCTGTTGGGTGGGAGTAGCTGAAGCACTGTTTGGCACCATGGCAGAGATCCCTGGCATGCAGAGCGTGTTCCAAGTGTTTGCTCTGCCTTTTTCACTGGCAGTACATTCAATCAGTGTCTTCAAAGTATCACCAGCATCTGGCCCAGATTAATCCACAGTTTTGTGTACTTTTTTTTTTTTTTTCCCTTTTTTTACAACTTGTAGGCTTGTACATACCAATTTTTGAGACTATCTTTCTAAGCAAGTATGGGGAAGAGAAGGCTTGGGAAAGAGCTTCCAGCAGCTTCCAGTGCCTAAAAGGGCTCTGAGAGAGCTGGAGAAGGACTTTGGGCAAGGGCCTGGAGTGACAGGGCAAGAGGGAATGGCTTTAGGCTGAAGTAGGGTATATTTAGATTGGATATTACATCGAAACTGTGAGAGTGGTGAGACAGAGATTGCCCAGAGAAATTTTGGCTGCCCCATGGCTGGAATGGATGGGTTGGACAGTCTTGGAGCAACCTGGGCTCGTGGAAAGTGTTCCAGCCCATGGCAGGGGTGAAACAAAGTGATCTTTAAGGTCCCTTCCAACCTAAACCATTCTATGATTTGTTTATTCTGTGAATATGGTCCTCTAGTCACAGCTTTGGTTTTAGCAGCAGATTATTTGAGTCAGTGAGTTTGGATAAGCTAAAAAAATACCCAAACAACCTAAAGCTTCTGAGGTATTCAAACTGCAGGAAGCTGTATTCATTTGACAAAGCCTTACTAGGAATTCTAAATAATAAGATCATAAAAAGCATTCTTATGCAAGCACAAGGAGCATGTTTCATCAATAATTGATGGCTGAGTGTTTAATGTTGGCTACAGCTGTTCTTGTGTGTATCTTTTTATTATTGCACTGTGACTCCACCAAGACTTCTGATTCTACTCTGAGGCCTTGCTGCAGGCATTTTAACTTACTCTCACAAGCATGCCACGAGTACAAGGCACAGAGCTAATGGCTCCAAGCATAAAAATAAGAAGGAAATCAGAGATCTGTGTTACCAACAAGCTCCTGTCTGTGTTACAGCTGGAATATTTAATAATAACTCCTGGAACACAGAGCACCTTGACATCCACACTGTTAAATGTCAAGCAGGGAGTAAATGCAGACAGGTAGAGAAAATGAAGCCTGGCAACCATCAGTTGTCTGTATTTTAAAACACTTCCGAGCAAATTGAGGGGGCTCTTGCCACTCTCTGTGTTCCCAGCACAGCTAGAGATGACTTGTGATGCTCCATGCCCAAATCAGCCACTGGCAGTTCTGGTCTCTGTCTGACAACCTCTGGCCCCTGTTTGACAGAGCCTGGATAATAATTTTTCTGAGGAAGAACAGGATATTATTCAAATAGTGCACCATGTGGACACCTCTGTCATAGAAATGAAGAATAAATTTGCCGTAATATTTTAAGAGCTAGAGGTGAAGAGTTCAGTTTATAGAATATATCCAAGGCTAGAAAGATTTCTGTGCTCCACATCTTCCTACTACATCATTCTATAACTGAGAGCTAAACTCTTTAATTTGATGCTGTTTCCTTAAGTGAAATTCTCCCTCTCCTGTCAGTCTCACCTTAAATAAATACAAGACAAATGTTTTTCAAATGCTACCTGCTTTGAATTGCTACATTTTCAAGCAGACTTGGATGGGAAATTGTCAATATTTACTTCAAGAGGAAAAAATATTTTTTACGTTATTTCATAAATATTTTCTTAGCATATAAATAAGGGGGGAAAAGTCCAATAACTAGAGTTTCTCAAAATGCCAAATTTATTTTCGCTCTCTATACTGAGACTTTGAAGGGTTACAGTGAGCAACTGATCTTCCTGTTCTCAAACTTTAAATCAAACAAAGCTTTCCTTAAAAAAATAAAAAATAAAAAATTCTGTGAAGAAAAAAATTAACAAAATATAGTTCCAGCTAAGTATATTGAAAAGAATCAAAGACTTCTCCACAAAGGAGATCATCATCTGATTTAAGCCAGAATAGCTACATTGTCATCAGAAGTTAATCTTTTTAAGGTCATTAAAGTTATTACCTGCTAGGATTTTAAAAACAGGACAGTTTCTGCATTCTTCACTCACGGTATTTTAGGCAGGAATCACCAGGCTCTGCATACTGGAACACTTTCCCAATATACATTTTTAAAAGATCCTCTCTTTTGGCTGCTGGCCTTTCTGCCTAAGTATATCTTTTTAAGATTAACATTTTCTATGCTGTTTGTTTATGAACCCAGCTGAGTTAAAAATAGTCTGGACTAATTCTGTCCCATTTGAATCACAGAATGATAGGATTATTGATATTGGAAAAACCTTATGAGATCATGAAGTCCAACTGTTCCCCAAGGCCACCCCTGCCCCATGTCCCCAAGTGCCACATCCTCATGGCTTTTAAATCCCTCCAGGGATGGGGACTCCAGCACTGCCCTGGGCAGCTCTGCCAATGCCAGCCCTTTTTGTGAAGAAATTTTCCCAAATATCCAACCTAAAACTCCTCTGCAGAACCTGATGTTGTTTCCTCTTGTTCTATTGCTTGTTACATACTCTTACTATGTGTCAGAGATTATTCTGATCCTTTTTAGCCCAAAGAGCGTGTGATGGCATAAAAAATGCCTTGTAGCAATCTCAGTATGCAAAGCTGGCACCATACAATTTAATAATGTGCAATCTCGTGAAAGAAGGTATTAAATTAGCTTTATAGGATCACTTTCAAAAGAAAATGTGATTTATAGCATCTTGTTTTAGGTCTTTATCTGCTATATCTTGCGTCAACCATTATTTTCTTCAGAAGCAATGTCAGGCTGATGTGCCTGTAGTTACTTGGTTTATCTAAATATTGTTTTATCTAAATACCAACACTCTCTCCATTTGAAGGATGTGGATGCAGGGCACACGGGATTGCTATGTTTTCAGATTTATTTTTTCCAGGATTGGAAATCACCCACATTCATCTGGGCTAATGGGGACACGTAAATCTTGCAGTCAAAGATGACACTGCTGGGTGCAGCTGAGCTCCCAGAGGTTCATTACGTCCTCACACATAATCATGAAATATGTGAGATTAACCCAGCCCTGGGAAATGCCTCTTTCTCACTGTTGGTGATGAAGGCAGGTTAGGATGATTTGCTCACAGGTGTCCACACTCTGCCAACTCCTCAAATTAAATATTGTTCAAAGAAAGTAAATAGGACAATGGAAGGATACCGGAGCCTGTCAGCTGAGCAATATTTCTCAGGGAAATGGAGTATAATGAGTGACTGCCAAGGAGAGATGCAAGCAGACAGAGCATTACTGACAACATAAACATGGCAAAATTAGGCAAAACTCATGGTGAAGTTATCTGACTGTCTGCTACCTGCACGGCTAAATTTCTGTTCCCAGTTTGGTCTAAATGATGGGACAATTTTTAATTACTAAGCACAGATATTTTTACAATTTTTAATTACTAAGCACAGACATTTTTGTTGGCAATATTCTCTCTTAATCCACAAGTAGGATGGAATTCTGGGAATATATCATGACTGCATTCACAGGAGGTTGTCTGTCAGACTTCATCCTCTCTTTCTGTCAGCAGCTGGGCTGAGCAAGCCCAGGGACAGCAGGAAGGGGACACATCCTCATGCTGAGGCAGGGAGTAGATGAGATTTCAACCTCTGCCTTCAATTACGTGATGCCCAGCAAGTCCCTTAAACCAACTTTACACAAATGGTCATTAATTGAGCATCCCTTGCTTCCAGGTCTCTCATCTTCACATCCCAGATGGTGACTGGCAGGAGTCTGGGCTCCTGCAGCAGCCGAAGTCACTGAGTCAGTGCTTAAAAAACAAAAAATAAACCACGATATAGGGATATGTACCCTGAAAAAATATTCCAGGCGTCTCAGGCTGGACAATCCTTATTATTTTTATTTGCTTGATTTTAATATCTTTGTGTTTCAGCTGCCCATTGGTAGAATGGACACATGTTGCATCCCAGAAAGGATAATTTAATTAATATTTAAGAAGTAGCTGGTTTCTGAAGTGATGAGCACACTAGAAGGTTCAGGAAGAAATTCATAATTATATTTTTGAAGCTGGAGTTGACTGGGGCAGAATAAATACAGGACAGGCCAGTAAGCTGAAAGATGAGTGTCAAATGGCAGCTGATTAAGTGAGCATTGTCCTTCCTGCTGTGTGGGTGAGGTGTGTGAAACACAAGCAGTTAGCTTTCTGTCTGTCCTGAACCCCAAGAAATCAGATAACTGTAAAATTGGAAAACTTTTCTGATGGAATGTTATGGTGAAAGCTTGCTTTAGAACATTGTGTTACCCTGGGAAAATAAATTACATTTTCTTACTAAAGTGATTTGAATGTTATTCAGAATTTCTCCTTTCAACTGGAAAGAAAGAAAAAAAAATTGAACAAAGCATTTTACTCAAGAAAACATATTTTCAACATTTTGAACACTGGAAGGAGACACAGTCTGAACTCCAAGTCTTTGTCTATTTTAGTGTGCAGGCTTCCATGAAATCCCAGAGCAAAACATCAGTGCAGACACAAAGTTTATGCATTAACAACCTCCACATAAAGCTGAGCACCTGGCTTTGTGTCCCTTAGAAACACAAGTTTCTGTCTCAGGTCATTCTTCACAGAACCATGGAACGGTTTGGGCTGGAAGGGACCTTAAAGATCATCCAGGTCCCACCCCCTGCCAGGGGCAGGGACATTCCCCATTCTTGTGATGTGAAGGACAAGACTGTCGGGTAGTAATGGAGGCAAAAACTTTATCCTACAATCAGCTACTGGAACTTATGTTGAGGGATTTTTGTGGAGAAAGATGCACTTCAAATCCCTGACATTTTGTGTATTCAACACGCTTGTGAAAATAATCCTGTCCTGGAATAATTGCAAATAATCATGGTGATATTTTTGTAATTAAAATGCAAATGCACAGAAAATTCTCTAAGGGTAAGAGCAGTGATTCTTATATGACACTTCTCATCAGTGGAATACTATTTTTTAGAAAAGGAGGAAAATAGCAAAACCAATCCCTTTGTTTTACAGATACATAAATTGAGGTCAGGTACATTACAAACAGTACAGACAGTAGAAATTGAAATATCATAAAATGCCATTTCTACAATATCATGCATCATAAAAGTAGAATAAAGAAATTAATATTCACTGCTCAATTCAATAAAATAGGAATTATTAAAACTTACAATAGCTTAGAAATTCTCTCTCTGCCAATTAAGTCATCATTCTTGTGTGCAATACCTACCCGCAAAAATAGATTGAATTGCATGGTACTACCAGACTTAATAGTGCTGTTTGAAAATGTTCTATTGAACAGTTCCTTTTTTAAAAAAACTTTTGCTTTCAAGAATCTGACAAAAAGAAGGTTTGGGATTTGGGTTTTTTGGCAGTTAGGATTAGCAAGGGGTTTTTTCAGCTTTCAGAAGGAATGCTGCATATTGGTAACATCTACATCTAAATTAGTTAAAGTAGAAAAGTATTAATTTCTTATTTCCCTTTCCCTGAAAACACTATTTTTATAAGTGTTATAAACAAAGATGTTTGTTTCATCTGTCAAAATTTAGATTGGCAGATAATTTGCCTATTTTCTATGAAGATTATCATGTACAAGAGCCATCTTTTCTGAAACTGACCACAAGACTAAGCAAATTGCTTTGTGTGTGGTGAACTGTCAGAGGCAGATCCGGCTTTGCCCTGGGAAGGACAAGGCCTTAATTTAGGGGGTAAAAACATTGCTCAGGATGAGCAAAGGCTGAAGGATCTGCTCACTAGCAGAGGTACCCGTGAAGTGTCGTGACTAATTGGGCAGGCGACTCTGAAATTAGCATTTGCTGAATGGTTTAATAAAAATCAGCGTGGTACGAAGAAAAATAACAGCAATTACTGAGTTGCATAACTCCCAGGAAACATCTATCAGACATCACAGACTTGCTGAAGATGTATAATTTAGCATTCCCCTTCCTCAGAACTGCCTGTTCTTGCTCAAGATGGTCTCTCTCCACCATATCCCCCATCTGCTCCACCCCCGCTTCCTATCCTGTCTCGTTGCTTGTACACTTTTTTTTTAATATTTTATTTTTTTTATTACTGGTATTCGTTTTAAGGAATCAATATCAGTCCTCCAGTTGAATATTCAGCCTGCTGAGGGCCTCTGCCAGTTAAACAGTGATTCCAAATCCCATTAGCTTCAAGTCACTGGTTTCCATTTAATCTTAATTTTATCTAGCCAGGCCATGGTACTGCTGTATACCGGTGGTATCAGTGTTTGGGTTGCAATTGTGGAAACAGGGAAATTTCACAGAGGAGTCACTTCTCAGCAGAGCTGATTTTAATATCCTGTGCACAGTGCTGATTCTTAATTTACTTGTGACCAAGGGAGTAAAATGTCTCAGTCCAGAGGCACTGAAGGAGGGTGACTGGGAGACATCAGCGTGTCCTCAGGTGAAATATGCACTGTGCATATTATTTTTGTTGTTGCTGTTGTTATTGTTGTTGTTTTTTTGTTTTTTTTATATTTCTTGGGCTGTGACAGTTTAAACTGGGGGTGTTTATGACTGGGATTTTGAGGAGAATTTATGAAGATTTGGCCAAGGCTTCCACACTTTGGTCATAACTCACCAGTGATGTCAGGGACTGCTCAGGGCCTGAAGGACCTCCCTGAGGTGCAGTTCATGCAGGTGGAGTTTTTGTGAGGATGAGCAGGGTAAAACCCCTGATCCAGCACTGCTGCAGTGACACATGGGGTGATGTGAAAAGCAGAGGTCAAATCTGTCCCTCCCAGCAATGTCTCCCTTCACTCCAACAGCCCCAAGGACTCCTGATGCCCCTTAGCCTATCACACCCTTCCAAAAGCTCTTCTACATCTCACAACTCCTGCCTCTGACTTTTGCAAATTGTCTGACCATGCAAACTATTTGATATTTAATTTCTAGGAATTGTGCCTATAAAGATGTTTTAATCACATAAGATAGGACTTTAGTTTGGGTTGAAAAATCTAATAAAAGCTTTGCTGGCTCAAAGGTAGAATAGGTCTTTTAGATGAGATCCTGAAGGCATTATCTGCTGAATTTAGATACTTTTAGATATAATAAAATCTTTTTCTAATGGCAACTGACAATCTGTGAGCACATAAACTCCTTGCATATCTTCAGAGGTCTCAGTTACCAACATTTCCAATTTGAAAGCACATCCCTCCTAAACCACACGACCTCCTCTTTAAATGTCAGCAGCTTACCAGCTTCCAGCCCTTACAGGGAAAAACACCTTTATCGGTGTGTGGATGCAGCATGTGATAAAACAGACAGAACCTGTTTCTGTTTTATTGACATTTCTGATGTGTGTAAAATTACTGTAATATAAAGAGGGTTAACCAGAGTGTTTAGCTGAGAGGCTGCTTGAACTATGACTGAAAACAAGTGCTTCTCTAATAATCACAGGCAATTAAAAGAAAAAAAAAGTTAAAGCAGAGGAGTCTTGTTTATCTAATAAATAGGTCACTAGAGAGAAGTTGATAAGAGGGTGTAAAAAAATCAATGACTGACTTGAGTGAAAAAGTAAAAACCACTAAATTTTCAGTCCTACTCTGACAAGAGCACTTGTCTTGATGGTGTCATAATTGTTTGGGCAATTTTGTGTGACAATAAAATTCTAGTTATGATGGAAGAAGTTTTGTGACCTGCTACTACAGCTTTAAGTTTCCATTAAAGAGTCACACTTTGCATTTCTCTGCAATTTGTAGCTCCTGCTTTTGACCACAGAAAGAACTCTTCTGGTTGGTTTGTGTTCTGCATAATAATGAAAATCTTACACTTGTCAGTAGCAATGGAACAGGATTAAGCCTTGAGGACAGCAGACTGTTCTGCTCAGCTTCTTGTTGGATACAAGGAGTACACAGGGAATAAAAAATGGAAATAAACCCCCATATTCTTACAGCCAGGCTTTTAAATATGAGTCACATTCAATCATAGACTCATTTAAGCTGGAAAAGCCCTCTGAAGCCATTAAGTCCCACCATTAACCTGACACTGCCAAGTCCACCACAAAACCGTGTCCCCAGGTGCCACCTGAGGATTTGCTTTTGTGGGAAGAAGTGGAAATGGATTATATGTCCGTGAAAAGCAGTTTGAGGGAACTACATCCTCCAACCAAGCTGATGGAAAATGAGGAGTAATAAATAACACTGGGAAAAACAAGAGTCTCTGGAGAGAATACCCTCCCTGTGCCGTGCTCGGGGGCTGGTTTCTCCTCTTGTGGAAAGTTCTGGCTATTCCTGGGCACTGTGGGAAGCTGGTGGCTGCTGTTGTCTCGTGTTCCTGGGGGAGGTGAACAATTGCTGGCATCGCTGGGATTGGCTCTGATGAGATTTTGTCCTCCTCAAAAATAAACTCTGCGGTATTTTGGGAAAAGGAAGCTATTGATAGATTCAGATTTTCTCCAAACTTCTGCTGAATGACCTGAGCATTGTCCAAGTCTGATGGCAGCGATGAGGGTTGCCTGACCAGTCAGACTCTACAGTGTAGACATTTAAATTATTACAGTGAGTCACTGAAGGCTCTTTTTAGTAAAATAAAAGAAACAAGTGACTGTAGGATCCTGCTAGCTGCATCCTAAAGCAGACAACTACCTTTGGGCAAGAAGATCACCTTCTAAAATAGTTATTTTTGCCTTTGACAGAAAAAAAAAAGGACCCTGAGGTGTCTTGGTCAGGTGTGAAGGTGTATAAAGTTAGGAGATGTGAATCCTAATCTGCAAGCTTCAGGAGAGAGAATATTAGGGAATGCAAAGGGAAGTGAGCAACTAACATTTAGTGACAATAAGGAGTTAAATTATCATGACAAAAGCGTCAAAATGTTTTATCTTAAATAAGAAGCAAGAGAGTTTTGTTTCTTTTTAAATATTTATTGTGATTTTTCCTGCCTGTCAGGGTTGTTTTGAACTTTGTATCAACCCTTACACTGAAGGATAAATTAAGCTTGATGAGCAAATAGATGAGTAAAGCATGTTCCATCTTGTGAGAAGAGTTTTGCTTTTTCAAGCCTTTCCGCAGCTAAGGAGGCCAGGATTAGCACTACTGCAATATTTTTTTAAGTAAGTCCAGCATTTCCTAGTGCAATATTTTCTAAAAGATGAGAGGAGTGTGAAAATTAAAAAGAAGAGAGCTTTATGCCAGCATTTAAAGAGCTGCTTACTTTACCCCTTGGAAACAACGTATGGCTCCCTGTGTGTTTTCTGGTGTTTTTTATAGGACAAATCTCTCTCAGTCTGCAGCCCAAGTTGATATATCTTCTTCCTCATTTTATCTATTTTTCTTTAATCTTTTAAGATTAGAAATGTCAATATTTCATGTTTTATGTAACAAATAAGTGTAAAAAATATATTGCTGTTCACCTCATTGTTAACTACCATAAGAGTCTCTCAATGGGAGATCAGTTTCAATTTTTGAAAATTGGTTGTTGGTTAAGGATATTGTTGCTGGAAAATAATTTTGGTGATATGAAGGAGAAGAAGAGAACATATTAAAAAATATGCTATAACAGATTATTAGTAGACATATATTCTAAATTAGGGATATCAGGAAGGATAAGGTTCTGCTTTGTAGTATGTTTGGGGCTGAATTTAGCCAGATTTCACAAAAAAAAAATACAGTATACAACAGAGGTGTGAGGGAAAATCTGAAGATTTAAATTAGAATACATTTTTTCTTGTCCTCTTTATTCTTACCTCCATACTGTATAAAATACAGTAATGTTCCCTGAAGCAAAAAGAACAAATCAGAATTTTCCCAGATGAAGTCATGAACCAACTTTGTTAGAGATTTAAGCTCTCTCTCTCCCTCCAGCCTAATCTTTAATTCCATTATATGAAATGAAACAAACCCAAAAGGAAGAGGTCAAGGATATCCTTTCCACTTTTCACTCCAGAATATTTATAATCTGGTGCGGTGCATTCTCCTGGAGAAAGGTTTTGAATCCTCTCAGGGAACATCAGGCATTTGTTCTGCATCCTGGCAGAGTGCATTAAGTTCTGAGCTAGAAAAAATGGAGATAATTTTTTTTCTGAGTAAGAGCAGGAGCTGAAGAATAAATTCAGCATCCAAGACTCTGAGTCACACAGCCTGGGAGGGACCACTGGAAGTCATCAAGATTTGCCTTCTGCGTAGGACAGGCCATGGAAATTGAGCTTAATTTACAGGCTAGACCCATTATTCAGAGAAGAAATTAATATTTGTGAGTGGTAGCCAGAATCCTCTTCTTTTTTGAAAAATAACATAATTGAGATTGCTCAAAAAAATTCATCTTTCTGGTGACCTAAACATCACAGTCTTTTTCAGACCTTTTGTTACCACAGTATGCAACATGTGCCTTTTTGAACACATGTCCCAAGTGATTTAGGCTAACCAAAAGTGCTTCTGAAAAATCTGAAGAAACATTGAATTTATGTACATAACACCAAAAGCATTTAATATTCTTCCATGTTGAAGAAAATCTGTGAAGAATGACTTCACAATCAATATATTGAATTGGCTTGGGGTAGTTTTACAGGGTTAGTTGAAAGGAGTATTTTCTTATGACAACATTTAGGCACATTAGTTATCGTTCTCTGTGTATAACTAGTGAGTTTTATTCCTATGAGGGCTCCAAATGTACAAAAAAAAAAAGGTGTCATCTCTGTCAGGGATCTCACAGTCTGCAGAAGACATTTTCAAATCAGTGTTTAGACAATAATTCATGAAGAGAGGGTGACCAGAAATTCAGAAGAGCTGAGACACATTCACAGATCTCCAGAAACGTCTTTCTGTCTTTCTGCTCCATTTTCTGTGCCTCTGTTTTTGTATTGGAGAGCTGTGGGGATGCTGTTCACAGCCTGTGCACTGCCTGCCATCACCACTCCCATGGTCTTGATTGAAGACTCCAGGAGCAACTGCAAGAGGATTAATAACAGAGAAACATCATCAGGAAAGGGGCAAAAGAAGCAGTGAAAAGGTGGGACAAAACCAGGAACTGATATTATACTGTTCAAAATGACCAGGTTTCAAAGTACAGGTGAAGAGAGGGGGAAAAAACAAAAATTATATGAAGGAAAAAAAACCTCAGCACAAATGCTACTTGGAAGGAAATATAATAATCTTGTTTAATCCTGAATCATTGCTGCAATGAATTCAATTTTGTAGGTAAGCTCCCATGCCACATCTATTCCAAGAGCTAGCAAGAGCCGGAGCTGAAATATCAACAACCCCAACAGGAGACCAAGTTTTCTCTTATCATGAAAATCTCTGCTTGGAGAGGTTTCAGATCTGCGTGATCAGTGTGAAATTGAAATTACTCCAAGTGATTTTGATGAGCCACTGTCTTCACAGACAAACTGATGTTAATGCAAGAAAGGAAACAAAGTCATGAGACCAAATGAAAGTAAGATTTAAATTTGTTTTTTTTATATTCACTAAGAATACATGTGATAGAATTAAAAAGAGAAGAAAAACAGGAAAAGAGAAGACTAGAAAGATGAGCAGGGTTGGGCAGATACACAGGATTTATTCTTTTCACAACAAAAGGAGAAATGAGCAACAGCAGAAGATAATGCTCAACAGCACATCAAAAGCTGAACTGTGTGTGTATTGACCGAATCCTTTTGAATTAACTGAGTATTATATAAAAATGAGAGGGAACTCTTGCGCTCTCTGTAACTCAAAATAACAAAGTTCCTGCCTTTAGTGGGGATGAGATCTTTTACGAGGCATTCATGCTGACTAACAAGCCAACCCATTCATCTCCTCATACATTTGTGTCACCAGCAGCTCTGACTGAAATTGAGCCACTCTGGCATCAGGAGCTGGTGTTGAGCAAGGTGATGTTTGCTTCTGCTTTCCTTCTGCTGGGGATAATAATATTTATTGAGCTGCACTTAGCTCTTCCTTCTCTGCCATGACTTTAAAGTGGGGTTCTTGACATTTTAGTTCAAAACTTGCTGTATTTGGTGTAGCGGGCAATGCTCACCCTCTGAGTGTAAATTCAAGTATATGTAAGGGTTTTCTTTTTTAAGATCAGACTTGAGCTTTCCTAGGACTGAAGTTTTTTGGTTTCTAGAGCTATTATTTACCAGCCTAGCACACACAGAGGTCTTTATTCTTCATACTGTAAGGTCACAGAGTATTGGGAATGTGCGATAAGACTGGTTGGTTTGTATAATTTTCACCTCAATTTGACAATAAGGTACATATTTTTTAAGTTTGTAAAAGTACAAAACACCTTTAAATACCACTAATCAAACCGTGGGGACAGTTGATGAAAGTGGTTTTAAATATTTCTGAGGGGCCAGCAAAGTGTTTCTGCCCAGCAAACAGAGCTGCTGCCAAATTGGAAACTTGAGGATTTCAAAAACTGGGTCCTTGCTTAATCCTTGCTCTGGAGGGTAGAAAACTGTGCCAGCTACCACTGGGCATGGCTTAGCTCTTACATGCTCTCTCAGGTTGGATGAGCTCTGCCAGCTGATATATTGACAAGATGGGATCAACGTTTCATGTGTTTTATTCTGTTTTTTTTTAAAGTGACATTTATATGGTTCATCCTCTGTAAAAGAAAATACAAAAACAATCTTCTACTGCTGACATAGATGCAGCAGTATCTGAAGATGTGGGAGTAGGAATTTCATAGCTGTTTGTTTTGGAAAAAGGATGGCCTGGAAAATTTGAAAATGTTCTTACTTGCGAGAAGATCCCTGGTTCTGATTTGTGAGGCTGTGGCTCTTGAACAACTTGTGCCAAAGCACTTTGTCTTCAGCATTGCTTGCAATTTAATTGTATTTATAATACAATTATATTATATAATTGTAAATTGCCAGTGTTTCCTTCTACATTTAAGACAATTTGAAGTCTGGTTTGCTTTGCTTTGAGATTTTTTTTTTTTGCTGAGGTTTTATTTTTTTACCTTTTAAATATTTTTTATCTTGTTTTGTTTTCTTCTTTGGGCCAGAAATTGTAAGTTCTGCTTCCCAGATAAGCAGGACAGCAGAGTTTGTACCATGCAATTTATGCTTTGGTTGGTCTGGGTGACTTAAACTTCAGGATGAATGGAATTTAGATCTGTGTCTGTATCTTTGTAGTTACAGCACACAGAGATATTGTCTATTATGTTGTAGGCACAGATATAGAAATACTTGTAATTGCAAAGGACCTGAATTGTCAACAGGTTTGTGTGCCTGCAGATAGAAACAGAGATCTAGAAATATGAAAAAAAGCAGGTACATACCCATATTTATCAAGTAGTTTAATATTGCTCCTTCTGTCTACAGAAAGATGCAGATACTTCTGAAATCTCTTCAGCTGTGCCCCTTTAGACAGACACCCACAAAAATCTGGTCAGAATGCCTTTGATTCAATAATAAAAGGAGTCTTATGGTGCCAGGCAATGGGGGTATGGTTTGATAGAGAGGTCTGTGGAGTGGGACATGACAGGATTGATTTTCACACGTCCTCAGCACACCCAGCTTTCCTCCTCTTGGAGGAAACCATGGTTCCTCTTTGATTTGTGTTCCTCTTTTCAACCTGTTGAAGGAATTCGTGTCATTACTTACTAATACCTTCCCCCAGTAATGTCTGGGTGATATCTCAGACTTTCCCACCATGCACATTGCCTACTGCTCTCCAGTGCCAGGGTCTCTTCAAAGTAGATTCCACATATGAAGGAACTTCAGTAGAGCATAAACCAAAGACAATATGTGTCCCTTGAAAGGAATGAACATTTATAATCTAAATCAACTATGTCCAGTGGCTGCATTGGTTTTAGTTTTTGGGTTTTTTTAAGAAATAAGTAGAATTA
Organism: Cyanistes caeruleus; assembly: GCF_971803275.1. Classification (NCBI taxonomy): domain Eukaryota; kingdom Metazoa; phylum Chordata; class Aves; order Passeriformes; family Paridae; genus Cyanistes; species Cyanistes caeruleus. Next base: position 4,427,337 of record NC_141705.1, read on the forward strand.
ATTTGAAAGAAAAAAAAATTCTTCTTTAAAAATGAGCTGTTTCTATGGTTCCTTTTATTCTAATGGGTACCATAATCTTTAATAAATTGATTATGTACAGAAGTAATTGATATAAGGTTTCAACTTAAACTGAAAGAGGGTAGATTGGGAAGAAATCTTTACTGTGAGGGTGGGGAGTCCCTGGCACACATTGTCCAGAGAAGCTGTGGCTGTCCCTGGATCGCTGGAAGTGTCCAAGGCCAGGTTGGATGGGGCCTGAAGCAAACTGGGCTGGTGGAAGGTGTCCCTGCCCATGGCAGGGAGTTGGAACAGAGTGGGCTTTTAGGTCCCTTCCAACCCAAATCATTGTGTGATTATTCCATAATGCAGAGTTGTGGGCTGAAACATCCAAATATTAAGACTGGAAGACATCCTGTGTGTGAATAGGAAGTTTTATGTGCTTTTCTCTCTTTGGCTACATATGCCAAGAGAACCAGCAGCCAGCTGATCTTCCTGAAGTACTTTGGTGTAAAGAAAAGTGTTTGAATGTGTAAGTCCCTCTTTAGAAATTGTCTTTGAGTCAAGACTTACCTGTTCAATGTGGAGTAACTTTCAGAGACACTTCAGGATAATACTCATAAATACTGATGGGTTTTAGAACAAGGCTGAATGGCATGAGCTGAATGAATCCTTGGTTTCTACTTAGGGGTTCCTGCAGTCTAGTGGAATCAAGAGATTACTGAAAGAAATTACCGGGTCAGAACACGCTGAATCAGAACACACTGAACCAATGAGGTTTTTTTTTTTACCTAGGATGAATCAAATAACCCTTCTGTAGGCTGCAGTATCACAGCACTTGGGAAAAATGATGCATTACACTTGTCATTCTCTTAGATGTGCTCACAGGGCCACCTAGCTTAACTTGTGAGTGGCAGGGACAGCCTGGGATGATTTGGCTGTGTGTGCCTTATCAGCCTCTGTGGGACAATTATGTTCATCAGAAGAGAATCCTGTTGCTAAAAGCCCAATCCAAATCACTTTGAAAAAACTGGCAAAGCTGCCATAGGTTTTTGGATCAAACCCCCTAGTACAAGCTGGATGTAAGAAAAGCTGCTAAACTCAGATGGAATTCTTTTCATCCAGATGAAAGATAAGCTCTTACTCAAGCTGTGAACTCCCAAGGGGAGAAAAATGAATAGAAGAATTGTTCAGACACAACGAGCTCAGTTGTGCCTGACCCTGTGTGGGTGCTGGGGGAGTGGGAGATGAGTGCAAACAGGCTTTCCAAGCCCCCCAGGAGAGCCTGCTCCAGGCTAGACACAGCTGTGGTCCTTGAGATGAGGGAGCCCAAGAATTGGCACAGAAGAATTGGCCTGGAAAAGGGAAGGGATGTCAGGATGCAGAATGGTTCACCCCCATTGGCAGATGATGAATCCTTTAAAGCAGGGAGGCTGCTGTCACACTGAGAGAGATGCTGGCATCAATAAATCAGCTCAAATTAGCACATGCTTAGAGTTGCACATGAACTGATTTTCCTAAGAAGATTGGTTTCTGTGCTCCCAGGAAGCCTGGCTGGGATGGAGCAGGGCTTTCCACACAGGGCTAGCACTGGAGAGAGATCAAGCAGAGGAATGTGAAAGGAAACAACTGATAATAGCTCCACAACATGTTTTTAAAAATATACAGTCTTAGATGGTCTATCAGCATGTGTGTACTGCTGCTCTGTGAGGATGTGCTTCAGTGTGGAGCAAGGAGGCCCAATTAAATGGTCTCAGTGCATGAGGAGGACGATGTACAGTTCATAGGTGTGTGAAAGGACAAGGGGAAAGGGCTTAAAGCTGAAGAAGAGTAGATTTGGATTGGAGGTAAGGAAGAAATTTGTCCCTGTGAGGATGGTGAGACCCTGGCACAGGGTGCCCAGGGAAGCTGTGGCTGCCCCTGGATCCCTGGAAGCGCCCAAGGCCAGGCTGGATGGGGCTTGGAGCAGCCTGGGATAGTGGGAGGTGTCCCTGCCCATGGCAGGGGGTTGGAAATGAGTGGGCTTTTAGGTCCCTTCCAACTAAAACTGCTCTGTGACTCTATATATCCACCAGAGCAGTAAATCCCAGCTTGTCAGACTGGGAGATGTGCCTCCTGCTTCTGCACCTCTGCACTGGGGTATGGAGATGAGCTGTGGCTGTTTTATTAATTTGAAGGATCAAAATGAGGCTCTCAAAGTTAGAATTGTATTTGTAGCAAGAGGTGAGTCAGCACCATTATTCTATTTGTATGATTATGGGGTGAATAAGGCCGGAGGGGTGGTCAGTGAACCTCACTGAGGGTGTCGATGCAAACGAAAGAAAAACATTTGGTGCCACTGGCAGCTCATGGGCTCTTCAGCAAAGAGAGGTTTTTCTTTGTCCAGTTGCTGTATTTTTCCTTCAGCCTTTTGACTTTTATAATCAACAAGAAAAGGCCATCAATTCTGCCTTTTACTGAAAGAACATTTTCCTTTGTCACTGAGAGGGAGAAGTCAATGGGCCATTTTTTCCTGAGCTGGCACAGCTCCACTAACCAATATTTTTTCAGTGAATTCAGGATCTGTGATGATTGATTCACCCATTTAATGACAAAGCAGGCAAGTACTGTATAGACAATGGCAGTGAAAGCTTCAGTGTACTTCAGGAATGATCTGGAAGGACCATGATGAGAAAGTCATTCTTTCCTACTCCAATTTAACTTTCTCCTGCTGAACCTGCTGCTCAGTGTCAGCTGAATATGCAGCTCATACGTGGAGATGTGCAAAAAACCCAGACTGTTTCAGCTTGGTTGCAGTTGACCCCTTCCAAAAATCCGGTTGTGTGTAGCCTCTTTTAAACTGATTCATGCTGATTGTGGGTGTAGTGGAAAGGGATATCATTTCACCATGAAAAACTGAGGAAGTTTGCTCTGAGTATGTCAAACAAAAATGTTTTGGCCTTTCTGATGTGCACAGTTTTTTTTCTTACCGAAATTGTTTGAGAAATGTCATCACATTTCTCGTATCTTTTCGTATCATATCAAATATCTTTTCACACCTGTGGGGTCGAACATAGTCAGGAATTTTTTAAGATCATACCATTGAACCCAAAAGTTATATAAAATAAATCTATACATATATATTATATATATATATATATATATAATTATTAGAAACTTTTCAGTGAGATTCAATGAGCTTAAGCCTGTTTACTAAAATGAATCTTTTTACCAACGGACCCACTCCTTTCCCTTCCTCAAGTATAATTTTCTGAAGCATTTGCAAATTGTATCACTGCTTTTTTCTTCTTTCCCCCAAGCCAGGGCTTAGTCAAAAGCTTCAGCCATTTGTCTTCAGCCCTAACTTGCAAATGCAAGGAATAAAGCTTAAACACTGCAAAATTCGTTCTGACCCAAGCACAGCCACATTTTCTCTCTGAAATGTTGGGTCTTTGTACAAGCAGAAGAATCAGTGACATTTTGCTGTGTCACTAAACCCATGCAAGCAGAAGTAACTTTTGCCAAAGTGAAGAATATGAAGTTGTTACACACAGTTAAGCTTTAAGGGTTATGCCAGAACAATTCTTTTAGTCTTTCTAAATCCAGCTGAAGATGGCATCAAATTTATCTTCCTAGGCTTTATGCAGGAGGATAAGACTAAAATATCAAATCTGTCTCTGAACTAAGTCTCTATTTAGCAACCAGTATTCTGTCTATCTATACAAGATATTTTGTGTACATATTTATATCTATATCTATATCTACATATTTTCATTGAAGTTTGAATTTTGTAATTTATTTAACCATGTATAGATGGATTATATATCACAGGCTATGGAACAAAAGACACAGCATATATATTTAATTTCCTACAAAATAATTAATAACTATACACACAGATTAGATATTTTAAAACAAACTATTGTAGCTTCAGCAGCTAAATCTCCTGTAAGAATTTAGGCTACAGCAATAAAATTTGGTACAAGGAAGATTGTACTTGCTGCTACATATTTTCTATTGTACCAGATGAATAGTATTCTAAAGTGGTTTTTTTGTCACTCCCCTTTAGAATATTCTGGCAGAAAAGCATTGAAGTTATTTGATGAACTCTCTTTGTGTACTGTACACCCCAAATTTTTGCAAAAAAAAAGCAGCATTTGGATTAACTGTATTTTAGAATTTCCCCTTATAGCTGTTGTTTTTCCAGTTATTGCACTGTTTGTGTGATTTTTGCTGTATCTTTAGGGAAAAAACCCAAACCCTTATATGTTTACTTATACTTAGCTCTTGACATGCATTCATTATGTTCACAGTGAATATCATTTTTCTGTGTGGGAATGGCGTAAAGTAGAAGTAGAACAAGTGAAGTGAAGCCTTTGAAGATGAACACAGCCCACTGGGTGTTTCTCTCGTGACACCAGTGGGTTCTCCCTCCCCTTCCTGCCCCCTCTCTCACCTTCCCCTCCTCTCTGTCCCTTTGAGCCCAGTCCTGTGGACAGTTCCCTGCACTGGTGGGAGCAGGGATTGCAGATGGACATTCCCCACCTGCAAACCCATCATGGTTTGTATGGGTGGTGCTAAAGGCATGGCTGTTCTTTGGAGCTGCAGGAGGCTGTGAGTGCTGCCAGATGCTGAAATGACCAGCAGCACTGCTGCTGAGGGTACAGAGAGATTTAAACCCTGAAAAACAATCTCCTGAATGTGTGTTCTTGGATCAGTGCAGAGCGAATTTTGAAATACAGCATGTGAGAGAGATTCCTCCTTCTGCTCTCCATGTTCCCCATAAGCTGCTCTGACTTAGGAGGTCTGGACTACCTGTGCCAGCTGCAATTTGTGCTGTGACTTGTCCTTTGGAGATACCTGCCTCTCCCACTGCCTGCACAGCACCACATTTACCCCAACCCTGGAAATGCTCAAGGCCAGCTGGGGTGGAGGCATCAGCACCTTGGTCTAGTGGCTGGTGTCCCTGCCATGTCAGGGGATGGAACCAGATGACCTTTAAGGTCACTTCCAACCAAAATAATTTTATGATTCTATTATATCTGGTTTAGAAAATCCACAAGAATTTATCAGGAATATGATTAGGTGAGGGTTTTTTTGTTGGTAAATTGATTTTGTTTGGTTTGCTTTAATGAGTATTCCAGATAGGCTAAAACTAAAAATTTTGAGTCCAGACTGAAACTGAGTAATTTTAAATAAGTTTATAAAAGACTGTAAAAACCCCCAATTGGCATAAAAGTGAAAATAAATTCATATTAATAATTAACAGTTAATTTTAAGCGGATGTTTAACATATGGAAAGCGGGAAAACAAAATTAATTTTAGTTACATGACCACAAAACAAATCAATCCTCTTCAGTTCCCTTGTGGTTTAGTCACACCACTGGAAAACAGTTTATTTACCTAGTCCAGATTCGGTGTCTTTATTTGTAGAGTTTCCTTCTCATTTATAACTCATTACTGCAGTTCTCAGAACTCCAATTTCACTCCATCTGTACACAGAAATAACTCCTAATGTCATATAACTATTTCTGGAATAGATACACTTTGATTTAACAAATGTGTTCGTGTATCTTGCAATCCTGGAATTTGGTAAAATGTATTAGGTTTGCATGTGAGACTGGAAAACTTTTGTTCTGTTCAGACAGTCAAGGAATTCTGGCAGAGGTAGAAAAAATGCCAGGTTTTGAGCAATTTGTAGTGAAGTATTCAGGAGTCTCCCAAGAGGTTCTCTACGGTGCAAAAACTCACTGGCAAGATCATGCAGGCAATGGCAGTAAAAACTTCAGGAATGATCTGAAAGGACCATGATGAGAAAGCCATTATTTCTTTCTCCATTTTAATTTCTTCCCCCTCGTTATTTCTTACTGGGGGGGTGGAGACCTCCCTCATCAGATGGTTTCAAATGGCCACTCAATCTGGTGCTTCCCACCCAGGAGCTGGGAGTTCCACCTGGTTGTAGCTCCAGATGTGTTTCCTGTGGTTCAGCTGGAATGCAAACCCAGCTCAGCCCCCCCAGCCAGTGGCAGAGGTTGTGTGTGAGTGGTGCCTGAGTCGTGCAGAAGTGTCACATTCACTCCGTGGTTTGAAACAGATGTTTTCACCAAAATTACCCTTGGGATTGTTTTGTTGGATTTGACTCATCAGTTCCCGATGCAGACTTTCAAATAAATAAAACATAGCCTGGTATTACTTAATATCATTTTATACAATTGGTGAAAACTAATTTGATGATCTTGTAGGGGGATCTCTTATTTCCCAAAAGAGCCAACAGATGACATCTATCTAATTTGCCAGTTAAAATTCGTACATGCAGGTTCTGTGAGAAAATTGACTGGAACTCACTTGACTATTGAATGAGATTCACATCTCATTAGTGTTGCCTAAACTTTCAAACCACAAAATATATTTTGTCTCATTTTATTTGAAGAAGAATGACACAATAATTTTGTGAATAATCAAATCTTCAATTTAGCTGCATTTACATCCTGTTATAACAATTAAAATTGCACACTTATATTTAGATTACTTGAATGGAGTAATAGTTTTGCAGCTGAAGATATAAGTAGATCTTTCTTCTTTAATCCCAAACTTCAGAAAATAGGATTATTTTATAATCCTGTGTGGGTTCTATACTTCTGCTCAATTTTCACCTGGTTTAGTTCACGATGCTAAAATATGGGTACTTGAATACCCCTGATTAAAATTCAAGGGCTGTGTTATTTAAACTGCTCTTTATGGAAGACACCTTTCCATTAGACTATTCATTGGAAAGCAGGAATTTTCATCAGTCTGCAACTGAAGTTTCATTTCCTTCAGCATCTTGTGCTTGTTTGTGGCTGGCAGATAATGCAGAATATTGTACAGCAGGCAGTTATTTTATGCATGGCATCAAGGAAAGCTCCTTAGGAAATGTGGAGGATTTATATGTGTATTCCCTAATACTTATCTATTCACTATTTAAAGCTCTTAAGTCTAAAGACTTAAATATTTGCTTTTTCCTCTTGAGTGCACTTTGATCTGCTTATGGCTCTCGATACCTAATTGCTGTGCTGGTCCTACACCCGACATTGCAGCAGCAAGAGGGGTCTCTGGAATATCTGATCAGCTCCAGAGTCCAAGAGAGACACTCCCCTGTGTCCCCAGCCTGAAGGAGAAGGGTTTTCTTGGTATTCCTTTTGCTCCATCCATTTTTCTGTGCAGCAGCTAAGCAGGGCAAAATACAGAAATGACACACATATGTCTTGTCTCCTCCACTTTGGGAAATTTCCTTCCTTTTTTCTCCACCCATGAGTGCTCTTGTTCTCTGCCAAACAGCAGAACTGATACTTCACCTCTCCAAGTGCAAACCAAGAGGAGGATCTCTGCCAAGCCCAATCCATTATAAAACTTCAGCAGATCTGACACATATGGGTTGATGAATCTTCTGATGTCTCCTACTCTCGCTTCTCACAACAGCAACAGGAGGAGATGATTGTCTCAACCTCCCCAGTTCCAGCTCACACAACTGTGAGCCTGCTCTCAAATACTCTAGTGGTTAAACTGCTGTTATACAGAGATTTATTTGGGAATTTTTTAAGTACATGAAGTAGCTAAAAGGACACCTGGAAGATCTCAGCAGAGCGAATAACCTGAATAACCTGCAATTCTGTGCTTTGGACACAGCTGTGGCCATCACACAAAACCCTAAATGGGAGCAGTATTTTGTTATTTGTAGCAGAGCTGTGAAGAGATTATAAGGACAAAACTGTTGCAGATGGCAGGGATGCCCAGCACCTGCTGACAGTGGCAGGCATTCTGCTGGACTATAAAACAATAGACCCACCTTGAGAAAATGCTTCTTTCTGCATCAGTAATCTCAGTGCCTCTCTAGGTACAATTCAGAGCTAAGTAATAAAAAAGCTGCAGGGTACATTAATATTCTATGATGCCACAGTTCTTTTTTCACATTCATATATATTATATTTCTGCGTATATGTTTGCACAATTAAGTAACTTATAATGGCACATTAAAGGAGAAAAAAAATTAAGCATCTTTTTAGCCTCAGCTTCACTATATGAAAAACTGCATGTAAAAATAATCTCATAACAGCTAAGATATTAAATATTATTATGAAGTTCTCTACACCTGGTCATTGTTCTATGAAAGACCTGAAGTCTGGTGTGTCCAGTATCCCAGCATCTGTAGCACATTAAAAGCAAAATCCACAGTAGTGCATAATCAATTAGTACTTTTTGAAAAAGGTCCTTGTCTAGCAATTTGTACTGGAAGCACAATCTTGTGTTTGGAACAGCGGCAATGTGCTGTTTTTTGACTCTGCTGCAGATTTTGACAATGATGACAGATCCTTCTTTCTGTATATTCTATATATTTCTGTATAAGATAGGAATAATAAAGTTAGACTGTCTCCAAAGGGTTTTGTAAAATGCAATCATAGAACACATATATAACATCAAGTTGGTACAAACACATTCTTTTGAGTCACCTGATGTATTAAAATTTTTAATCTGTGGAAACTACACTCACTTTTCATGTACTTTCTGTATTTAGTTTTTTGTCTTTTTAAAGAATTTTTGAGCCTCAAGCCTTTGCAGTATCACATATTTCTATAGGATTTTGAGAAAGTAAACAGGCTTAGCCTGGATTTAACTCTAATTTTGCACAGTAAAAGAAGAAATATTTTTATATCATCATGGCCAGCCTGAAAAAAAAAAAAAAAAAAGAAAGAAAAGGGGAAGATTCTACATCGAATATTTATTTCTGTCCTAATTAATGTATAAAATTCCATGCTGAATTTCTCTTCAAGACTGAGCAAGCCTGAAGACTTTTCTTCTAGGACTGTTCTTACTTTCAAACTTGACATACACACCCCTTTTTATGGCTTGTGCACTTTGTTGTGTTATAATTGTCATTAAAAACATGCAGCTGGTGCTGAATTTTGTGCAAACCCAGAGCCACCCACAAAACTTGTACTGAGGAATTTTCACCTAAATAAGCAGGATGGGCAGAGTGTGAATAGAAAAGAGCTGGTCATGGTAAAGAGCAAAGGCTAAAGGTACAAAAATGACATTTTTGGCAGAGGAGTAACTTCAAGAAAAAGGAAACAGGGTGAACTGAGCAGGATTCCCTGGGGAGTGTAAGACAGACATGGGGTGGCCTCAATGAAAAAGGAATGAGAACAAGGGAAAGGAAAAGTCAGCCAACACTGCATGTAGCACTCTGCAAAGGAATCAAATATTTACCTCCTTTCATGCTAATTTTCCTGAAAGGTGCAAGTTCTTTCTCCTCCTCCTCTTCATGTTTTTGTTCACCTGTGGCAATGCAGGAGGAAAAGGGGTCATAGAGGCTCTGCTGCCAGAGAAAAGCACATGTTGCACACAGTTTGGGGTAAAACAACCCCAAAACAGAATTTTACTCTGTATTTCTCTCCTCCTACTGCAATCATATCTACTTCACTTGGTCCTGCTTCCCAGACCCCTCCTCAGATTTAATTAATCTGCTGGCATTATTGCTAATAATTGCAAGCACTTTGAGACAATATTGGGAATCTTATCAGCTGTTTCTGCTTCAGTTGCTCAGTTCTACCAGGCTGTTTGCACAGATATTGCCTGCCTGCCTTAGCCTGCAGCACGTGGAGAGCACTGTTAATGAAGGTGGAGCTGCCCTTCATCTCCCAGGGAAGTTGGCAGACCTGCTGGAAGTTCACATGGTTGTAACCAAGGAGTAGTGTTGAATAATCACCAGGAAGTTAGTGGAAATGTCTAGAAAAATAAGATTATAAGTAGAAAAAAAACCAGCTTTTCCTCCCTCTTACTTTTATATTTTCAGTCTGGCACCAACATAATTTTAAAAAAAACCCACTAGTGTGCCTGGTAGGATACAGGCTCCCAAGAAAATTATTATTTGGCTATTGTTGTTGCTATAAATTACAAAATTAGAAGCTTGTGATAGCTAACCTCTGAGGTTTCTGAGGGTTTGTTTTATGATTTGGACTCAGTGGGGCTAATTTGATGTTTGCTGCCTGCCAAACAACTGCAGTTGTGTGGCACTGAGACCCAGCTACCTGCAAAGTTTTTCCTGGCTGGAGAAAGTCAGCCCAGCCCTGGAGCTTGCTTTGCACAGGGGCTGCTGGGTTTGTGACTCCCACCTTTGGCTGGAGGCCTTTCCCAGGCAGAATCTACTACAGCCCCTGAATTACTTGGTGTAATACCAGCCAGGTTTATTTCAGCTGTGATGTCAGGCAAGATAAAGTTCCTAAAGCCCCTAAAATTCCACGTAGAGAATCCAAGCTTTAGGCAAGAACTCATACCCTGAAGCCTGTTTTTACCTTCAAAGCTCAGCTGGTAAAAAATCCCATCCTAATTTAGAGTTATCTAAACCTAACTGGGGAAAAGACTGCTGTAGTTAAATGCATGATGAATTAAACTCCTTCTGTCTGCATCAGACTCAATAATGTTGTTTCCTGACTCTCCTTGTTGTAAATCTGTCTGTTCAGGTATTTTTTATAACTTTACAAGATTCAGTCTGGTTTATATTCTTGTTGACTTCTCTGAGCTGAATTTTTTTGTGATAGGTTTTGGAGAAGGAAGGACAGCCGTGGAGGTGTCTGCCTTTCCTCCCTGCACTAAACACAAATGTAGGCATGCTAATTTAGGGAAAACTATATCGTGAAAGCAGATTGATAGGATTATAGTTTGAGGTTTGGAGATCATCTAATTAGGATGCACATCCTGATAGCAAGAAAGCAGGAGAGAAAAAGAAAAGATCTGGGACTGGTTGATCCTAAAGCACCAGTTCAGTCCTGAGACTGTCAGTTCTTTGATACTCAAGGAAAACTCTGTATCTCATCTGCAAAAACACTAAACTAAAGATGGAAAGAGCTTTTCTTTGAAGAGAAAAATGCAAATATGCCTAAAATATTATACAAATGTGTTTTGAAAGGGAGTTGCAAAAAAAAGCAGTCTTGATCACCCTCTACCTCTGTTCCCTTTCAATAAAATGAGGACAATGTTATTTTTCACAAAATCTCAGAATGACTGAGGTTGGAAGAGACCTCTGGAGATCATCTGCTCCAACCACCTGCTCAAGAAGGGCCCCCTTAAAACATTTGTCCAGATGGATTTAATTTTCCACAGAGATATTTTGAAAATTAATTAATGTTTTTGAAGCATTTGGTTACTATAGCAATAAGCACTGAAGAATGCAGGAGGAAATTGAGAAATTGAGCACTCTCCTCTCTGTGGAAAGAAAGAGAAGGGAATTAACATGAACTTATATAATTAGAAAATATAGTGTACATTGGAGTCCACTGTCTGATTCTTGTGACCTTGGTAATTCTTTGTTGCGATTTACATGTTTTTGTTATATAAATTCTCTAGTGGTCAAACTGGCTAGTCCTGGCTATAAAATATTTTCTTCATTATTTTAGTGCTTAAGTTATATTAAGGCTTTGTTTTGGAGTGCTTATGCATGAATAGCAGGAAATAATGTGTTGCTTTCCCTGACATCTTGTTATATGTGTAACATAATTCTTGGTCAAGTGAATCAATAAACACTGAGTACCTTTGCTGTTGTATGGAGAACATGAATCTCATAACCACTCCTGCTCTATTAGCTGAGATTTCAGCCATTTAGGCTCCTTCCTTTTCTCTTTTGGCTGGAAGTATTTCTGTCAAACCAGATGAACTTTGCCCTCAGCATGAGATTGGAAAGTGTTTAATTAGGACCAAAATGAATGCTACACCCTACTTGTCCTTAGTTTCCATAGCTTCTGTTCATTCAGAGCAAAAAAAATAATCCTCTCTCCTATTTTAGCCATGTTCTGTGAATGAACAGAGGGGAAGTAATAACACTCCCTAATCCCTCTTCATGTTAAAATGACTAGAATAAAACCTGGACTTCTAGCACCTTGCCCTTGCTGATTTGTTCTTGCTTGCTGCTTCTTACCATATTTCTTGATTTCCAAGTATGGATTTTTGCATCCCCACCTCCACTTTACCTGTTTAGGAAACACTGATCTGAATTCTGCTTTCTGAATCCTTACTCAGCTACAATAGTTCTCTAATTCTAAAAGGATTTTTCTGATGATTTTATCTTGCATCAGATATGTTTTGAATTTGAAGGGTTGCTTTAACATTTTGAAATGCAATGAAAAAGCTAAACCAAGAAGGACCATATCCATCTCCATTTTGTCACAAGTTTTTTCCATTTGTCTGCATTTGCAGTGGTCTTTGCTGGAATTTCTTGATGGATCAGGCAGGTAGAATGGAAGAAAAGAAAGAATTTCTCTTGAATAGTGGTTTTTTTTTCTGTGTCTTTTAAGGAACTGAGAGGCAAAGGTTTAAGACAATCACTGGTATATGAGGAGTGACACTTTAATGTGTAAGTGACACACTTCTCTCCTGGATGGGATTGTCAGTCTTTTAGAGACCTGGAGTATCACCAGATTGCTCTTGAGGTTCCAGTCTCAGCCATCACATCAGGGCAAGGTCCAAGACTCCATTAAGAAAATGACACTTTTCCTTCCCTTTTAACCAAGAGTGCAAGAGGGTATTGGACAGTGTGGGGGCATGGTCACTTAATGGGACCCCAAAATGAAGCAGAAAATTGAGCAGATTTGGGTCAATCTACAGTTCTTTTTTTTTTTTACTGGGCACTGAGGCAATCAAAACAGGAGACACAGAATCTCAAGGTCACATTTTCTTTCTGCAGCACTCCAATGTGTAAGGACCAGAATAATAAATCTCTCAGAGATTCTGAAAACTGAGGGTTTGGCTTCCATTCAGCAGCCATCCATCTCGGAGAGGTACAGTTCACATCACTTCCATATCTGAATGCCTCGCATCCGTAATGTATTGATCCTCCCAGAAACCCTCAGAGGCAAAAAAAAAGCCATCCCCCTGATTTTAGAAACAGGGAATTAAGACACAGGACTGAAAAGCCATAGAACAACTCCGTTGAGATGCAGAGAGCTTAATCTATTTTAAAAGCTGTATGGCCAAGCCCAACCTATCCTCAACTTATCCTAAAGGAAATTAAAACTTCTGCTATGGTAAAGACTCAGTTGTGCTTTTAAACACTTGATATTCAAAAAGAAATGTGATTTTAACTTCTAAACCATCACGCATTTTTCTATCAGCTGTATAAATATATTCTAGTTTTCTCTGCTTCAAAAACAGACCTGAAAAAATCTTTCATCTTCTTTGAAGGCTTTTGGGGCTTTTGTGTGCATATTATTTCAGAGTTCCTCCACCAATTATCTTTCAGTGATATAGTTTAACTGCTTGCCATTTCCAAAGCAGACAAAATCTTGATCACATAAAATACAATCAAAATATTTTTCTTTTAATTTGGTAATCTGTCTTGAGACTGTATTCAGTCAAAATGTAACAGTTTTTACATCATTCTAAGCTCCTCTTCATTACACCCCATTATTTGGACATCCATATAAATTGCTATCAATTTATTATAATCTGAGTAGTTACAGAGATAAGCCAGACAGCTGTATTTAGCTGAGAAGGTTTAAAATTAAGTTCTTCATGTGATTTGAAGATTTTATGGAATTACCACGAGTCTTGTTTTTCAAGACAGACCAACCAGCCTAGGGGTGGAAGATCCTGTCTGTGGGGTCTTAGTTTGATAATAATTGTCCCTTAATTTAGGCATGAAGTTAAAGGAATTTAAGACTGACCAGGAATAACTAATGAAGACTGAGATTTTCTTCAGGCTATTACTTTTGCTCATATTCTAGAGAGACCAGGGGATCAGCAGGTTGACAACTGGTCAGAAAGACCAAAGCCAAATGCAGGAGTTTCTGTGGGGTCTGGGAGTCAACTGAGAGACTCGTTTGCCCCTGAGAGCAGGGGAGAGGGGGGGATCAAAGGGCAGGTACTGAATAAACCATTTCAGTCCTGCTAAAGGGAGATCTATTTGTGTGTATGATCAACATCCCAAATCCAGTGTGACTATCTGCAAATGATGTTCTTGGAATCTACCTTTGCACTGCTCCCCCTTTGACAGTGCCTGGGAATTTGGCCATTTTGTATGATTGTCCATTTTTAAAAAACCCTCTGTAACAGGCATATCACTGAAGTTATTCATGCCAAGTATTTCTCTTTCTGTCCTATAGCACAGGTTCCTAAATTATAAACATATGCTTCAGTATTAGATTAGAGGCTGAACACCTTTATATTCCAAACTTCACTCCAAAAACATTGCTATTCTGGAATATACTCAAGGCTGGCTAACTTCAGTGGGACTGCCAGCAGATTAAAAGTAAACAAATAATGTGCTTTATTGAGTTAGGACCATTATTGGCTTCCCTCTAATGCAATTCCACCAAGTTAAACTTGACAATTTGAAGGGAGAGAAGGATCAGTGTCAAGGTCCCACATTGCTCTCCAAAGTTGGTAATTTACAGGGGAATGGGAATGCTGACAACAAATCTCCCAATGTCGTTAAATTCTTTTGAGATCATGGTCTGAAAGTGAAATGGGAGCTCCCATGGGTGAGAGAAGTGTAGAGCTTGTGGAGTTAAACCTGGTGATGGTGACAAAGGTTTTTCATGAGCAGACTTGCGTGATTTGGGCTAAAGCCCATCTGCAGTGGGCTGTCTTGAGAAAGATGGAGTCAGGCTGTGTGATTTTCCAGCTATGTTTTCAAAGTGACTTGTCATAAGGAGTAAATGCAGGGACTTTTGGTTCTTTGGTTTGGGGGATGTTTTTGGGGTTTTTTTCCAATGGAAAGAAACTAAAGCTGAGTTCTCTTCATCCTGCATCTATGCAGACAAGTTTTGAAAGGAGTCCCAGAAGGCAAGAAAGTAACCACAAAAAAGGAGAATAAGCTTCTTTCCAATGCAGAAAGGAGAGCTGGAAAAGCTAAGGAGAATTTCTGAAGTAAATTTACACCAATAGAAGGGAAAAAATTGGAAGACAATGAACTTTAGAGGAAAGTTCAATTACAGAAACAAAGATATGTGGGTGGTCTGTAGGTAAGAACACAATGCCATAAAAGAAATTCAGTAGTGACAAAATGCTTCCCTCAATATCCAGAAAAAAAAAATTAAATATTTAATTTATTTAGCTGTAGAGAAGGAGTTACTAAGAAAAGGACTGGCTACAGCCCAGCAACTTCTACTGAGCCTTTGGTGTCATTATTTATCCAAATATTCCTTCAAGAGGTTGATTTTCTCTGCCTCTTCCTTAATTAGGCTGAGAAGACTAAAATTTTCATGCAATGGGATGGGTTCTGTCCTGGTTTTGCTGGAAAGGTCAGCTAAATTTGGTTGAGATCAAAGCAATGTGTGCAGCATGACTGGTAAAACAGGAGCTGAGATCTTAATCTGCCATTCCTTACGTTGCATGAGTTCAAAGATGGTACAAGTCAAGACACTGATCGTGATGTGAATTACTTTAAAAGAACTTTTAAAAAAAAAATCCACTGTGATACAAGCCGAAAAACAAATTTGCCAATTTAGATTTTATCATATCACAAATGCTATATAATTCTTTTTTATGTTTTTGCCCTGCTGGGTGTTTTCAAACCCCTCCAAGTTTGATATATTTCAGCAGAATTAACAAGATAGATTTTTTTTCTTTTTTGCCTTTTTTTTTCTTTTTTTTTTCCTTTTTACTTTCAAGATTATGTAGTGAATATATTTAACAAAGCTGACTAAAGAAAAAAGGAAAAAAAAAATCACACCTAGTTTAAAAATATTTGTTTACCCTCCACCTTCTTCCTGAAATTTGAAAGCCATGTGAAAGATCTAAAAGTAGCTATAAACAACACAAGGAAGAAACTTTTATGAAAATTTCCCTGATCCCTGCCAGTTGAAAAGAATGAATTCTACCAGGGAAATTTCATTATCACTTGAAAACCTTGAGTAGTTCTAAGATCCAGTGTACCCCAGGTTCTTAGAGCTGCTAGAGGCCTCACTCCTGCTGCCCTCCTGTTTAATATTTTTTTTTTCTATTTTCCCTCTTTTCTCAGATTACATGGCATGGATACACCTGCTGGAATGCAAAGAAAGTTTCATGAGGTATTACACCTAATGTCTGGTGGATTGCAGTGGGGCTGTGAGATACAAAATAGAAAGATATTAACCTCTCTCTCTGTCTTCAATAGCAGAATAATAATTTGTCAGTCTTTTTTTTTTTTTCATAAGTTAAATAATGGTTCACTAATGGTCATTTAGAAAAATATAAATAAATTACTTCCAGAGAGGAAAGACTGAAATCAGCATTTGTACAGAGGGAGATCAATTCCAGACTTCACTGAGCTAATTCCTGTGCAAATCCAAAGCAAAATTATCTTCCTTTTGCCTAATTTGGTTATTAATTATAGGAATATATAAAAATAAAACAAATGTTATCAAATGTTTGAATCTCAGAGGACAAGGCAGTTTTTCCCTATCTCAGCAGAGTCCATCTTATTGTTGGTTTATTTATGTCCTTCCAATAAACCACAAGGAGCTGTTGGTGTGAATTTGCCCTCTGGACCCCGGTCACTTTTTGCACTCTTTATTACAGCAGTTACAAAGTGAAGGGAGGTATTGATGGGGACATAAGTTTTCAAAGAACTGTCACAGATGTTAGCAAGAGAGAGGCTCAAGACAGATGGGATGAGGACAAAAAGTCACCAAAGAAACTTCATAGAAAAGGAAAAAATAATTCCAAAGTGTTAAGGTTTGATTTGCTCTAGAAATGGAGAAAAGCGGGTTAAGGATCGTAGAATCATGGAATGGTTTGGGTTGGAAGGGACCTTAAGGATCATCCAGTTCCACCCCTGCCACAGCAGGGACACCTTCCACTGTCCCAGGTTTCTCCAAGCTCCATCCAGCCTGGCCTTGGACACTTCCAGGGATCCAGGGGCAGCCACAGCTTCTCTGGGCACCCTGTGCCAGGGCCTCACCACCCTCACAGGGAACAATTCCTTCCTATTATCCAATCTAACTCTTTCAGTTTGAATCCATTCCCTATTGTTCTGTAACTCCAGGCCCTTGTAAAGTCTCTCCCCATCTTTCCTGTGGGCTCCCTTCAGGCACTGAGAGGCCACAATGAGGTCGCCTTGGAACTTCTCCAGGCTGAACAGCCCCAACTCTCTCAGCCTTTCCTCACAGAGGAGCTGCTCCATCCCTCTGACGCCCTTGGTGGGTTCCTCTGGACTTGCTCCAGTGAGGGGGGAGAGATTCTGGGGACAGAGACATAAACCAAACCCTAACTCTGGAGAGGAGAGGGAATGAAGCTGCCCACAACCCAGGAAACCAGGGGAGACTCCTCTGCTACAACTGCAGCACAGCTCTGTATGAAATACTCACATCTCTAAGTAAGAACTCTAAATATTTAATTAAGGCAGTAATTTAAGGATTACTGCCATCAGGATCTGTCTGCCCTTTCCACAATCACTGGGAATTTCTGACTTGGTTGTTCTGAGGACCTGACATCCTTCAGTGCTTTGATTTTTATTCTCTGATGTGAACCTATCACCCTGTGGGGAGAAGGCAGGAGAGACTGCACAGATTTGTCCAAAGTGTAGCAGGCTGGTTTATTACAACAGGCTTAATCTATTGCACATAACTTATGTTTTGTGCAATAAATTATATGCACATAACTTATGCAACAAGCATGTTGTAGTCAGGAGAAAATAAGTACTGGGCAATTAGCTTGAAAAAAAAAAAAAGAAAATTAAAATTTTCCCATTCTGTCCCCTGGTAAAAGAAAGGGGAGGAGAAGGAAAGATGGTGGGTGCTATGCTGGCGAAGGAAAAACAGGAGAGAGGAAGGTTTTGTTATTCAACTATTAAATCAAATATATATAATTAAACTTTAATATTTTTTTAAATCGAACTTGTTGTTGAAATGAATTTTGATATTTGCAGTTAAGCTGTAATTTTTTCCCTATAATTAAGACAGTAGATGAGAGGTTGGACCTCCTAATTTTCAGAAAATGCTTAATTGTGCAGTGAGGGGACGGTCTAATTGCAGAAAAGTTTGAGTTTTTCTTTTACTCAGATGTCCTTGAACATGCTCAAGTTACTCTAACTTGAGGTTCACTCTCCATACAGGTGTTTCTGTGCAGTAAATATAACATCAGGTTTTCTGTTTAATGCTTTGTGGGGGACTTGAAGCAGGAAATATGGTTTTCCAAGAGGTGATTATTAGAGTGAGATTTTTTTTCTTGGTGCTTCCCACTTTGATTGCCCATACTGTGGCTGCCAGGGGTCCTTAATTCCCTTCAATCAGCCTTTGGAAACCACACAGGATGTGCACATTTACGCTCATGGTGCTGCCCTAAGTTTTGTTGCCCCAGTACGTGTGGGAAATTGATGTTTGGATGCCTTTTCTGAGGGCTATAGCTTGAAAGGTCTTAAAGGTATGGTTCCCTCCAAGGAACCATTTATGTTTCATTTTTCTGAAATGAAATTTCAGAAATTTTTCTGAAATGCCCTGTGACTGCTTGGCCCTAACATCCAGTGAGGGCAATTTCCTGAATTTCTAAGCTTGAAATCTTAGTAGTGGTAACCTCACCTCACAGTAAAGTCAGAAGGGACATCCCAGTGACCAGGATTAGTTTAGAAAACAGTGTATTTTGTACCTAGAGTCATGTCAGATCTGAAAAGGGGAGTTGGTGGGGTGGGTGGGGAATCTAAAGCATCAATATATCAGTGTAGTGCTTGTGACAGAGCCCCATTCTGCAGGCAGTAAGGAAAGCAATACATCATGAGGTGACTCTCAAATTTTCTCTGTGTCTCTTGTGTTATATTGCCTGACCCCTGGGACTGCTGATGCATGCTCTCCTGAGATGCTGCTCTCATCCCCAGCTGACCTCTTTTCCCTGCACCTCATTTCATCTCAGTACATTTTGCCAAAGTCACTCCGTTTAGAATTTTTTTTTTCTTTCAATTGCATTTGATTTTGTCATATATATCCTTCCAGAATGTTTGTTCCACTTGGTTCTCTGATTTCAAATTCTTCCTTTCAGGAAATTCAATGAAATTTTACGATTTCAAGGAAGATCAATTGGGTGAAGATTGGTCAATTTCTGTGCATTTCATGTCATCCTCTTCATTCACTTTTCTTGTTTTCACTTTGTTCCAGAATTTTCTCTCTTTCTTTTGTAGCAATTTATTCCTTCAGTTTCTTCTCCTGTCTCTTTCTTTACCTTTCTTTCCTGATTTTGGGATTTCAATGTGATAATTTTGGCAAGTTGCTGTCCTTTTCACTGCACCTCATTTCATCTCAGTACATTTGGCTGTAGTCACTTCATTTGCAATTTTTTTTTTTTTCAATTTCATTTTATTTGATCGTATCTTCTTTCCTGACTGTTTGTTACACACTTCCCACCTGTATTTTTGAATCTGAGGAGTAGTTCAGATTTAATCAGATCTTGAAATTCAAGCAGAATTATCTAGGAGCTGTGCTATCAGTACTATAATCTTTTCCTTTAAGCTTTAGTCTGAAGGCTGGTGAGGTAACATCATAGGTGACAAAGAAAAATATTATATAAAGCTCATTCAAATAGTCTTAAATTTCAATATTGAAACCAATTCTGCATGTTACAGTAGGTTTTAACTCAAATAGTAATGCTAAAAACGAAATATAATAAAAAATATCCATAGTTTGAGTATCAGAAAAAAAGTAGGATCTATATTTCCAGGAGGCTTTTAAAAGGAAAAATAATCATTCTATGAGAAGAAAAAAAATAAAAATAAGAGGGATATAAACGTAAAGAAGAAAAACAATGCCAAAAATTGACAGGGGTTTAAAGAAAACTTTAAACTCAGGGAAGGTGGGAATATCTGCAACAATAAGACTTAAGAAAGCACAAATATCAGCACTGCAAAATCAGTCCAGAAGCAGAGTCTCACTCTCTTAAATCTTTCACCTATACTTGTCATTAGTAGCAGGGCTTGAAATGTTAATGAACATGGCCTGATGCAGTAGCCCTGGGAATTGCTGCCACTACTAAATTAAAGGAGAAGAAAGTGAGGCAGAGACCTGTGTCCCGTAGCTTTCTGCACCTGCTCTAATCTTGTCATGCAGCTTCCATCCAGAGCTCTTGGTGAGACAGCAGCACTGGCACAGGGCAATTCAATTTCCCTCTGCTGCCTTCCCAGAGCCATTGAAAAGCTCAACTCTCAGTTAGTTTTCAATGAATCCCACTTTAAGTGATGCTTTCAAGGACATGTAAACTTTCGACGGCTCTTTGGGGAATTGAATGCAAATTTGTTCCTTACGCAACTCAGGCAAGCACATCATTTTTCATAATAGTGCCATAGATATCAGAAAATTCCTGCACCAACCTGAGAAAGCCACTGAGGGTTTGGATGGAAATGAGGAGGAGAGATGCAAAGCATCTGACTCTGTTTACACAGGCTCTCAAGACCTTGTGGTTCACATGGTGAATGAATTTTACAAAATTAAAAAAAAAATAAGTACTTTTTTTAGATCCATTAGGGAAAAAAAAATTCCATTTCAACAATACATATCCTGATTTGTTTTCAAAAAAACCCCAAACTGTTATTTTTCTCTTTCCTTTCATTTGGTTCCCTCAATTTAAATAAATAAAGCAATTGCTAGTCTTCTGCAATCATAGATCTCTTTGAGCAATATAAATATTTCTTAACATCTACAATCCTGCTAGTGACAACTTTGTGTCCAGTTTATTACAAGACATAAAATGCTTCAAACACTGACCTGATCTGGTCAGCATCAGGAGCTGTTTTCTGATACAGTCATCTCTCTGCTGGAAACCTTTGCTCTCTATCATAATTAATCAAAGCTTTTAAAAGTCAATGTAATTAAGAGCAAGGCAGTTCTAATGGACCCACTGCAAGCTGTCTGCACTACATCTAAATAAAACAACCAGTCAGTGTAATCATTTCCTTGGCACAAAGGATGCTGTCTGACCCTTTTCTTGTCTCTCGTCTCCAAAAATTTGTGTCCATGTGCTCCTGCTACGCTAGGCATTGTTTCCCCCATTTTAGAAAGAAAATGAGATGCCAAAGTGCTGATTCACCAGGGGAAATGACCTTGCTGGAAGGATGAAATCTAAACACTAACCATTCTGCCACCGCTAAGTGTCAAGAATAAAACCTGCTATTTCTGAACCTCTCAGGATAAGATGTACTTCAGCAGGAATGGATTTCGGCAGTGCTCCTTATGGAGAGAGGAAAAAAATCATTGTTCTGTTGTGATCATTTGTTTTTCTATTGCAGTAATGCATTCAACAGCCAATCTTACATCCATAAACTTAATGCAAGTGAAATTTCCTCTTGAACTGTTTCTAAGGTGAGCTGGTAGGTGGATTTGTATGAGGATCCATAACACGTATTTGACATCACATCTTCCAGCTGGAGGCATATCAGCCATTAACCACATGACAATTTCTGCAGGATTTGGGGGCTTAACTGGGGCAAGATGAGATCTGAAGGGAAAAGCTAATTGAATGGAAGTGTAATAAAAGTGTAAGTAATGAAGTAATGAAACTTCATTGAATTTGGCAGGAAATATTTGATAATATGAATGATTCAAGATGATAATATCCCAGAGTCACAGAATTGCTGAGCTTGGGAAGGATCTTAAAGACCATCTGCCCCATGGGCAGGGATGCCTTCCACTATCCCAGGTTGCTCCAAGCCCCATCCAGCCTGACCTTGGGGACTTCCAGGGATCCAGGGGCAGCCACAGCTTCTCTGGGCACCCTGTGCCAGGGCCTTACTACCTTCAAAATAAATAATTTATTTCTAATATCCAATCTAAATCCTCCCTCTTTCATTTTAAAACCAATCCCCTTAGTCCTACCTTGTTTTATTTGCTCTTTAAAATTGGTTTGACTTGTTTAACTTCCCTTGAGCTTGCTTTAAGTGATTGGCTGTATCTTTGACTCCTATCACCTCCTGGAAATGTCCACATCCTCCTCTACCCCTGCACAGAGTTTGGTGTCAGGCAGTGTGTTCTGTGCCTGATGGAATGCCGTGATCCAAAGCTGTCCATCAGGATCTGCTGTGGTGCAGGGCTGTGCTCCCTGACTGCCAGGCATGACAGGGACTTGCTGGAGGATGCTGCACTATTTCCATTCTGTTTTCCCTGTTTTCCCTGACAGGTGGCTCTAACCAAACCTGAGTTAGGTAGGGCTGAGTCAGCCCAGGGAAATGACAATGGACTGTTTGGGATTTTATGTTTCTCAGAATCCCTCTTATTTAGGATATTAAATGTGAGCTCTCAATAAAATTGTCAAGCACAGATCATTCCAAACTATTCTGAAGCCTGAATAGATTTGGAATATGTTTAAGGTCTGTATCTCCTCTGCACTAGATGTAATGTAATAATCTTCCTAAGCATTCCTAAACTTTGATTTTTGGCTGTTTTATTCCTGCTGCTGATGTTTTTTTCAACTGGCATAGCTGCACACAGGAAAGCTGTTCAGTAATATCTTATTTCTATGTTTCATTATCTTATCAATGCACTCATACACAGACAGGAACAAAAAATATTTGAAATACAAAGTTACATTCTGTGCTACAATGTGATCACAGAGCCATTTCTTTGAAGAACAGTAAGGACCTATATTTTTAATGCCTTTAGCATTTATTTCCTTTATGCTATGTGTGGCAGAAGTCTGATAAAATTCATGGGATGTATTGCAGCTGGAAGATATTGCTGTGAAATGTTAGCCTCACTCAGAAACCCAAACAAATCCTCACACTTCGTTTATTTGCTTCGAGTTGGCAACAATAATTAGCAGTAAATATTAACAGGAATACAGAGGTGTGTGAATCCATTAGACACAGCATCAGTGAAGCCTTTATGCTGCCTAAAGCTCCAGAATGTGACAGTGTCAGCTGTGTGCACAGAGCCACAGGAAGGGCACTCGTGGTGTGGATCAGACTTGTATGGTTTTTGACAGATGAAGATAAACTGCTGATGATTATGTACCAGTTTTCACAGAAATCCCGTCAGGAGCACATGACCAGGCTGAAGGAGGAAATTCAATCCTAAAGGAAGCAAAATTAAATCCTAAAGGAAGGAGGATACATTAAATCATAGCATGGTTCAATATTTAATTACTGAAGTTGGAATAACTGTCTTTTGTTTGTTGTTGTTGTTTTTTTAATCTCTGCACCCTTTCTTTTTTTCCTCCTTTTAAAATAAATCCAGTGATTAACTCTTCATTTAAAATGGAGTGTCTTGGATGCAGAATTTGTTGCCTGGGAGTTTCTGACTGTGAACTTGAGGATGTAGTCTCAGTTACACAATTCTTTCTCAAATGCTGTTCCTTCTTCCTCTTCACACCCTCCACCCCTCCAAAAGAAACAAAACCACCACAGATGAAAAAACAGCACGTGATAGCCTCAATATAGACATTGTATGACCTGAAAGATATTATGGGAAATTTCTGCTTTTTTACTGATGAAAGTAAAAATGTTTTAGGCTCTTGGGAAATAAATAAGCAGTGAATGTGGAAGTGCACCAACAATATGAAATTATACACTGTGTTCTCTTTCTAGCTCACCAATAAGAATAAAATTCTGATTATAGCTATGAATTCCATTTTCTCAGTACAAAGAGACTGTTTTAATACCATTGCCATTATCAGAAAAAAAAAAAAAAGAACTTAAATATAAAAGACCACAGCACAGACCATTTCTTTTATTCATTAGCACAGGTTTATTAGGTGGAGTTCAGATTACTCTGCCCCCTTCCCAGAACATCAGCAGTGACAGTCACAGGTTTAAAAGAGAGAAAATACCCAACTGATAAATAATAATGCAATGCAGATTTTTCCACCCAAACTAGTAATTATTCCTGAAGTCACTAAACTGCTCCTGCCTTGTTGGAGGCCATTGGAAGCAGGGGGAGTGTGTGAGGTCAGGAGAGCTGTGCTGGGGATGCTCTGCTCTCCCCGTGTGATTGAAGGTGCCTGTTGATATCAGGGGGCTCAGAATTTATTTCCTGAGTGTTGCCATCTTCCCTGTCAGCTGCAAATCGTGGAACTTTTACAGTCCAGAGCTGCAGGGTTGGGCAGGAGAGCACAGCATGGAATAACAGGCAGGGAGTTATGGAGCTGATCCCAGGAGAAAGCTGGGATTCAGACTGTGGCAGGCACCTTCTCCAGCAGGGTTTCAGCTGGAATGCTGTCCCCTTCCAAGGGAAATGGGATTTTAATAGTAAGCAATAATTATTGTGGACCCTCTTCTCTAGGACACCCCACCTCTCTCCCTGCTTTTCCCAGGTCGGTTGGACTGGATGGTTTTTAAAGCCTCTTCCATCCCAAAGTATTTTATAATTCTCCATAAAAAGTGCATCATCTGCAAGCACAAAATGTTTGATCTCCTTGAAAGTACAGGCAAGACATTATTGTCATTAATTTGTGTTCTTTAGACATTAATTTGTGTTCTTTAGCTGGCAGAGTACTACTTCTAACAGTCTTGGAAGAACACAAGGGCAATCTTTGTTCCACACTAATATTCTGCTCTTTGTTGGTGCCTTTCCAGGTTATTGTTTTTCTTAACAGCAAAAGATTTTTTGCCTGAGGAGATAAGAGTCAAAAGTTAAAGAATATCTTAATCTCTTGCATCATTTTGTAGAAGCAGATCACTTGCACGTCCTTGGTACAGGGGGAAAGGGAAGTTTGGGTAAGTGGAAAGTAACTGCCCAAGGCCACTCTGCAAAGCAAAAAGTGAAACTTGAGGCATTTGGGTCCTGACTAACCAGCCAGTTCACTGGCAAAGCAGTTGTTTTGTGAGGGAAGAATATTATCTGCACAGAGTGGGCTTCTTGGTGTGATCCTGTGCAGGGCCAGGAACTGGACTTTGATGATCCTTGTTGATCCTTCCAACTCAGGATGTTCTGTAATTCTACCTCCAGCAATCTTATCCAGTTGGCTTTGGGACTACATAGTAAATATTGGTGCTTTGATGTGTCTGAAACTTTATTTGTCCACAGGAACAAAATGAATGTGCAGGGATGGGGCAGAATTCAGTTTTCCTAAGTTTAGCCAGGAAAAGGACTGGAGAAGGTGATGCAGCATGAGTACAATAACATGACGTGTGTGAAAGAAGGCTGCACGTTCCTCACTCTCCATCCTCACCCCTCCATTACATGTGATACAAGGGACCTGCAGCTACCTAGGAAATTGCTGCTCCCAGCATGGGCAGAGCAGGCAACTTCTAGCAATTAGTAATTGTGTTAATGATGCCAAGGGATGAGCTGGAAAAGGCACTCTCTAAATGTGAAAGTGGGCAAATCTACACATCCCTTTGATAGCTCTGGTGGCTGAGCATCTGCCCAGCAGCATCCAGTCCCTTGCAGCTCTCCTGAGTGCCTTCCCTCTCCCCAGACTGAAACAGAAAACTCAAATTCATATCAATGTCACTTGCTCATCACTGCTGCAATTATTTTCAGGATTCTTCCACAAGCCAAGTCACTTGTGGGGACTGTGAGACTTTGTGTTCTCCTCCATTCCCCCTCTCTGTCTGTTTGGGGTGGATGATTTGACCCTCACTCATGAGGAGGGGCAGGCTCTCACCAGCAGCAGAG
Source organism: Cyanistes caeruleus (assembly GCF_971803275.1). Taxonomy (NCBI): domain Eukaryota; kingdom Metazoa; phylum Chordata; class Aves; order Passeriformes; family Paridae; genus Cyanistes; species Cyanistes caeruleus. The sequence continues at coordinate 4,452,851 of NC_141705.1, forward strand.
CATAAAGATCTGCTTGGACAATTTGAGACCAACTGACCCTGAATTTGAGACCAACTCTTTTCCCATTCCCCATTTTAAGAATTATTTTTAAAATTCCTGATTCTTTCCTCCTCTGTATTTAGATTATATTATAGGCTTTAAAATAAACATTGGCAGCAAAATATTTACAAATAATTCTGAGAATTTCTGTAAGTCCAAAACATGTCTTTGGCTGTGTGTCAGACAGGCTAATTGATGAAGAGTATGTTCTCTTGAATCACCAAGGTCTGTGTGAAAATTGGCTGCTTTAGAATTGCCCTACCTGGTGATTTTGATGTCCAAAATTTCAATTTATTTCCTGTGTCCTGGTCCATTTTTATCAAATTCATTTTCCAATCTTGTTTCTTCAAACAAGCATCAGAGATAACACAACAGAAAAGATTAATATTGAACAACTGCAGTAATCTGGAATATGACCAGAGCCACTGCAATTTGCTCTAGGCTGAATTTTGAAGATTTGTGCCTCTGTTCAGATCTCTCAGCATCATCAGTCCCTTTTCCTAGAGGATACTTTGGATTATTTAGCATCATTTGAATAAAACTTTACTTCAAGGATTCTTTCAATTGTTTAGCATCATTTGAATAAATCTACCCTTTAGGAAACTGATCATTGGGATTCAATGCAAGCAGTAATTTAGATTTTGATAAGGGTTAGTGGTGTATTTTGTAAAGATCTTGAGCACACCAGCTGCCACTAAAATCACTAAAATCATACAGTAAAAACTTAAGTATTTGTTTTACCTTTTATTTGAGAAAATGTGTGAGGTAATCAGTATTCTTGAAATACTTTGACATTTTAAAAAAGGTATCCTAAGGACTTGGGTGTGTTTGTGTGGGATTTCACAAACACACATATATACCCTATTGAAGGATTTTAGGATTGTTTTAATCTCTTGTAGTAGTAAAGTAAGTGCATTCTTGTTTTCACTCTCTTTGAGGCTCATCCTTTCTCACTGCCACACAGCTTATGGCTTCCACACAAGCTGTGTTACCTTCTCATCCCTTTTATATTTTTTTTCCCTTGTTCCAAAGCATAAATTGTTTCCTGCCACTCCACAGGATTTTTCTCCCTTAATGATATGGAGGGAGATAACTACTCCTAGTGCTGACAGAGGTAAGAGTACCAGGATAAGTAATACCTCAGCTGCAGAATGATATACTGCTAGTGGGAGTAAACTCCAGATTCATATCCCAAAACACTAGTTAGTCTATCAGCACTTCTGCCATTATCTCCTCAGCCACAAATCCAAAGTTTCAAGGTCAGCTGTAACTGTATTGAAAATCTGGAGATCTAAGAAAAGCCCTGTGAATTAACAGCCTTTTTCTGCCTGGATTTTGTTTCTGATATGAGGCTGCTCAGACGCCTCCATTTGGCTGGATCAGTGCAATAGGATAAGGATAAATATAGAGCCTACACAGATAATGTCAAATTTTTGGAGGGGAGAAGTCATTTCTGAAAAAATATCATGTATTTTAGACCATAGAAAGTACAAGGTCAGAAAACATTTTGTGTTGAGGCTTCATTAATCACCCATGTGAATAAACATACACCATTAATATTGGCACTGTGATAATTTGTTCAGAAGAAAGACTGAATCAATTAATTTTAACCTGGATTTAATTGTTCCAAAGTCTTAAGAAAAAAAGGGGAAAAATAAAAAACCACACTTATGTTCAAAATTCTATATTTAGGTATAAATAATCAACTCTAATATGGATCAACTGAAGAGGAAAGCAGGAAGTGTGATAAGAAATCGAGAAATGTTGCCTCTGAAGAAAACTGGAGGGATCTGGTTTATCTCTTGGAGAAAAGAGGAGACATAATATGCAATGTAAGTGGTACTGCAGAGGGGGAAGGAATGGATAATGGATGGGAGGCTGGTGACAAACTCAAGGTTACAACTGATTTGTTGGCCAAACTTTCCTAGTGAGCTCACATACACAATCTTGCAAACTCAGTGCTTTATTCACTACATGGTGTAAACCTGTCTGAAATAAATTTCCCACTGGTATCAAACTCTGAGTCTCTCAGCAACGTAGATCATCTTTTGCTTTGTTCTTGTTTCCCAGCAATCTATTAGCATGAGGTAGGAACTAATGCTTTTCCCTACACAGGAGATCAGGGAATGTAAAACTATTGTATGAGTAAACTGTTCTTCTATTCATATCCATCAATAAATTTGGAGCTGAAGTGTAAGTGCTCAAAGTAGGTTTTAACCTTCATCTTAACTTTTTGAGTAGCTTTTTACATTAACATGCTATAGCTGTCTCATAGTCTCACATCACTATCAGAATTTAAGACTGAAAGTACATCCAGCTTCAGCAATTGCTTGTCACTCACCTGTTGAAATCTGCATTTATATTGCTAATTAATCTGAGTGATTTCTCTTCCCTAGCACTGTGCCCAATACCCTCACCTGAACTGGCAGAAACCATTTTCCATAATAGGTCAAGAGAGCTCCAGAAAAAATCCTTTCAGCTAATGCAAAAAGGTTTTGTTTTGTTTTGGGTTTTTTTTTTCTTTAATATTGCAATGCTTTCAGCACTTTCTCCTTTATGTGTTTGCTCAAGTTCCCTGGAACTTGGTTTCAGGTGAAATGGAAACACACACTGGATGGATGCCTTCTTCCTTATGACCTGAGATTGGCTTTAAGCAGCCATTTAGGAGCAGTTCTGATGAATCTTTAAAGGCTGTATGTGATTATATGCTCATGCAACTTCTCAGACCAGTCATTTGTGCCATCCAGGGCAGGGGATGAGAAGATGGAGCAGCCCTGGGAGAAGGACTTGGAGGTGCTGGAGGGTGAGAGCTGACATAACCCATCTCTGAAATCCTTCATGTCCTGGGCTGGTCCCCCAGCAGGAAAGGGGGAATTCTGCACTGCTCAGGTGAGACCCCACCTCAGAACTGCCTCCAGCCCTGGGACCAGGGCAGGAAGGATCTGGAGCTGCTGGAGAGAGTCCAGAGGAGGCAACAGGGTGATCAGAGGGATGGAGCAGCTCTGCTGGGAGGAAAGGCTGGGGGAGCTGGGATTCTTCAGCCTGGAGAGGAAAAAGCTTTGGGGTGAGCTCACTGCAGCTTTCCAATGCCTGGAGTTCAATAAAAATGGAGAGAGACTGCTCACAGGCCATGCAGTGATTGCACAAAGGGAAATGGATTCAAAATGATAGGAGGTTTGGAGTGGATATTAGGAAAAAATCCTTCCCTGTGAGGGTGGGCCCTGGCACAGGGTGCCCAGAGAAGCTGTGGATGCCCCTGGATCCCTGGAAGTGTCCAAGGCCAGGCTGGACGGGGCTTGGAGCACCCTGGGATACTGGGAGGTGTCCCTGCCCATGGCAGGGGGTGGAATGGGATGGGCTTTAAGGTCCCTTCCACCCAAACCATTCCATGGTTGTACCTTCTGAGCTTAATTTGGCATTTCGGATACAGGGCCTCAATAATCACCCAGAAGATTGCTTCTCTGACAAATTTTCCCACAGTGCCACTTCGTGTAAGAGTCTGTATTGTTCCTTCTGATTTCTTATTTTTAGCTTTTTAGCACCACATATTGACACCATAGAACAGCTTGGTATCCCTCCAAAGAGACCGTCATATTTAGCATTTATATGAAATGGGAGAATCTTTATCCCAGTCTTGAGCTGTCTATTTTAGATGAGCTTTGAGTGACTGAAGCAGCGCCTGGGAAAGGTACAGATTTGTTATTTGCTGCAAGGCTGAGGCTGGAATCCTCTAGTGCTTGGACAATCTTTGCAGGTGGTAGAGTGTTCCTAGAGTTATGGATAAAACTGGACATTAAACACACATTGCAGTGTTTGGGATTTTCTTTGAGCACTTGAAGATCAGAGACTAGAAAAAAAAATTAATTTTCTTACCACTTAACTCTAAATAATGTATTTTGATAGCAGCTGACATATGGAAAGCTGGGGGGAAAATAGTGCTTTGAAATGTAAGTAATGTTTGTCAGAAATAGAAGTCACATAATGATATGACAATATCCCAAACAGTTTGCATGGTGCTTTAACCATATTATTTGTTTTGATTTGACTGCAATAGGAAACACCCATCCACAGACTCTGCCTGGCTTGTCAGTTATGTAAAATCACAAACCCTAAATCAAAGCTATCAGCTCCTTTTTTCTGTTAAATATCACCACAATCAGACACTACCACCTGCAGACACTGTCCTGTGTCTCAGACCACCTCTGCTGAGGCCAGTGAGCAAGAATGGTCTACAGAGTTAACTACAAGTCTAAAGAAGCTGTTGACTGTGTTTGTGGATTTAATTTGCACATATTTAATCCCACCTTTGGTTCACAATTTTGTATAGTCTGTGTTCTGAAAGCATACAAAAATTAGGTTTTGAGGGAATATATAAGGCCTGTTACGAAACCCCCTGCGCAAAAAAAGTATTAAACTCAAAGCCAGAGCATGTTACTCAGGCCTTTGTCCAGTTGAAAGGTGAAAATTTCCAAGGATGAAGGTTTAAACCACTCATTTGGACCTCTGTTCTGGCACTTAACCAGTTAACAGTGGCCTTGGCAGCATTAGGTTAACAGCTGAACTCAATGGTCTTAAATGCTTTTTCCAACCTAAATAATACCTGATTCTAATACTTCTTCCTCAGTTTTATTTTGTCTCAATGTGTGTTAAGGCACAACCACTCCCTTCCTGCTCCTCAATTCCAAGGAAGGTAGGAAATTGGAAAAAAACCCCAAATTTCTATACCTGCAATGGCAATGAAAGACCCATGCTGGAGTCTTGGGGTCCAAGTGAAAATAATTTTGTGCTCACACATCCTATTGATGTCAGGCTGTTAATGAATCCCATGCATATCAAGGGAAACACAGAATTAAAACGTCCTGCACGTAAAATAACTGCATGGCTCAAAAGCTGTCTGGAGGTGATGCCTGTGGAAAAGATTAAAATAACACCTATGAAGGAAGAGGAAAAAAACTGGAATAGAAGCCCCACTCAGAGTCATCCTGTCCTAAGTCTGGTCATGATTATCCCTGCTTCAGATCTGAGGCTCTACATCTGAGCTACAACAGAAGTTGCATTTACTTGGAGAGAGGGAGGTGTATTAAAAAAAAAATTAAAATGTGTTTTATATAGGATATATATTTGGAACAAATTTTCTGCAGAAGCTGAGAAAGCAACAGCTTTTCTTGATAGATCCTCCCAAGGGAACTGTGGCTCAGAGCAGTATCACACTCGCATTCATCTTCACAATGGAAAATCCTGGGAGCAGACAAAGTGCACAGAGTGAGCACCTAGAAGAAAGGCTCAAGTTTGCCAGTGATAAATAGCACTCATCCAAAGCTAGAGAGAGTTTTTTCTGGTGGGTTTCTCTGCTTTATTTTGTTAAAGTTCAGTCTGATCACAGCTCGAGCTCAACAGCGGTTTAAAAGCTCTGAGAGCACAGAACCAGCCATCCTATCATCCAGCTTATGTCAGCTTATTTTGACTCAATAGAAGCATTGGGGACAGACCTGGTACTGCTCTAAACTCTTTGTGGGTGCAGTTTAGTGCTCAACTCTCCTTTACAATGCCCAGACTTAAGAGCTAAAGGGAAGGGAAAGACAAGGGGAGAAAAAAAAAAAACCTCACAGCCTTTTCACTTGCTCTGTGAATCCATATGGTTTCTGAGGCAAAAAGATGCAGTGTTCATGATGGTGCATTTGGATTCCTTAAGAAAAGCATCTCCCTCTTGGATTGATCCCATGGTGGAAATAAGGCACTGAACTTATTTTTAGATACAAAGCAAGTGTTTCACAGACACCTTGTTTAATGAGTTTCTGTGAAATACTGCAACAGGGGCAAAAATCTCAAGTGCAGGGCTGTAAATGAAGTCTCCAGGCTGAGGAAGTAATTCTGTCACTGCAGTGCCCATGTAGGTTAATTCCTGAACCCAAAGCACTGAGGTGTTTTCAGAAGAGGATGTCTGTAGGAGGGCAGGCTTTCAAAAGCAACTTCTGTACCCAAAGCTGTGAGGAGCTCCCTGTTTGCTTCCCAATGCACTATAAAATATTTCCTAAGTACTGTTAAACAATTAAACATTATCTTTGCTATCCTCAGGACCTGCAATACAGGGGTACCTCCACATGAGGATCTGAACCTGGTGAATAACTTCCTGTGAAGCAAATTCTGAGCCCAATTTGGGAGTCGTGACATTGCTGAGATAATTCCCAACAGTTTGAAATCAGCTACAGCCACACATCCTTTCCAAAGCTCTTAACTTTTGGGGCTGAAAATGTCAGCAGTAATACTGGCTTTAGCATAGAACTGAAACCTTAGTCTGTTTGACTGTGTCTGGGGCTCATGAGAGAGGTCTGTAATTATTTGTAGACATTTTTTTTGTCCAGGATTCAGACTATAGCTGCTTTCTGCATATTTCATCTTGCTGGATGCTTGTTGACTAAGCCTCTTAAAACATTTGACACATCAGATGGATGGTTGTGAAGTCTAAAAAATATGAATAATACCTGGTTGTTTGAAGCCACAGAATAATGAACAGAATTGTGAAAGAAGCAGAAGGTCAGAAAATGCTGGTATTGGATGTTTTAAACATGCAAAACCATGGGCATAGCAGAATTAATTTCTTTGGGCAGCAAGGCAAGGAGCAAAGGAAAGAGCAGCTTAGATGGGAGAAGGATGAACTGTGAAATAAGCAAGCTTAAAAAAAAATAAATATTCATGGGAAAGATGTTACTTTTAACATTTTAAAAAAGCAAAAATTCATATATTTTAGTATTTAGCAGGGATGATTGTACTGATACAGAACAAAACACCTTTCTGATTAAAGGGTGACCCTTAAGGCCAAAATCCTCCAAAATAAATAATAATAATAATAAAAATAGCATATTTAACTTATTCATCCTGTAGAAGCTACCTGATATAGGTAATGGTCAACAGCATATTGCCTGCAGCTGCCTGCAGAATTTTAACTCTGTCCTCCTGCACACACATTAAAATGGAAATTTAACTGGCAATTCCTCTTGAGCCCAGGTTATATGAGTATTTCTTTTTTATTTCATACAAAAGATGTAAGAGCTTTGTATTCAGCAGGGAGCAGAAGATTACAGATGCAGCCTGTGTAATGTTGAATAAGGTATGATCTCTATTTTGATCATACCTAAAATTCTGTAGGTACTAAATGAAGGGATGAAAACAAAGGCTCTGTGTGTCCCCAGCTGCTGGAATCCATGATCAATGGGATCTCTCATATCATATTTAACAGCACAATGTTAATCAAGGTCACTGTCTCTTTTTTTTTTTTACAGTGATTAAGGGTCATGTCAGAGAAGACATATTTCTTTGATTGTTTATGTTATTCACATCTGATAGGCACTAAAATCACTCATTCCCAGCTAGATGTTTCAGCCTGAGGCAGTTTAAATGGATGCTGTGACTTCAGCAGTGTTTTTAGCTCAACTTTTGCTGTATGCACACATTGTGTGGGATTTTCTGTGAGACACACTGGAGTTTTAAGGATTACATGTTGCCAGTGGGCACATTCCCTTGATTTGTGTGTTTTGATCTTCCTTGTCTCCAACAGTCCAAAATCAGTTTGAGGGTGATAAACAGAGTTTTACAGGCATCCTTTTCTTCACCTGGGCTTAAAGGAAGGTCTCTGCTACACAGAATTTCTGAGAGGAGGAGAAAACTGTACCTGCTAATAGCAAAAGAAGTTCATTATTCAAAATTCACAGCTAATTGGCAGCAGCACACCAAAGGACAGTTGACTATTTCAACTGCTACTGAGGAACCTGTGGAAAATCTTTGAGTCCCCCAAAAAATGAGAAATTGGAGTGAGGATAGCAGAGAGGGCTGAAGGCTGAAGCACAGAAGGGAGAGAAGTTGCAAGGGGGGAATTAGAGCAACCTTCCTTCCACTGCCTGTGACTACACTGAGAGAAGACAGGAGAGTCTTGGGGTTGCACAATGAAAGGTCAAGCAGCAGAGGCCACATGTTTCAGCAGCTCAAACCCACACTGGATTTTAGGAAATTCATTTTCCCCTCAGCACAGGAACAGAGGCTCAGCAGGCAGAGAGCAGAATCACAGACCCTGCAGATTTTCCAAACTCCAGAATTAATTGCCCAAGAAAGAGACAGGACTAAGGGGAATGGCTTCAGACTGGAAGAGAATAGGTTTAAACGAGATATTAGGGAAAAAATCTTCCCTGTGAGGGTGGTGAGGCACCAGGACTGGTTGCCCAGAGAAGCTGAGGCTGCCCCATCCCTGGAAATGCTCAGGGCCAAGCTGGATGAGGCTTGGAGAAACATGGGATAGTGGGAGATGTCCTTGCCTATGGCAGGGGGTTGGAACAACATGATTTATAAGATCTCTTCCCACCCAAACCATTCTGTGATTCTGTGATTCTGTGATGTGACTATGAAATCTGAGTTATCTTTGAGGTTGCTCCTGCTTTGAGCAGGAGTTTGCAGAGCAGACCTCCCGAGGTTGCTCCTGGTCACGACTCTTGTCTGATTCTGTGATTCTGGTTGTGTGTTATCTCTCCTGGGGAAAGAGAGATCCCCTCTGAAATAAAGTGACATTGGAGAAGCAGCAAATGCAAAGGGTTTTAATTATGAGGATGAGATCAAAGGGCTTTCCTCAGCTCAGTTCAGAGTAGTTACATATGACACAGTTCAAAGGTCAGGACAACAAAAGTTGCAGGGATCTATAAACACCTTGGAAATCTCCAGGAGCTTTCCAAAGCATATATCTTCTGTTAATAAACCGAGCATTTCTAATTAGTGTAAGTGACCACAAAACTCTAACCAAGGAGCACAAATTAGAGAAAGCACACAGACTAATTTAATGACTCTAGAAGTTATTACCTGCCTACACGAAGCCTGACATGAGGAGAGTATTGAGTGAATTATGTGGATTGAATGAGAAATGTGGTGGGTTTGTGCCAAGTGGAGGAATGAGAGGGGAAGAGGGGGGGAGTAGCTCATTTACCCCGATCAGAAATCCATATGCTTGTTAACCAGGCACTGGCTACATCCCAACATGAAAAATGAAGTTTACATTGTGTGTGTGAACCAGTAATTTGCATTGATTTGCACATGATTTGTGTCTAATTTGCTAATCGTTAAACTCCATGTGATATGTAAATAGGTAGAAAGTTAAAACCTCAGCTTTAAATTCATTCACTCTGACAATTTAATCTGGTTGGCAGGAGTTGCCTTCCCTCACACAGTCTGGGTACATTGAAGGTCACACTCCATGAACGACTTGCTAAAAGCCTTTCTCTCATTGCTTCCTTCTATTGTTCCTGTCCAAACACAGACAGCTTTTCCAGCAGCCACCTAGTTTTTAGGATTTTTGAGATGCTTAGATTATTTCACAACCATTTATATGACCTGTGGGCCACCTGTAAGTAAGGCTGACCAATATAGCTAATTATCCCTTTGAGATCCCTGAGATATGGATGGGATGCAGAGCAGAAAATACAGGAATGACAGAAGTAAAAAGGAATGACAGAAGTAAAAACAGCTGCCTGAAGGCCCTGCAAGACTGGTGTTAATGTGAGCAGGAACAGGCTGAAAATCTACAACCAGACCTAATATTTCATATAAACACAAATTGGTTTATTTTAAATATGTTTAAATGCAAAAGGACAACCACTGTATGGCAATATTAAACAAAAAAAAAGGTAGCAATTTGGTAAGGTTTTTTTCTGATATAGAAACAAGAGGTTTCTATAAGAGGGACTAAACTGGGATATTTGATATTATCGGTATTTGATATTTGATATTATCGGTATCTCAGCTATCTTGGGTGGTTTCAGGATCATGAAAAATGTTGATATCAAAGCTGGAACAAAAAAAAAAAACAAAACATAAACAGGTATAAAAAGTAAAGATATAAAGGTATAAAGATAGGTAACAGGTAAAAAGATAAAATGGGGTTTGACCTCCTGTTGAAGAAAGGCCTGTTAGCAATGTATGCACTGTTAATACATTTAGTTGGCTGTAGGAATATGCTAATGTTTCCTGATGTCCTAGGAGACAAAAATGGCATGTTAATGAAGTTGTTTCATGTGTGGGTTGTTTGGTATTATTTTATTTAAAACAAACAAACAAAAAATTGATCAAAAATATTTTAACAATACAAAAGTTCATAAAGTGTGACTCGGTGAATGGAGTACTGGATTATGAAATAAAATAATAGTTTTAATATAATAGTTTTAATAATAGTTATTCTCACTCGTTTGTCACGAGTCTATAACTCCTCAAACTGAACAACAGGAGTCATTAAGTATGACAGAGGATGGAGAGAGGTTTCAAAGTAGACTCTGCAGAGCTAATGAACAATAGATAATTAATCAGTGGACCTAATCCTGGGCCAGTTAAGCCATTGGAAATATTTGTCTTCACTGGGTGCAAAAGCAGACCTTGGAGGGTGAGGTCAGCTTGAGTCCTGCCAGGAAAGCCTTGTGAGTCCCTGCCTGTCCTTCCATTCCACTGCCCTGAGCCCTGCAGCCTCTGCATATTGGACTCTCCATTGATTTAACACTATTTTGATGGGCTCATAATGCAAATGCTGACCTTGGTAAGGGAAGGTTTTCACTTTCTGACTTTCTGTTTTGCAATTGCCAGCATAGCAATTAATGCATACTTAGTAGAATCCAAAATTAGTCACTCCTGAAAGTAATTATGTGCTAATTATGCAATTATTTTATTTTATATAGGCAGCAAAAAAATTTAAAGTACTTCAATTATAGTTTCTTCAAAAAAATCAAGTCAACTACTACTTGACTTAAATAGTAATTTATAAAATAATTTGTCACTTGACATTTTAAGATTTGTGGGATTTTTACAGCATTCTTATTGTGTATCTAACAAAACTGTTATAAATGCAAAGGCAATTTCGGGTTATATAAAAGAGAAAATTTATTATCAAACAATAATAAATTCGAACAAAGAGAAAAAACCACAATAAAATAAGCAGCGCAGCGCTGGGTGGACAGGGTCTATACGCAAGGTATAGATGCTCCCAAATCCACGCCTGAGAGTCCTTTGGCCTGGGTTTTTATAGGAAGTTTGTGTCCCGAGGCCAAATTCCAAGCAGGCACCTTTTGCTAAGAGGTTCTTGATTGTTCGAAGAATAGATTTCCTGGCACTGGAGAATAGAGTCAATAGACGTTGGGCAGAGGCTCCTCATATGTAAAGAGGTCCAGGATGTCTTTTTGATATCATTTTGGTCCGGGCCATTAGGGTGGAGTGGTGGCACTCATCCTGGAGCCGATGGCTATCTCGGCTGTCTCCTCTTCCTTTGTCTAGTTTCTCTATTTCTCCAGCACAGGTGGTCAGGGCGGAGATGCTCGGGCTCGGCGATATCTCGTCCGGGCCCGTTCTTTTGTTCGTTTGATGGCCCGTGTCCTGCCCATTCTTTCGGGGCTGATGTGCCTGCTTGCGATTGTTATCTGGGTGCTTGGCTGCAATCTGTTGCTTTGGAAGAGAAATCCTGCCTCGACTTGGAGGAGGATTTCTCATTCCATATTTTCATCATTTACAATCACATATACTTTATTTAAACCTTTTCTTTCGAATTTTTATTCATTCAATTCTTTATTACAGTCCCCCACCTAATAATTTGACTACATTAAAAATTCGTATTATTTTATTCAATCTTACAGAGGGATGAGTGTGAGATTAACCACATTCACTTTTCTCTCAGTCTGATATTTTGCTTTTAGGATTTAACTCGTCTTCATCTCTGGAGAAACAGAATACTTGGTCAAATTGTAAACATACCCGGTTAACTTCACTTTTTAACAAATCTAAAATTATTGGTTCATTATTGAAGGAAGCTTTTGTTTCATGTTTTAAATTTCTATCTTCTTAATACATTTTTCCACTTATAGTACACGTTTTCAAGTTCGCTTTATTGTAACATAGGATTGATTTTGAAATATGCTACAAAGGTGGATTGTCTTTTTCTTCTGATCTAGATGGTCTTATTACATTGACTATAAATTGAAATCGGAGGAATCCCTCCCACTTCTCTCTTGTACCTGAAGTGGGTAGTTTTGATCTTTTGTCTTTCAGGAGTTTGAAACTGCCCGTCTTTAAAACTTGCCTCTGAGTGGTAACATCAGACCTCCCCCTTTAATTTACAGATCTTATACTGAGTGCTGTTGGAAAAACACATCCCCTTTTGCAGTTCTGGAGGACAGTCAATCTTTCGTCCGGTTTCTGTGGCAGTCTGACACTGCTCACACTTCTCCAGGGACTCTCCCCCTGGAGGTACCTCGGGACTCATTCCCTCGGCCAAGCACACGGCTAGACTCAGGACTATCAGGATTCCCCACCATTGCATCCCTCTGCCTTGCCCTTCGCCCGTATAGGAACATACGGCGGGGATTATCATCTTCTCGGCAGCAGGGACTGTCTTCAGGGGCCCTGGTAGTCCTTAAGGCGTGCCCCTTTTTTTTTTTTTTTTTTTTTTTGAAAGTAGCTCACCGAGACGATTTAGTTGGGTCTGTCCTACACAGTACTTTAAACTTTAATTGTTTTTCGGCCCTCGATTTCTAAAGCCTTGGCTTTGGAATCTAACTGGCCTCTTAACCCCTTTTGGAACAATAGGAACCACTCAGGAGAGTTTAGTTCTAAGGACCCCGCCCGGGTGGCAAGTGTTAAGAAACGGCTAGTCTCCTCCTGTTCTTTCTCTAGACACTTTGTGCACAATCCTTTAGGTTTGTACCCTCTTAAACAGTGGGCTACCCAAATCTGTTTACAATAAGCACACTCGAAGTGGATAAATGGAAAACAATTACAATCAGGATTAATACAACTTATCTGGTCGTTACTTGTCATTTGTGATGACGCCGGCGTTTGATTTTCAGCTCTCTCGGAGGTGTGGTGACTTTCCTCTCGGAGGAGTTGTAATCCATTACTTTTTTCACTCGAGGTGAGTGTGTCCAGCTCTTTTCTGCAGTCCGGACAGCTGTGTCTGTGGTCAGGAGGACGAGAAACGGTTCTTCCCAGTGAGGGTTGAGGGGGAGCTCTTTCTAAGCTTTGATCAGGACTTTATCCCCAGGCTGCATTTGGTGTATGGCAAATCCCAGTGTTGTGCTTTGGGGAATCAGTCCTCTTTTCTGCAGATTGGTTAACAAAGCCGCTCGTTTTGCCTTTTTGTCTGCCAGGTTGTTACCTCGGGTGTGGAACTGCCATCCTGTTTGGTGTCCTTTTACATGGACAACTGATATTTCTTTTGGTTCTCTGACAGCCTGTAGAATTTGTCGAATGATTTCCCTATGGATTAACTCTTTTCTTTTCGTATTTATCAGACTTCTTTTTCTCAAATTTTTTTAAAAGTATGTACTACTTTAAAAGCATACCGCGAATTTGTATAGATGATCCCCCTCTTTCTTTTCAACCCCTGGAGGGCTCTCAGGAGAGCATAAAGCTCGCAAGCTTGTGCAGACCAGCTTGCTTTCAGGGGGCCTGATTTCACAATGCTTCCTGATATGTCATTCACTATAGCATATCCTGACTTTCTTTTTCTCTCAACAACTTTTGAGGATCCATCTATAAACTACTTTTCTTTTCTTTCTAACTCCTGATTTTCTAAATCTGGTCTAACTTTAGTTTGCAATTCCACAGTTCTAATGCAATTGTGTAATAGTTTCTCTGTTGGTTCTCCAAACAGGAACTGCGCAGGATTCTGCACAGTAGTGGTTCTTAATTCTAAACCAGGCGAGCTGATTAAGATGGCTTTATATTTCAGAAGCCTCAAATCAGTCAACCACTTTTCCGCTTTTTGTTGTAAGATATTTCTTACATCATGTAGACTATCAAGGGAGCTCTGAAAGTTACCCTTTTTTTTTTTTTTTTTTTTTTTTTTTTCTTACTAATAAATCCACTGTCACAATTGCTTGCAAACAAGTAGGCCAACCCCAACTAACCGGGTCTAAAAATTTTGAGAGAAACCTTATGGGCTTCTTTTTTCTGCCCACTCTTGGGTCAGAACTCTTTGTGCTGCTTGTCTATTCACATCTACGAATAATTGAAATTCTTATTGGTATCCGGTAAAGTTAGTACGGGGGCAGTTATGAGTGCATCCTTTAATTTCTGAAAATTAAATTCATTTTGCTCAGTCTATTTCAACTTATCAGTGTTTAACCTTTCATACAGAAATTTTACTTTTTCACTAAATCCTTCAATTCATTGTTTGCAATATCCCAGGAGCCTCAAAAATTGTCTTATCTGTCTTTTTTGTTTTTGGGGCAGGGAGTGCAAGAATCCCTGCTACTCTCTCAGGGTCTAATTTCTTTTTCCCTTGAGATATCCAATGACCAAGGTATTTTACTTCGGGCTCTGTGAATTGCAATTTGGATTTAGATACTTTTAACCCCTTCTGTCTCAAGAAATTCAGTAAAGAAATCGTGCTTTTCTTCACCTTTTCTTCCGTCGTTCCGGCAATTAACAAGTCATCTACATATTGTAACAATTTTGTCCCTTCCTCTGGAATGAATTGGGTGAGTAGTTGTTCCAGAGCCTGTCTGAACAGATTTGGGGATTCTACAAACCCCTGCGGGAGGACCGTCCACCTCAGCTGTTGCTTTCGGTTTGTGTCCGGGTCCTCCCACTGAAAGGCGAAGAAATTTCTACTCTTTTCATCTACAGGGCAAGTTCAAAAGCATCTTTTAAATCGATTACACTATACCATACATCTTTAGGTGAGAGCCTGTTCAGTAAAGTGTAAGGACTGGCCACCACCAGGAATCTGGTTCGGGTTCTAACATTTACAGCTCTGAGGTCCTGAACTAATCGTAAACTGCTATCTGTTTTTCTTACAGCCAGGATGGGGGTGTTATGCTGAGACATACAGGGTTTCAGGGTACCCCTTTAAGGAGGTCGTCAATTACTTGTTTTAATCCCCTTCTCCCTCCCATCGGGATGGGATATTGTTTGATCCTTATAGGGTCTTCAGGGTCCTCGTTTTCTATTTTAATAGGCTTGATATCTAATTTCCCTATTTCTCCTTTTGAGTGCCACACTCTAGGGTTAATTTCTTCTTCGTCTTTGGGAGTCAGTTTGAATATTTTTACTACTAATTCAGAGTTTTTAACAACGATATTAATTCTTAATGCAACAATCATGTCTCTTCTTAATAAATTATAATCTGCTTTTTCTACAAGCAATAAATTTCTTAAACAAATTTTATTTTCCGATTCTATTCTTACATCTCTATTACAGATACTTTGAAAGGATCCCCCTTGATTCTAATTACAAAAACTTTTTCATTGCTTGTCACACACCCCTCTGGCAATTTCTGCAGAGTACCTCTCTCTGTTCCAGTGTCCACTAAAAAGCTTACTTCCTGCCATTGGGGACTCACTTTTAATTTTATCAAGGGCTCCTTGGATGTTCTTGTCCCCAAATTAAAGAGCCTCTGACAGCCCTAATCTTCTTGAAAAATCTTTTCATTTTTTTTTTTTTTTCTTTGCCTGCAATCCTGCTGAATGTGTCTTACTTTCTTACAGTAGTAACATTCGGGGAGCTCTCTCCGTGGGGTAGGGGCTGCCTTGTGAGTGCTTTTCTGTTTTCTAGGTAGTGTTTTAAACTTACCTTGTGTTTGTTCTTGCTTTTGGACTTCTTTGACCGCAGCTACCAAAACCTTAGCTTACAATCTCTGTTTTTCATCCTCCCTTCTCATATATACTTTTTGAGCTTCCCTCAGAAGCTCTTGGAGGCTTTTATCTTGTTACCTGTCAATATTTTCTAATTTCCTCCTAATGTCTTCTCAGGATTTGGCAACAAATTGTGTTTTTAGTAAGACCTCCCCCACGGGAGAGTTCGGGTCAGTTCCAGAGTAGATCTGAAAACTTCGCCGTAACCTCTCTACTCATTCCGTGGGCGATTTCTCCCTCCCTTGGCATTCCCCGAACACTTTACTAATGTTTTGACCTCGGGGAACTGCCTCTCTTATTCCCTGAACAATCATGTTTCTTAAATCCACCATGCTCTGCCTGCCCTCCTCCCTGGGCATTCCAGCTCGGGCTCACGCTAGGCCATTTCTGGTCACCTGGTGTCCCCTGTGGACTGCGTCGGTCCCAGTCTCTGATACCGGCTTGTTTAATCATTTCTCTTTCCTCTTGATTAAACAGGCGATCTCAGGATGGCCATAAGATCATCGTATGTGTAAATACTACTTCCTAAAAAGTTATCCAGCTTTTCAGCCACACCAAAGGATCGTCTAACAATCGCCCCATCTCCTTTTTAAACGCTCGCACATCCCCGGAGTTAAGGGGAACATTCACAAATCCAATCACTCCCGGGGCTGTCGGTACTTCCCTGAGAGGGAACAACCGGTGCTCATTCTCACTACTCTCTCCCCACCCCTTGCCCATCATTTTTGCTTTCAAACGAGTTCTACTTGCAGGAGGGGAACTGAGGTTTGTGGGGGTTTTCTCTTTTGTTGATTGTGGGAACTCCCCTGCCACCCGGTTACCGGTAGGGACCCCTTCAGTTAAGTGTGAGGGTCCCGGCTGTGGCGGCCGGACCGGCAAGGACGGATAGAGCTGTCCCTAGCCTTGTGCCGGAGAAACCTCTGAAGAGACTCCTGTGGTTATGGTGTTTGCAGACGGGGAAAGGGGAAGGGCTGCTGGCATCGCTGCCAGCACCGAGTCTCCCGCTTGAGACACATGCATCTCAGTGGGTTGGTCTCGGGGGCCCGAAGGTGCTGAAGGCACCACTTGATCTGGGGACGACGGCCCAGCCAGTCCATGGTACGGGGGAGGTAAGTGGTCAAGGGGTTCCCAAGATTCAGTTTTCGACTCACGTTTTTCTTTTTGTTTCATTGGGAACAGCTCTACCCTGGCGTTTAACCAGAGCTTAGCATATTCCTTCTCCTCGGGGTCCGAGGGGTCCTTGTTCTCCACATAGGAGAACAACTTATTACAGGTCTATTTTTTCAGATGTGCCTAACACTGGCTAAGTAAGGTGACTTCTCAACTCCTGTCTTCCCCAAACTTCTATACAATAATGTATTAATTTTTCTTTCGATTTCCCTTTTCTCAGGGGACAATCTTCCCAGTGTTTTAACATTTACTTCAAGGGACTTTCCAGCGGGATGTCTGGTGATCTCTCCTCCGGATTGGAGGGATTTTTCCCTGTGCTCTTCCTTTGTAGCTTACTTTTTCTCTGCTCTATACTTTGCAAATATACTCGTTACACGTCCACCTTTCAAATGTGCCCACCACAGGCTAAGTGAGGTGGTTTCTCAGTTCTTGCCCTCCCCAGACCTCGGCACAATACCAGATCATTTTTGCCTTAGATTTCTTTTTTTCTCTCAGGGTAATTTTCCCAATATTTTAACATCCATCCCAAGGGACTTTCCGGTGGGATGTCTAGTGATCCCTTCTCTCTCTCAGAGGGACCCTTTTCATTACCCTTTTTCTGCATCTTACTTTTTCTTTGTCTCATATTGAAAAATATCTTACCTTTCTTGCGTTGTGTTCGTTCCGCCTTTACCAGATGAATCAAAGTCTTTGCTAATACTCACCTCGCAGTTAGCTGTACTGGAGTCTCTTGTATTCAGCACTTCGATTCTCTCTTGGACCTTTGCCTAGGCCCGCTGACTGAAAGGGTTTACTAATTCCCGAGCTCGACAGGACGTCCTCTTCCCCTTTCAGCCTCCTGTGATCGGTCCCCCAGGACCTCCTTCGTCCCAGGTTTTTACAATCGTGTAAAGAGAGACCTTTCTCACACCGAATCGCTTCCTTCTTGGCCGGCCAATTCCCTCGCGGGAGGATGGAACCGCGACCTTGAAGTCCGCACTCGCTTCGTGATCAGATCACGTCTCACACAATCGCCCAATCACCAGCTCAACCTCACAATACTTACAGCTATTTTCCTGCGAGGGTGTCTTCGTGCACAGATGACTTTTTACGAGCTACCAAGCCGCGGCTTTCTCGAAGGCTCCTTGCCTTCCCGAGCTCTCTGGATCCTTTCTCCCTTTTTATTGTGGTTTTTCCTTAGCCTAAATTTGGTTCGGATATAGGAATGTGCTGCGGAGGTTCTCGGCTCACCAGGCCGCTAAAATCAGCGGGGGTACCCGTCCTGGGTAGCGAGATTCTCCTGCAATTTCTCCTATCCGAGTCACGGCACCAATCTGTTATAAATGCAAAGGCAATTTCGGGTTATATAAAAGAGAAAATTTATTATCAAACAATAATAAATTCGAACAAAGAGAAAAAACCACAATAAAATAAGCAGCGCAGCGCTGGGTGGACAGGGTCTATACGCAAGGTATAGATGCTCCCAAATCCACGCCTGAGAGTCCTTTGGCCTGGGTTTTTATAGGAAGTTTGTGTCCCGAGGCCAAATTCCAAGCAGGCACCTTTTGCTAAGAGGTTCTTGATTGTTCGAAGAATAGATTTCCTGGCACTGGAGAATAGAGTCAATAGACGTTGGGCAGAGGCTCCTCATATGTAAAGAGGTCCAGGATGTCTTTTTGATATCATTTTGGTCCGGGCCATTAGGGTGGAGTGGTGGCACTCATCCTGGAGCCGATGGCTATCTCGGCTGTCTCCTCTTCCTTTGTCTAGTTTCTCTATTTCTCCAGCACAGGTGGTCAGGGCGGAGATGCTCGGGCTCGGCGATATCTCGTCCGGGCCCGTTCTTTTGTTCGTTTGATGGCCCGTGTCCTGCCCATTCTTTCGGGGCTGATGTGCCTGCTTGCGATTGTTATCTGGGTGCTTGGCTGCAATCTGTTGCTTTGGAAGAGAAATCCTGCCTCGACTTGGAGGAGGATTTCTCATTCCATATTTTCATCATTTACAATCACATATACTTTATTTAAACCTTTTCTTTCGAATTTTTATTCATTCAATTCTTTATTACAAAACCATTTTTCTTTATCTGATTTTCCCCCCTAGTATTAGAAATGTGATGAATCTTCACCTCACCTATCTGTCTGAAATTAGCAGATTATATGTTTAAAAAAATTATTTATTATCAGATTAGTATATGTTTGCCTGACTCGTAGCAGTTTTGGTGGAGCTGGAAATAAACCTTTTAAAGAGATTTGAGGAAAGGGGTACAGAACAATTTTGTGTGTGAAGCTGATCAGATCAAGCTTTTTATGTACTTGATGCTTCATTTTCTCTTTATGCTTTTTGAATCTGCTGACAGTTGTTGCTCCATTTGTCAGAAATGGCAAAGGGAGAGAGATAAGGGTCAAAGTTTTTTTGTGAGAATTCTGAATATGCAAACAACCCAACTGCTTCCAACCAAAGACCAAATAAGCTCAACCTGTTTTGTTTGGCCAGCCAGTGTTTCCAGCAGCACATCCTGACTGATGTATGGGCAGCTTTAAACCAGGCACAGCTCCCCAGGGAGCCAGATTCGTGTCCAGATCCATGTCCAGATCCATGTCCAGATCCATGTCCAGATCCATGTCCAGATCCGTGTCCAGTTCCATGGCCAGATCCATGTCCAGATCCATGTCCAGTTCCATGTCCAGATCCATGTCCAGATCCATGTCCAGATCCATGTCCAGTTCCATGGCCAGTTCCATGGCCAGATCCATGGCCAGATCCATGTCCAGTTCCATGTCCAGTTCCATATCCAGATCCATGTCCAGTTCCATGTCCAGATCCATGTCCAGTTCCATGTCCAGATCCATGTCCAGTTCCATGTCCAGATCCATGTCCAGATCCATGTCCAGATCCATGTCCAGTTCCATGGCCAGTTCCATGGCCAGATCCATGGCCAGATCCATGTCCAGTTCCACGGCCAGATCCATGGCCAGATCCATGTCCAGTTCCATGTCCAGATCCATGTCCAGATCCATGTCCAGATCCATGTCCAGTTCCATGGCCAGTTCCATGGCCAGATCCATGGCCAGATCCATGTCCAGTTCCATGGCCAGATCCACATCCAGATCCACATCCAGATCCGTGTCCAGATCCACATCCAGATCCATGGCCAGATCCATGTCCAGATCCATGGCCAGATCCATGGCCAGATCCATGACAAGGCAGCTGGAGCACCACAGTGGCTTTCCCTGTACTAATTATTGCAGCAGGGAAAAGATTTTGGGAACAGATGATGAGGGAAAGCAGTAGGAGATGGGATTCCAGTACACAGGAACACAGGATTTTCTAGTTCAGCCCCTTATGAATTACTTTAATTCTCCTTTAAAAGATGTCTCACAGTGCTCTATCTCCATAAAAAATATTGTTCCAAACAGTATCTGCTGTGCTCAGAGGGAATCAAATAGCATCAATCAAATCACACTGATGACCCTTTCTGCATAATAATGCAGTAATAGAGGTCAGCTTTAGAGTTACTCAGACTACACTGGTAATTAGGCATTCAAGTGAATTTGAGTCTTATTATTGTAAATAATATAGAAAGACATTCACAGAAAAATGACAAAATAATGTTGTACTGTTTGATAGCTGGGAATTTAAGGGCAGGGAGGGGTGAATTATAAACCCAAGATTTTAAGTGCTTGTGGACTCTAGCCCTGACTAAGTCTTTGTTGATACTAAAGGAATTTTTATAAGTACCAAAAATCAAGCAATATTAAGGTGTTCACATTTACTAAACTGGATTTTACCAAAACCTTTGTAGATCCTGTACAGAAAAAGCCCATCTTTATAAGAAAGCTCCTTTCTCTCTTCCCAAAGGAGGACTTTTGATCACCCTCTTGAAATGTTGCCAGCATCTATTTGCTCTGGATATGGTCACTCTTTTGAAAGTTTTATGCCGTTCTTGTCAGTAAAAGTACAGTTGAGGAGAAGAGTGAGATGTTTTGGAGTCCTTGATCCCATCCAGCAGCTGTCAGGTCAGATAGAGCTCCCTGAGGGAGTCTCTGTAACCTCTGTAAGCTCTGTAACTACTCCTTGCTCATCCCTGAAGGAGGCTGTGGTGATGCCTGTGTGTCTCATCCGAGCTTTAAACCGAAAGGAACAGGCTGTAGGGATTGAATCTTTATCAGCCGCTGCAGGAGAGTTGTGTGGTATTGTAAGGAGTCTGCTGACACTGAAATATGAAAATATTCTCTAGAATTTATCTCTTCTTTCAGTGCCTTCTGTAATCAGCTCCCTTATTCTGTTTTTGCCTCCCTGACTCGTGCTGCTGTCATTGAGTGGCTGGCAGAGACCACAGCATTGCCAGTTTACATTTGCAATCAATAGAGCACTTTGGATTTCAGTTAAGTTTTTAACATGCATTTGATAAACAACAAAGTTAACTTTCAGCTGACATTTATGACTATGTACTGAAGCAGAAATACTTAAAATCTGATGACACAGAACTCTTCCTGGATGCATCTGTCATATACATCTCTGCTTTCCCATCTTCTTCTTAGACATCATTCAGGGCTCCTCCCCTGCTGACAGACGAAAAAACAAAAAATATTTTGCCTTCTGACAATGAAAATATGCACACTTAATTAATCTTTAATTGAGAGCTAGTTAGCATAAAAAACAAGGAGTTTGGACACATAAGGATTGGGTGCAATTTCCTTAGTGGGTATTGTCTGGGAATTTTGTAATTGAATTAAACTTAATGTTTGCCTTTCCAAGCCCCTTTTGGTGAGCACCACCCAGATTTGAGCAGCAGGTTAATCTAGCCCGACCCCCAGCACCTTCACCCTGAATGACACACAAGGAATCTGTTTTTTCCCTTGTGCTAAGCCACAGTGGGGATGTGAGCCTCCCTCCTCAGTCTGCTGGGTCCAAAGGGGAGGGAAGAGCTGCTATCCAAGTTTAACTGAGACAAAACATCTTTTTCTGTGACCCCTTGGGATGTGCCAGCTTGAAGAGAAATGGAGCAGGAGACAACGTGCCTGGTCATGAAAGCACAAGGAGAAAATGGAATTAAACAACTGGAGAGCTGTCAGTGCAAAGGCATAATTTCCCCTCATTTCAGTGGGTATTTCTATTGCTTTGAACTCCAACAAGCTGTCCCAAATTCAAGCCTCTAGCTGAGGCAATGGTGAGAGCACAAATGCAGGCCAAAGGCTGTGCTTGATCAAAGGAGAGACCAACAATTGAGAGTGAGATTCAAGGTACACACAAGAACTGAAGCTCTGCAGTGAAAACACAGCTTTACCTTCACATCAGAGGAACAGAGGGTGGGGGAAAAGAAGAAAAGCCAGCAGGAAGAAGATCACAGGACCAGCCCTCTTTTGTCACAGGCTGCAGAAGCTGTGAGAAATAGGTTGTATTGGGATTGTGTGGCCAGGATTTGGGAGCAGGGGTGATACAGGGATGGCTCCTGGAAGCTTCCCCCATGTCCAGGGGGTGAATTCCACACAGCTCCAAGCCAGACCCACTGCTGGCCAAGGCTGAGCAGTGATGTGGTGATGCCTCTGGGATAAGAGACTTAAAAAGAGAAAAAAAGCTCCAAACCCCAGTTACTTCACTTGGAGAGAGGAATGAGAATAGGGAAGAGAAACAACTCTGCAAATGCCTGGGGACTAAGATAAGTCTGGTTTTGTAGATAACATTTTTATTTTTTTTCTGTGGTGTTTTTTAAGATGGAGAAGAAAGATTTCATAGGAAAATTGTTTAAAACTGAGATGTTTTGTCAACTGGAATGTCATAACTGGGATTCCCTCTGAGGGATATTAGAAGCAAGCTTAGGATGTAATATGCTTATGAGTTCTTAATCAAGTGTGACCAAACAACCAATTAGGTATTTACATCATTATATTTTGGAAAGTTCAACATTTATTGTAAACCTTAGAGTCTCAGAATCGTAGAGATTGGAAGAGGCCAGCAATAGAGACACTAAAATGTCTCTGGGAAACCTATTTCAGCATCCAATCCCCTTCTAAATATATAGTATATAAATATAAAATATATTTATTTATATATATATAAATAAACTAGATTTTTCTCATGTTTAAATGAAATTTCCTGTATTTCCACTAATACCCATTGCCTCTTGTCCATTCATTGACCACCATGAAGAGCTGGGCTCTCTTCACTTTATTGCCTCAGGTGTTTATCCATGTTGAGAAGATCCCCCTGAGCCTTCTCCAGGCTGAGCAGCACAAATGATCTCAGCTTTTTCCCAAGTGACAGATGCCTCAATCCTTTAATCAACATCGTGACCCTTCCCCACTCCAAAACACCCATGAGTCTTCCTTGTGCTGAGTAGAAGGAAAGGATCAAATATCTCATAATTACTGTGTCTGCAGGCTTTTGGCATTTTGGGGAAGACAATCTAATTTCTCTGCCCATTATTTCACATTTTGATGTAGAAAGCAGAGAGAAAAACCTGTCTGTATGTAAATGGCCATGGAAGGAATGATGTGGTGGGAAGAGAAGCTTCACCTTAGGATTGCAAACTTAGATCCTAGTCCTGGAAAGAAAAATAATCTGTTTTTGTAGCAGATGGAGGACTTTTGGGATGCTCTTATTTATTTACATATTTAAACTTCTACTTCTTCTAATGATAAAATTAAAAATAGTGAATGAGAATAAATAACACACCTAAGAGTGTGAAACATTTTTTAGGAAGCATCAGGATAAAACATCCAGTCAGAAAGAAAGAAATCCAGAGGACAAGAAAACCAAGCAAATTTGGTGGCATATGTTTTAAAAATTTTATAGCAGTGAACACATAAAACTGGACTGAGTATTTGAATTTATTTTGAAGTTTGGTATTTTGAGGTTGCAGGATACTCTCTGCAGAATAACTACTCAAAAAAATTATGGATGTATGTTGGAAATATTAAACAATCTTCAATGCTAAATGCACTTTAATGAAGAACAAAATAAAATACCTTGTTCGTTTCTTCTGGTATTATTTTCCTTTTATAATTTTTTTTTTAGTACTGAGTAGACCAGTAGGATTTGAATTGTGTCACAGTGGAAATAAGTTACTATGCTGTTCACTAAAATAGGTTTGTTGAATTTGCTGAGATTAATCACTCAGATGTGAAATCAAACATTCCACCTACAGTTCCTCTTAAAATATTTGGCTTTTCTCTGCTGTTAAGCTTTTGGGTCTTGCATCTTGTTATCTTTATAGTAATTAAAAGTTTAAAGAAGTGCATCCCTAGATGCAAGTTGATTCTGTTAACATATAGCAAAGGAGAGGAAAAAAATGGCTGTTGTGATACAGATAATTTTGTATTTGGAAATTATGGGCTGATTTATGTGGAAAGAGTTTATGGCAGGTCCAAAGCATTGGCCACCTGAGAAGGAAGGGTGCACACTATTATTATTGACATTTTGGAGTCAGGAATGGCATTGTGGAGTAATTAAATTGGCCAAAGGTCTCTGAAGATGTTGGCAATAACCTCATGTTTGCTGAATGTTCATTTCCTGGCTGCAAGATCATCTCTCATCTCAGAAATTAATTATCTTTTTTTCATAGAAAAACAAAGACATATTCAAATGTGTGAGTGAAAAGATGTTCCTTTTTGTACAAAACTAGATTTTTCTCCCCATGATCAGATGATATCTCAACCTTCTTTTATTTTCCACTGTATTTTTAAATTAAAATATGGAGATTTAAAATGTATTGTACTACAGAGGTTTTTACCTAAAGTGAAAGAGGAGACAGGGTCTTCTCCTTAGAAATTTCTCTCTCCCCAGAGCTAAAAAGACCCCATGCATTCATGATCAATGATAATCTTTAAGATATATGTCTGTTCTGCTGAGTAACTTCTGATTTCTTGAGCTTGGTCTCTTAATCTGTTTTTTACTGGATATCGATTTCAGTTCACTTCTTTTCTGGAAGTACTGTACCAAAGATTATCTTTCAATAGACTTCAAGCATGAGTGGCTTAGTAAAAGTCTCTCATCTTATTAGAGGTTTATATTCTTACAGCAGGCTCTCTTTCTCTTGTAACACACAGGCTGGTATTGCAGACAGATCTATCTGTAAATCTCTCTTAACTCTTTAACCAATTGCTTGCAGTGACATTGAAATCTGCACGTTATTTCAATAGGAAATGCAGATATTCATGCTCATATTTTGCTTCAAATTTTGTATCAAGTTTTCATTAAGATGATTTCTATCAGAACAGTTTCAGAAAAAAAGAAAAAAAGAGCAATTCTTATTTGCAATCTGCTGGGAAAGGCTTTCTTTTTTTTTCAGAATAATGTGGAGTGGTGGGCAGTGGAAAATTAATTAGGAGGATTCAGTTATGATCAGGCAGACCGATGTGTGATTAAACAGATAGTGTCCAGGAAAGAATTCTAATTACCACATAGCATTTCCTCAATCTCAGGTAAATTTAATTAATTTCAGGTGTGTGTTAGAGTGATTGTTTGATGACCAGTCCCACACTGGTGACAGAAATGGACTCAACACCTCCAAATCAAATGATGAGTGATAACCATTTGAATTGGGGGTGAAGGGCAAAATTCATGGAAGCACCAAGGTGCTTGGTGTGCATTTTGTTGCCCACTTCTGATCCTCAGAACTTATAACCAATTTAGGTTTGTCCACTGGCTCATGTGTGATTTCCCTTCTGCTCAGGTCAGCTGTGAGATCCTGTCCCTCCAAGCTGGAGTGAGCACTGCACACCTGACCCTACTGGAACTTTAGCCACTCCAGCTTAGAAAGACTGAAGAGGGTACAAATTTCATGAAATCCAAGTAAAGCTGAGCAGTGTCACTGTGCAAAAGAGATTTTAAGGTTCTTTGGAGGAATCAAGCCATGAGCTTGTGACAGCAGGGGAAATGTGAGTTCAAGCTCTCTCTTCTGGGAATGTTTTTTCTGTGTAATAGAAAAGTTATCACTCGACTTTGAGTAAGGTGATTTAGTGCAACGAGGGCTCTCTGGCTCCCAGACAGTTTGGGCAGCTCTGCAGCTTACCTGTACTAACAGGAAGGTTTGGGTCCATGGGGTTTGATATTTCCAATGTTGAACTCTCAAAACTCCAGGAAGCAGCAAGCCTGGGGTAAAGTGTCGTTGTGGGACACCATTCCAGAGAGCATCACTGCATTGTATGCCTCCAATTTGCCATGTGGACACCTGAGTCCCAGAGACAGACAAAACCTATCAATTGTCACATCTGTCTCTTTGCTAAACCTGGAAGCTATTAAAAATCACTTTATAATTAGGACACAGTAGGAGTGTGATAAAGTCTCTTGAACTGTGTTAGTCTGAGTAAGCAGTTCTCATGCCTGGATGTGCACGTAGCCTTTACACAACACACAACTCTTGTCCACATTTAGAAAAAAAAAAAAATTAGAACAAATGTGAGGATCTCCTGTATTGGACTGAAATATTTGGAATTCTGGGAGTCTTGACAGATAAAAGGGCTGGAGCACATCCGTGGGACAATTGTTTATCAAGTAAACTAAAAGTCATGACCAATTGTCATGACTAGTAAATCTGATAAGGAGGAGGAAAGCTGCTGTGAAGCTGTGAAGGAGGCTGGACATTAAACACATGATCTGTAAGATGTTCTTGGGCAAGGGTTTCTGTTCTAGAAATCCTAGGAGCAGGCTGGGTTCTTTGCTCTGATTTAACAGTTGCATAAGCTGAAAAGATCCCAAATGTCTGTGCTGTGATGCCTCTGCTGAAAGACCCTGGAGGATGCTAAGTCGGATTAAATTGATTTGGTTTTGCCTATAGGCCTTTTCTTGGAGTCAGAGACTGAATTCTAGTAACAATACAACTGCAGAGCAATAAGCTCCCATTGCAATGCAACCTTCTTGAAAGCCTTTTGGGAATGGCTTGTTATGAAATAAGAATATAAATTCCTTAAGGAGGAATAAAATACAGTTTACCTACTTGAAAACCAAACTGCTAAGAAAAAAAAAGAGGAAAAAAAAAACCCACCAAAACACAAACACCTAGGGGTTTATTCAGAATTCATGCAGAATCCTAAACTGTTTTGATCAAAGAAATAGCAGTTATTCTTCCTTCTCACTTTCCTCCTCCCCCATAGAATGAAGACAAACAGTGGAGAGGAAAATCCTCATCTTTAATTTGAACTTTATAAAGCCCTGACAGATCCATCTGCTTCATTCTTTGTAGGAAAGAATAAAACATGCTAATGATTCTGACTTCATTAATCATTAAAAAACAAATTATCTGAATTCTACCACTTCACAGAATATAATACACAAAAGATTTCTACATATGGTGTCTTGCTCATAATTAATACTCCTTTCTTTTGTGGAGTAACATCAATCAAGAATATCTCCCTTTGCCAGTTTAGGTCATATTTCTTCATTTTTAATTTCATTTTGTTTATTGGATTTTTGGGGGGGCATTGGTTTTTGGTTTTTTGGTTTTTTTTTATATTTCTGTGCTTTCAGCATGAACTCTGATTACCTTGTAACAGTCAGCTTTTAGTGAGGCTGTGTAGCAAAATCAGACAAGTGACTCCCAATGAAATATTTCTGTTGTATTAAGAACCAACTTTTGTTATTAAACTTTTTTATAAAACCTCTAGTTTTTAAGTCAAAATTCTTAAAGACTGTTGAACACACGTATAACAAAAATTGTGATGTGAGAGTGTCTGATATGGGGATTTAGAATGAGACTAACTCAGATCAAACTGAGATTCCCTCCATGCCTCACATGGAAACATCCTGATAAGAAAGTAAACAATGGGTGCTACTGGTCTGATTTCAAATTTGTTAATTTCTCAGCTTGAGACTGCAGCTATAAAATACCAAATTTTGGATTTCTGTGTAGTTTTCTGGTTGGGAAGTGGATTTCACAGAAAGGAAAACAGGCACACAACCTCTTATCTCTTACTGCTAAGCATATTACAATATATACTAAAGGAAAACATTTGGTCATAGAACAACAGAGATATTAGAGTTGAAAGGGACCTTAAAAAAATCATCTGGTTCCAACATCCCCAGCACTTTTCCCTATCTCAGGTTGCTCCAAACCCCATCCAACCTGGCCTTGAAAACTTCCAGGGATGGGGCAGCCACAATTCAGTCCAACTTCACTGTGTTTCTTTTCCAAGCACAGGAGACCACGAGTCTGGCTTTGTTCTTTTAGAAAGAATAATATTTTTGAACATAAAAACACCTCATGACATTTGCACTAGAGCTGATTGAAAATTGCAAGTAATATTCACAAGTTTAATTGTCTGCAATATTCACTACCACATCCTTCTCTTCTCATGCCCTGGACAATGTTTATTTTACTCTACAATTTACATCAGAGGCTTCCAGTAGGAATGCTTCCTACCTCATTACTCTGATCCTATTACCCACTTTTACTTTTTAGAGTTTGTGAGCTCTTCTTTTCCACATCAAACCTATTAATTTTTTTGTTTTAAGATCCTTTCTGAACTGGCTTCTATTGAGCTTCTTAATTTTTTTTTAATATGGTGCAAAGTAGTAATTCTAGTCTAATTAATTTTCCTATTCTTTTTTAGTTTTCATGCACAGTTTGCACACAGAAGCCAAATGAGCAGAGAATATCTACTCTGGACTGTGCACTGAACTCTAAATCATTTCCAGACTAATCCACATAGTGTTCGTACCTGTTCATTTTTTTGTCAACTAAGTCTTATTTAGTGAACATAATGTTCTAAAGGTTCAATATTTTAAAGGAGTTCAGGTGTTTTATGTTCTTGATCCTGTTCCATATCCTGTGTCCTCTGGATTACTCATAAATCTGGGCTGATTGGGTGCCATTTTCACAGTGTTTCACTCCAGTGAAACTGCAGCCTTTGTGGGACAAAACTGGATAGTTCATCACATTTCCAGTCCATTTGAATGCAACATCTGTCACTGAACATAGGACTGTTTACTCTCCTCAGCTGAATAAGACATTCATAATGGGGAAAAAAAAAAAAAAAAAGATTTTCTTGAAGCTGAAGGAGAATTTTTCTTTTTTTTAATTGGTCACATTAATCAAAGACTCGGTTTTGATTTCCTGAAGGGCTGAGCCTGCCTTGGGAGTAGTAGCATCAGCTATTTCTCCCTTAGTTCTGGTTTTTAGGGGGAGGAGGCAGGAGAGGAGGGGGGAATACCAGCATTAACTCATGCCTGTCTCTAACAAGAGTCTGAGGATGGGAAAAAAACAGTAAAGGAAAATGTTTTACCCCTTGATAAAGAGACCAGGGCATTTACTGCAATTCTATCCCAGCTCTTCTCCTGCTGCCCAGCAGTACATGGGGATAAAAGTGCTCCATCCAAGAAGAAAGCTGGTTATTTTGAGCTTCCATTGCTTTTGAGGCTCCAGTTGTGAACGTTTTTTTTCCATTTAATATGTCCATGGGTTGTAGGGTAGGTAGATATTTCCTGGGATGTTGCACTAAGCCCTCTTCTTCAACAGGAAAACAAAAAATTAGCAAACACCATTTTGAAATTGATGAAACTCTTTATCCATACCTTGTCAAATTCAAATCTTTCTCTCCATGCTCAAATATATTATGTTAAAGATTTCACTTCAATATCTTTTTTGTGCCATTTATTTTGCTTGAGGGCATCTTTATTACACTCCAATACAGTTACAGAGCCTGCTAGCACAGTTAATAGATGATATAGCCTGGTGGTCACAGCTGCTATTTAAACTCTGCTTTAAAGACTTCTAATACTAAACCAGTTATTCTAAAATGGTATCAAAACTGTGCTTGAAGAAGCCTGAGTTTCACAGACTTGTATGCCAGGAAAATGGTATTATGGTCTTTAACTGTGATGTTTTTCATCGCAGAGGCTGTGGATCCCCATGGTAAGAGCTAAATCACATCCATATGAGGGTACCAGGAAGAATTATCATTCTCACTGCCCAGAGTTTGACCTTTCTCCTGTCACAGCTGTCCATTTTGTCTAAGATGTATTCAGGCAATCTGGTCTCCATATTCAAGAAATATTTCTTTGGGTTCTTTTCATAGACTTTCTCTCATTGTGCTTTCAGTAGTCAAACTCACAGAGATTTCACACTCACTTTGAAGAGTTCAGTTTGCAGACAAATGGCCATTTGATATTGAGCTCAAAATTACCTTCACTGAATTTCCAGCTGTGGTTTTCTTTCTTTGCTTTGCTTTTTTTGTTTTATTAATGAAGTCCATCCCATCTCTGACACCTTAAAAATTAAAAATCCTTTCTTTTCTTACTGCTCAGTTTTCAAATGCACAGTGATAGTTATCATCTCCCTCCCCGCAGCCATCATTCAACCACACTGTACATAATTAGTTCTTTTAATCTTTGCTAATAATGCATCATTTCATTAAAAGTCAGCAAGACACTTATTATAAAATGTACTTTCATTCATTTCAGTAGATCTATGTCATGTCCTACAAAAAGCACATGTCAGAGCAGCCTTAAGTGTCGTCCTTGCCAATTTTAAAGTGGGCAGTAGGTCCTGCAGGTAATAGAAGAGCTTTTGCATAATGCAGTTCAGCTGGAATCAGTGATTAGTTCAGTTTGATTTCCTCCCTTCTTGGTCTGTAGCTTGACAGACAATCTGGGCAGAGAGAATGAGCACAAATAAAGTGCTTGTTCTCCTTTCTTTTTTTTTGGAGAAAACAAACACATAATACCAGG
Source organism: Cyanistes caeruleus (assembly GCF_971803275.1). Taxonomy (NCBI): domain Eukaryota; kingdom Metazoa; phylum Chordata; class Aves; order Passeriformes; family Paridae; genus Cyanistes; species Cyanistes caeruleus. The sequence goes on from NC_141705.1 coordinate 4,483,351, forward strand.
TTTGGTGGTATTTATGGTATGAACTGTAGGCCTACCTGAGCTGTTCTTTACCCCAGTCATTTTCTCATGCCTCTTGGCAGAAATACGCTATGCCACATTGCATGACTTTTCATGGAAGTTTAATAAGTAAATGCAAGATAGATTTGCTGTACCTTTCTGCATATACACAGCATGTTCATGTCAGGAAGAAAATAAAAGATTATCATATTTAGAATCCATTGTGCTTGTATGCAAGAGCAAGACTAGGAAGCGTCACAGAGACAGGTTAACAGTTACTGCTCCTTAGTCTCAAAATACTTGCCTGCATTCTTCATTCAGGAGTTTTTTTCTGTTCAAGATCAGGATACAAACGACCTTTGGGATTCAGTGTAAAATCATGGAGTCACAGAACAATCCACTGGACAGATTGGAAGGGAGCTTGAAAGATCATCTGGTCCAGCTTTTGGAACCTGTATGGGATCATTGAGTACCCTGCCCAGTCACCTCTGAGAAGTGCGAGGGATGGGGACTCTACAACATTCCTGGGGAGGATGTTCCAGTGGTTGATTGATCTCAGTGTAAAAAATTCCTTTTGTGTGCCTAGATGAATCTTTTTCTGGTACAACTCTTGCCTGCTGTCCCTTGCCTTCTCCATGAGCTCCCTGAGAGCCTCCACCCTCTTTGTAGTCACCCTATAATTCTGGAATTCTGTGATGAGGTTCCCCCAGAGCCACCTTCTCTCCAGAGCAAAAAGACCAAACTTACTCTGTCTTTCCAACCCTTTGAAAATTTGAAATTTGTTGTGGCCTCTTTCAGACCATCTCCAGCGTGTCCACACCTTTCTTGAGTTGTGGGTACCAGAACTGCAGACTGTACTCCAGGTGTGGGCAGTCACATTAAAAACCAGTTTGTGTTTCTTTATGAAAAGATTATATAGGGTGATATTATTGCAGATCTAATGAGGTGGATTTGCTCACAAGGCTTTTAAGTTTTGGTGGTTTTTTAATGCCACATCATTAATCCATATCTTCCTTGGCTAGTGTTTTAGAGTTTTAAAGTTTCTCTCCTGTCTTCCTCAAACTCAAACTTTTTTTGTCCCCAGGGAACTATTTTGTTTCTGTTTTTTCTAGCCTGCTGCTGAGTGGAATATAAGACTGTAAAGTCTCTGTGGAAATTTTGCCTTGTTCATTATTCATTACCCTTGCCACAACTGATGGTGACAAATGTCATTCCTTTAATGGCCATCGTTACCCATTGTCATAATTAAGGGAGATCATTTGATGATATCAAATATAACATTCCTTAATGCATCAAATTAGGAAAAGATGTCATGACTAGGTACACAACTTCACCCATAATTTTTAAAGATGAATTAATAAATGAAACATTTTCTCCTCATTAATATGACAACATCATCATTTTAAAAGTTCACAGGGGCAAAGAAATAGTGTGCCAGATGGCAGTTTTTTCTTATTTCCTCCCAGTTTGGTGATGATGTTGGAAACTGGATTCCTCCACCACTTTTGGGGGCTTACCAGAATGTTTCATGAATGCCAGTTATGCCTGGCTTGTGCATGGCTGCACTTCTCTGAAGGGTCCATTAATCAAGTCATCCTCAAGTCAGTGTAGCTCAATCATTGTTGTAGCTGACAAATGTATCCTTAATTTAAGTGACGAGGATCTGGATCTCTGCAACAGATGGTCATAAGCCATGGACCACAGTGGATGGTCTGGCAGATATTTCAGAAGGCTGAAAAAATCTCTGGACCACTTCTTGACAGGAACCGTGCTGGATGAAGTAGCAGTGCCCCATAAAAGAAATGGAAATAATCCTGCATAACAGAGCAAGATAATGAAGATCTGGTCATGGTGTCAGATTCTTCCATTTCAACAGGTAGGGTCCACAACTGAGAAAGATTCTCCACCTTTGTTGGGCAAGTTTACTGGATGGACACTCATTTGGGCTGTGTGCTGATGGTCTTGGTGTTCTTTGAGATCCTGTAGGTCATCAGTGATTAGATATAAGAAGGAGTTTTTCTATAATGAGGGTGGTGAAACAGGTTGTCCAGAGAGGTGGTAGGTGGCCCATCCCTGGAAATATCCAAGGTCAGTTTGGATGGGGCTGTGAACAACCTGGTCTAGTTGAGGATCATGAAATCATAGAATGGTTTGGGTTGGAAGGAACCTTAAAGCCCATCTTGTTCCATCCCCTGCCATGGGCAGGGACACCTTCCACTATCCCAGGTTGCTCCAAGCCCCATCCAACCCAGCCTTGGATTCTTCCAGGGATGTTGCAGCCACAGCTTCTCTGGGCGCCCTGAGCCGGGGCCTCACCACCCCCACAGGGAGTAATTTTTTTCCTAATATCCAACTCAAACCTATTTTTCTTCAATTAGAAGCCATTCCCAAGGTCCCTTGGGGGTGTCCTTGCAGGGTGTTGGAGTAGATGACAGGTCCCTTCCAACCCAAATCCTCCCGTGGTTCTGTGATCTGTGCTGACACAGCAAAGAGTATGTTCTGATCATGGGAGTCTGGATTTCTGTTTGATGGTAGGATCAGGAAGAACACAACATATGGTAAGTGGGCACAGGGGAAGAGAAATTTAGAGACAGAACAGGAAATGAAAATAAAAGATTGAAAGATGGGAAATGAAAAATCCATAGAGCGTGGGTCAACATGTGAGGAGAAACATTTGGCAGGCATGAGGAAGGAGGTTTAGCCATGGATTTTATTGGCTTTGTGACAGATTGAGGACCTCTAGAGTCACTTGTACAGTCTAATTTGTCTAAGCAATGGAGAGCAGGTCACCCCATCTCTTTGCAAAAAGAGAAGACCTTCCTTCACAAAGGATGTGAGTTCCACTGGCAGTAATGATGTGACACACAGGTTGTGTTATCACTAAATGAGAAAGAGCAGGAGAATGGATGATAAGCAGCAATTAAGAAGAGGATACACTTTAGTACAGCTCTTGAGAGGGGAGCCCCTTGCCTCAGAATGAATGTAATTGTTGAAATATTAATGTTGTACACAACTCATGTAGTTGTGTGTATATTAACAGGCTGGAAGATTTCTGTCTGAATATTAACAGGTACTGACTTTTTAAGCTTGTGAATCCAATTAAATCAGTGCAGTGGCACAGCTGCAAACTCATTGGCTACCTCAGTCAAATTCACTGATTCAACAGCAAAAATGTCTGTAGGTTTGCAGTTCTGATTTTATACTGGGCCTTACTGCTGACAGTAAGGACTACGCCAGAGTTTAAAATATCAAAAATTATGCCCTTCAGGACTGAAAAATTCTGAAAATATATTTTTTTTTTTCAGGGACATGCAGTTGTATTTTAAAAATTTATTAGGGCTTGTCAGTAGATCAATGGACAGTTAGACCTGCTGATTTGGATTCATAAACTGTAAAAAGTGTTGCACTTTCTGCAGTTTTTTTTTTCTCTTTGAGTAACAGGAAGAACTCTTTGAGAACACTTTCAGCCTCAAGGACAGAATACTTAATTGTGTTCCTGAGATAAATCTATCACAATAAGGGAGGAATTCCCATGGAAGTATTAAATGTGAAATATAAGGAAAGAAATTTTTTAAAAAGGAAAGATCAAAGCACTTTCTACCTCCCCATCTCACCCTTTAGATCTCAGATTTCACCATAACTTAAATCAGAAACCTGCATAGTGGGTAATCTGTGTCCAGCCATTTCACACATCTCAGTGATTCTCAATCCATGCTAAAATATGACAAACTCTGAATTTCTGGTGTCCTGTAAAAACATAAGAATCTCATATGGAAGAGGAAACAAGCAAACAAAAAAAGGCAAAACAAATAACTTCACAAAAGTATTTCCTTTTCAAGAAACCCTCATTTTCACCCTCTTTGTTTTGGAACTGAGAACTGGATTAAAACACAGCAGTGTACTTTACAGTGAGCCTTAGAGGACATTGAGTTCTGCACTGTTCACACCTAAAGTAGAACTGGAACCAAGAAGCTCTAGATCAAAAGCCCCCATTTTTCTTCACTGTTATTCAATTAAAGAATATCTAACATTTGTTGAATTAATTTATCTGTCCAAATAACAGCTTAAGGAAAAGAAAGCCACCAAAACACAAAAAAACCCCAAAAACCTAAAAAAAAACCTACCACTGCCAATCAGTGAAAAAATCTCTTTGGGGGCTATTTAGAATGCATGCTTGAAAGAGATTTTATCATTTTAGCTATGACTGAGGGTGAGTCCTGTTTTTAATGCTAGAGATTCAGTTAGAGCCATGGACATCAGGGCTCCGAACATGCAGAATGCAGGAAGAAGCTGTCCCTTTCCTGAAGAACTACTGTCTATTAAATAGAAAAGGGTGATAATAATGAACAAATTAGGTCCAATATTTCTTTTTGCTTCCATCAATTTGCAGTCAGCATCCACAGGGCCACATTTAACTTACTGTTGCCTGAAGTGCAGCACGTTCCATCTTTCTCAGTGGAATTCTCCCTTTTTTACATTCCACTTCTCAGTACCAAGTTAATGCAAGGTTGTTGGCCAAGAACTCTGGCACCACACTGAGACAATACAAAGGAGCTAAATCAGTGGAAATCTTGTAAAGTTATCACAGTTTCATTCCATCTCAGTGAACTTATTAATTTAATACATTTTAAACATTTTGTCTGTGAATGCCTTTGACAAAATATCATCGTGTGACACTGAACATTCAGTAAATCTAAGGAAATGGTCTCACCTTGCACCAGGCAAGGTTTACATTAGAAATTAGAAATATATTTTTTCACAGCAAGGGTGGTAAAGCTTTGGTACAGACTGACAAGGGCAGTGGTGGTGCCACAATTCCTGGAGGTGTTTAAAACAACATGTGCATATGGCACTTGAGGACGTGGTTTAGTGGGGAACGTGGTGGTGGTGCTGGGTTGAAGGCTGGATTTGATGATCTCACAGGTCTTTTCCAAATTTGACAATTCAATGACATCATGATCATAACCTCTGCACTGAAAAAAAGTGGGAATTTATTAGATATAGAAGTTCAGATTGGTATATATTGAGACATAAATAGTTCTGGATACTTTATTTTCAGGAAGATTCTCAGGATTATCTGAATTTACCTTCACTACAAACTCTCACAGCTTCTGTGAATCTGTATTGAAAAGTCCTGTTTAAGACAAGACATTGATGAGATGAGTCTCTATCTGTACAGTTCTGAGTCTGTAACACTTCACTGACTGTTCAGGAGGGATGGCAAGAAAGAAAATCAATAAATGCAAAACATCTATTTTTGCAATTTAATAGAATTTAATATTAATGTGTCTCTCAGAGCTGCCAGGGTGTCTCTGAGTATTTCTTGTTATAGGCAGCTTAAGACATTTTTATTCAGGACTGAAGGGAAGGTGTTAGATGTGTGAAATTCTTTCCCTAGCTCTAGTGCTGAGTTGTCTTTTAATTTCAGTGTATCAGTCTGTAAAGTGGCAAGTCATGATAATTTACTTCTCAGAAGTTCTGCAAGATTTCATAAATATTTTTAAGAGTTTTGAGATGCTTGGATGAAGTGTATGAGAAAGTGAAAAGATATACAGAGTTCAAGTGTGCTTCTTTGTTGATGTTTGATGTTGTGACTGCTGTGTTTGGTTTAGGTTTTCCAATATTCTGCCTGGCTTGTGTGCTGAAACCCACAGCAACTCTAAATCCCATTTCTGTTTAGTGTCCAGTGTCTGTATGATTCCCTTTCCAAGATAATGCAGATTGTATAGAAATAACATTTTCTTGTTTGTAAGCAGAATCCTTGTGTGACTGAGGAAAACAGGAAATGATGGGAACAGCTGGGAGTTGAATGCTGGTAATGAGTAAAAGTGCAAAATCTCTGACTTTCTGCAGAGGCTCTACGACATCTACTACTGCCTTCATAGCCTTGGGAATATTCTTGGAATATTCTTGGAATTATTTTGCCTTTCAGTTCCTCTTACATTAAATGGAGATCAGCTTTTTTGAGTGTTTTTGTTTGGTTTGTTTAGGTTGGTTTGTGTGTTTTTTATATTTAGATGTCCTAGCTTTATATTCTTCCTAAATCATGTTTTCCATGGCAAAGAAGTGATCCTCTTGTGTATTTCAGGATGCTGCCTCAAGATGCAAAAATTATTCTTTTTTTTCCTGGTTCCATCATAACAACAGAACATTAGGAACCTAACTGAGAGGGCAGTGCCAATATTTGTATTTTGTACCTGCAGACTTGTGGGTATTCTGCTTCAGTTTCTTTTTTTAACCTCCTCTCCCTGCTTGAACAATTTAACTTGATGCCAACTTTGTAATATAATTCATCTTAGAGCTCCAGATAGATTTATTCTTGAGTGCTCAGAGTGTGATCTTCAAGCACTCTGAATAACAGACCTGAGAAATGCAGTTAGAGTGGTTCTGTCACTAAAAGTGAAATTGTGAATAATAGGTTGCTCTTGGCACATAAAAGTAAGACCTATGTCCAGTGATATTTGTGTTTGAAGTATTACTGTGAGCTGATAATTGGAATGCTGGTCTCCTCTGGAAGGAGGTGCTTCACATTTGTAACCTAATATTCTCTTTTTAAGGGCAGAATGTTTTAAGATTTTTGAACTGCATTAGATTAAATATTGTTTGGAGGCTGCCAGCCTTATTGTGATTCCATCCCTATAAGGTACTCTGCAACTTCTTTCTCATTTTATGCCGCTGTTTAGTCATTTTTCAGAAAATAACACACTTTTTTTTTAAGTTGATGGCACAATTAGAACATTTAAGTTTAGCATGGCATAAAGCATGTGAAAAATTGGCTTGACATTGGACTTCAAATGTAGTTTTAAAGAAATGGCTTTGTTGCCATGTATTAGTGATGGTTTCTTCATTGCAGTCCTCCAGTGACTAGTTATAAATTCAATTCTACCCATACACATTTTTTTCTAATACTCCATTCAATTTTTTCTAAAATTAAATTCTACCCATATATTTTATGATAATTTTGCTTGTTTTGCTGGGGTAGTTAATTTTCTTGCCAGTGGCTGATGGGGGCTTTGCTTTATTAAACTGGCTTTACCTCAACCCACAAGTTTTGTAGCTTCCCAGTTCTCTCCCTGATCCCACTGGTGGGGGAATGAGGCTTGTGAGAGGCTTGGCTGCTGGCTGGGCTTAAACAGTGGCAATAATATAACCTGAAATTGCAAATTTTGTACTATTCAAACATAAGTACAAGTTCGAAGATTTCATGGAGTACCAGAAATTGCTCAAAAGCTTGGAGAGTTTTTTAATGTTAGTGCAATTAGCTGTATAAAACTTAGATCAAGTGAGAAAATATCTGCTACTAGAAGGGTCTTTGAACCAACAGAAGCATCTTAATATCCAGGAACTCAACAGCATGAGCTGGAAAATGGGAAGGATACAACAGAGCTTTTGAACAGTCCAAGAAAAAATCAAATACTCTGAGTTTAGGATCATTGTGAATCAAGAGCAAGAGATTTTCTTAAGAGATTTCACCATTCAACTATAACATATTGAAGCTGGTGCTGAATTTGGACAGACTGAGGCCTATTCTAATCAGTTTTTAATAATTCACTGTCTGCTTGGAAGTCCTGCATAAAAAAACCCAAAAAAAGATAATGTAGTGTGTTCATAAACTGAATCAATCTTATTTTAAGAGGTTTATATCAACATACCTTCTTCAAAGTTTACACTCAGATTTAAAGCAGTTCAAGACTTAAATTGCTAATTTTTTTATGTTAACCAAATTCAGTAAGAAACCTCACCTATTGGAAAGTTCTTGAATTCATGACAGAAACTTCCATATTGAGCAATTTCAAAGCAAGTAACACTGATTCTTTATGGGTTTTATCAAACCCAGCACTAAACTTTAAAATTACATTCATACCATCAATACGATGCAACACAGCACACAGAGTGATTTTACTCTTCGTGAAAGATTTCATAACGTATCATAGATCTTAATTTTTGCATATTCTGTTAATGAAACAGCTTCAGGTATGAAGGGCAGCACTTTTGCTTCAGAGTAGCCATCTGTTTTGGTGTGGCCACTGCTTTAGTGACTCATTCTGGGTGGATGAAGTTTGTGGGTGCTGGGATTCCTGTGATCTTTCATCTGCACGACGTTTCATTCCTTTGTGGAACCCTGCCAAGTGTCTGCAGCACAGCAGTACTTGGATGCTGGTATTGTTTCCAAAGACACTCACAGATTTGCAGAACCTTAGGCACATTTTACAATCCTGCTTTCCCTCTGGGTTTGTGGGAGGACTGAGAAAAATGTTGAAACTATCTCTCTTTCACACAGAATCACACTCTCCTCTTTCTGCAGAACAAACTTCTTGCATATTTTTTCTGTATGATTTCTACTTCTTTACCCATGATCCACAATTTTTTTTAAAATCCACTTTCCTTTTATCCTGGTGTTAAATATCATCCAGGATTCCAGCATTTTTATGTTAAATGGGAGCTGAACAGGGGGGCTAATTCTGATGTCTTAAACTGGTTTTGTGGTTTGTGAGTAATTACATACTTTGTTGAAACCAGTAGGCTTGAAAATAAACTGCCAGGAGCTCTGTGCCCTGACACATTTTACCATTCCAACCTTCTGATTATCACCAAATCAATGTTTTGCTCACTGAGGCTTATGTCACTTGATGAAAGTTTGAACCTGATGAGCTATGTAAGGTGCAGCCCTGCTTTGAGCTACTCAAGACCTCACAGAAGACCAGGTTACACTTTTCTGGTCACCTAATGCTCAGTGTTTGAATGAAAAAAAATGTCTGTCAGGTCTTGGACTCATGGATTTTGGAGTAATGTAAGAAAAGCAATTGAAGGTAATTTTTTTTATTGCTAGACAGGCAAGCAGGTACAAAAATACCATTGTCGTGGTTTTAAACCAGTAACTAAAAAACTACTTATTTTTTTTTTTCAAAAAATTTAAAAAAATTTTCAAGTTTAGCTTAGTTAACTATTGTAAAATCCAATCTTTTTCTTTTCCCCTTCAGATGTTCATAATTATAACATTTTTTTTAATTTAAGAACAGTTTAAAAATACAAAATAATTTCAGTTCTCTCAATTCACTCTGATAAGAATAGCTCTAGGATTTAAAGAACAGAGTCACTGGCCTTGGAACTCTTTCTACACTTTGTGCACAAAATGTAAAAGATAAAGTTTAAAAGGAAAGTTTGCTGGCAAGTTTTATCTTGGACCACAAATACTTGGTAGATTATACCCAAATCTGCAATAGCAGTGTTTTGTAACAAGCATAAGGCAATGCTACCTAAGAAGCTTTGTGTAGCTTCCAAGGAAAAATGAGGACAGCAGGTCCTTAAGTTACAATAGCAAATACACTGCAAAGCAGGGGGAAAAATGCTGCTGCATTAATGTCTACTTCTTCAAACACCATTTCACTGGGTTATTTTCCATAGCAAAGCAGGAGGGAAATGTCTCTTTCTTCTACCCTGTAATTTAGCTGGTTTAGAAAGGTTCAGCCTCAAGATTAAACACCTAAGCCAGAGGCCAGTGTGGTCACATCTACCAGTTTAGGCTAAATATTGTATTGCAGGAAGTATTGCACTGAAGTAGCAGGAGATCAGATCAAGTCAGTGCAGGTATCCAGGTCTCTCACAAGAGATTTGGTGAGCTCTGGAGCTTTTTTGGATTCCACTGACTGATCTTTGGTGACCTGTGATAGGATCTGAGGGAATGTCGTTCCGATTGGGAGCGGCTAGAAAGAACGACACAAACTCTCAAGGGAGTTTCAACACGAGAATTCCCCAGTTTATTGCTTCAGGCCTGTCCTATAGACAGATACGTGGAAAAGTACAGAAAGGAAACTCTTATTGGTTAGCAAAGTACTACATTACCATCATTGGTCAAGGGCACTCTACCCCCCTGACCCTCTCCTGCAAGGGAAAACAAGAGGACAGACAAACAGCACCTGGCAGTTGTTTTCTGTCTCTGAGGATTGTTTTGAAATCCTCCTTTGAATTTCTCAGGCTAGCTTCTCAGGCAGGACTGAGAGGCCATGGGCCTGCAGTTTCTGCAGCTCCCTGCAGCCTGTTCCAAAGCTAGCATCCATAAGGGAATGGCTGGAGCTATGTCAGGTTCATGTGGATGTCAGGAAATCCTTCTTCACCCAGGGGTGCTGGCACTGCCCAGGCTCCCCAGGAATGGGCACCAAGGCTGCCAGAGCTCCAGGAGAGTTTGGACAGCGCTGCCAGGGATGCCCAGGGTGGGGTTGTTGGGTGTCCGTGCAGGGCCAGGAGCTGGAATGGATGATCCTGGTGGGTCCCTTTCAGCTCAGAAAATTCCATGATTCTATGTTACAATTCAGTTTCCCCAGGAAAAGCCCCAAGATGTCCAAAGGGCCATGAGTCTTTTCCAGATTCTGCATCTTGTCTGCCAACCCCAGCACCAAGGTAAGTTTTGAGCATGTTGGTCTGTGAATGTTGAGATGAATCTCACTCTTTGTCTCCTTAAGACTGTGTTTATGTAAATCTTTTTGTTGCTCTACAGCAGGGAACTTTGAAGCTTCAGAAAACCTATTTCAAATTGTAAAGTAAAACAGACAACAGTGGGCTAAACTGAAGATGTATATTCTTTCAAGATACTCCTTGTCTTTCTATGAGATAAGCAATACTGTTCAGAGGATGAGGTCCTCATTAAAATAGCAAATGAAATGCTCTGTGCAAAACCAAGGCAATACTGACTAAAAAAATGTTATTGTTTATAGAAAAAGTAGTAAAGAATGAGCACTGCTAAATGAAAAAGGTTCAGGAAAAGAAAAAGCTATAGTTCTGGGAAAGCAGCCTAACAATAACGAATAAATACATAAAACATTCAAGCATTTAACTCAGCAAATGAAGGTTAAGAGAGAACTTCCTGATGTTCTATGTAAATTCATCCTCTGAGACTTCTGAAAGTGAAGGGCTCTTCAGTCCATCAGAAGAAAAAAGAAGTATAAGAAACTGTAAAACGCACAAGTTTAACAATCAGCGTCATTAGTCATCAGAACAACAACTCTATCATTTATCTTTGGATTGAAAATTAATGACTTCCTAAAAGACATTCTAAGTCAAGTACAAGTTTTTAATTTTGGTGTAGCAATAGCTTGGAGAAATTTTCTAGTAAAAATATTCAAAACATGGAGTTAATGAAGTGGCTAAACTGTGATCATTTACAGATAAAAGGGGGAGAAAAGATACTTTTATTGTCAAATAATCAGATGATCTCCTCTGCCTGCATCAACACATGACATGAATATGCATTAGTTAGATTTTTAAGAACTAGATATGATTTTACTTATTGCCAAGAGCTATTCTTTCCTTGTTTTCCTGAGTTCATTTTTTAAAATTATTTTTTTATCAAAATCTCTTTTTTCTACAAAGGATGTATATTTGCTTGAAAATGTCTAAATGGAAGAAAAAGCATCTAGTATTTCAGTTTAAAGCCAATTGCAAAAAAAAAATAAAAGATAAGCAGTGATGTACCTACTCATCAGACCTGGAATTGTAAGTATTGCCAATTATACATATTTCTGGCTTTGAAATAACTTTGGGCTAAAAGTAGGTGAGAATATAATAATATATTGTGTATGTTACTACAATATAGTATTTTTGCTGCTTGCATATGCACATTGATGACCAATGTATCACTTTGGCTATTAACATTTGCAACAGCCAATTTAATGTTTTAATGTATTATATCATAAAACCCCAGTCAATTTGTACATTAAGAAATTGGGTGACAGGCACCAAATTTTTATGTATTGCAAGACTATTCTTATCAATACTTTATTTCAAGTACTTTAACTTTCTGCTTTGCATTTCAGTGTAGGAAAATGCAAGAAAGAAAGAATTAGGTAATGCACTTTATCTATTTTTTGATTCATGTGTACAATAAATCACACATAGTGAAACATCTTCCTAAAGAGATAATTAAAATTGGAATTAAGAAGTATGAAGTGCTTCTTTGGAGAAGAAATGATAATAACTAGAAAAATAGTGATTCATTAGTGTGATCCATAAGGGAAAGTGAAAAAAGGGGGGGAAAGTCTCAACACTCTCTTCTGATAGGAGACTTATAAAAAAATCTACTGACTAATGGTGGTTTGTGGGACAGATGGATGGAATTCAGTTACTATATTTCTTGCAATTATTTAATGTCACAGGCATATATAAATAGTATGTATTTATTTTCCCTCCTGCTCTCTTTCCCTCATTCATAAGCTCCAGACCACCTCCAGTTTTGACTGTCTGAAACCAAAACTGCAATCCTGAAGTTCAGCTGCCACTTTATCCCAGATGCTTTTAACTCTATTTTTCAATGGTTATTTTTCCAAGCCTCTGAAGTTCTGCTTCTTGGCATGACCAGACCCTCAAAGCTCTTGTGTCTTCAAAAACATGGATGTGAACATCCCACCCTCTGGGATACTGCCCTGCTGTTGGAAATTCACCCCCTGGAATTATCTTCCCTTTTGTGTTTGAGTGTGGATTAAAAAGAAACAGTGGGTTAATGGTCATGGATCAATTTCAGTGTGAGCTGGAGTAGATATGGACTCTCTTTTCTACACCTATACTTGAACCTATCTTCCTTCTCAGTTTTTGTTTTTGGTGAGCATCTCACACTTCCTTCCATTTCTTTTCTTTAAAAGAAAAACACATCTGCTGCTGTGATATTGAAAGTGAGATCACAAAGATCTTCCTTTAGTTAATGGTTTGTGCTGTTGGTGCCTAGTGACAAAAAAACCCATCTTCTATTTGAATACTAAAGTCCTGGAGAGTGATTGGATTTAAAAGGTAACTTATTTCCAGTGCAGGACCTGAGGTAAACCAGGTGTAGGGCTGGCAGGCAAAGAACTATGCAGAAAAACTTAAAAGTTAAAAACTTTTACTCTAATAAAGAGTAACTTGAATTGTCTGACTGCTTTTATGTAGCTAGAGAATGGTTCTCTGGAAACTGAGGGAAAGAAAAAAACCTCAAACTAGTAACAAAACTAAAGACAAATGAAGAAAAAAGAGCAGAGGATGTGACAGTCCAAACCACAAGAAATGAGAAATAAAGGCTGACAAAGGTGAATTAAAAAGTGCCTCCTATTTCAACAGAGAAATTCTTTCCACTGCTATAGCTAGGAGTCAAAAAAAGTTAGTAATTAGAAAAGAAAGTGAAGAAGAAAACCGAAGGAGCAGGTTCTGACCTAATAACATCAAGAAGCAACACAAGGACTTACAGTCCCCTGTGGTGAGACATAATGTTTGAAGTATCTCGCTTAATTATAGCTCTGCTAATTTGTAGTAGTTGTTAAATAAATTTACTGTATCCTGTAGTCTTTGATAATGAAATAGTGGTGAAATGGCATGAGGCTTTATTTTTGCTTCAGAGTGTCACAGTAAGCCAGAGGAGGCGTTTGTCCACACGGCTGTGGATGCCCTGACTGCTTTTGTTTAAGCTCTCCTTGGTGAGAGAGCTGAAACAAAAACATCAAAAGGGTTTTCTCAATTGGCAGCCCAGACAGATTCCTCATGTGGGTAATGAAGGAGAAATCCCCCAAAATTAGGGCTTCTAATATTGAGCATGGTGGTACATAAATCCTCATCTGCATCTCAGATTTCATCCTCCAAGAGAAGAACTGTTTTGCAGGAGTTGTGCACTAATTTTGGAGTCACGTTGGGTACACCCTGGAGTCCCACTTGACAGCAGCATTTGATTGCCAGTAACACAGCTTTAACTGTAGGAGTTATGAATGGGGAAGTGCAATTAGGTCGTGGAGAAGAATTGTTCCCCCTGGTATCTCCTCATTTTAAACCAGATTTGTTTCAAATGAAGCTATGCCTCATTGTTCTTTAGACAGTCTCAAGAGGCTCTGGCAGCTGGACTAAGCAGAAATTCATCCTGATGTTAACACAGTGATCAAAGCACTCTGGGATGGCTGCATACTTACCAAATGCATTTTTACAAAAGCATTATGTATTTTATAACCAGAATAAACCTGCTAGCAACTGAAAACTGGAAGCCTGTTACTGGAAGTTATTTTTGCAAACTGTACTTATCCAGCAGCAATAACACATTTTAACATCTGCTGTTACCTTCCTGGAGTGTTTGGATTTAGCTATTACTAGGAACTTAACAAGCCCAGTGCCTTGATCAGCTGCTTTCCAAATCACTTTATCATAGGAGGAATTCTTTAGGGAATTGCAGCCATGGTGTGTCATAATGCATTTAGCAAATGACAAATGCAAACATGTTGAAATGCATATGCAGAGAAAGAAAAATACATTTCTTGGGCTGGATACTTTTTGGACTGTGAAAACAGTCTAAAATCAAATAAATGTAACATTTTTTAAAATCCTTTTTTCTCTCTCTTGATTCTGCTGCTCTTCTTCTGTACTTTTTTTCACTCCTGGATTTCTCAGCTGAGCTGAGCTGAGCTCCTTGGGGATATTCCCTCTCGGGGAGTCCTGTTTATCACAGTCCTCTGGGTCAGGACAAAAACTCCAAAGCTTGTTAGGATCTTGTTTCTCACGTTTATTAGGATGTTATCACAAAACTTGGCAGGTCTCTCCAGACTTTCTGCACAAGTTCAGTTCACTGCAACCTGGCACATTTCTTTCTGATGGTACAAAATGGCCTTGTGGCTCAATTGGCTTTTAAAGCACAAAATGGCCCTGAACTAAGCAGTTCTTTTATCTTTATACTCATTCTTGTGCAATTAACAATAGACATGTAAATTATTGTTCTTAATGACCCAATGACCCATCACCTGTGGGCTGCACTGCTGCATTTTCTATCCAATCACCTACTATTATCCAAAAACCTCCAGAAGTAGAACATGAAGAAGAAAGAAGGAAAAGAAACAACATTCTAAATCCTCTATCTTGTCTTCTGCTTTCTAAAGTATTTTAAACTCTAAACTAACTTTTTCACTCAGTGACTTAACTCTCTAATCTACATACTCACACTTTTAGCTTTTCTATCTAACTTTAACAGTTGTTTTCATGTATCTCCATGAAAACATGCTCATAAATTTCATATTATATGAAATTCAGTGCTCTTCTGGATCTCAGAGCTAAGCATCAGACACAAGGACACACAACAATAAGGACCTAGAAAGCATCTTGGATAAAACCCCACTAAAATCACTGTCTGTGGAAGCAGTTGAGGTAGATGATGGTTATAAAATATGAGCAGAAATGGGCTGGGTTCATCAACATACTCCAGCTGTTTTACTCTGAGGGTGAAAGCGACAATCCCAGTTAAATCAATCTCATGGCTGATTTGCATTGTTTAACTGAGACAAAGCATCTCAAGCAGCACAGTATTCCTTAGCAGTTTGTATCCATGCAGTGCCTTGATCTTTGTTTTGAATTGTCCCTCACAGAAGGCCCAGTTTTGCTCTTTTGTAAATTATTCTCAAAACCAATGAACAAAGACAAACAATATCCACTAAATTCTTAATTGATCATTGTAGCTCTTATCTAAGGAAGACTTTGGGATTTTGGACTTAGATACTCTTCAATGATATTGTAGGGCCACATTAAGATAAGTCTTAGGAGACCTGTTTTGTTGTAAGGGAGTCTTGGTTCTTACATTCTTGTATCCTATCCCTGTCCCTTGTGTTGTTTCTCAAGTTATCTGTTTTCCTCACCTCTCCTATGCCTTATCAGACATTTTTAATATCTATATCAGTAACAAACAGAGCTAATTTAATCTAGAGACTTTATCACATCCTCTGTGGAATAGTGGCTCATTTTATACTTCATCCACTTGCAGCAGCCTTTAATATAATTTACATTATTATTGAGTTACTGAAATGCACATGAAAACATTTTGCATTATAAAGTCATCTTCTCCTCGTGTCCTTGCCTGGCAGTTCTTTTGGGGTGGGCATGGAAAAGATTCTTCCCTCTGATTATACCAAGAGTGTCTGCAATGCCTTTGAGGAATCTTCTCTGTGATAATTTTCACCAAGAATTGGTGTGGAAGCCATGCATTTCCACTTTCTGTCTTCCACAGCTGTCTAGATTCTACAAAATTACAACTTCAGCTTCCAAATCTTGAAAATCTACTGTGGTCTTAGGACATAGATTCTATTTGGTTTTTAGTAAGGCCCTGAATATACCTTATATTGGAACTGTGTCTTCTCAGCATTTCCTGCTTGTTGCAGTGATTCTGACATCCAGCAGTTCCAACAAGAACACTGTGGAGGCCTTTTTAAAAGGAAAGGAAGGGGCACTGTCCTCTAAACCTTGACCAGTCCAGCTGCTGCTTTCATGGCCAGCCCACCTGGTTTGGAAAAGTCATCAGAGGAATAGATTACTCAAAAAGGTGAAAAAAGACTGGCACCAACCTGCTCAGTTTTCTCAGTGTGGTTGGGCTTGTGTCCCCTTGGACAGGCACCTTCTGCGTGATTCTGGGAGAAAAGTCAATAATTTGTGTGACTGTGCTGAAATATTGATCAACCAATGCAGAGCAAATGGGTTTCATTATATAAACTCCTAAAAAGTAACAGGATGCAGTTCTGCCTATGAATTATAAAGCAATGACATAATGACGTAATAATAAAAGTTTACTGCAGTACAGCAAGGATAACTGTGAAACAGCAGCTCTGGAATCTTATGTACACACTCATAGGAGAAAAGTGAGCTTGTGGCTCTAACTACAAGCTAAAATAACTTCCAAATATTTACCCATAAGTCTATAGTAACATTTCTTTAAAAGAGAGATGTGGTGTCCTAAAGAGAGCATGGAATTGTTATTTCAGTTCCCTAAAAAGCCACAGTTGCTGCTGATTTATGAAGACCAACTTGATTTCCTTTGTACAAGTAATTGGCAATCTGTTCCTAGATTACTGGATTTATACCTCATAGAGTTTATGTTTCCAAATCACTTTTTCCTTGGAAGATGCCAAAGTATTGTGTCTCTTTTAGGTGACTGTAACTGTGGTACTGCCCTTTCACCCTTCCAAGCCTCTCTCACTGCTGAGGAGTGAGTGGTGAGCGATGCTGGTGCTGGCTGGGGTTTAATCACTACACAGATTTAGGTCATGTAGCAGGAAAAAGTCAAATGTTTCAAGAGGTTTGCACAGGAAGGCTCTCACTGTAATGTGTTAAGTGTTCTAACAAACTTGAATCTACATTAATCCTCTCCAGCTTTGAAGTTCAAAAAGGAAAATGAATGTGAAATCACCTGAAATCGGTTTTTGAATATCCCTTTTTCACTGCTGTAAGTTTGTAGGTCATGGGCTTTAGCAAAGGAAATTGAATCCTGTAAAGCATTAAAACAAAAAGAAAATGACAAAAATAATTTTAATGAAACTATTAGGAAGTTGTGATAGGTATCAAATCAAAATTATTTATCTATCAGTCCTCAAAACAGCAGTGAGGCAAAAAAAATATAGACCCCATGTCTTAGATGTAGTGGTAGTTTTAAGGAACAGGCATCCTCAGCTAGGCAGTAGGAATTAATGTAAAAGTGCAGAGAGTCATTTTGGGGAGCAGACCTTTACATGAATGAGTAACTGAGGGTTAGCCCATGATTATGAATTGCTGAAAAAAGGAACTTGAGAACAATCTTTGTTTTAGAGAAGCTCCAGGAAGCCAAATCCTTTGAAAATATGAGCACACATTAACCTGTTAGAGGACATCAGTAGTCATGAATTCAAAGCCCAGTCTCACAGACCTGATTGCCTTGTCCATACTGAAGGTTATTTATTCTCTGCAGGATCATCAGGTCAGGTCCTGACTGAGAATTTCTCTGTTTCACTGTTAATTGTTTCACCTGACATCTGCATGTTTGGTATCTGGGCTGGAGTGCTGATCTCTGTGTCTCGGGTTGCAAAGGCAGTCTGCCAATGCTGTTGTAAGAGGAAATTGCCTCTAGCTGCACCTGGAGGGTTTATTTTGGATTTTAGGGGAAGTTTCCTCACTGAAAGGGTGCTTGGGCCTTGGAACAGGTGGCCCAGGGAAGTGGTGGAGTCCCCATCCCTGGGGAGATTTAAAAGCTGTGTGGATGTGGCTCCTGGGGACAGAGTTTTGGCATTGCTGGGGTAAGGGCCGGACTCAGTGATCTTGGAGGGCCCTTCCAACCTAAGCATTTTGATGAATCTGTGATTGTCTCACACTTCCATTCTTTCTCCAGGAAATCCTCACTCCAGACCTTCCCAGCATTGTGTCCATGCACAAGTGCCCACTTTCACTCAGTAAACTTGAAAACACCACTGTGACTTCATGTGATATTAGACCCAGCAACACAGATCTCAACTGCAGCATAACTGAGGGAAAGTCAGAATTAATCAGCTCTCAGTAAACCAGAGTTGCAGGTTTGCCCAGCTGGTATAAAATACACTGTGATCCTTTGTCAAAGATCATGAATTTACTAATCTACTCAGGTATGCTTGTTAAGAGTGACAAGTGGCTATTGTGGGCAGAATGACTCACTACACTCAGACTTTTTTATGCAGGAAATAACGTTAAGATTATTTTAGAAATGTACTTTAGTTCATGATACAATTTGATCAGTCTCTGAAAACATTGACTTTTAAAGAGGCTGAAATCAAACCAGAAGGTAAAATGCTTCAGTTACTTAAATACCAATGGAATAAAGTGATTATTGGAGCAATAGGGCACTGGGCTCCATAAAATAACTTTTTACCAGGAGCTGAGAAACCCAGCTCTGTCATCCCCACTACATGTGGTGGAGCCCAGTGTTCCTGGAGATGGCTGAGCTCCTGCCTGCCCACAGGGAGCAGTCAATTAATTCCTCGCTTTGCTTTTCCTGGAATATAAAAATAGATATGTAGGAATACATCTATATTGATTTTTACATATGTTGTGCTCCTATTCAGCCAGAAAATGTAGCAATTGGAACCTCTATTGACATTTACATGCTGAAAATGTTTTTCTTGTCAAAGTTAGCAGCCCAAATAGTTCGTGGCAGTGTTACATTCACAAGGATATCACAGGGACTGCATCCCAGCACATTCTGACATTTAACTCAGTTGCAGAATCAATGTAGCTGACCCCTTCCCTTCTTAAATATCTCGGGAATAATCCTGATAGTGTGTCTAATAAAAAATATTCTCCAAAGAACATTCTCTCCCATTCACCATGATAAAAATAATAAAATAAATACAGCATAATGTTGCATTTTTGACTGTTATTTATGCTGAAAATTCTCTCATCCACAGAAAAGCTTTGTAATCTTTTGTCAGGGGCTCTTGGAACTTTGGAATGGAATGTTTGTGATGAGGCACATTTTAGATTTGGTGTGCAGAAAATCAGGCAGTGAACTGATGAGGGAGAGAGGATGTGTATTTAGCTTGATTAACAACTGGAACATATTGTCTGCACTTTCTGCTTTGTCTCGAGTTCTTTGTGTGACTTTTATACAGATTTTTTTCTGTCTGTGCATGCCATAATCCATCCTCAAAAATGGGCAGAGTGTGGCTTGATTTCTTTCACTCTTTTGCTGTTTAAAATGTGATGCCTTGTTATAACATTTACTGCAATGAAGCTCCAGCTTTAGTTTCTGTCACCAGGTAAATCCCAAATGTTGTTTGTTTGATGTGGGAAATATGACATAAAGTGGTGAATTATGTTCCCTTTCAGACCACAGTACTGCAATTACAACTTTTCTCTTACTCCATCTTTAGTCCCTCTCCAAAATGCTTAAAAAGGTTTACCTTGGAAGCTGGCAGGAAGAGTAATATGAATAATGGACTATTAGAGCTTCAAATTAGGGACAGTATTAAGCATATTGAATTCTTTTCTTTCATAGAAGCACATTAGTAAAGAGTCAATTATTATCTCTGCTACTTGATTTGTTCCAACATTTTTGAATGTATTAGAGGTCAATGTATTTAAGGTTTTTTGGGGTTTTTTTAAATTATTATTTCAAGTGTAAATTAGGTTCTCAGAGGGTAAGTAGATTATAATAGATCCCAGCTCCTGGGCCCATGCACTGCTATGTCAGTAGGATTTATTGTAACTCATACCTTCAGAGAATAAGAATTAAGTGTAATTTTCACATTTAGTTAATGAGATTATGTGCTGTTCAATAGGCATTTTCAGTGTGATTTGATAGTGAATTCTTACTGAGAGATTCAGGCTTTGGCTTTATCAGTATGGTTTCTTAATTTCTGATCACTTCTTTTTGTGCCTTTCCAATTTGAACTCACATTTCCATTTTGATATGCAAATTTATCATCAGATAGAGTTTTAGAGCTTCACTTATAAGAACATTAAGCTGTGCAGGCCCAGTGAAAGCTCACTGAACAGCTGAACAAAGGCAGGGAGTTTGTAAAGTGGAAGTTGCATTTAAGAGTTAAACAGGTGAATGATATATTGCTCCTGGAAATGTTCAATAAACATTCAAATGTGGTGATTAGAGACATGAATTAGCAGTGGAGTTGACAGTGTTGAGTTGATGGTTGGATTTTTTCATCTTAGAGATCTTTTCCAACCTAGATTCCAAGATTCTGTGACATTATGATTCTATATTTCCAAAAGGGAGAGGAATGAGACACCACCACTTGCACTGTTGGAGCAAAACCTCAATGCATAAACGATCCTGAGAGTATTGAGAACATTACAGAATTCAATGCTTATTAAATTAAACTTTTGTAACCTTATAGGACTTTTATTTTCCTGATTTCATTAATGTGTAACGATGCAGGAAGCTTGACTTAATTCAATTTATTAACTGATTTACTGTTTACTCAGAAACTGAACTCATATACTTATTTATTAAACTGCTGAATTGTTTTTTTTTCTTAATTCACGCAAATGCAAAGCAAGGCAGTTGCAGAATTTGCTGTATCCACTGTCAGAACATGGTATGACTATTCAGGCAGAAGAAGGGATCAGATTGTTCCTGTGTCTTGTTTAGGCAAGTGGGGAGAACACAGCAGCAAAGAAAAATTAGAGTTTTTTCCATCTGTAAGCTATGAACCAATCTTGCTTTGCCTTTGCCATCAGTCTGAAATTATTGTCTTTACTGCCACTGAGGACCAAACAAATTTGCTTTCTAACTGAAGTGCAAATAATTTTTTGATAGATAATGCCGCTCTCTTTGTAAAAGGTAAACCTAATTTTGGTTGTTTTTAGAAATAAAAGGTTTGTAAAAGATTTCTGGGTTCCTACATTGGCAGGTCCTTGGGGTAAGGAGTACAGAGAGAAGTGGAAAAATTCTGATAATAGGACCTGTTCTTCAGTTAGAAATACTGAGGACATGGGTAGAATTGTTTGATTTTAATTTTTTTTCATTTTGTCTGTTGATTCCCCATGAAGGCTTTGGTATTGTGACATTCATGACCTTTGAATCACTCCCCACAATACTTTTTTTAAATTATTTTTGTATATTTTCAAGCAGAGACTTTCCCTGGTAGTTTTCCCAGATACAGATGTATTATTAGAAAAATAATCCATATATTCCTGAAGATGCATGTAGACTTCAAGAGACAGAAAAATGTTAGAACTGGAAATATGTTTTGGAACTATGTTTCCAAAACTGGTTTGTTTTGTCCTAATACCTGTTTGGTCAGGGTCTGACAATCTCTGTGATTCAAGAAACTACAGTGTAGGAATACTTAAAAATCTACCTGTTAATTGATTGCCATGTATAAAGGAGAGATTGATTTTTCTCCACATTTATGAATGATTTTCAAAAAAAATGAAAGGCTATTTTGAGAAACAGTGTGAAATATTCTGACAATCTATAAGTTAGGGGTTTTTATGAGTAAATGTAGACCTGCCAAATTACGGGGTTTTTTTGTCTTCAATTATGATAAAAGTTCCAACATTGAAGTAAGAATCAGACTTATCTATTTTCCTAAATCAGTAACTAAATTAAAGAAAATAAAAGTAAATTACTTCAAATACATAGTAGAAAGCAATTTCCCCGTGGTTGATTTATTTTAACAATTTAAGAAGAAATGAGAGCTTGCTTTGGAATTTTAAATCCTGCCTTTGCAATTTAACTTTGACCCTAGAATAGAATTCCATGAAATCTTGGAATTTCAAAAAATACATCTTCCTTATCAGCTGAAACTACCATTATCCTAAAGAAGTGCACTTTTGTGTACCATGGATTCTTGGAAGGGAAGAAGGAAATTATAGATTCTGACACAGTGGGAAGATTTCTCATTGTGTTGGGTTTGAGCCCTACTAAAACTGTAGGCTTGATCCTCATCTGGTGTTATCTAAAATTAATTTCAAAGGAGAAAGAAATCTTAAAGTGCATCAGGTGAGGATCTCCCTTCAGGATAAGAGTAGCATCTTACAAGCATCCAGGACACTTCAGTTTAAATATTGCATTGTGCTGCAAATGGAAGTTCCATCACATAAATGGGAGCTGCAAAAGAAAAGGCAGGCTGCTGCTTGACAATTTTACAAATTATTTAGATAATTATTTGTTGCTGGGGAAGTTAATGTCAGGACTGTTCAGTGGATAAAGTGGTTTCTTGTGTTGTTAGTGGCTTGTGTCACAGTTGTTAGCTCAAGAAAAGAGCTGGGGTAATGGTGGTGTTCTTTTTATCAATACTTATTATTTAAGATTTCACTGTGAGTGGTGCATAAAAAACACAAGGCAGGGCAGGTTTTTCCTGGTAAGATTTGGATGAACTCATTAAATAAATCCTGGCTGAGCCAGAAATTGAAAATAAGAAAGGGAGATGGAAAAAGGGAGGCCAGGCATAGTCAGTAAAATTGTTTATTCAGAGTGTAAGTTGTAAATATGGACAGGTGAAGAAGCTCTACCTCAGCCTGAATGGGGGTTGATAAAATCCCAGGTGATGAAGAGGAAAAAGGAAGAAACAGAGGTGCTAAACCAGGGTTCAGATAATTCTTTACTGTGTCCCGAATTGGCAGCTGGGTTGCAACATAATTTCCTTATTTTCCATAAACAACAACAAAAAATGTTTCTTAAGTTTACAGGGAGAGACAAAAAATTAAAATACTTCCACGGGAGTCTGATGGAAAAAAAAAAAGAATTAGAGCCATAATTCATTTGTCTATTGGTGGAGTTTTAGCTTTTTTTTTTTTTATTGCTGTATTTCCTACAGATAATATTCAGACTGAACTCTTGGATTCATCAGCTGAAAGCTTTTGGGAACCAAGTTTCCCAGAAGCATTGTTTGGAGTAATCATCAGACTCTATTAACAGAACTCTTTCATAATGAATTCCTGTGCCTCATATAATTTTGAGTTGATTTTCATGGAGAAATTGTTATTGAAAAAGACTGTGAAATGAAAATCTTACTGTTATTCTGAAACAATTTCTGAGTGATGATAGCTTTATTAAATAGCTTTAATGCAAATTGACTAAAATCAAGTATTCTTGAACTTGTGTGACTGTATAAAGCCATGTATGTGCAATTCTAAAATAACATCACTTGTCATATTCCTTATGAAGATAAATCTTGTGCATAGAAGTATGACAGAATCAGAACAGGGCATCAGAACAATTATAATTATTAGAATATCTTTTCTATTGTCCTAGAAAAAAAAAAAAAGCTAGTCATTTAGAATATAATAATTACTTCTAACTGCAGAGTGGTCTGAAAATTTTCACTGTTGGGCTCCATTCCCCTCCCAGAGGTGGGAAGATGCTGCCAGAATTCAGGATGTTTAGAAAAGAGGGTTGGTCAGAGCATATTTGAAGGTGATTGTGAGTTCCTTTTGAAAAGGCCCCAGGGAAGCTCACGAAGGACTTTAAATAATTCACATGGCAAAAATGCATCCGGAGAGCTTGGAGTCAATAAAGCCTCCAGCTCTTTATAGTACTTTATGACTGAGTCCTAGTGGATTAATTCAAGCTCTCAGAGGCAAAGACACCACATTCCTGATGTGCTTGGGTGCAAATGTGAGATACCATATGGGACTTAGCCCCGAGAGGGAAGACACAATAAACCCACAGCCAGAAAGCTGAAATAAGAAGTGGGATTGGTTCCTTTAGCATAAATAACACTTTTGCTGCCCTGCATTTCATGGGCCTACATTTCTGATGTGAATAATTCTGAGTAGAAAAATTGGGATAGAGTAGAAATCTGTGTGGGATGGAAGATAAATTTAGGTCTGTAATGAGGGACAGTTTGAATTATGAGCCCAGTGTATCAGCTGTTAAAGACATTTTTCTTTGCTGCATAAAATGCAGAAGTTTCAAAATGTTTTCCACCCAACAATATTTCTTTCACTTTCTGTGGATGTTATGGGTTTCTTAAAAGGAAAAATTTTGCAAATAATATAAAAAGCTTTAAACAGAACACATGACTGGTTTCCCACAGCCTATATTCAAGGGAAATGAAGCCCAACTCTGACCGAGCAGTTCTTTTATATTAAAGATACAACACTTCAGCAGATGCAAGGAATGTACAAGATAAATCTGTTCACATAATTGAAAACTATTTCTCTTGTTTGGGTTTGAGTTAATATCTAATTTTAAAACTTCATTTTTATAAGTTTGTCCAAATTCATTAAGAAAACATGAAAATTTCTGACTTATTAAAAATCTAATCAGAAGTTATAGAGCATGTTTATCCATGGTTTCACCATTTTATCTGTACAGTGTAGCCCAGTTAGAACCACTTGATGTTTGAATATGGATAAAAACCTTTCTTGCTACCACTGTAGCCATGTCAATCATCCAGTGACCTCCAAATTTTGGGATGAAAGAACGAACCCCAAGACAGCGTCATGAATTAGGGTATGGAAAATGTGATCATTGCTTGTCATGTGCTTTGCTGTGTTCTGATAGAGAACTTCTTAAGAGATTGTTCTGGTTTGAAGTGGAGATGGAACAACAAATGTTCTATCTTCCATGTTTCCTGAAAAAAGACAAAACAAAAAAAAAACCACCAAAAAGCCAAACAAACAAACAAAAACCCAAACAAAAAACCCCAATGATTTGACCCCTACCGTTTTTGCTTTGTATCCTGTTCCCCCAAAATGTGCTATCTTCTAGGAAGAAATTACAGAGAAATTCCATTTTCAAGGAATTCCTGCTATGGAGAAATACTCTTTTAAACCTGTTGGTGCTGTTTCTCATACAGCTGGGAAGATTTACAATCAATTTAACAAAGAAATATATGCTCAACTAAGATGTCCAGTACAGAACCAGGGTCCTGCAGAACATAGGATGAGATATTCCATAAAAAGATACAAGAATTTCATGCTGGGCAGAGGTGTGATGATCTGTTCCTTACAATGTCTCTTCTGCTAATCTCTAATATTCAAAATATATTAAAACCAAAGGATGGTGCTCAATAACTTCTCAGAACTTTTAGCATTAACTGCTATAACTTTACACAATTTTTGTAGTCTTGCTGATGTCCAGTCTTTATTTCAGTCTGTTAAACTGGAAGAGGTTTTGCTTGGCTGTCAGTAATGCTCTGACACTGATGCTCTGGGTGGGTTATACCTGAGTTGGGCTTCTCTTGTGCTTGTAGAACGCCCCATACTTTATCCTTCAAGTGACTCTTACCCATCACCCTCTTCATAAGTCCTTTCAATAATTAAATGAGTCCCTTTTAATGCCAGGATTTTATTTTTTTTTAGCAGCTTTTACTATCCTTATGTCCTGTATGCCAGTTCACACTACTGACAGAGTGGAGAAGGAAAAGTGTGAGATCAAGCAATGTAATTTCATTTAACTTCCCATTGAGCAGTGCCAGGGACAGGCTGGAAGTGAAAGAGTCACGACTGTCAGAAACCCCACAATCTTCTTCTTCTTCTGTCCTGAAACTTCAGTGTGAGTGCAACATATTGATGGGTCAGGTCCTCAGCTCAGCTGCCAGCAGTGGCTACGAAAGCTGGGAGATGGCAAGTTCAGAAGTTGTCACTGGGACTGAGAGACTCCTCTGTCTGTTTGGCTCCATCCAGCCAGCCAGCCATTCCCATTCCTTATGGTGCCAGCAGCTGCTGCAGTGACTCACAGCCCGTTTCCCCCTCTGAAGGCACAGCTCTGCTGATGAAGGGCTGCGGGGAGCGCTCTTGGCACAGAGGCCTTTGGAGGCTGACGTAGGCAAAACCCAGCTCACAGCAGAATGAAGTGCAGATCTCACTAACAGAGCATCCACAAGTGGCACTTGCCACAGAGGAGAGGAGGCTGGGGGAAGAGGATGGGATTTGGTGTAAAACTGGGAGAATATCAAGATTATTCGGTCCCTTTTGGGAGTGCTGGCACACACCATGACTCAGGGACTGAAAATGGGCTACCTTTAGCTCCATCTGTGCTGGACTCTGACACAGCATCTGCTGCTGCTCCTCACAGTCTGGAAAGCCTGACTGATCTGGGTGGAAAGATGAAAGTTAAAAATATATCCAGGCTATCCATGAATTTCCCAGAAAACCTATTATCCTGCAGTATAGAGAGGAAAGGAGTCAGGAAACACCAAAACCAGAGGGTTTAAATGGCAGCAGATGGATCCCTTTTGACCAAGGGATATTAGGTCAAGTATAGAGAGCGTAGATTGTATGAATGTGGTAATTTGAATCTCTCCCTAGTCAAGAGATCTGTAAAGAAACAAGACAGAGATGGCTGGAACAGGCCAGTCATGTTTGAATTCTCAGGCATGAAATCTAAGCTGGAATTCCTTTATGCATGGAGAAAAACCCAAATTGCCTGTCAAGAACAAGCCTGTGTGCATTGTTGCCAACACCACAGTCAGAAAGGAAATCTGATGGAGCTGGTGTTTAAATCAGAATGCAAGGAAAGTTGCTGGGGTCAGTATTAGATTTTCATAAATCACAGACCACTGAGAGTTACAGGACTCTAAATATTAATTTATTAAAATTGTATGTAATGAAATTGCTGGGGAGGAATTTATTGTGGACTCCCTATTCTCAGTAAAGAATGACCTCAACTCTATCAAAAATTGTGTTACACAGAGTGATTTTAGCTGAGGAGTTTTAATTTGACATAGTAACAAAACCTACTTAGGTTTCAAAACACCAGAAATTCTGTGAAATCTGTAGCCAGAGAAACTTTTATATTCTCAGTAAAAATTTAATTATTAATTTAAAATATAGCAGCTCTGCAACTAACCCATGATTATTGCTTGGTGCAAAGGATTTGTGGCCAGCAACAAAATGTGGGAATGTTACAAATGAAACCAAAGGAAGAGGGGA
The DNA here is from genome assembly GCF_971803275.1 of Cyanistes caeruleus. NCBI lineage: Eukaryota > Metazoa > Chordata > Aves > Passeriformes > Paridae > Cyanistes > Cyanistes caeruleus. The sequence continues at coordinate 4,510,447 of NC_141705.1, forward strand.
ACTATAACAGGCATTCTCATTAAAAAATTATTCTTCAGGACATTTTAAAACTAGATTTGCTTTCTCCAAGTCTGGAATTCACAGGAAGGGGAGAACTGCTTGTGTTTGTGAAGAAAATTAAGACAGCTGATGGGACAAAAGCTTCTGCCAGATGCAAATGAACTGAAAATAAACTTACTGATGGTAAGGGCAGGGTTTTGCTCAGTTTGGGAAGGGGTAGAACCTGTCCAGGCAAAGCTTGAGAAGTGGAAGTGGGAAAACAGCTGGCACTGCTGATGTGGGGAGAGAGGATGGTCACTAATGGGACCTACTGACATCACCCTAAAGAGTGTCAGAATGAGAAACAGGCTGCAGGTGCCTCATCCTGCCTCATCTACAGGCTGCCCATCCCTGCTGTGAAACACGATCGAGCTTTCCTGGTCTTCAGCACGGAAAGAAAACTTGAAAATCCTAATAAATTAGCAAACCAAGGAAATGCATCATAAGCATTGAGGGCCTTAGCCAAAGGGCCCTCTGAACTGTGAATGTTTGTTAGTAACCAAGTCTCGATTCCAGAGTTTGGAAGATTACTAATTTCAGTACTGAAAAGGGCTGAAATTAATTATATGGGGAAATAGAGTGCATCAATCAGTTGATTCTAGATAAAGTAGCATAACTAGGAAAATATGGAGGCAGACACCAGTGAAGGACTAGAAGAAAAAAAACAAAACATAAGATTAATGTCAGCATATCTTCAAATAAGTTTTTTTAAAACAAGAGCATGCTTTACTTGACAGAATTTCAGGTGTAGACAGAAAGGTCTGTTTGTGATAGAGAAAGTTTGGCTTTCTCAGAGCATTTGATGTATGACTGGCTGTCACTTGAATAAAAGAAACTTTCCATGCATAGAATGAGCAAAGAACATAAGGTGGATTAATAACTTTGTAACAGACAGATCTCAAATTAAGTTCTTAATCAGGTGATGTCATTAAAGAAATTATTCCTCTTGGGTTCCTGTCCTTTATCCAACAACTTCGATCTTGTCAAACCATGAGTACAGCAGACAGACTGCTGGGGTGTAAACAATGTTGGCATGATCTGAGATGCCTGGAAAAATGGTCACAGCTCACCAGAATATATACAGATATATTTTGGATGCAGTGGTACACTTGGAAATATAGAACTCAGTTTTTCCTGCAGGATAGGGAAGTCTCCTGGAGTGCAGGGAGAAAATTTAAGAGTTGCCTCAAAGAGTCTTCTCATTTTTCATTTCAAAACAGACTGCAACAATTGATTTTTCAACAACAGACTGCAACAGCTCTCCTTTTATGTTTTGTTTTGATTTTGTTTTGGTTTTTTACTCAAGAGAAATTTTCAGGTATCAATGAATCCTTGAGACCTTGGGGTTAACTATCCAGACAGCATTTCAAACAGCTTTTGTGTATTAGATCTTTAGATTGTCTTAGCATTGAAAAATTCTCAAAAGTTCTTTTCAAAATTAGTTCTCCCCCATTCTTCTCTGTTGTTCTTTGTGGTATTTTATTCAATTAGTTATATGTGCATGAAAGAGAGGATGGGAAGACTGGCTTGAGAATATTTATAACTAAAGAGAAACCCCACTGAATTATTCTCCTGTGTTACTCTTTATGCAAAATGGGGATGTGAAGAAATAGAAATTTGACAGCCTCTTACAGCAGTTTATACCAACCATATTGAAGCAATGATCAGTCAAATTGCATGAATTATCCTTTCCTTTCCAAAGAAAAGGAGGAGAGGAGAGGAGAGGAGAGGAGAGGAGAGGAGAGGAGAGGAGAGGAGAGGAGAGGAGAGGAGAGGAGAGGAGAGGAGAGGAGAGGAGAGGAGAGGAGAGGAGAGGAGAGGAGAGGAGAGGAGAGGAGAGGAGAGGAGAGGAGAGGAGAGGAGAGGAGAGGAGAGGAGAGGAGAGGAGAGGAGAGGAGAGGACAGGAGAGGACAGGAGAGGAGAGGACAGGAGAGGACAGGACAGGAGAGGAGAGGACAGGAGAGGACAGGAGAGGACAGGAGAGGACAGGAGAGGAGAGAGAAAAAATAAAAAAATTTAAAAAAGAAGCCTATATGTTGTGCAAAGAGAAATGACCCTGACTGTCAGGAAAATCAAAGAGGAGGCACCAAGAATAATTAAATCCCAGGCAGATGTGAGAGCTTTCTGGCTGGCAGGTGAGCTTGACTCATACCTACTTCCTAATGGAAATGGCATTTATACTCTATCAGTCCCTTCAGGTGTTCTGGTAGACTTATTCCAATAATTCTACCATTATAATAAATTTGGTGAAATCTTATTGAGTCCCATTTTTCTTGCTGAGAGGTGCAGAATGGGGTAATTATTGCTGAATGGTGAGCTACCAACTGGATCTCTGTTATACTTAGAAGGAAAATTTTTTTCTTTTCCTGTATTTTCACATTAAGGCTGACAGGCATTCTGCTTGCAAACCTGTGGGAGTGAAATAGGACTGCATATGCCTTTAATCCATAGAGGATGTCTAAATGGATATCCCAAGGGGAAAACTACTACTGAGATATCCTACAAAGACAAAAACTTCTGAAGGTGTTTTGCAGTTATAAGCTGCCATTGCCACTTTTAATTGCTTCTGTTCAGCTCTACGTGGAAGATCCTCCAGTGCAAACACATCAGGACCCCAAATGTGGCAATCCTTTAAGTCATAAAGCAATGCTGCTCTCATGCGGGCACAAATCTGAAGCACCTTTATTGATTGCACGTGTTCCAAATTTAAACTTGGACACCTGATCCTCATTTTACTACTGCTGGAACACTACAGGCCATTTCTCTTCTTAATTTCTTTCTGTTTGAGGAATTTGGGTTTTTATCTGGCTGATTTCAGTGGCAGTGATTTTCCTCACATATCAGGTAACAATTATCAATACTAGAACAGAACCAATAAAAATCAGTGGAGCTTTGATTTCAAACCTGGTCTGTCAACACAGAAGACATAACACAAAAGAAAGAAGGAGAGAAAGAGAGGAAGAAAAAGAGAAAGAGGGAAAGAGGGAAAGAGAGAGAAAGAAAAGAAAGAAAAGAAAGAGAAAGAAAGAAAGAAAGAAAGAAAGAAAGAAAGAAAGAAAGAAAGAAAGAAAGAAAGAAAGAAAGAAAGAAAGAAAGAAAGAAAGAAAGAAAGAACATTTTTTGATATTTACAAAAAAACCAAAAAACTGGAGAGAGTAATGCTTCAATTTGTGTATAATTTCACCCTATTTTGGCATTATCTTTAAGCTGAATTCAGTGCTTAACTCTATTTCTTTGACAGTGCAGTCCTTTAGGAAAGAATGAGATTGCAACAGGTAAAATTAGATGTTCATAGCAAGAAGTTTTCATCCTGTTCTTGTTTTTCAAAATTACCAGTGTCAACCTACTGCACTTTGCTACACAATACAGAATGCTAATTAGAGATGCTAACTTATCTTTTCCTAATTATTTCTTTTTTCAAAAATTGAAACCAGTGCTAATTAATCTGGCTATATAAAAACAGGAGTTTCCAACTCGTTTGCTTATAGTTCCATTTACTCCCTATATAGAGAATTCTTTCTTGCATTGATTTTAGCATGTGCATAAATGTGACTTTGCTTCCAAATAATTGTTCTGATGGCAAAAATCTTCATTAATTCCCAGGGATTCCCTTGTGTGCAGAGTTCTTATGTTCTGCCCAAACATGGAGATCTGGCTGTACATACATTTAAGGGGATGTTTACCTTTTTACCTTTTTTTTAATACTCCAACCTTGCTTAGGGAGACTGTGATGGTCGAGTTTTTTATTCAACTTCTTGCCAGAAGCAGATCAGGACTGGAAGATGTTTTTAATTTTTTTCCTAGGTCATCCTGTTTTCAAAAGGGTGAAGACTGAATGTGTTGAGGAAAACTTTCTTCCTCCCTTCTCCTCATCCTGTAAGGCTGGGGCCATATCAAGAGTCTTATTTTATTTATTCTAGAGAACATTTAGTCATTCCTGACTGATGGGTTTAGTAGTCTGAGAAATGAAGCTTCTCTCTCAGATTGGTGCTGCAGCTCTCCTGGTGTCAAAGTAAGACTGGGCTACAGTTTGGGGAAGGGGAAGTGGAGATTAGAGCAAACTAAGAGCAAAAGGTGCACAAAGGAGAGAGAGAAACCATAAAAAGAAAGAGGTTTTGGTCTTCCCATAGCCTCATTCAGCCTCTGGAGGTGACTGATGTCTCCATTGACATCTCCACTGGTGGTCAAGCCCCCAGGTTGGACTGTTCAAGTTGTCACCTCAGGCAGGTGAACTCCACCTGAGCTCTCTCCTAATGTCCCTGTTGCCTCCCCCATCAGCAGCTGGGTGCAGCAGGAGCTGCAGTTCCCTCCCTGAGCCAGGGGGAAGGTGCAGCAGCACAAGGGGCACAGTGGGGTCAGCTGGGATTCCAGGCCAACCACACCACATTGCCATGGGCAGCTGCCCAAAGGCCACCCTGATTTTGAGGATCAGAGTATCCTTTGAGGATGCTGGTGATAAATGCAAGAGGTTTGGCAAATTGGTTTTATGACTCATACTTTCTCCCCGCCTCCTTCCCATCTCCTCAGTGAGAGTCCTTATCACAACCACTTAACATTTTAGGGTTATTTTCTGTGAGGTTTGGCAGTCAGAATTGGTAGTCCTCAAGCCTTTCATTATTAACTGCTCCTTTGTACTATTGGGCGTATTTTTAAGCATCAGATCTGACATTTTTTAATTTTTTTTTTCTCCAGGTTTGTTACCTGAACTTGACATTTTGTTTAAGCTTTGTTTTTTTTTATTCCAATTCTCCCTACAAGTAAATTAGTTCAGAACATTTTTAATGTTATTACTATTATTCAATGGATACCAGGTACTTTATAAACTCCAGCTTCTGGCACTATCCTGCTTTTACAGAGCCCTTTTCATCCCCTATCTAACACTACAATTTAATTGGTTTCCACCCCACTGCACATCCCTCTCCCTCAGAAGCACACACACAAGGCACTGACACACACACATTTATTTCCCTCCCTGCTCAGGGTGCAGACTGAATATAAGAAATCCAAGCCTGCTGCAAAGCTGAGCCTGTTAGAGCCAGTGGAGCTGGTAGTGATGGGGATATTGATTTTCTGCAACTTCCAGGGAGGTAGCAACAAACATTTTATCATCGACTGGACTCTATGTTCTCCTTAAGTCCCTGCAGCAGTTCAGATAGGGCTCTCTGCTCAGTGTGGGGCTGCAGATTGCCTCTTCATTTTTGGAATTCAGTCTTTTACCTGGAGTCTGAAGAATAATGTCTGCTTTCTGTGGGAAACACAGCAGAGAGTTTGAAAAATACATTTTGTCACAATTCTTAGTTGGAAACCACTGTTGTAGTACATGATTTTATTTGTAGTCTTTAGTGTAGTTATCCTCAGAATTCATGTGACATGGAACATCACCTTTATCCTCCTATTTACAGTTAGAAAAGACCTTCAGAGTTACAGAAGCATCTAATTCCAGTGGGAAAGCCCATTTAGGTTTAAGCTTTAAAATCTGGGATTAAATTATATGTTCCTTGCATGGGTTTGAATCCTGTTCCTGCTCTACCTCAAAGTGGTACTGAACATGACCAAAGCCCCCTTTGGATGAGGTAACTTTCTTTGCATGTTGGCAAAATGTCAGATTATTGGGATTTGGTTTCTTTGGTGTTGTTTTTCTTTTTATGTAATACCCATTGTTTTTTGGGAAGATAGAATCATTAAGGCTGGAAAAGATCTTTAATATCAAGCCTGAGATGGGCTCGGTGGACCAGAAGTTGCAGGACAGGTAGGTTTTTACTTCTTGTACCTTTCTTGCACAGATGAATGGAATTTCTACCTCCTGATTTCATATTTGCTTTAGCAAGTTCAGAATATAAATATAAGCCCTCACTTTCTCAGTCATTGAGATGGGTGAGTCAGACTCATAAATGTCTTAACTGGGAATCAAACATGGGTGACCTGAAATGAGTAGCAAGAGATCTTCTAGGTATTGGCCTGTAATGAATGCTCAAAGACATGGAGGAAAAAAAGGACCAAGTTTTCTTGCTTATGTCCATTTTTCTTTCTGTTGGAAGATAAGAAAATCCTTCAGATGTATGTAGAGAAGAAAGAGGCACCATACATATAAGAAAAAAATTCATTTTCTCCCTTTCAAGGGAGCAGTCTGGGTTGGTCAGAGGATGTGTGGGTTTAAGGAAGACAGTTTCTGCTAAGTACTTGATCAGGAAACAGCAACAATTAGAAAGATACGCTGTACTTTTGCAAGCCAAATATTAGCACAATTATTACTTTCCAAAATTATTATGCAAAAGTTGCAATAGTTGCTACTAATAAATATATTAAAATTACTGGGGCATGATGTCTATTACCATAATAATAATTTTTAGTGTCAGACTCTATCTATGCTGCTTTTATGTATTGAAGTCCACATCCTTGTTTAGTGAAAGTCTAAAGTGGAAATGAAATCTTTTGCCAGGAGATGAATTCACTCTGAAATGTGACTGCATTAGGCCTGATTTATTTTAATAAACACATGGAGCAATAGGTGAGAACAAACATTTTTTTTGTAGCAAATGTAATTACCCAGCAGAGATTGTCAGACAATCTGCCTTTCATTTAAGGCAAAGTGAAAACACCGAGGAAATTATCATGATGGATTTTTTTTAAAGGTCAGGGTGCCTGTTTTCCCAGCTGTGTGTGTAAATACAGAGAATCCAGAAAAGATGGTCAATACATTTGGGTGCTCAGACACCCAAATCCTTATCAGTGCCATGGTGTGGGGACACTTCTGGCTTCTCTTTGCCTCAGTCATTTCTTCATCCATGAATCCAGGGAATGTGGAGATTGTGTGAGATGTAGTTCATTAACACTCATTACTGAGCTCACAGTCACTGATTTGGAAAACAGGGCATATAAAATGTATACAGACCATTCTGCAGAGCAGTTATTTTTTCCAAATTCAATTTTTCCTCCATACAGCTGTTGGAGAACACACATTTCCTCCCCAGGGTAATACAGCTCCATGGTCTCTTGCAGTCATCTGTGATGCATCTTAAGTTTTCTGATGGTTTTTAGAGGTTCTTTTAAGGGGTATTTCTGGGGTTAGAAGTGCTGTTAAATGGTGACTGGCATTCTACCAGATGATACATGAGAGAGAGACTTTCATAACCATGGGGGAATGTAATTAAAATCTCTGATAGAACATGCAAACCTGCAGATGTTACTGTTCTCCCATGAGCTCTTTTTTAGGATAATTGACTTATGCCTTGTGAGGCAGAGTGTGAGCAGATACCCCAGACAGATAAATACTTGCATTGCAGTTGTAACAGCTTTTGTACAGGTCCTGATGTAAATGAGGCCGGGCTTATTTCATTTTCCTTAAGACTGTTTAGTCAACTTCACTAAAACCTATTTTACATTTTTGTTTTCAATTCTGTCTCAACCAACACCCACCCACTAATGAGCTACAAGCATCAATTCTGTAAATGTATCATTAAAACTCTGCACATTAATATGAGATACAAGGTTCAGTGTACAGGAAAAACTTCCCAAAGGAGATTTACTCCTTGTCTTCCCAAGTGGGAAACAGCTGTTAGTATTTTTTCTAATGCCTACTCAAGTGCAAGAGATAGCACCTATTTTTCTGAAGGGCCATTATCATTTCCAAGGCAGTAAGGGCAGTCAATATCTGGAAGAAGGAGTGCTGAAACTGCCTCCTAAATAAATTAAGGATCAATAGTATTCGGTGGGAGAAAGGAGGATTTTAATCTAAATGGAACCCCAGGGAGATTTAAGAAAAGGATTGGACATAAAAACCAGAACACTTTGCCAAGGAAAGTCTGTTTCCTGATGCAGCAACCTGAGCACATGGAATGGGCAGGGAAACGTGTTCCTGGCCCCAGAAATAAAGGAAATGTTGTCAGTATGTCAGACTGACACAAAGAAGGAAAGAGAGAGGTTCGGGATTTGATTTGAGGATAATTAGATTATTCATACTTAGTTCTTTTATTTTTCTTCTGCCCCCTCCCCACATACCTCTTACCTTTGTCTTCACAAACCTCTGTTGCTGCAACATTGCTTTGATGCTGGAGGTGAATTTTAATTGATTTCAACAAAAGTGGCTCCAGGTGAGTCATAAATGGAGATTTTTATGTTCAGGAAAGAGATGTCTCTCCTGTCTCACACAAAGCCCAGCGCCCTGACTCCCTTTTAAAGGGTGACAGAAAGAGGCCTAGAGCAGGAGCTGGAGGTGGATGAGGTTTCCTAAAGTCAGCAGTACATCCCAAAAAAGCTTCCTGGGTCTGAGAACACATCAGAGAATGGAGCTGTGACCCACAGATCCCAGCTGAGCCTGTAACATCTCATGGGAAGTCTCTGCACGGTGAAGGGTCTCAAAGTGCAGACCTTGGTTTCGATGTTCCTCATGGATAAAGCGGCCACAATCCGTAGGAATTCTCCTGAAACAGAGGAAAACACAACAGATACAAATGAGTCACTACAGAAAAACTCACCTTCCTGTGTTTTGAGCCCATACCTTGAATTCTGAAATCTGCCTGTCCCAGGAAGCTGTAAGATTAATTAATTAGATTATAATTAATTAATAAAGGAATTTACAGAAATACCTGACTAACTATAATCAAATTTAGGATTTGAGAATAGATTTCACCAATATCTGGACCAAACTTGAGTATGCACATGATTTAATGAACTTACATTATGCATACATACTTTCTTGAACTTGACATGTTAAATGATATCTATTAAAATGAACATTTAAGACAAATCTTTTTAACTTAAATTCACAATCACTTTTCTTGCACAGTTTCTGTCACATCATTTAATCTTTACACATTTTGATGTGTCTAAATTAAGAAAATAGAATCTTGATCTTTCAGCTTTTTCTTTTCTAGAGAAAAAGAGAGTTTAATTTGAAACTTTTTTTCCATATTTAAGAGTTCAAAAGTTACTTTTTACTGAGTTGCAGCTGGGACTGTGTTGGTAACAGATTATTATAATGATAATTTAAATGAAACATCATGGTTATGTGGTTTCCTTTGGTTTTGGGCTTTTTTTAATTAATATAATATATAATAACATAAATAATATATAATAATGTAAAGAAAAAATTAAAAACCTATTTCAGTAGAATATTAAGCTTTAAATAAATATTTTCTTAGATAATTAAGAAAATTCTAGTACTTTTTGCTCATAAAAACTGAGACAAAAATATGTTAAGGGGTAGAGAAATGGCTTTATTGGGTTAAAAACTCAGAACTCAACTTCTTAAAAACAATGAAGAGTTGATCTTAATTAAGCAGTTCATCAGGAATTCATAATATTTAAATTTATCTAACCTTCAAAGTTCTTATTAGATCCTTGACCAGAAATTTATAACAAACTTTATCAGACTTTTCTCTTTACTGGCTTTTTTTTTTTTTTCCCCCACTTTATGCTTTTATTGAATGTCCTAAGAAAAACCAATGTGCTACCACAAAATTATCTTGGCAGTTGCAGAAAGACAAATCACTTCTTGCAAATGTAACAGTGTTATTTGAACAACCATCCATCCTCTCCCATCAAGAAAATGAATACTAAATTGTGCATTTCATGAGGCTATTAAGTAAATTTTCTTGATTGATTCCCCTCAACACACTAGTAGAAATTCTATTGCCCCCCTTGCAAAGTCTCTGTGTAAAAGATGAGCCCTCAGCATCTATTTCTGAGTATCAGGAGTGTATTTCCTTTTTCCCAGTAGTATAAAAATAATTCAGTCAAAAGTAGTCACACTCAAGTTCACAGTGATAAATATTCTGACAGGATGCTAAGATTTCTAACAAATATTTTCTTACCAGATATTAGAAGTGTTGCCAAAAGTATTCAAAATGAGAAATTTCTTGTTGTGTTACAGTATCAGACACCTTTTCTTCTTTTTTTTGCCAGAACATTCCCATCTCACACAAAACTAATACAAAATTTCCCTTCCACCTTTTTTTTTTTTTTCAGCTTCCAGTTATACATCAAGCTGTTCTTCAGTTTTCAGTTTCAGTCTTCAGTTTTAAAAATTAGAGAATGAAAGTATTGTATTGTATAAGAATCTGCAATCTGAAACTGTCAATTTTGGCACTTCATGATGAATTAGTACAATATAATACAATGCAGTAAAATATTTATTTTTAGCAAGGCACATAATTTTTCACCTGATGTTTTGGCATTCTTACAGATCTTGATCTTGGAAAAAAAGCAGGAAGGGCATATCCTCAAAGGAAGCCAGGTATTTTAGAGTATAAAATTATATGTATTCAGATATTACATAAATGTGAATTTCTATGTCTTCAGATACAATATGTTAAGTGGCTTATTTGTACTGAAAGTAAATGGGAGAACAGCTGAACATTCAGTACTTTTTTGTGCATTTCCTGTTTTCTACAGTGTTTGTACTTGTCAAAGAAAGGACAAAGAAGAGCACACTGTAATGTGTCTGCACAGCTCAGTGGTTAATGCAGGATGGATATACAGATTTCACAACATTTTGTACATAGTTAGATGGGTAATTGATGTATAAAATGAACTGACAGCTTATGGACTTATGGACTGTGAACTGCAACATGGAAATCCCCTGTGCAAAGGCAGATCTACACCTGTGGAGTTGAAGAATCTGGATCACATCTGCATACAATTAAATTTTCTTTTCCTTCCTTCTTTCTTTTTTTCTTTTTGGCTGAAGGATTTTGCCGATCCTATTAAAAAGATATTATTCCACCTCCAGTATTCCACTTCTTAATGTAATGTAGGAGAAAGATAGCATCTACTCTAAGTATTGGAAATGTGACCTTGTGAATATCTTAAGTGAAATAAAAAATAAAGAACTAAAAACTGATTGATTTTGAATTGAGGAGTCAGATATATTAGAACTTCTAATGACATATCTGCCTTTCCTTTAGAAATTGTCTATGACAAATAAAATAAACTAGGAGTAATCATTTCGTTATATAAAGACAACATAATGATCATAATCAATTCAGCTTCAAATTCAAAGGAATTTAATAAAAAAGTTATTTAAAGTAAAATGGAATTTACTATTAATGGGTCATCTTTTAATTATGCATCATGAGGGGAAAATTAAGATCTTTAATACCATGGTCTGGTTTTCCACTGAGGACAAACTTCTCAGTTGTCTGCTATTTGAAAACCCACAGTGTGACCAAGAAGAAACAGTAATACAAACAAATCCTATCATGGTGGTGAGATTTTATTGCTAATTGCTTAATTGTTTATACTAACGGTTGACCTCAAATTCCTTTCCCATTCCAATGGCATGATTTCTCCCTAAGTGCCACTCATCCTGATATCCATCCCATTGTTCCAGAATGGTCTATGTCAATCTCCCCTTTTACCAATAAACCCAAAGCTCCCAATTGCACATCATTGTGTGCCCTGCCCCTTATTCCAACCCTTTCCTGTCCATCATTGTAATCCCTGCCCTTTGTTCTAGACCCTTCCTTGTCAATCCCTTAACCCTCGAGGTCCCATTGGCCTAGGTGACCAATCCTCTCCTCCCCCTCACCCCTGTTGGTCCCTGCACTGTAATCCCCTCCTACTGCTCCTCCCCCTGGATTCCCCATTGGCTGATTGTTTGTACCCTCCCATTGAGTTGTTACTGTATAAAACCCCAAGAGTAGCCGCAGTTGGGGTTCTTTGGTTCCTCACTCCTGTGTGAAGTGAGGCTCTCTGGGACTCACACTGAAGGCTCATCTCTGTCCTTTACCCCTGTCCTTGGCACTTCATTTAATATCAAAAGCTGTAGAGCGTGCCAGCCTGACCCACGCAACTCGGCAGCTGTACTGTGAGGCTTTCAGGGGATGGCCCACACATCTGCTGCCATGCCAGGGGCTAGCCTGAGCTGATCAAACTCAGGCCTGGTAATGGTTTGTGGTGCTCACCATGGGGCAAATGGGCCAATTCTGGAGGCATGGAAGACATTTTCTGTGCCAGCAGGCGCTCACCACAGTGGGGATTGCAGTAGGCAGCCCCAGGTGCTAAGCTGCTGTAGACTTCAGTCTGCAGCTGTGGTGTGTCAGAGCCCCTGAGTGAGTGCACTTGGGTTAGTGGTGCTCCCAGGGGTGGAAGAGCTAGCCCTACAGGACCTGAGGAACTCTTCCCAGACTGGGGGCCCCATTGCAGTTTTCCTTTCTGGAGCAGCCACGGGGTGAGTAAAAATGGTAGTTTCATCATTCCCAAGGAAAGGGGCTAAAATCCACTATCGTTGCTTTTATGGATGCTAAATCTGAACCACAGTGCCTGTACAAATTACAGGCCGCATAGCTCCTCAGGCTTGCCTGAGAAAGTAGCCTGGGAAAAATATGAAAAGGAATTGAAACAATTCTCAGGGACACAAAACAGCCTTGCAGGTGTTGTTTTACACTCTTTGTTTTCCTTGCAGGACGGAGTCAGAGGGGTAGTGAGCTCCCCTGACCAATGATAGTGATGTAGCACTTTGTTAGCTAATAAGAGTTTCTTTTCTGTACCTTCCATGTACCAGTCTATAAAACAGGCCTGAAGTAATAAACCAGGGAATTCTCATGTTGAAACTCCCTTGAGAGTCTATGTCGTTCTTTGTAGCCATTCCCAATGGGAATGACAGCTTTGACCAGTGGGTGTTTTGAACTTCAGTGGGAAAAACTGCAAAGACTGGAGATACCTTGGTGATACCTAGGGCTTGTGATTGCCAACCAAACAATCAGATTTCAAAAACTGGCAATCAGTGGTAGTTCTAGGACTTCGAAGGACCTCCAACAATTGTGTGGGATGTTGAACTAGGTGAGACCCTGGCTGGGGATCACCATGGGGGATTTAGCTCCTCTTCTTGATTTGCTGAAAGGGGGAGAGGAGCTGGGTTCTCTGAGGGTACTGGTTCAGGAGGCTCGACAAGCTTTAGAGAAAGTGCTATTGGCACCGGCAGGTTGGCAAGCCCAGCGGTGCTGACCGGATCTCCTGTTCAAAGTATGTCCATGTGTCAGTTGGCACTTTTTGGAGAACTGTCTGTGTTTCAGTCCACACAGGGGAAAAGTCCAAGGACACAGAAAAACATCTTGTCCAGGCCTTTTCCATGTTGGTGATCCCCAAAGTGATAAAAACTGACCATGGACAGGTTTATACCTCCAGGAAGTTCAGTCAGTTTTTACAGCACTGGGGGTTTGAGCATAAAAGGGGAATATCACATTCCCCTGTTGGCCAGGCAGTGATAGAGAGGACCCATGGTACCATCAAAAGGGTTCTCAAAAGTCAGCAGGGAGACAACCTGGTGATAATCTCCCCGTCTGAGATTGTGCAAGGCGCTGTTTGTTGTTGGTTTCTTGAACTGCTCCTTTGAAAACCAAAATTCTCCAGTGCTATGGCACTTCAGTAATACAAAGCAGGAGTTCAAGGAGTGGCTGCCAATTCTGGTGAGGGATCTCGAGACCTGGGGTATTCAGGGACCTTATGACTTGATTACCTGGGGAAGAGGGGACACTTGTGTGTCCAGTCCCTCTAATCCACAGAAAAAAGTATGATGCAGGGCAAGCACTGGTCTCTGAAGTACAAGGCCTTTGAAGCAGATGTTAAATCATTTTGCCTCTAATTCTTACATAACTGTGGGTCAATGAGGGGTCAAAGTAAATTTTGACTGTTTTGTAGCTTTTCCATAGAGAGGCTCAAAATTTAACATAAATTCTAGTGGCAAATTCCATGTAATTCAAGACAGCACAATTGGGGTGACAGGAATGGCATTAATTTCTACCATGAGTCTCCTTTTCCAATCTGTAGTAGATTCTTGACAACATCTTCATCTTCTCCAGTTAATGCCTTTCATTTAGACCTGGGCAGGCAAGACTGTATCAACTGACTGACCAGCTTTGTTCCTCGAATCTTCTGGTCCTTTTTACACCTAATTCTTTCCATTTAATAAGGGAAAATGAACTGTCCTCTTGATACAACCTGCTGGGTTTGCTTTAATCATTAGTCAAGGCTCAATAATCTTTATTCTGGGCAAAACCAGAACGAAAACCTCGGCATGGATCTCACCCTATAAATCTTTACTGTGATTTTAGTCCCTTCTACATCAATACGCAGCAGCTGCAGGAGAAACCTCAATTGCCACGGCCGAGGATTTGCAGATGGAGGTTCACTGCCCCTCATCCTGCTGCTGAGGTGGTATTGATTTCCCTCCCCAGCTACTTCAGAGTGCAGCTAATGAGGGTTCTGATTAGCCCCTGTGCCTCCTGCATCCCCGCTCAGTCGATCATCCCCTACCAATGGAGTGTTAAACACCACTCAGGTGGCACAAATACATTATGTAATTTGTATTTCCTGTCCCACTGTGTTAATTTCTGGCAGTCCACTTTGGATTTTGCACACTTTTACTTTTGTGCTGATGTATTGAGCTCATATTAATGTAACAAAATGAGAGATGCGTTGTATATTTGCATTTATATCATTTCTGGGGGAGTATTAGCTTTGTTAATGCAGTGCACTTCAGTGTCTCGCTGAAGTATTAGTGTGAGATGATTGAAAAAAGCCAGGTTCTGCTTCTGCCCCTGCCAATCATTCACGAAACAAGCCAGCTTTGATTACACTTTGATGACATACTCTTCCTTCAGTATTCATTAGCATGGAAAAGTGGAATGCCGTTACTGAAATCTAGAAACAATTAATTATTTCCCAGTTATATATCAGGCTTTTGCACAATTTTAAGAATTCAGAACTTTTCTTTCAGTTTAATTTCCAAGTGATATTTTTTTTTTTTATTCCAAGTAAAGCAAATATGTTTATAAATTCCTTCCCCATCAACATGATATACTGCTTTTCTGTGCTAAGGAAGCAAATTACAGCAGTAATTAGATAGAACTGTTTTGAGTCCTCTCTACCTTTTGAATAAAAGAAATCCAAAGTATTTTCTGTAAGTGACAATGACATCTAACAAAGTTGTCTTTTCCTCTAAATTCAGAAAAATCAAACAAAACTTGAATTAAAAAGACATTTTACCATTTTATCTTGAATTTGCTCTGTAGCAGGTACATTAGGGAAAGCTGGAGAATGAAAAGATATTTTGCACTGTTCCTTCGAAAAGGTGATGTGCCTTGACACCTACACTTTCTATTCCTGTTTTTGCCACAACCTGCCCTGTAACCTTGGACAAGTAATTCCTTTTTATATTTCAGTTTCCTAAGCTGTGGAACTGAAATGTCCCAGATAGCAGGAACACAGAGAAACCAGCTGGGACTCGAGGTGTTTTTGTATTGATATGAAAATGGATTCCCTGGAGTTTCTGGCAATGGAAAGCAGACAAGGTTCAGCAGTCCAGCCATCCCAAATTAAGATTCTGGTGGTTTATCAGTTGACTTTACTAGGAGGAAAATATGTTCTCTGAGGAATACATCTGCATCTGTGCTCCC
Source organism: Cyanistes caeruleus (assembly GCF_971803275.1). Taxonomy (NCBI): domain Eukaryota; kingdom Metazoa; phylum Chordata; class Aves; order Passeriformes; family Paridae; genus Cyanistes; species Cyanistes caeruleus. The sequence goes on from NC_141705.1 coordinate 4,525,882, forward strand.
TGAAGAGAAATTAGTGGTCTTCTACCTTTTTTATTGTAGAAACTAGTGTGCTGGGATCATGTCCAGCCCTAGGATTTCAGGGCACTGTGTTAGCAATGAATATTAACAGCAATAACATATTGTGTGGCTTTTTATGTCCAGAGTCCCTTCAGGTTATCATTTGCTCCTTTATTCTTTCTCTCGACCTTGGGGCTCCACCAGGTTTTGGAACCAGTGCTACTAGAAAGCAAGTATTATCAAATGCTAAATTATTTCATAGACAGATGAGCAGGAGTCAACCTCTTCAGCTCCAAACACAACAGAGGTTCAGCACTAGAAGGCCTGAAGAAATCACACATGCAATTCTTCCTAGATAAATTTTTTTGGGGGGGCGGGGAAGGAAATTTTTGCATTTCTATAATCCTTTATGAACTTTTCATTCCTTTTTGGGGGTGGAGAGAAGTGCCTGGTGCTTGAGAAAACATGATTCCCTATGAACCTACTGTTTTTGTTGCTTTACCTTCATCTCCTGCAGGCAGGAGAAGTCAACAAACGCTTTCTGTTTTAGGGTCAATTCTATATATGGGAAAGAATTCTCAAAATCTTCCTAGAGCTGGGTAGCAAACAATTTCTTGCTGGGAAAGAGTTCACTGGAAAAAAAACCCACATGATTTTGGCATGTGTTTTCCAGTAACAGCAGTCTTTGTAACTGATCCAGAACTCTATACTCTTAGCCAAACTGAATGAGTTGTCCTGCTTGCCATGGTCTAAAAGAGGTTTTTTGTTACCTGTAGAAGTCTCTGACATCTGATAAAGGTCTTCATGTTTGTGGATCAGAATCTGTAATTGTGTTATTTTAATTGATGATATGGCTGGGGGATGTAATTTTTTTTGTGAGAGTAGAAATTAGGAATGATACTGTCATGTGCCTCCCTCCTTTTTGTATTCTGGGGGCCTTTATCTTCTAATCACCCATTTCCAGAAGCTGGAATAGTGGAGATCACAGAAAAGATTCTATCAGCCCCTGGACACAGCAGGCTAAGGGGGGGATGATTTTGTTCAAGACCATGTGTCCTTGAATGGCAAGCAAGGGGAATTTGTTGTAACTGCAGGTTTTTGAGCAATGGGCATCAATTGTGACTAAATAAAATGCTACAGACTTCCATGTTATGTTAAGAATACCAAGTTCCTCATGAAGAAATGCTTCATGTTGTGATGACATGTAGATGATATGACACCTGTCTGAACTTTTTACCTGAACCCACCTGTGATCAGTTTAATTTGATGCCCCAAGTTTTTCAGATCACCCATGGCCAAGTGGTGGCTGCAAGAGAATATTTAAATATTTGTGCTGTTCAAATAAACATGAACTGCTTTGGCAATTGAGACATACCCAGGCCAATATGCTGGTCTATTCTGTTGGTTCCTGTCCTGCTGACCCAGCATTTCTAACAAATTGTGCACCTTTGTTGTGTGGTTTGCCATCCCACAGCCCTGTAGTAGAATGTGATGAATAGCTGAAAAACATTTTTTTGTCAAAAAAGTCGTGGGGTTTCAGAATTAGCGGAACTAATCACAAATTAACAGTAAATTAATCAAATTGTTTCAGCTTGGTAGCAGGGGAAGGGGAGGAGATTAGGAAATCAAAGGGATTCATGTCACCACTTCTGAAATAAAAGATTTTGAAGCACAACACTTGTGTTTGGGAGTTTATCTGGATTTAATTAAAATAATTCATTAGTATGCATGGAAAACGCAAAAAATAGTAATTTCTTTCTGTGCCACTCCTGCCCTTCTCTGTTGGTATTTTAACTGAAATCAGCTCTTTGAATGATCCTAAACCTGACTGTATGCTGCACTCTGGAATTCCCACAAGGCCTCAAGCAGAATTCTAGAGTGGAACCAGCCCCAGGCTCCCACCCCAGCCTGGGCAGGGAGTGAGAATGTGGCAGTGGCCCAGTTTCTGCTCAGCACACACCTGAGGGGGCTCCCAGGAAGGAGGGATGTCCTGCTGGGCTCCTGCTGCACCACCACTCAGCCACAGAGGAACACTGATGGGAATAAAACCATCCATGTGCTGATTTCTTCTTTCAGGTAACACAGAAATAGAACTATGGAATATTTTTTGTCACATCTTAATGCTTCTGCCAGGCATCTGCTGTGAAAATCAACATAACAGCATGTTTCCAGTGGTCAATTCCACAAAACTGTGATCATGCCTTGCCTAGGGCTACACAACTTTAATTTTGAGCCTAGTCAAATTTGTTGGGAGCTGGTCCTGCTTAGCTGCTGAGATCTCATCTCTGCTTGCATTATTCCTGGCTGTTTGGTGTTCTGTACAAAGAACGTGTGTGTACACACACAGACACACATATATATATATGGTGTGAGTGTATATGGACATCTTCTTTTTCTCTGTGAAAAGGAGAAAAGACCTTTTGTAGGATTTAATCTTATGTTGGCAGTTATCTCATTGTGTAGGACATTTCTGGATGTGACTGTTAAAAAATGTCTCCTAAGGGAGGTTCTTTCCTTACTTTTGTGGATACCTGCTATAGCAGGTAGAAAATGTGAGGTATCAGGAGAAACAAGGAAGAAAATTGACCTGAATTTCTGAATATTCTGATTGCCAGTTTGTATAATGTTACTGAAGTTGGATTAAACAAGTCTATTTTCTGTTTGTTTAATACGAGGGAAATGATTCCCTGTAGACTGAGTTACCCTTTCCTCTGATTATTGTTGCTAAAACAATGTGTAGTTCAGACCTATTCTCTATTTATTTACTTAAACAATAACTTAGAGATATGCATGCACAGAAGTAAATAATCTTTAGTTAAACTCATCTCCAGAATAGATGAAGAGAAGTTTTTCAGGCTGCTATATGTGAGGCTGCTGCTGTGGGGCTAATAATTATCCATGGGGTAGGACACTGTGCAAGCTTTTCTGAATCTGTTTTTTGTCTTGAAGTGACCATCTATTACTCCTCAGACACATAAAATTTAATCTGTGTTTAGCAGAAAATGGAACAATTAATGTCAGGACAAAGGAGAGGGAATTGAGCAAATGGACATCTATAATTGAGTGATGGTCTGTCCAGGAAACACTTCAACAGCCCTTGCTATTTCAAAAAAGTCTTTGCCCAATGAAAAATGTTTTGTCTGCTGGAATTAAGAATGTAAAAAGGAGTTCAGCAGCAAGGTATTGCTGCTGCATATGTTTAATTATCTCAGTTTCATGCAGTGCCTTGCTAAAGAGCATTGGATCCAGCTGCCTTTATGGATCTGGGAGTGTTCTACCACTGCAAGGCTGGAAAATCATATTTTCAAAGAAGACAATTGGATGTGTGAACTAATTTGTGAGCTTTTGGCTTCTTCAGTGGCCTTGCTAATCTTCCCACTCAAATACACAAATACCAAATACACGTTCTGGTGATCAAAACCCAGATATGGCAATGAGACATTCTGGATTCTGCTCGTGTTTTAACCTTTAGTACGTTATTTGACCTTGCATAAATAATTTACTGCCTGTAAACCAACTTCTCTGTCTGTAAAATGAGAAATATGCTGCTACAAATTCCACAAAAGCCTCTCTGGAAGAACACAATTGCTTTTACTTGGTGCTACAAAATTCATGAAATACCCACATACACAAACGATCTCACAGGTCCCTGACCAGTGGTAATTTATGATCATATGGTAGCAGCTTCTAGGGGAACAGACAGAAGGAGTCTTTACTATCAGATGGCAACTTCCCTGTCACCGTGGCATATTGAATGGAGTACATTGGATTTTCCTGAAATCCCCCTTTGACAGGGGCAAGCTGGACTTGGAAAAACCCAGAATTATTGGAGAAAAGCAGCATAATGATGCTCCCTTGAATTAATTCGCCTGAAAGATAATGATTTAACATGGGTGGTGTCTTATTTTGCACACTGAATTGCAGGAAATCAAAAGCATGTGAAATGAAACATGTACAGCCTCTTCAGGTGGTGTCCAGGCAGAGGATAACTGGGATGGCTTGAGCCATAAGTTTGACAATGAGCAGGGGAAAAAAAAAAAAAGCTGCTTTAGGGAGGAACATTGCTTAGTTTATCTGAACAAACCTGTTGTTTATCAGTGGAATAACATTGTTTCTCCTCTTACTATATACAACTCCTGGTGTGTATGGGAAAAACATGTAGGGTTCTTCAGTGCTTTGTCAGACTTTGCTGATTTGGTATGCAATTTTTTTTTAAAACTAATGATACCTTTCCATTAGCATTTATTGGATTTATCTCATGGCACCAGCAATGAACTAGAAATAATTTTGACAGAAGACATTTAGAACAATAAATGCCCAAGGGACTCCAAATTTCAAAATTTAGAACACTAAATGTTCAAAGTTAACTCTCACTGCTTCCTTCTTCTCTTCATTTCCCACCATGTCATCTCCAATTTTCCCTACATTTGTAGTTAGGGAAAACTTTACTGGGGCTGCCATTTGAAATTTTACTACTTTGCCTCATGTCTTGTTTCATGCTAAATAAAAACACAGAATCTCATAGGCAGCAGTACTTAAAAAACTCTGAAAATCTGAAGAGGTAACTGTGGTATTTCTCTCTTAAATTACGTCTTCTTTTTCTGCTTGCAGATCATGGTTGAAATACAAAATGTTCTACTTGTTTTTCAAAGGCTAAGCAGCCATAAATGTGATAGCATAACTGAGAACAAACAGGACTCATTCTCACCTTGTTATCTCTGCAGGAGTTTCAATACTGGGTAGGATTTATGATGTGCTGTGATTTCTCACTCACAAGGCTGTTTCAGGAGTAGCCCATAAGGCCAGAGCTGTGATTTTCACTTACATGGAGGGCAGTGTTTATTATTCAGATGGCAGCAAATGGAAAAATCTCAATTCAACACATGTGTTCTACCAGGCTTATAAAAAATTAAAAAAAATTAAAAGTGAAACCAGGATAATTCTTTAAAGTGTGCAATCCATCGTGGGTGCAGAGTGGCAAATGTTGCTCTTGCTGGGTTGTTGTGCTTTTGCAGAGCAAGGTGATGGTAAAGATGGTTCATTCAAACTCCTTTGAGAACAACTAATCAGCCACATATCATCTTTACTGCTCTATCTTCCCAAGGAAAGTGGAAGGGATCCAATTAAGAGTGGGGGACTTTCTGCTGAGATTTCTTTATTAACTTTATAGTAGAAGGAAGCAACATATGGAGTCAGTAATGCTAAAGAAGAAAAACAGCAAAAAAGAAGAAAACATGATTTCTGGGAGATTTTGGAAAATACATTAAAACACTGCCTTCAGGATCTTATTTTGTGGGTTAGGAATCATGGGCAGGTTTGGGACAGAAACCTGCCTTAGGACAGAGGAGAGGATTAACTGATCACCCAAGGGTCACTTCAGCCTTTTTTTTTCCCTGGTCTCAAGTCCTCAGGCCAGTGGTGATCAGCTGCAGAGATGTCACCCAGGGAAATAAATGCTCCATTTCCATGTGGTGCTTCAGTGGCTTCACTGTCGTGTTCCTGAGTGACAATAAAAGGGATCTGAACCATCCCATTGCCCCCAGCCTGTATGAGGCACAACCAGGTAGGGATAGATCAGTGGGAGGCGAGGAAGCATGGGAAGTGGGAGGGTGGGAATATTTAAAATCAGAATTCTAAAAAATAACATATTTTTTTTAAAATATTCATAAATATTTAAATTTAAATAAGCATTTTAATTATCTGGGTTATCTGTTTTATCACCCAGACTGAACCCATCATTTAGACCTCCTGTACAGTGAGGGCTAAACCATAAAACCTCTTCCTCGATTTTTCTTCCCGTAAAATAAGGATTAAATTATTTGCTTAAGTATCCTTTTCTCAGAAAATTAACTTTCAAATGTGTTGTTAAAAAAACATAGCAAAACAAATAGCTTACCACTAAACCTAGGCTGCACAGATTTATTATCTGTCTAAAGAATTTGATGGGTGAAACTTAAAAAAAAACAAACAGCAGCAAACTAACAAATAATAGTGTTATTAATGGGGCTTCTCAAAAGTATATTTTCTTGGCAATATAGGCATGCCAATAAAGGTTAATTAAGAAGGCAGGCAATCATGGTCAGATTAAATGGGGTGTGTACTAATCTCCTGCACTTGCATGAGAACCTAAAAAGCAGATGACTTGGGGATGACAACTGAAAGTGTGGTATTTTTAGCTGGATTCAATAGAACTTTCTTACACTCAATTAATTTCTGCATAATCTAGAGATGAAACATTTACTTTTCTTCCCATCATCTCTATAGGACGAGTGAGGCATAATAGCAATATTGCTGGCACAAAAATATGTATATGAAAATTTGAGAGTATTTCAGGAAAGACAACTGCACCTATGAAGGAAGCAGTAGTGTGTTAGTATCTTTTTCTCATTTTCTTTCCAGTGACAGGACCTGAGGGAATGGTCTGAAGTTGTGTCAGGGGAGGTTTAGGTTGGAAATTAGAAAAAGGTTCTTCCCCCAGAGGGTGCTGGCACTGCCCAGGCTCCCCAGGGAATGGGCACCAAGGCCGCCAGAGCTCCAGGAGAGTTTGGACAGCGCTGCCAGGGATGCGCAGGGTGGGATTGTTGGGCTGTCTGTGCAGGGCCAGGAGCTGGGCTGGATGATCTTTGTGGGTTCCTTCCAGCTCAGAGTATTCCATGATTCTGTATATAACATTATTGGACACTCCACTGGATATGTGAGGATGACTTCCAGCAGCAGAAGGCACAGGATGTTTCTGGTTCCTTCTCCCTTTGCCATCTCTGGTAGCTTAACCACAAATCTCATTATGTTTAGAGCATCACTCGGACATTCAGATGAAATCTTACATTTTGGGGATGAAGGTCTGTATCTGGTTCTATCTTTCACTGAACAGCTTCTGGTGAGACTTTTGTCACCTACAGTTAAGTCTTTCAGAAAATAATTGCTCAGGCACTGAGGAGAACAAAGGCAGGTGCAGGATGAAAACTTAGCTCCATAGGTTGGTGCCTGTTGGTGTGAAATGCGTGTCCTGGTCACTCATTAAAACAAAGCAACCAAAGGTTCAAAAGAAAATCCTTCTGTCCTCATCTTTGATCCAGAGTCTGTGAACACCTCTGGAGAAGAGGGAAAAGTATATATTTTTATTTTCAATTTTTTCTAATCAGATGATTCTGCTCTTTGAAGATTGTCTATAGTAACCCACTGAGAGCAGCACATGGTTGTTATGGACACAAAATTGTAACTTCTACCATTGGAGGTTCAAAGTATTGTAATTTCATGAACAAGGGCTTTTCTTCATAATCCAACTGTTCTACTAATCATAAGCAGCAGGCTGTAGACAGATTCAGATTCCCTATCTCCACCTGTTGGCAGAACTGTATCCAAATGGTACAAAATAGATGTCCCTGCCCATAGCAGGGGGTTGAAACAAGATGATATTTAAGGTCATTTTTAATCCAAACTGCTCTATGGTTTTATGAGTGTGTGAAAATCACTTGAAGGGAAATGATTGAGATGAGAAAACTTAGAGCATGTTCTTCTTTTTTTACAGATTTTCCCTTCACTGTAGCAGTTCACAGGAGCAAAGTACTAATATCTCAAAATACCTGTGAAAGTGCAGGGCTGGAAATGCAAATGAACTACCATGAAAACTGTAGTTTGCTCACATTAAGTGAACACATAGTAAAGATGTAGTAGTATTACCGTAAACACAGTTTGGTTTAATTTATGGACTTCTTTACATGCACACTCCTGTATCCCTGAGGGCCATAAAGCAAAACCTGAAGAGAAAATAGAAAACGAATAAAATATATCTTGTCTTCATTTGTGTCAAAATCACAATAAAAGGAGAAAATATAACCAACTTAGATGTTGTTTTCTTTTTATTTATAAAGCTTATTGTTCCACTCTGTTTTAATTATCATTGTAGTGTTATTAAAGCATAGTAGCACAGAAAAGGCTGCATCCCACCTTGGCAGCCGGATAAGTATCTAGTCCTAAATGGAGGACACTTAATTGAAAACTAGTTCTATAAATAATTTATATATATGCACATATAAATCTGTTTTTCTGGGCTCTTGCTGCTTTTTTTTTTTTTTCCCCAAGTGCTTTTCCTTCTAATTTTATGGGTCTTAATGGGCAATTCTTTGAGCTGGATGAAAGGAATTGAATGTTTCACATACAGAGCTGCATAAGGCCAACCAGTGTTGTTTCTAGATGAATGGTATATCAAGCTGTGTCTTCCCCAGGGCAGAGGAAAATATGTTGAACTAAATACAATTGCTGGAAAACAATAACCTCAATTTTTTATCCGAAAAATTGATGCCGAATAGGAGAATGGAGAGGGAATATCAGAACGCACCCAAAACAATGCCAATATTTTTGTTTTATCACTGCAACATGTCAAAACCTTTCAGATTTCTTTTTAAATCCGAGAAACAAACAAACTAAAGTCTTTTCATATTGGAATTGCTCTTTGTAAAACTCTCTGAAGTACCATACAGATCTTGTTATGATTTGACTGAATGGCCATAGTTGGGTACATTGCAATCTGCTCTTGGGTTTGGAGTTCATTGTTTCTGTGAAACAAGGTCCAGCAACAAAAAATACACCTCATCTTAATAAATTCTCTCTGCAGAAACAGCATGTTGAGACTCCTGCTACACACCCTGCTTTGTGATCAGGACAGAGCTGTACTGTCTCCATTAAAGAATTTTCTAAAAAAAGAGTTTAAAAAAGCCCTTTTCTGCTTTTAATTAACAAAGCAACCTTTGTGAGGGCTGTGGTGGAAAAACTTATCATTGGTTAGCACTGCTTGGGTGGATTAATTATAGATACATTAATAATATATAGTGCAATTTTATATTGCTTAATGATTTTGATCTTTCGTGGCATAAACCTATTGTTACGAAAGCTGAGGTGGTTTTGCTTTTTGTTTTTCTTCATTGGCTTATCTTTAAATTATTATAGGTAAATTAAATGCACAAGAAATGAGGACATAAAAGCAGAGAGAAGGGTAACAAATAAGTTATGGAACTCCTTGTTTTAGAGCAATTCACCACAACGTTCAGTAGGTAGAAGCACAGAAATACAGGAATCCATTTTTAATAGGATAGATTTTTCTTTTATTTACATTTCTGTTATGTAAAAAATAATGCTAATTATATGACTGTAGAACATACTTTTTTTGGCACTGTTCAAATTCCATACATAGCAAGTAGCTGACATTTGAATCAAGCAGAATCTCCTCCATCTAGAAAAGCCCTCCTTCTCTTAAGAATTTAATGAAAATGAATCTTCAAAACCGAAACATCTGGAGTTAATTTTCTAGATGAAGAAGCAAGGCCTTCTTCAAGCAAACCCCTCCCTCAGCTTGCTGGCCAGGCTTCTTTTCACACAGCCCATGGTACCAGTGGATTTCTGGGCTGCTGGTGCATGGTGCCAGCTCATGTCCAATTCTCCATCCACCAACATCCCAAATTCCTTCTCCATGGGCCAATTCCCAATCCATTTTTCACCCAATCCCTATGGACACCTGGAAGTGCCTCAGTGCAGGTGCAGGACCTTGCCCTTGGCCTGGCTGAATTTCACAGTGTTCACCCCTCTCTTCTTCTCCAGCCTGCCCAGGTCCCTCTGGATGGCAACAGTTCCCTCTACAGAACCAGCAGCACTGCTCCTCTTGGTGCCACCCACAAACTGTCATTATCTCCCACTGCCCCGTCACTAATGAAGATTTTGGACAGATCTGGTCTCAGTAGTGACCCTGGGAGACACCACTTGTCACTTCTACCAGACATTGACTGCGACTCCTTGGGTGTCACCATCCAGCCAATTCCTTATCCATCAAATAGTCCATCCATCAAACCCGTATCTTTCCAACTTGGCAGCCAGGATGTTGTGTGGGATCATGTCAAAGGTCTTAAAAGAGATTCAGAGAGGTTTCAAATAAGCACCCTGGAACATTTAGAATTGGGGATTAAATTAGGGATTAGCTGGGGTTGGGTATGTATGTGAATTAAGAGCACCTGTAGATGCTTTCAGTCCAAAAATCTTGAAAAGCATTCTCAGAATTAATGATGTCATCCTTGCCCTGAGCTGGAGTATATTTTCTTATCTCTATTTTACAAATAGGGAAAACAAAGGGACAGCCAATAAACCCAGGTATCCTCAACTGATTTCAAAAAAGACAGCAAAATGGAGTTTAACAATCAAAGTTACAAAAGACCTCTAGGCTGAGGGATTTTTGTGTCTGTAGCCTCCTATTTTTGAAGTACTTTTGAGTGTCTGTCCTCTGTTGTTGGTAATAAAACACTTTTAGAAAGTCTCATTTAAAAGATTTGCCTACAGGAACAAGGCCAGATTGTAACAAAGGGGTAACTGAAGTTGGTTCTCTCAGGAGCTGCCTGTGCTCTCAGCCAGAATAGCATCCCTTTTATGGTTCCTATTTTTTCCCTCCCTCACCAAGTCAGACCTTTTGTGTGACCCTAGAAAAATACCCATGGAGAGGTGATCAAAGAACAGTGAGAATCACAGCATGTGGAGTTTTTTAATTCCACGTCTGCATGCTGATTCCAAAACAACGTGAAAACATGATTCAACATGATTCAACAGAATCTGTTTGATAGGAGAAATGAGCAGCCTTCAAGGGATGGAGAATATACCTATTTATCAAGAGGCTGATGAGGATTTTTTTTGTTACCACAGGGGAAACTTTAATCTCTAAAACTGAAAATAAAGGAGAGGGAGATGTTATTGATGGAGATCGCAAATCTATCTTTAATTGATTGAATGTTCTCAGTGATTTTGCAGATAGGAATTTTACTAGCCCTAAGAGACACTGGAAAATTAAATATTTCTCTAATACTTAAATATAGCACTTGGCTGCGTGTATTTAATGCTGTCTATATGAAGATTTCAGACTGTCTGTGCTTTAAGCCTCACTGTTCTCCAGCACTATGGGACCAGTAAATCAAATATCTTTGGACCTCTAACTCTACCTCAAATCTTGTTCATTAATTTGTGAGCTGGTAGAATAATTCTGAGGTCTATATGCAATTTTTACCTTCTTCTTGTCTTCTCCCTGTTTGGTTTGCATTGCCCAGGATGGTGGATTAGCTTTAAATATCAAATGAGTTATCAGCACCTCTTGGGATGCTTCTGAGAAGTGGCTGGGCTGAGGTGCCCCTGAGCCAGGGGTGTTCCAGGTCTTGGGTTCACTCTTGGAGACCTCTCTGAGTGTGTGGCTGAACTGATGTTTAATGGATCCCAAGGAAAAGCCAAAGCAGGGGAACATGTTGCTCACAGTAATTAGTTTGGTTTACTCACACTGACATCAAACACCTCGATGTCTGCAGAGCATCCTGTGACACTGAACTTAGGTAGCAGCAGGACAGGCTCATTCCCTGACAGTGCAGCAATCTCTCACACAGAAAAGGATCCTGTGATATTTTTGAAAAGTTTCTGCACCTCTGTCTTACCAAATTTTTGTTCTTGTTGTTACTTTGTTGGTTTTTTTTATTTTATTAATTTTTTCAGTTAGAAATTTATATGGTTTATTTCTGTTTTAATAATCCTCATTTTCCTTGGTTTGTTTGTCATGACAAATATTCTCATTATATTTTCCTTTGATTACATAAAGCCGCACACTGAAGTAAATCTACTGTAAAAATGTATGTGCTTTATAAAATAATATGTACCTTAAGAGACAATTTTCACTGTTGATTGAAAATGGAAATTAATAACAAAAAATAGCAAGGAGAAAATAAAAGGTGTGATTGTAAGTGAAAGGGGTCAAAGTTTGCCATGCTGGACATTAATATCACTCAATAGTAGAGATTTTTTTTTCTTTTTCATGACAAAAAATAATTGAGGTAAAAAAAACTCCCTTCTGCACTGAGGTGAAAACAAGAGCTTTTTGGTTTAATTTATGAACTGTGAATAAATAAATTAAAAAAGGTGCAGCAGTTAAAATGAACTTAACTCTACCATGGATATTTGTCCTGGAATAGATAGGTCTGATGTAGAAGAAGTTTTGAAATGTAGTTTTCATAGCCTGGGACGTTACATTATTATGCAAAACAGTTCCTTTTTTTTTCTTCTTTTGTTCTTTGGCTCTTTATATGAATATGTGTTGACAAATATGTATATATTACATATATTACATCTGAAATAAATACACTTACATATAGATATATATTTCTCTACATTAATATCTTTATGCCAGCAATTTAAATTTTGTCAAAAAAGAATATGTGTCAGTCTGGAACACTTTCCTTAAATGACATTCCACAGAAACTGCCATTTCCTTGTGAAACATTCTCTTCTTAAAAGAATTGCAAAGACTTGTAATGTGAGCTTTTTTACCAACCTTATCTGAAAGACATGACCTAACTTCATAAAAATGGGAAGAACATACAGGCAGGATACATATATACACAAGAAAAAAGGAGGAAATTTACCTTGTCTGCATAGATCTATTAATATGTAGCAGTAAAGAAAAATAACCTGGTTATAAACCTGGATTCACAATGATCTGATTACATGGAATAGAAAAGCACATGACTCTCCTGGTGGGAGAAGCATTATAATATTCATATTAGAAGGCCTGCAGTATTTATGGCTGGCTGAAAGGGTGCCTTAAGGTGTCACACAAGGTGGCAGCTTGGTGTGAGGTTAATCAGGACCCAGATGAATGCCAGAGGTGTGACAGTGCTGCCACAGGAAGGAGATATCACAGAGACACCTGGCAGACAGGCAGATAGTCAGTTTGGTCATTTAAGGCTTATACCCAGTAATGACAGTCAATGAGGAGACAGATATTAACTCTTCCCTGGAGATTTGGACACTTCTGGGCAGGTGGGGTTTTTTTTGGCTATCCCATGTGCTGTTGAGAACTGTCTTCTTTAATTTATCTGCTCTTTCTCACATTTTCTTTCCCACAAGTCTTCCTTGTGCATGGGTCAGCCCAGGAGCAGATATTTACAGCACTGTTCATTTTGGAGGGCTTAGGGAGATGATTACAGTTGTTCATTCAAACATATCAAATATATCTCATCCTCGGTGGGTATTAATGGCATTTTGTCTATTACAGCAGGTGATTAGTGCATCATTTGTCACAAAGTAACTCAGTGTGAATTCTGACAAGTGAAACTTCCTAATAACTATAAAGGTAAATATTTGAAGGATCATGGGGATTTGTTTTGATCAGCCCTTGTTCCCTACTCTTATTCTTATGTCTGGCTACAATACATACGACAATCCAATCCAAATTCCTCTTAGCTATAGGAAATTTTTTATTCTAGTTTTATTCTGACACCGCTTAAGAATGTAAGACCTAAATTCCTGGGATCTAAATTCATGGGGCATGATTGCAACCAGTAAAAGTACTCTGTTAGCAACACATTTTTGCTCTCGTAGGTAATCTCAGAATGCCTCTGACAGGGATTTGTTCTCTTGATATTTTAAGATGAAAAGTTCATGGCTACCCATACCTGTTCTGTATGCAGAGAAGCCAGATGGAGCCATGACTCACTCTAAATATTTCTTTTGAGGTTAGCATAAGTGAATTGCTTTTCAGGTGGAATCCATCAGGTCCCCAGAATATGTTCTTGTCTACAAATTCATCCTGCTGCACTATATTGCTCTTCTTCAAAATGTTAAATGTCTTGATTTGCATTTGCAGGAGTTGATTGAGCCCTTGTTCTTCCTTCCATGCATAAGGATTGCATTTTATCCTTTTTTTTTTTATTGTAATTTTTAGTTCATGTTTCTTTCAGACCCACTGTTATATGGGCTTAATTTTCAAATCATTTTACATATATATATTTTTCTATTGTCACTGTGAATTGTGATAAAAATACTGGCTTTATTTTCTTCCCTTCTCATTTATTACTTTACTCACCTTCTGAAATCCCCCAGTTGCATCTTCTGATGGAGACTGAATGAAACTCTGTCTTCATTTAGAAAATTATTCCCTGCAATAGCTGCGTTAGATTGTTTTTTCCAGGAAAAAGAAAGGAAAAAAAAAATCTCATTTTTACCAAATCGTGTTCTAAGCAAGAATTTCAGTGGTTCCATTACACTGATCTGTGAAGGATATTTCAGAATAAAGTCCTCATTTTCAGTAAAAGACCCAAAACCGGTGATGATAGGAAATCCTAACTCCTTACACTTAGGGTGAAGGGAATTCAGGTCCATGGGCAGCAGGATCATGGTGTAGTGGAAGGTGTCTCTGCCCATGGCAGGGAGGTTGGAACTAGATGGTCTTCAAGATCCCTTCAAACCAAAACCATTCAGTGATTCTGTGTTCCTGTGACAAGCTGACACCACATGGGACAAAGCTGAGCTCAGAATCACTTTGCAGAGGTGACCAAGGTGGCTCATCCTGACTTAGACATAGTTTGTAACAATATAAGCACATTCAGGGATGCTGTGCCAGACAAATCTGGTCTGGGAAAAACCTTGGTTGTTGTCAACATCTGTGACTGATCCATGAATGAATTCTGAATGCAAAAGTCAGTGTTTAAACTACCAACTAACCCTAAAAGTCCATATCTTACCTCTTACCTCTCTGTACCACCTTACCTTACCCTACCTTTCCTTTCCTTTAGTGAGATGGGAAAGCGAGAGGGAAGATAAATTATCTTCATTGGCTTATATATCTAAGATACAGGGCTTTAAATAAAAATTATGGTGGATGTATAAGTGATTGATTGCAGCTTGCTGTTTGCATTGTATTTGGAAATGAAAATGTAGGAAGGAGGGAATTTCAATAGCAAAGTGGAAATGGTTGTCATCAGGATTAATGTTAAATGATCATTCATGTCTGCCTTATCTCACACTAAGTTTTCTTCAGTAGAATTTTAATAATGTAGACTTTATTGTGCATTATGGTGATAAGATCCTGCCAATGTTTAGTTGAGCTGGTTAATTTACAGGAGCTAATTTAAAAGGTAGCTCTTGTGCTAGGGAATCTGTCCTGTTGGATTGATAACCCATCTTTTAGGATATTATTTCCACAGAAGAAGATCTTCATCTTTTCTCCCCATCTATGCCCTTGTGCTCCAGCTTCTAATTATTCAAGTTTGAAGGGAATTTCCTTCAGTTTTAGACACAAACATCCTCACCACATGATTAATAAGGTTGTCTGTAAAGTGAACTGATTATTTAGGCTTGTAACTATTTCTATAGGATTTTGTGCTATGTTACGTTTGTGCCTAGGGATAAATATAAGCTCTATCTCATTTAATCCCAGCTTGGAGAGAAATTTTTCTTCTGAAAACATTTTTATGTATTTACTCACAAGTTTTATCATCAAATGTAACCATTTAGCATACAACTCATGCATGCTTATAACACTTCACAGGAACTTTTCTCACCACTGAAATTGAACCACCGATGCTGAATGTGGCAGCTCTTTAACAATTCTCATCTGTGCAATGTGAGAGTTTAAACAGAAAATGGCCTTACTACTTTCCCAGCTTTCCTGCATATTCAAACATTTGCTGTCAGCTGTCATTTAATTCCCTCAATTCCTTTGTGTGTGTGGTACTGGCTGCCATTTCTGTTGTCACTCTGAGCTGAATCCTGGGATCTTGAAAGATTTTCTTCTATATTGGCCTTCGTACAATACTCAGCACTCCAGGATTTAGAGAAATTTCAACTAATCCATTGAAAAATGTGACTGGCAAAATTAAATTCTCTGCCTGGTTCTTGCAGCCAACCCTCATCTGTTCATCATCCATACTAGAAGATGTAAAAGAGATTTTACAGCAATGGATCTCACATTCTCATGTCTTTTCTGCTCACTTTCTGCACTCATCCAGACAATAAAGCTTTACTGGCACAAATATTCACAGCAAATGAAAATCAAATCCTCATATGAGCATCTCAGGAAGGTGAGATTTAAATCTGAAAGGCATCCTGTGGGAAGTCCTTCTGTGTTTACCCATTCAAAAAGCAGGAAGATGGGAAACATGGCACATTTTCTAATTGAAAGTGATAAGCAACACATGTTGAATCTCAAGTATTTGCACTCAGTCCCCAGGGAGAAATGCCGGGAGACGACAATGGTGAAATAAATCCACACAGCATCCAATCTCATACTCATTAAAATGAATGAAAAGTCAGTTTTAAATTGGACTAGGCCTAGAGGTCCCAGCCTAGTGAGGTACTCAAGCATGTGAGAAGTCATTGTCTTTAAGCTTGGGTTTAAAGTTTTGCAGATGTTTAAATGCCAACAGTAACTTGTCCTGCAGGGGAAACAGAACACAAAACAAAAAAACCCACCAGAAAAAACAAAGAATGACAACAACAACAAAAGGTTAAATTTACTTGATACCTTTTAAAAGTTTAACAAAACATATCCACCAGCTAGAGATATCCAAAGAAAGTTTTCTACAGAGTTTGCATTGGCAGAATGCTAAATGATTCACCTTTTGGAAGTGGCATTATAGCAGATGCCATCAGATAATTTCTCCAAATCCTCTGAGGTTGGTTTTTTGTTGGTTTTTGTTTTGTTTTGGGTTTTGTTTTTTTTTCAGATGATTGTTCTGTATTATTCAAGTATGCTTTGGTGATGAGAATTATAAACCTTGTCTTTTGTCTTTTCCCTTAGAAATACAGAGTAAAGCACTTCACCAAAAGTCTACCCAAACCACATATGCTTAAAACTAATTTTTTTTGTGACTCTATGCTCCACACTGGATTTTAAAGGTAAAATCTATTTGGAATATGTCCTCCATTTTTTTTCCCCCAGACTTGTGTTTTCCTTTGCAAGATTTTTATTAAAATATTAACCAGATCTGGTCTCCAGAAGTTAATCAAAGCTACATCTTAGAGCTGTAGTTAAGTTTTTGTGTTGTTCTTAAACCAAATAGAGTTTTCCTCTGGATACAATTCCAGTGCTGCTGAGTTTACTGGCTCAAACAACAGCAGGAGAAGAGATTTTCTTTGTACCTAGTTTAGAAAGAAAGATTTTTCAAAAACATTTCAGAGGAGTTTTGCATCTGAGTAATACCAAAGCTAGGTTGTGTCTGGAATACATTGCTGAACTTACATTTTAAACTACTTGAACGTGAACATGAACAAAAACTGCATAAACAAAACCAACTTTATAGGTAATAACAGAAGGAATGGGCAGAGGCAATGGACCGTATTAATAATGTAATTTTAATTTGAAGTTCTACTCTACTCTGATTGAAAATCACTGCTTCCTTTAATACTTCAATGTCTCTGTACATGAAATGTGACAATTTTCAGGGTTTTCAACAAAGAAATCATATTTATTCTCAGAAATATGGAATGTACATTATTGGAATGTTTCATTTTGCTGTTATCAACTTAGTCATAGAATGAAAGAAATTCAATTTCAGATTGCATTCAAAACAGAAATTATTGATACTTTATCTGCTGTTGTTATGACAGTTAGAGATCTTTCTCTATTTCAATTCTGAAATCTTAAATTTAATACACTGCCTTTCAGGCATTTAATAAGAAACAAATCCTTAACAAACTTTAAGTTGAAAAATAACATCATGAATCTCATCTCATTACCCTTTCTCTAACGTGCTTCCTTTGTAACTTATCACTTTGTGGATGTTCACATCCAAATGTTATAAATCAAATTTCATGCCTGCATAAAGCACTGAGATAAATGGCTTTATGCTGGCATAAAAAAATCCAGTGATGAACTGGGCTCTGATCCTGCTTATTTTGTTCTCCTGGGAAATAAGAAAGGAAGACAAAGACAAGTAAAACATCAAGAAAGAGATCAAATGTGAGACAACATAAATGGCCTGAAATTGATTCCTTTTACTCTGGTGACATTTCATTAACTTCAGGGAAGTTTTGGAGGATTTTTATAGAAAGGCAAGTGAGAAGAAAACAGGGAGAAAGGAAAGAAAGACTTTTCTTCCAGACCCCAATAGCCTGATCTGCTGAACTGTGATTTTATGTAGGGAAGAGCAATACTCTACTTTCAACTCTCCAAAATAACCTTGTCTCTTATCTCTTTATTCACATGTGACTTTGAAGCTCATTTATATCAAGACTTTCTGGGGAAAATCCCAGCCATGCAGCTGCCTGAAGAAAAGGCTCGTGAAAAAGAAAAAAATCTTAATCACAATCTGGTATTTTAAGTATAAGTCCTTTTAACCATTTTTACTAGTCACAATAAGAGGCTGTGACTATGTGATTGTTCAGAAATGTCCCAGAAAGATGGGTCATTTAAGGAAACTAAATATATTGTATTTTCTATCTGCTGGTGACTTCTTTAGTTACTTCAACCAGAATAAATGTGCAAACACACAGCACTGGGAAGCGGAGCTTTTTAATCAAGCAATGAACAGTAGTCTGTGTTTGGAATATCCACTGTTCCACATATTCAGTGGGGAAAAATGAACACTAAAACACTTCCTGACTCAAAAATCAGGCTATAACCAGAATTAGGCCGAAAGTTCCTGCTATTTTTATCATTGTACAGTTTGGTACTTCTCTTGATTTAGGTGAAACATTCAAATTTTGGGGGGGGGCTCAGCTTGCAGATTTTGCTACATCTAAAAGTAGATGTCAGTGAGAGTCTGGAGGCAGTTGCTGCAAACCAGGGATCTGGAGCCACTCCAAACACAGCAGCAGAGCTGTGGCACCTCCTCAAGTTTAGACTGTGGAGAAAAACACACATCCCTCTGGACTCGTGGCTGCAAGCCACACCGAGTGTCCCAGAGTGTCCCAAATGACACCAGCTGGGTTTGGCTGGTGAATTCATAGACTCCATGGCAGCCAGAAAGAACTGAAAAAAATAACATTACAAAGAGCTGGTGAGCAGACAATTCCACCAAATAGCTCTTAGGGCTCTGTTATGATCACAGCCAGGGCAGGTCTAATCAGTGTCATAATTATATGAGCAAATTCAGTTTCAATCTCATGGACCCCAATTTTGCGGGACAAATAAATGTCATGGCAGTCAAGAGAGCCACTCTACTGTAGCAAATGTAAAATTACTCTGTGACTGTAGAACAGCTGAAAAAACATGAATAAATGTCCCAGAGAAGACCTGGCTGCCCCTGGATCCCTGGAAGTGTCCAGGGCCAGGTTGGACTGGGCTTGGAGCAGCCTGGGGCAGGGGAAGGTGTCCCTGCCTGTGGCACATGGTTGGAATGGGATAATCTTTAAGGTCCCTTCCAACCCAAACCATCCTGTTGTTCTATGATTTTATCACTTTGACTAGAAAATAAATAATAAAATATCCTGTAACTCAGGCTGTGCACTGAATTTAAGAACTTGATTTCGATACTTGCATACAGCTGGTGCTCTTGTTCTTTGAAATCTGTCAATTTTATTTTCTATTTTAAAATATATTTTAAAAACTTCATGACAGTCAGGCAGTGCTAGTATGAAAGTAAGTTTTATAGCCAACTAAAATCCATGCAAATCTGCATTCCTTATAGAGAGATTAATGCAGCTGCTGGTGCAAACAGCAGTGCCCCAAGGCGTGCTTATGTTATTTTGTGAATGATACCTGCTGTGAAGGGTGGTTGAGCATAAAGCTGCCAGATGCTTTCTGTGACTTGCATATCTGTAAGGTCATTTGTGTATTCTGATGACTGAGGTGTAAATGATAAAATTATGGAACAAAGAAAAGAAATCTTTACCAGGCCTGAGTTTTACCTCATGACTGAAATGATACAGCATTTGATGGACTTTTAATGGAAGTAAATTGAATTCAGAAAAAACATAACTGTCATGATTCCACCTGTTTTTCAGCTGCTGTTGGTGCAGTTTTCTCTCCCAAGCTTTTAAGGGTTGCAATGGTTTAGCAAATGTGCTTCTGTGTATTTATTGATGTCACACATAACTTCATCCAGGAGAGTTCTTGATGGGTTTGGTTTGTCAGAGCAGAGAGAAGTGGAAAGGACAGAATTCTTCTTAGCCTTCATAAAAACGCAAATGTGAAGTTACCCATCATTGTGGTGTTATTTAGAGACCTCAACAAATGCTTCATCCCTTGTGCTGTTCTCCTGTCAGAGCAAAGAGGAACTCCTGCAGGTCCTCTAGGTTAAATTCACAGTCAAAAAGATGGAGGTGAAAGAAAACACTGAGGTGGAGATGTTCACAGCAAATATTCCTGAGAGATGGGGAATATTCCCATCAGTCACCCAGAGACAGATCTGAATTTACTCCTGGTGGAATGTGGAGGTGACCCAAGGATTTGCTTTCTATTAAATAAAAAAAGGATGCACCAGTCACATGAACATCTTTGTTTTACTTGATAATTTTGGATCTCTCAAACAAATCAGCACACTGAATAAAGTATTGGAGACCATGGAGCAATGAATGTCAGTAATGCAGAATGAAAATATAAGGATCTAAGAGTTGTACAGTCAAGAAAATCAAGCTTTCTGTGAAAGGTGACTGTGATTCCTCATGTACAAATCAGGGATTAATTCATTAAAAATGAAAGTTAACAGTAGCTTTCCTGTGACATCTGTGAGCCCAGTACTGGAATACCATGTACTCAGTGAGAATGCTCAGTGATTTTAGAAGGATATTAAAAAGATGAAAAAATGAGCAGACAGCAGGCACAAATAAAGGATTTTGAAGACTTAGAAATGCCAGAGTGTGATAAATATTTGGATTTTCACAAGGAGATTGAGAACTGACTCCATTAGAGCACATAAATACTCTCTCTGAAGAAAATGCCAAGTGCTAAAGAACCTTTAATCACGCATAATTGTTGAAATTTAGAAATGGATTGATATAAATTCAAAACAAAGCACAAACCCTTAACATGGAAAATAATTAACAGTGAGCTACAAAAACTGTGACAACTCCTCAGTCTCCTGAAATCCTCAAAGTCATTCAAGAGTAAGAATAAAAAGTGATTGTTGTCTGTCAGAAGATAATTTGATGACATTAAGTGGTCTGTGTTATATCAGAATCTGACTGGGCCATCTAATAACTTTTGAAACTTTTAAAACTATGGAAAGAGTTTGTGTAGGCACTTCAAGAATATCAAGAAGCAGAGGAATCAGGAAGTTAGAACAAGGAATTTCTCGTTTGCTGAGAAAGATGGATGGTGTCAGGATGAGCAGCAGAGAAAATTGGCAGCACAACCAAAGTTCAAGGCAGGCTGAAAGAAGCATGTGGGTCCCTGAGAAAACAAAAGCAGCCTGGAACTCCATTGCAAAGCCAAAGTGCAGCTTTGTGAGTGCTACAAAGTGTTGCTGAAGGCTCATACGTGTTCTATGGCCAAGGCTATTGACCCTCTCTGTTTTCTTTGTTGATATCACTTCTAGCAATCTTAATTTGTCTTTTCTTTCAGGAGCAAAGATAGGCTCGAGAATCCAGAGTAGATGGTCCTTTGGGATTTAGATGACATTTATTTATCTTTGTGCCATGCATCTGTAAGAATACCAGAGGGAAGGGTAAAACTCCGTTGAAACACACTGATCTGTTGGTGTATATTTATATAAAAAAATACTCTCCTGAAGGATGAAGTTCAAAAAGAAAGCAAATTAAAGATATTAAGCATGGAAATGGTATTAAATAGGGCATTGAAAAATATATTAGGAGACTGAAATCAGAAGCTCTCCTGGGAGGGCTTGTTTATCAAATTTCCAACCCAGTTTATGGATCAGGTAGTTATGGGCAGGTTCAACAAAGCTCAAATGTTTTTGCATTTTTTGCATCACTAGACCTTCAAACCTTCTCAGATTCACTGATATCATTAATCACATTTAGTGATAAACAAACATGAAAAGATACAGCCCTCTTATTCTGTCTGAGTGTATCCAAATATAGATTCAGATTAATTTTTGGTTAATTTATCCATATTTCTATAGTTTATAGATACTTGTGTATGAATTACAAAGGACAGCACAGTGAGGAAATGTTAAGCAGTCTATCCAAAGCAAAGAAACCTCTTAGGCAAATATTTGGCAACAGCTACAAAATATTTTATGCTTGCAATTAACTTTGGGGTCATGTTCCATGAGCAGTGCTCTGGTTTGTCAAAGCAGCCACCATCCTTAAGCCTTTTTTGTTACTTTTACAGAATCTAAAGCTAGAATGGACTGCTCATAGAATTTATTCAGCCATGCCTCTATTAATTCCCTAAAATCTTCTGGTTAAACCTGCTAATATGACTTAAAATCCTTCTAATCTTGGAGACTTTAGCTCATGGAACTGATCATGTTCTTGGTTCAACTTTTGAAATGCTAAATTAACCTTCTTCTTAAACTGTGTGACTCATTTCTTATGTAAATTTGTCTGTCTTCGGACCCCAGAGATAACATTTTGTTTGTTCAGTGATTTCTTTTGTCACTATAGACATTTCCCTTTCATCCATATGGTGCATATCCATAAAACGTGAGCAGACTGAGATCCTTTGGCTTCCCTGTAGGATATTTATGAGTAGATGATAATCTTGCATATGACAGGGAAATTGCAAGGATTTGGGGTCTTGTCTTCAAGGAAACTTACTTGTTTTTTCTATGTAGTTGCTTCTGCAGTAATGCTGTTCACTATGGTAGCCAAGGTAATGATGATTTCTGATGATGCTGAGATTTTGCATAAAAAATTCCTTTCTTCCTCAGCTTTCCTGTACAGTTGATGGCATTTCTTATCAGTCATAAAATGGAAAAAGAGAAAAGAGCTCCATTTTCAGGCTTTAGCCATTCTTTTCTCTGACCAGAACATTAGAAAGTAAAGTTGTCTGTAGTAGATACCGTTTTAAATATGATACCATATTCCAATGCTGCCTAAGTTAACTAATTAATTAATTAACCCTGGTTATATATATGTATATTTTTATTTCTTTGCAGATTCACCCCAAATTACCAGCAGAGAGATCAGAATCTAATAATGTTGTGCCTTTAGTCAATAAACTTTAGTTATGTATGGAATAGGCTTTGGGTACAAGAAACTGATGATTTACTTTCTTAATATTCATAATTCATTTTTTAGCAAACACATTCTTAATTTTTAGGTAAACTGTTCAAAGTTAGTGGCACTCTATGATTTATGTGCTTTACATGTTCACAGGATTATGGATAAATACAGTTTTGAACTTGTGCTTGTGTTTGTAAAGACAGCTGGAGTACGCAGTGTGAAATTGTGAGGAATTTTGGTGATTCTTTTACTATATGGCTTTAATTATAGGAAATCAACAAACAAAACAAACAAGACAAAAAGCAATCAAAGAAATATCAAATATTGCAGAACAGAAGAAAGCTTTATAATTAAGCTTGTGGATTCCCCAAGTTAAAAAAAACCAAAAGGTGACTAAGTGAAAAGGGGAAACCTTGAATTTGTTTTATTTGTGATCCGTAAATTATAATTTTTCTAGATGTCCTTGTTCTTCTTGCTGCAACAAATGACTCCACTTGCAGAATAAATAGCTATTATCCCAAATTATCAAAAATTATCAGCATGGTGATGGAAGTTTTAAAAGAATAAGAAGTGTCAAAAATTTCTGCTGTGTAGGCCTTTAAGTAGCAGTTTATTGCTTTTGATTAATTTTGCTCATAAATAAACTAGCTAATAATTCATCCAGTACCTACTTCAATGCAGAAATAATATTCCAGTAATTCCTAACTGCAAGATATATTTAATTCAGAGTTAAAAATCCAGTTTGTGAATGATTTTATGTAAATGTCGAATGAATTTGCGTTGTTGAATTGATTCTTTTCCTATCAAAACAGAAAGAAGGAATAAAACAGAACAAATAAAAATGAATAAGAGCTTAGACTTCCCTTAATGGCTTATTACAAATTGCAGGATTATGCCATTTTTCATGCAAAAATTATTGTACTTTTTCTAATTCAAGGTTTTAGTTTTAAATATGTTTCTCCAGCTTGTCTCTTTGATGCTTTTGCCAACAGAATAATCAGCTCTGCAGAGCTGTGATCCAGCATGTCAAGGAAAAGTATTTGGGACGTTTTAGACCTCATGTGAAAAATTATTGTTCTTCCCAAAGGGAAGTGATTGGAAAGGGCCAGTGGAACCTGGAAAATGGTTACAGGGCTGGTGGGCAACAGCAGCACTCACAGTTTTGCAAATTTAATGAAATAATTACAGTTATTAATTAAATAATTACGGTTTCAGACTGGAAAATGGAAGTATCCTCATCTGATTATTACCACTGCTTCACCGTGCTCCTGGCTTCCATACATAGATAGTTATTTTAGTATATTAAGAATTTTTACCTTTTTATGGTGAAATGCAAAAACTTGAGGTGTTACTGTCAAGAGATTGTGTTGAAATGTCCAACACCAGCCTGGCAAACAAACTTAACAGGTAAAGTTAAAATTGTGGTTTTCAAATATAACCCATATTTATTTCTATCACCCTGAGCTGATGTTTCACAAAGTTCCTCCTAAATAAAGTAATATATTATTGTTGTTATTATTTTTGCTTATATGTTTTATTAACATTTTTGTTGTTGTTGCTATTCACTTTGTTTCTATTTCTTTGCACCTCAGAAAAAGTTCAGCATCACCTCAGAGACACCAGCCTGTGAATCAATATGTAAATAACCACCACCAATTACCCCTTGAAGGTAATTTTACATGAAATTAATGGATAATTTCTGATCAATTCCTGATAGATCCAATTCCCCAAGAGTCAGATTGAATGCACCTCCCTTGAGCAGATCAAATCCCCATTGATGAGGAAAAACCTGCACTTTTCCAGTCTCAGCATCCTTTCCACAGACAAATCCTTCAGAACTGTCAGTCTGGAAGCTCCAACCAGAATTTACCTCACTCAGAAGAAACACGTATTACTCATTTTTAATTCATTATCCCTCATTTCAGCTATAAGCTTTTGACTGCTGCACTGTGGTTAGATTACTTCTTTTTTCTTCCTAATATCTCACTTCCCCAGCCATTCACCCACTGCCAGTTTCATTTCTCTGTAATGCCATAGATGAGCTGTTTTCATCTCCAGTGTTCTTAAGAACATTAGTTTGCAAAAGCCTCCTTCCAAGACAGAATTATACAGACAAAAAAGAAGTCAGAAGCACTTAGAGGAAAAAGAGATTACACTAGATGTCTTCATCCTGACACTTAAATAGAGCATGACACTCTTCAAATATTAGTAGAACATGGGACTTCAAGAAAATAGTAAAATATTTGTGTTCTGTTAACAAAAAAAAAAAAAAAATAAAAAAAAAAATGTGTAGATGCATAAAGGGAGATTCAAAGCCAGGAGTGACATGGTGGGTTAGGAAAAAAAAGATGTGGTAAACCAGTAATACTATCATGTGGAAAAAAAACAGTATTGTACTTTATAACAGATGAAAGCTTCTGTCTATGGCATGAAAGCGATAGAAAAGAAAAGCAATAAATTCTGCATAATCCAAACTCATTGTTCAAGCCATGAACTGCTCATTCCCTGGCACCAGCCAGAGATAAACATCAGTGCTATGTATGTAAAGGCTGCTTTCATAAATATTTAAAAAGTGGTACACTGAGTCAGTGCAGTAAATAATACCATATATTAAAATAGATGGAATATGTGAATTAAGGTCACTTGCTGGCACAAAGAATAGAGGCATCAATCTAAGCCTGCTCAACCCTGGGATCAGCAGGTTCAGGTTTTTCCCACTCAAAGAAACATTAACTGAAATATGTAAAGAGAAAGCAGTTCAAGCCTGTGACCCTCTCAAGTGCTGCTTCTGGTTCAAGAACAGCTTACAGGGCCAAGGAAGGAAAAAAGTGAAATAAAAAATCCTCACCCAGAATAAGCAGTTCCACATTTGGTTCTCATTTATTTCCTGTCGTGTTTAGGGAATATTAAAACCTTCTTTTTTCTCTGACACGAGGATATCTGATCAGATACATAAGTAAATCAGGGATAATGTAGAATATATTTTGTGTCACTCAACCTGACTTTAGCCAATTTCAGTGTTTTTCATGTAAATATACATAGCCTTGTACGTGGGGAAATTGACTACAGGTAAGGTTAAATTGTCCTTTTATTTTTATGGGACTTCTTTAGTTTTGGCCACTAAAGAAGTCCCACAAAGAATATCTCAGTGCAAAATTAGAATGTAAGAAAGAGTAAACATTGAAATAAATATTTTATTTGTTACAAGTGAATTTTCTTCCATGTGTAACTTCACAGGCTGCAAATGAAAATGTTGCATGCTGAGATTATTCAAATTCTCAACAGGAAGAGAGGCAGAGGGTCTTCAGTGGAAAAGAATTTCACCAGTAAATCATTCTTTGAGGAAGAAATCCAACATTTTGAAGTGATTCTGCTAGAATGATATCCACATTCCTTAATTTTAACTACTGCAGATGTTGTTTACCATATCTCTACCTCCCAAGCCCATCCTACAAAACAGTCACTCTGTGTTGGAAACAGAAATTACATCCTCTAAGGTTTGTACATCATCCCCAGTACTAAATGTCAGTTGCTATTTTTGGTGCCATGGAACAAAAACCCCACAAAAAACCTGTATCCCTTTCCACAGCTCCTTCAGTGATGAAATATCTTCAACAGAGTTAACAAATCTTCTGTTCATGTAGGTAAGGGGTGACAGAAAAAACCCAGAACCAAACACATGGGCAGTTGTTCTCATGACTGTAATGAGGAAAATGTACAAGGAAAAAAAAAAAAAGAATTGGATTAGTGACAGGATATTGCATTTATGAACAGATATCTAACAGATATTCCACTTCTCCCTATTGATTGTCCTCCTTACCAGGGTGATTTGTGTATCAAACCTAATTTACAATTTATAAATGTGTGAATGCATTTCTTTCAGAAAATTTCTGATTCAGGAATGTCAGGGGATGAAATATTCACTGTCCACCAAGTACAATGTTCCAATGGTTAATTTCATTCATCCTTAAAATATTTCCCTTATTTCTGTTCTGAATGTATCTCCCTCCAGCTTCCAGCCATAGTGTCTCATTATACTTTTGTCTGGAAGATCAAAGGGGTATCTTCCCTCAGAAATCTTTTTATGTTAATACCGATCATCCATAATTCTATAAGTTGAATTTTGATGTTATTGAAGCTGATCTGAGTTTTCATAATGTTTTTTTATTTTTTTATTCTTGCACTTAATGAATACAGGAAAGTTAAGTTGCAATGCCTGACATATTTCATGTTGCTTTATTTTAGTCTCTGCACCTGTTTGACAACCTGAATGAATATTGGTAGTGTGGGGGGATTTCTAAATGTCCCTGTCAGTAAATTTGTTTTTCTAAAATGTTTTCCAAAACCTGCAAGACCCTGGAAAATCTCTTTTTATTGCCATAGCCAAAGACCTTGTCATGGGATAATGTTTAAAATCCTCATTTCTCTGCCTGAAGTGATATTATACTTTTAGAAAGGGATGTACTTAAAAAAAAGGTCAGTCCTTGAGACCTGGTATGTAACAGGACATGGAAAATAGTTTAATGTTAAATCACATTATGAAATTTAGCTAGTCAGTATAATTTTAATTTTGAAGAAACTGCTTTAAGGCAGCCTCACACTGACCCACTTCCTTGCTGTCATTCCCTCAATAAAAATTGATAACGCATTCTTGCCCTTGCAGAATTTCCATATTGGCAGAGGAAATTTAACTCCCTGCATGATTAATGGCCCAGGCAGTGCTCTATCAAACACAGAGTGTGCACTGGGGTGTTGGATGCCTCTGACAGCCCAGGAGTGATGATCCTTGGGAGGGATGCAAAGCAGACCGTGACAGAATTGCCGTTGCCGACGCCTCCTGCCACATCAATAAAACGGCGGCGCACAACAAATGGGACTCTTGACCTCATCGCTTACAGTGGAGCAGATCATTTGTATAAACAAGTTATTTAGGTGCTTTAATGTACTTTGTGGTTGATTAATAGGGCTTCCCTTCACCTTTTGCATGTCAGATGTTAGAGGGTGTTGGAGGAGGGAGGGAAGCAAGGCGCAGGCCTGGGGACGGAGCAGCGTGATGGAAGTTTCAATTCTGTGCACAGCTTTTCTGCAGATCTTTAGTTCTAAATTGGGCAAAGGACATATTTGCTAAGGGTTCACCTTAAGAAAGTGCCATGCATGAATATGCCTGTAGGTGCTACAGAAATACTCCAGAAATGCCAATTTCATGGCAGACTTTCTGTGTGTGATAGTGTGAGACTTGTGCCAAGCAGCACAGCAACCTAATTTTTAAAGCAGCTCAGCTGGTACTCGCTCTTCTGACTACAGATATCTGTTCTCCTAGCAAACCATTAAATAGCTTTCATCCTGCTTTAGGTATTTTTTTTTGCTTTTCTTCATCTTATTTTAAAATTTGAAAACATGGGAGAAAACAGAGCAGCTCCTGTTACAGCCAGAGCTGATCTGGAACGTTGTGCTGTGTGTATTCATAGGCAAACAAGGATTTGCAATAAAGGCAATGTTTTATTGAAGCAATGATTTAAACTAATGTTTTCCAAAATAGCAAAGTGTTCCGTGCCCATCTGTTCAACTTGTAAGGAATGAATTTTCAAAGGTCACTCCAGGTATCCCAGGATTTCAAGTTGTCATCGGTTTCTGAAGTATGAGGCAGGGAAATGACTCAAAGGCAGAGCTGTCTGGTTTCTGGGTTATTCCCATTATGCAGGGAAGTCTTTCACTCCAAAGGGCTTTACCTGATCCAGTTACAGAGCCACCATGCACCAGGCAGCCTCTGCCTGTTCCTTTTCCTGAAAATAACAAATGATTGATTTTAATTTGCTAAGGAAACTTTCAGATTTGTTTTGCCTTGGGTTTATTTTTCTTTCATTTGGTTTTGGTTTTTAGAAATTTTGAGACTCTGTTCCAATTTAGTTCAAACCTATTTAAATAATCTCTGATTTTGTCTACTGAAAAAAAGCGCAGCATTAATGAGGTAGATAAGATTCTTTATTCACTTTGCAGTCTTTATTTCTGTCTTTTCTTTAGACCTAGATTTTGGAAAATCTTGCTAATTCTTTTGCTTTTGTCTTTCTTACGGTTTCTCAGCACTGTTCCAAGTCAAAAGAGGACAATGTTGAACAAAAAAATAAAATCTGTTCTTAAATTCCAGTTCTAGCTAGGGAAAGATCTTAGACAACTGTCAGGAATACCTGTTCTTATAAATTATAAATATATTATATATATATTATATATATTATATATATATATATATATATATATATATAATATGTATTATATATATATATATATATATATATATATATATAAATAAAATATATATATTATACCTGTCCATTATAAATTATAAATCTTGTCCAATATAATTATAAAATTAATTTAAAAATCAGATTGCATTCCTATGCAGTCCAAGGCATTTAGGGAGGCTCTTTGGATCCACACCTCTTTAAAGAGGTGCAAGATCAAATAGACTGTATCATGTACTCATGTGAAGTGTAATTTTGCATATTTTCATGTTTTCTTTGAGTTTTTGTGCATTTGCCCTTACATTAAAGCAAGAGCGAAATATTTTGTATTTTTGCCCAGTTCACAATAGTTGGATTACATGTGAAGAAATACTGGTCTGCAATTTAAGCTACTCCAACTTATTCAGACCCTCATGTTCTCTTTAGTAGCTTATCTTTCCTTCCACAACCCATGCAATGTACAATTTATCCCCCAGCAAAATTCTCACTCCACTCCCCTGGTGTGTAATTTCCAAGAAAATATCTCCTCACTTGATGGAAGCCTTATGATTAACCAATGAACCACATTAACTGGAATGTGTTCAGCTTTTCACAGAAATGCAGGAGGAGAAAAAAGCCAGGTGCTGCTCTTGCTTGAAGGAGGAAAAACGACTTCTGGGAAAGGCTGTCCATTCAATGCTGTTAAAGTCTGTCCATGTTCCCCCTCTGGAACCAAGCAAAACTCACCTATCCCCCAAGTCCATAAATATCTTGTATTTGCAGATAATGGGCTCACAAGGATCTTACTCATTCTGGTGGCTGGCAGGGCTCTGAAAATCAAGAGCATTGCCTTTCAGTCTTTTGCTCCATCTCTGGCTGCCAGGGGAGCAGAGGAAGAGGAACCAAGCTTGGTTGGGCTGCTCAGAGCAGCTCTGAATTGCTGCTGCCTTTGCTGGCATCCATCCTTCTGTCCTGGGAGGAGGCCAGTGCGTGCTGGGTGTGCTGAGCACTGGGCAGGACTGACCTCTGTTCCTCTGTTTTCCTGCTCCTGGGTTTTTCCTGGGTGGTGTTTGCACAGCCTGTGCCTGTCTCTGGACTGAGGAACACTGACCTTTAGTGCTCACATAAATACCCAGCTGTGTGTTAAACCCTTAGAGTGTTACGTATTGATCATCCCAAGTGTTTTATCAGGCAGTAACATCACCTGCTTGGTAAACCTCTTTGTCTTTTCTGGTGCTCACCTCTCCTCACTGCATGGTGGCTAAATCATCACAGAACCTAAACATCCTGGTTGCTGTTTGTGGGATCAATACTCATTTGCACAGCCAACATTCCTGCTACTGCTGGAGTCGGGGGTCAGGGCCTGGTGCAGCTTTCAGCACAGGAGGGGCATTTCTTTCCTGGAATTGTCATTACTCTTCTCTGTGATCTTCTTATCAGGAAACTGCTGTGTTTCATATGTTCTTGGCAATGTAAGCAGAGAGGAGCTCAGACCAATACCTAGATGAAAACACAGTTTGATTTTGCAGTTAATGACATGACTGGGACTGAAACCAGAAGCTTCTACTCTCTTTTAACCCTCATCCCAGCTCTGCTTTTAGGTAGATCTTCCTGTTAGGCTGTGAGAGGACATGTTAATTCACTTACTACAGAGAGCAGGAGATAACCTGTCAGCACAGATGCTTTACTGCAGTACCATCCATTTTAACTAAGGATGTATGAATTAATACTTCAGATTCATTTGTGCAATCTTCTCTGACAAGTGCTGTCTCCTATTCCAACACCTCCCATGAAAAAGGGCTACCTGGCTAAGCAGGAATGTAGTAAACACAGTCCTGCTGTCTGGATGTAGTTTAAAGAGATTTACTGTGACTGCAGGTAATGGAGAGAGACCTTTCACTATTACACTAAAAGTATTTGCATCTAAAGTATGTTCTTCTCATCCTGCTCACAGCCAGGAGAACAATTAGTTTATAATACAGTCATAAAGATTTGCTGGCAGTATGTCAGGTGCTTTGGGACAGGAAAGTTGGCCCAGCTGCCCTGGAACCACTTGCACAGCCTTGTACAGAAGCTTCAGCAGGTTTTTCCTGTTGGAAAAGGAAGAGGAAAAACTCCATCAGTCGTTCAAAATCTTGAAAGGGAATTTCATTCAAGTTTGTCACTACATTGGTGTTGTGTTGTTTAAAGAAGCTTCTTGGTGAAATCATTCCTGAAGATGGAGTGAAATGTCCTTTATTTCCTGTGACACCCAGCTCTGGCTCTGGGGAATCTGCAGCTGCTCCTGGGCTGTGCAGGAATGATTGATCCCTGTACCAGGGATGTCATGACCATGGCACCTCAACCCTGCAAATCAAGCGTGAAATCTGCTTCTCCAGGATGACCCTGCATTTGTGACAATTTCCTCTTGCTGTACCTTCATTTTTCCCAGACATGAGTCATGTGTTTTTGAGAGGTCGTGACCACCAGCCTCGATAATTGTTTATTTGTCTCTGGCCTATTCCTGCAGTTTTCCCACTCAATCTCATTTGCCTGCTGATGAGGGGAAGAGGCAGGACAGGTTTTAGTGTACTCCAGCACGTTTTGGAGTAAGGCTGACATTTCTGTTTCTAACTCAGCCCTGGAACATCTTGCATTACAGAGCTCGTGTGATTTGAGTTACATGGGGGAGTTTATTGTGCCATATCAAATTCTTAGTGGTGCTGTAGGTGAGGAGTTAGAAAGGTAAATAAAGCAAAACAAAAACAAACCGAGACAAAACAGACTGAAGAAGAGAACTGGAACAGAAGTGAAAGCATAATGCTGTCAACATTTGCAACTCTACTCACTTTTACAGGAACTGTGAGCAAACAAAATTTTATTTTGTAAATAAAGGGGTGAAAATCCAAGCACTAGGGATGAATGCACAAATTGGCATTTTAATCTGAATTCACATAGAAATTGTAGACCCTCTGAGATCTCACAGCCCTGTTGGAACCAGCAGCAACAGGGTAGGAGAGATTTGGCATAAGATAGAAAATATTAAACTCGGAGAAATAAATTGAAAGTTGTCACAACATCATAAAAACCAATGGAGCAGGCAGGTGAGAATCACGTACAGTGTTTTTTCATGTTGACTGAGGCACATCTTATGACATCAGTTTTAACACCTGCATACCAAAAATGCAAATAGAAATATTCTTCAAATGTGCAGGGAGAAAAAAAAGAAACAAAGTGAATTGTGCTGGTCTCTGATCCTTCTGATATTGCTTTTTAGATATTTACAGGACTTACTCACAGCCCAGTGTTGCTTACAGAACACAGCTTTACAGAACACAGCTTTACAGAACCCATCCAGGGGATAATTCAGCAGAGAGAAGCAGTTATCACTTCTCCATCTCCTGGGAAGGTAAGACAAGAGCAATTTGTTTAATTTGGGTTAAATATTAGGAGCAAAAAGACTGTCAGGGCTGAGATACACTGGGATATATTGACCAGGCAGGTGTGGAGTTCCAACATGGGAGATCATCATGAACAGGTTACACAAGAAATTGCTTTTGGATAATGGGAAAAACTGAACCTACTTTAAAGAATACAAAACCCTGCTTTTTTTGGCCCTTACAACTCTGTAGTTCCGTATTTCTGGCTGATCTGGGATAAAATAGGAAACCATCTGAGAATTTAAACAAACAGACAAAAAAAAGAAGGCCAGAAAGCACAAAGTAATTTATTCTAAAGTTCTTTTCTTTCCTTCACAGGATCTTTAGCAGTACATCTCCATGCAAAACCTCTGCCTGCCTTATTTCCTTCTTAGGAGGAAAGCATTAAATGAGAGTGGTTCTGTTCTGAGTGTTCCTACCAAAAAGAACACACAATCCATACAACTACAAGGCTTCTGGCACCTTCTTAATGTCTTGGGTTTTTGCCACTTCTGTTTTGCTCAGTGTAGGGATATGGCACTATTTTATTTTTTTTTTATTTGTTTTGGTTCCTGTTCAAAGTTCAAAAGATACAGCCCCTAGATGTGGTGTTTGTTTACCAATAATTTCCCTTTATTTTCCCCAAATTTTAATTTCCCCAAATTTAACTTCCCCAAATTTTCCTTTTTTTTTTTTTTTGCCACTGTGACAGCAGATTCCTCTTTCCAAAGGATCTTTTTGAATCTTGGTCACTCTAATAATTCTCATTAGAAAATCTTAGGTGCTTTGCATTGCAGCATTCCCTTGTAACATCTCTCTCTTGATTAGCTGCATAGGGAATGTGGATCTAAACTTTTACTTCGCAATAAGTTTAAATTAATTATCTGTAGTATATGATGGGATCATCAGTCTGGGTATGTTTGTATTAGAGAATTAGCACCTGGTGTAGTTTTGGTGGGTTTTTTAAGGGTTTTAGTTGTTAATTTAAGCTGCCACTACAAAAGAACTTTAAAAAATAGGTACTGAACATGCAGTTCTACATTTGCCAGTTCAATATATTTATGCTCCCCAAAATACTCTTCCTTTAATGTTATTTTCTCCAATGGGACTATGTGAATGAATAAAAATTCCTCATAAAATCATAGAATCTTTAAGGAAAAGATCTCCAAGATCTTTGAGTCCAACCATCACCTAACACTGCCCTGTCCACCCCTAAACCCTGTCCCCAGGCACCACATCTGCCCATTTCTTGAACATTCCAGCCTGTTCCAATGCTTCCCCAATCCTTGCTCACATGAGCAAGTTCTCTGTTCCAGATTGTGTCCAGCCATACCTGCAGCCTTCACAGCTTTCAAATTGTTCCCTTGGCAGTACTGCTGGACTCCACATTTTGCATTGCATATTTTCCAAGGGAAAACAAGCAGGGCTGTGATTTGGCAGTTCCCAATTCCCTAAACATCTCTGTCCCAGTCTTCAGGAAAGATTTGCTCCTGGATTTCTGCCTTTACACAACAATTGCAGTGGAATTGGTATAGAAGAGTTCTAGTGTAAAAATACAGCTATAAAATATTTCCAAGTCTTAGGATGGCAAAGACAAGATCAAGCCTAAATCCCAAATTATAGATAAACTAGAAGGGAAAGATTAATTTCATGTAAGTTTTTTGGGTTTTGTTTTTGTTTTTTTTATTCACATTGTGTTTTGGGTGTATGAGAGGAGAAGGAATGCAAGAGAGTTTCCATCCAGAAATGAAGAAAAAAAAGTGGGCTTTTTTTTTTTTTCTTTTTTTCTCTCCAAAGCATTGAGGTCTTCTGCCTGTATTGGTCCAGATTTACTGCTGTGGTGTGAAGCAGTGCACAGTCTTTAGAGCACTCTGAGTGTTCACAGATTGGCTGAGTGAATGGTACCTCATGCCAACCCTTGCACTCCTTTAGTGCAGCATTCTCAGGCCGGGACCCAGCTCTATTTCAGAGGAGTAAAAAAAGGGCTTGGAATTCCATCACTCTCCAGAGGATGTGGTAGCACTGCAATACTCACTGGGGGGTACTGACTCAGTGCTCACTGGTGTTCACCCCTGAATCCCCACCTGTGTGACTGAGAAGGGGACGATGCCTTGGGCTGCCCTGCAGAGAGCTGCCGTGCCTGGCTGCACATCACTGAATGTCTGCACTCAGCAGCCTGGAGATTCCACCAATTCAGAAAGACAACAATCCACAGAAGGAGTTCAGGCTTGAAGTTGGGCAGTTGCCTGATCAATTTGTGAAATCACAAGAAGGTGAAGGGAATGCTACTTTTGTTTTCAGGGTGTTTTGTTTGGATGCATTCTCTTTTTACCTGCTTCGTAGACCAGCAGATCTTTACTGATTGCATTCTTTCTGTGCAGCCATTCCTCCCTGCAAACACTCTTTGACTGCTTTCAGATTTTCTTTTGTGAACACTTTACAAGGGAAAATATGTCATATAACATATTGGCAGTTAAAGCCATGTAAAAGAAGGTTTTGTTAGCTAGGATGTGTGCATGTGTTGCATTTTGGGTTTGGTTTGCACGGATTCACGCCAGCTGAGCTACAGGTTCAGACAAGACATCAAAACCCACTCCAAATCTCCCCTTTTATTCTGGCTTCACGGTGAAACCACCATAAACACTTGGCTCATTTATTTGAAAATAAAAGCCATGACTCACCACTACTTCCTTCCAGCTTTATGCCATTTCTAACTCCACTGATTTCGGTGCTGACCTGATTTCAGAGAAGTAAACTGACATAAACTTAAAATGATACAACATAAAATCACATTGCTCAGGCTTAAAAGATGTATTGCAATGATGTCTTTTCGTTGACCTTTGTGAAATGAATATGGAGATTTTGGTTGAGTTTCTATTTGCAGCAGAGAGTCAGCGCTGCAGCTACCATCACTAATGCATCTCCTCTCTGCAGCACAAGGGCTCAGCAGAAATACACTCCTTTACTCCATCAGGACAAGTTTAAGGGACACTGTCATATATCTTAGGAGAAGAGGGCACCTCTGGGGTCATCAAACACTGCATTCTGCATTCCTGTCACACACACAAAAAAATCTTCTCTATGCACTGAAAGCCTTTCCCTTAAGGGGGTATTTTTTTTGTTCCTTTTTGCTTGGCAGTAATCCTCTCCAGCTATCACATGGGTCAGTGAAAATGCTTTGGCAAAGACCTTAGGGAAAGGCTTTAGTTTGGTTTTTTTTCACCTTTCAGTTTTTTGACATGAACAATAAAATATTCAGACTTTGAAGAAAGAAACAATATTTCACAACTTGCAGGAAAAACCTGCCAGGAGAACTGTCCATGCATTGGGGGCTACCTGAATATCACAGAATCATGGAACAGTTTGGGTTGGACAAAGATCACCCCATTCCAACTCCTGCCATGTACAGAGACACCTCCCATTATCCCAGGTTGCTCCAAGCCCCATCCAACCTGCCCTTGGACACTTCCAGGGATGGGGAAGCCACAGCTGAACAAATAAGTACTGAGATGATTTTTCCTCAAGAAGGAATTTTATCCCACTCCTACCCATGAGATTGTGGCCATTCTTCATCCCCTCTCAGCAGTTTTGTGACTGGTCCTCCTGCTTCTCCCCACATTAATGACTGAGATGTGCAGTCAGAGACACTTAAACATGTACAGCCCCTACACCCATGTCCTGGTTGATTAAAAACCAAGTTATTTACATACAGTCTTGTAGGATCAAGAGCAGCTTTAAAAAAGGAGTAAACAAAATGCAAATTCCTTCCCAGACAATGTTTCAGGCAGTTGTGGGGCCTGTGCCAGCACAAAGTGTTGCACCATAAAAAACTGAGATGTAGTTTGTACTTTCTGTGAAAAACTTACCTGATGCCTTGGAAAGCTTGTTGAAATCTAATTGTTTTCTTTTTCCTTCTTATGCAAAATCTAATCAAAATTTGTTTTAGCTGGATTTTTCCCAAATCTCCCTAAAGATTATATGCTTTGAAGAGTACTTTGAAGTTTACTGATGAAAAGCACACCAGGTAGTAGCTGAATACTGTTATAAACACATCAGACAGGAAATCTGTAAAACTTTTATTATTTCTTGCCTTATTCTTATGGTGAAGAACACCTCATATTTCTGTTTTCATTTATCTTCTATTGCTTGAAAATGTCAAATCACGGTTAATAGTGAAAATATGCAGTTTAATACTTTTCTTACCTATGTATTTACCTTGGCAGACCACAGAGAACCTTGATTATTTTCAGTCTCTAGCCAATGAAAATTGTCACCTTTTTTTCCTTGATTTACACCCAGAGCTCCAATCATAAACCATCTTAAAAGGAAAATGTGTGAGGCTGTCTGCCAGAGCTTTCAGAAAGAGCCTGTCATAACTCAGCAGCCATTCTAAAAGCAATTTCCAAAAACTTAATTTTGTTGGCCTTAAAGATATTTGTGCTTTAAAACTTAACTATTAGTTCCACATCTGTGTTCTTGAGGGGGATAAATGCAGAGTATATGCTTTCTGTAATAAACTTTTCTCCAGAAAATAAAGGGAAAATATTGTCTTTAAAATTTTTCTTTCACATGGAAATTCCAATTAAAAATTGGAACATCTAATTCCAATTTAGTTGAGCAGACAACTATGGGATGTTATGGCTGAAATTTTATTCTGTAAGGAGAATGAGTATCAATGGGATAACCTACTGAAAATAAAGATTATGGACAGGAAATGCTGTTATGTATTTCTTACACATGATTTTGTTATCAATATATATTGTCTACATTTTTATATATGTATATGTGAATATGTAGATAGATAGATAGATTTGTGTATATTTAGATAGATAGAGATGTATCTACAAAATTAATATTTAACTTGAAAAGTATGAAAAAGATTAATTCTTCCACAGCAGCTTTGAAGAATCCACCATATGCCATCATAACACAGGCAAAGTACATTTCAGCTTTGCAAGTTTATTACATGGTAATTTGCTCTCTCTGGGAAGGGATTCACTCATTGGATGAGGAGCTGAAAGTTCAGAAAACTTTTATTTGAAAACTCCTATCTCCCCAGTGTTCCAAATTTTATTCACAAGTATCTTGTCTCTTGTTACTTCCATTATTTTCTATACTTTCCATGCCCTAATTTTGGCCCCAGATAGCTGCAGACACACCCAGGATTTATCTCATCCTGAAATGAGTTCAAGAGGTACCAGACACCAGTGAGGGAGGTTTAGATTGGGGATTAGGAAATATTTTGGCATTGCAAGGGTGGTGAAGCATTGAAACAGGATTCCCAGGGAGGCACCATCCCTGAAGGGATTTAAAAACAGATAAAAGTGGCACTTGGGGACATGATTTAGTGATGGCCTTGGCAGTGCTGAGTTAAAGGCTGGACTTGATGATCTTAAAGATCTTTTCCCACCTAAACAATTCTGTGATTCAATGAAGAAACTTCACTGAGAAGAAGAAACTAAGGCAATTCTTAGCATTGCCTTTAAGTCATCAGAGTTATTTTTTACCAAGTGGGAATTTTTGTGCTTGCACAAAATGAAACTTCTACTGATAATAGTTTCTTTGATATTAATAAAAACTAGTGTGCAACCTATTTATTTCTGCCTTTTCAGTAGCTAGTGAGTTGTTAGTAGAACAGTGAATTGATGGAATGATCACAACTTTAATACTGCAACAAAAACTGAGAGGAAATAAGGCAGTATTTTAGGAACTAAAATAGAATTATAGTAGGAATTATATATAGGCTAGAATTATACCATTGAATAATTCAAATGAGATTGAAATCTTCCCATTTTCCTATAGGACGTGGTAGGAGTAATTAAATATTAAGTGTGAGAGGGAAAGGAGCATGTGCATCTACAAAACTTGAATTTACAAAATATGTTTTTTTTGTTCATGACAATTACAGGAATAAAAGGAGACAACACAAACAAGTGAGATAGGACCTGTTCAAATTCCCAATATGAACCAGATGTCCAAAGAGCTGGACCACACTTGTTTGTGTGAATTTGTAAGGCCTGGATGGTAGAGAGTGAGACTTAATTCTTCAACTCAGAATAATTTGTGATTGAAAGGATTCTTCTTCTGCCTGTCTGAATATGGATTTCTGGATTTCTTATTTCAAAAGAAATATTTTACTTTTTTTATAGATGTCATGCTTCTTTATACATAGCATTATCTCAGCTTGATTAAATGATATCATTTTAGTGTGGGTGAGCCAGTGTCTATCTCCAAGTCCAGGTATAAAGTAGGAATTAAAAATAAAAATATAAATGAATAATAGATAAATATAGGTATTTAAAAATATCTATAAAGAAGTTTGTCAGTTCCACTGGACATTTTTCACACCCCCACACCTGCTCACCAACCACACACATTTAGGATGGATCCCTGTCCTTGTCACTGTCTCCAGTGATTTCCTACAGGAGGGAGTTCTTGTACTTCAGACTTAACTCTTGACATTTGGGGAACATGAAGCTGAATGTCAGTGCCCTCAGTTTTGGAGAAATTGCCAGCCACTGTAACAGTGTTTTAATACAGCCTCACTTGAAAAATCTCAGAGAAGATTAATTAACCATCCAACACTTTATGAATAGGCTGTTTGCTGAGCTCTAGCTAACCAGAATTCTGGTTATGCCACAGCTTTAATTTAGAGTCAACCTACCCAGTTGGAACAACCAGCTTTAACAAGGAGCCTGAGTTTCATGTTAGAAACCTGAGGTTCATGTCCAAACCATAAAAAATCCTTCAGAGAGGGCAGACCAGATGGAAACACACGTGGAGGGAGCACATCTGACTGCTGACAGCACGGAACTGATGTCACCCGTGCAGTGCACTGCAATCTGCAGTTGTCACAATGTTTGTCCTGTCTGGATTAAGGTTTTGCTCAGCCTCAGGCCATGAATGTTATTTGAAATAATTTCAAACCTTTTTTTGCTCACAGTCCTTTTGAAGCAGGCCAGGCTATTTTGTTTTCTTCTTTGTGCTTTAGACACATTTTTTTCCTCAGCAGATGAGCCACGAGTACAGCAGCTAAGCAGATCACAGGAACACACATCCCTTTCTGAACATGGACACTCTAATCTCTGCAGGCAGCAGAATTTCCTAGCCTTTGTCACAGGAATCCTAAGTCTTTGCAGATTTCTTACACTTCCATGCTGTTCTAATTAATACTCCTTCCTTTAAAAAAAACCCATTCAGTCTAAGTGGGCTAAGTGCTATTTATCTAAAAGCCCTTGGCAGCTGAAGTCTGGATTAATCTTCTAACCCATATCAAATCATGTCAGCTCAGATCAGCTTCCTTGTATAATCTGATTTTTTCAGGAAAGTCAGCTTCTCCCGCTGTGTGTGACCTGTGGTTGCAGTGTGGAAATGGAAACTTGGAACCTCTGTGTGAGGAGGATCCTGAGACACTGGAATTCAGCACAGATTTCTTCCTTTCCTTAGAACTTTACCAGCTTAAATCACCTGAAGATATGTCTTGAACTCTTGAATACATTTTATGGACCATAAATTTAAAAAGTAATAAGTCCAAAACCTTATTTTCCTATTTTATTGCTTTCTCTTGTGGTAAAGTTTTCCTGTGTCTGTTCACCAATCTCAGCCCTGCATAATTTTTAGAACAGCAGCATAAATTCTCATACTTGTTCTGCATATGTATATCCTTATATTTAGCTATCCTGTGAGCTTCTATGATGCTTTGCAGCATTTACTTCACAATCTTTATTCAGAAGGAAACCTATGCAAGCCTCCATTTAAAAATGAAAAGTGTGTAAGAGGCTTGTGGAAATTGCAGTAAACAGCAAATGTTGCTGCAGACAGATATTGACTTTACAGTGTGATTAAATTATATCCATCTCTTCTCTCTCTTTCTGTCACGCATTTGAACTAGACTTCAGTCACTTTGGCTTAAATTCACTGCTCCAGAGCAATTCTTTTCAGCAGTGACTATTGCTGTTGATGATAATTTTATATTCTGATCAGATTAATGTAGTGTTTTCTTTATTAAGCATGTTGCCAAGTATGGTGCATCCCTTGGCAAGTTAAGGTCTCATTCTAGTTTGGATTTTGTGAGTGTTTTAACCTTAATCATATTGATATTCTGAACACAGAGTTGCTGATCTGATCTACATTTTGGCTTGCAGACTCAAGGTCAGTGATAGTGTATTGTAGCCACAAAACACAAGCAAACAAACAACCCTCCTCAAAAACAAAACATAAAACCCCCAAAAATAAACAAAAAAAAATAATCAATCAACCAACCAGCCAAAAAAAGTCTGCCCTCTTCCCCCCACAAAAAAATCCCCACCAAAAAAACAGTGTAAGAAAAAACACAGGTGTTATAAATACTCATATTTCTCCAAAATATCCAGAAATCCTGAGTGCAGCACTGGAGGGTGGGAGAACTACAGATAGGGGAAAATTTTGGTTCACGCAGTTTTCTGTGCACTGGGTTTGGTGTGATTTTGTGGGGTTTTTTTTGTTGTTTGTTTGGTTTTCTTTAATTTTGAAGGACAGTGTTAATTCTAAATCAGTCATAAACCAACTGTAAGTTACTTTGCTGGCATTAATTTCATGTCATATGTTATGGCCTTTCTGGCAGGAAGCTAAATTAGCTTTTTCATTATAACTGAACATTCTCTCTCTCTCTCTTTGTCTCTTTTTTCCTTACTAATGTGTTCAGCATTTCTGATAAGGAGACACAGTCCCATCTGTAGATTACTACCTGCATGTGATGTCAAATTTGCTGCTTTGCAACAAGATTCCTGAGAGCAGCACAGCTTAATCATAAAAGGAAGTCATTTAGGGTTGAATCCATAAAGGAAATTAAAGTGACTCCTGCATTCAAGACATAAACTCCCAACCACATCTCCCTAGGACATTTCTCCCCTGGGTCTCCTAAACTGAAGATCTGCAGGCAACGTGTCTTGAGATTCAGAGGTTCCCCAGGAGTCTCAGATTTCCTGAGGAGTATTTCCAAACCCATCTCGTTCTTGATAAAACTGATTTTTGCATCTGCCAGATGCTTAATTCCCCTCCAAATCACAAAGAGGGCTTTGTTATGCCTGTCACTGGTGCTCGGAGTGAAGGGAACAAAATGCAGGATGTGGATTTAATGATTTTTGGCTTCCCAAGGACTTAAAAGCCATAACTCCTACTTGCTTCAGGTTCCTTCTAATCACAGAAAATGAGCTATTCCTGTGTTTCAGGAGGTAAATATCTTTGGATTTCCCTTAATGAACTACTTTAATTTTGTGCAGAATAACTGAAGTTTCTTTATGTTAACAAGCAAAGAGTTTTATTATGCCAGCGTAGCCTAATGGTAGTTGTATCTCTCTTGGAAAGGATGATTAAAGGATGAACTTTGCTGCAGTGCCCTCTAAATTATTTTATCCAGTGTGTAGTGGCACAATTGCTATACAATAAAGTTTTCAATTCTATTGCTGTGATAAAGACGAGACTTTAGGACAAATCTAATGACTGGGAAGCACCTATTGACTGAGAAATTACCTATGAATTCTTCAACACTGGCAAATTATTCTGCACGAGATCTTCATGATCTCTTCTAAATATTGGTTATGCAAATAAGATTTAAAATTTCAAGAAGAAAAGAGACATGTTTGTTCATTTTTTGCAGAGACATTTGCTTTTGGGGCTTATGTTACTTGTCAACAAAATTGAAGAATAAGTGGCAGTAAAGCTGTCATTAAACACCTCCTCTGTCCTTTACAATGCTAAAGTGCCCTTCAAACTCAGGCATAACTTTTGCTCTCTTTATAAAATATGTATATATATATATATATATATATATGTAAAGATCTCTTCAAGATCCCAGATAGTAGAGTGTCACACAAAATTCTTTAGATTATTCTGCTGTGACACAGGTAAGCTGGCAAAGCTGGTAATTGCACCAACATGAGCCACTGAAATCCCAGCATAAGCATCTAAGCTCTTCTCTTCTGGCTCACTTGTCCTCTGGGAAATTTTTGCTGGAGCTGTAAACCTATGAAAATAATGTCTCCACCTCACAGAACAGCCTGTACACACTCAGTTTAGCCATTAGTTTCCCTGGAAACTTAGCAGAGACACCAGAGCAACACGCTTTCTCTGGGAAGTGCTGCTCGGGAGCCGAGATCCTGCTGCCTGCACGGCTCTCACCATCTGCAGGTTGGTGCTGGGTTTCCTTTGGAAGCTCAGCCTGCTTTTACTGACTTCAGTGACTCATATCTACACAATACTCTGCGTCTTTAACATCAGGGTTTCCAGCTGGAGATAACTGACTGAAGTAAAAATGAAAAACCTGGTGGCATTTGTGGATGATACAGACATTGCTGGTCTATGGAAACACCCACAGCACAGAACTGATGAGCTGCTTGAGGAAGAAGAGCAACCACTATTTCCTTAAACACTTCTGTTCTGGCATCACTCCTAATTTTTCTGTCTGCTTACCATTTTCTTTTTCTTTCTGAAGCAATTGGTACCTACTTTTCCCCTTCCAAAAGGACTTCTGGCTTTTCATTTTACATTTCTTTTACTGTGTTGCTTTATACAATAGACACAGCACCTCTTTCAGAGTCCACTCATGCAATGAATGTCCACCATAATTTCTGTTCCTTTTCTAGGCTTTGATTTGTTAATCTAGCCAGCTTTAATTTTGTTCCTACTTTGTTACAATCAGATTGATATGAGGAAAAATCCTGGGGAACAATGAGATCATAGCAAGAAGCCTGGTACAGCTGATCCAAATTGAATCTACCATGGATACTTTTCTTCCAATTTTTACATTAAAAAATACTTACAGACTTCCATGGGTATCTAAACCAAAGACATGTAGCCCATAGGTCCATGACAAATCTCTAGCTGATTTGATTTTTTTTCTTGTACATCTGTAAAAAAGGGAATAGTTCCCACTGAAAAGTTAGAGTAGAAGTATCTGCATTTAATAGCAACAATACTCATAGTATTTAAAAAGTCAGTAATTAAAAAAAATCACAAGGAAATGAGGTAACATTAATTGC
Organism: Cyanistes caeruleus; assembly: GCF_971803275.1. Lineage (NCBI taxonomy): Eukaryota > Metazoa > Chordata > Aves > Passeriformes > Paridae > Cyanistes > Cyanistes caeruleus. The sequence continues at coordinate 4,569,376 of NC_141705.1, forward strand.
TCAACCTTCTCCAAGTTTCCACCACAACTATGTTTATTTCTATTCTGTTTACAGGAGGAAACAATTTGATCCCTTCTTATTAACCTTAAAAATTATTCTTCTCTTCAAACCCAGTGGAGTCTCTGCTGAAGCAGCACATACTCTGCACAAATGTGAAGTGACCAGTGTGAAGAGAACTGGCTGGAAGCTGATGAGAAATGTAATCCCAGAAAAGCCCTCTGTTCTATATAAATTAAGGCAATTAAGGCTCATTGAAAACTCCTCTGGACCCACTGTCAAAGCAAATAAACAACCACCCAGCAGTGCGTGAATGTGTAATCAGATAGAGTCTGGTGTTCACTGAGATGTGTGCTTATGCTTTGGACACAATGTCAAATTCATTATTTTGCCTTAAACTCTACTGTTTCTTATACCTCTGCCTCCAGCTCAATAATTTATCTATAACACATTTAAAAGAACACAAGATAAACAGTAAAAAAAAAAAAAAAAGCTCGTAGAAAGTAGCACAGCTGTACACAATGGGAATTTAAACACCAAAATAAAATGATCTGTATTTAAAAGCTGGCAGGAAATAAAACTGTGATTCACTTAGACAGATATTATTAACTTAATGGAATATTAATGGGATATTCCATTTATATCTCCTGTTCTGTCCCAAAGTCTCCTGAGATATTTTTCAATGAGATTTTAATGATAATATAAAATGCAGCTACTCCTGAGATAAACATCTATTAGAAATTAGTAACAAATGCATAATTTAAGAGCTTGGTAAGAAGAATTTGCCTACTAATTCTATAAATTGCAATGTAGGAAGAACACCAGGCACATTTCTAAACCTTGCTCATGTAGTCATTCAAAATTCACACAATAGGGTAGGAGCACAAAATCGAAGGTTTTATTAGGGAAAAATAGAATAATTTAGGTTGGAAAAGCCCTGTGAGATCATCAAATCCGACTGATCCCTCATCATTAAACCATGTCCCCAGGTGCCACATCCACATGGCTTTTACATCCCTCCAGGGATGGGGACTCCACAATTTCCACAGGCAGCCTGTCCCAGAGCTTGATGACCCTTTTGGTGAGGAATTTTTCCCCAATATCCAACATAAACCTCCCCTGTCCCAGCCTGAGCTGTTCCCTCTCCTCCTGTCCCTGTTCCCTGGGAGCAGAGCCCGACCCCCCCGGCTGTGCCCTCCTGGCAGGGAGTTGTGCAGAGCCAGAAGGGCCCCCTGAGCCTCCTTTTCTCCACCCTGGTTTCTGTTTTCTCTTGTCTTCTCAGTGTTACTATTTTTCTCATTCCAACTTAACCACAGAGCAGAAACTCCCATACCCTACAGCTGTGTAGTACAACTGGGAAGTCCCTTCCCTTCCCTTCCCTTCCCTTCCCTTCCCTTCCCTTCCCTTCCCTTCCCTTCCCTTCCCTTCCCTTCCCTTCCCTTCCCTTCCCTTCCCTTCCCTTCCCTTCCCTTCCCTTCCCTTCCCTTCCCTTCCCTTCCCTTCCCTTCCCTTCCCTTCCCTTCCCTTCCCTTCCCTTCCCTTCCCTTCCCTTCCTTTCCCCTCCCCTCCCCTTCCTGCACCTTCCCTCTTTTTTCTCACACTTTGCCTTTCTGGAGAGATTTTTTTCACTAATTGACCACTTTCCCTGAGCTCTTTGAGGTAACACAGTAGAAAAACATAAGTGATAGGGCAGGGAAGAGGATTTTTCAGATTTCTAGACACATTAAAAGAGATAAAGCCTTTTTTTCTCTCTTGCATCCCTTTGAACATCCTTTTAACCTACATTACTAACAAGCCTTGTTGCTTTTTATTTAGAAATGCCAGTGAAAGCTTAAATTTCTGAAGGGTTAAACTGACAGGCTCCAGGGACTTCAAGGTGGTCTTCTGAATGTAGGACATCAATTCAAACTTGTTTTTGCTTTTTTGAAGCATGCAGAATTGAGCTGCTATGATATAGTACATTGCATTACATCCCTGAATTTAGCTGGTAAAACAACGTGTCTTCTAAGCATCCAAACCTGTTCTCATCACTTTTGGTAAGAACATTTTTATGTCATGTTGGTCTAAATCAGATCATCAGCAAAGTTTTGACTTGAAATCCTGGGTTTCTGCTCCAGGTTTCTTCCTAAAATTCTTGGTATTATGAAAGGTTGGTGTGGAAGAATAAAGTTTTATCAAGTTATGTGCAAGTACAGAAAACATCCTTACCTCAATTATATTATTATTATTATTAGAATAATAATAATTATAATATTTATAATAATAATTATAATAATAATGTAATTTATTGAGATGAATAAAGGATGTTTCAGCTATCCTATTTTTTCCACACAATTTTGAAGCCCATAAAATGAGACAAACATGGATGTGAAACTCTTACAGGTGAAACATCAGAACAAATTTGCCTCCTGGAGCCAGCATTGACCTTTCTGCAATAAATATCTGTCTGTGTTTTAGCAGACAAAGGACTGCAAGATGCCACTGAGGACAGGTCTTTTTGAGGTCATATTCTACTTCGTTATTTCATAGTTTATTTTCACAAATCTGGCATTTTTTCTATTTTAAAAGACACTGTTAGCTGTCTAATCTGAAGTGAGCAGTCCTTCTCCCTTTTATATAATTCTGTACCTTAAAATAATACCTTTATATAATAAATAATAATAACAATGGCAATAATAATAAAAAATACATTCATATAATACTGAATAATACTTATAATTTAGTATATAATAATACTTTAAAAATATAAATTATTTATACTTAAAAGTATAAATAATAATACTTAAAAATTTAGGTTATATTTACAATGTGCTTGCAGAATACTGAATAGCAAGAGATAATTGGCTGAGGATGTTCCAATTCTCTCAGAACCGAAGATCCCAAATTGTGAAAATTAGGAATTACAGCTCAATCTGATCCAGCTGTTGGCTTGCCTGATGCTGCTCTTTAATTAAAACATTCATTACAAAACTAGCAAAGGCTACAATTACATATCATCTTAAAGCACAACTCTTTAGTCACCCTTATCTTCCTGGCTCTGTGCCAGGTATTTTTAAAAGGGGGACACACATGAATAATGCATCTTTGAAATACAATTCTTCTCATACCAGATGTCATTTCTTAGAGTTATCACTGGACTGCTAAGAATTAGTACAATACTATTATTATTATTATTATTATTATTATTATTATTATTATTATTATTATTATTAATAATAATAATAATAATAATAATAATAATAATAATAATAATAATAAATTTTTTTTCTTTAGGGCTAAATCTTTAGCCCTAAAGAAAAAAAAACATTTCTGCTCCTAGAGTAAATTACCATATTTAAAATCAAACTATCTCTATTTGTGAGGAGTAAATTGAAAAGGCAAGGCCATATATGATAAGGAATAGAATATGTAGAGGCCAGTTACAAAGAAAGGGGATATGTGTTGTTTGCCCAGGTGTTTTTTGTCTTTTTATCTGTAATAACTCTGTGTGTTGCTGTTCTGGATGAAAACAATGAAGGAAACAAAAGGAAATCGTATTGAGGATTTATTTACGTTATAGATACATTAATAACTTACATATGAGAAGAAAAAAGGTCATACATGTTTTTTTCTGAATGGCAGAATATCAGACAATCAAAGATATGAAAAAGGGAAAAACTACTTGTTCTTTCATCTGGACCCTGGAAAAAAGCTTCCTAAAAATGCTTCCTAAAGTGCATTCCTGACCATTTTCAGAAACAAATTTTTTAAGTCCCATGAACTATCTTCTGTCATGATTTCTCCCTGCAGTCTGCAGTGTCCTGTCACTGTCCTTCCCTTGGTTAATGCAGCACTCGGTCTGAGTGGCATGGAATGGGACCTGGCTCTTAGCAGTGCTATTTGGCTCAAATAATTCAGCTTTTTCTGAATCTGTGGTACAGACCCACCAAATGCCTCAATTCTGCTTTCAAAGATATTCCAGCAGGAATCTGAAAATATGATAGCACTGAAGACTGCAAGAGTAACACTGTTATCAAAAGGAAACAGTGTTTGTTGGACACTGAATTTTTTAGGTGAGTAACAACAGGAAACATTAATCAAGAAATTTAAGTTTTCAGAAAGTTTGGCATATTTGAATTAGACATTTACAAGATTTTAGTTTTTGCTCCCAAAGCCATTGGTTATTTGGAAATGACAAGCACTGTTCAGGTACAGACATCTGTGTGTCCTCATTTTCAGCCAAGGGGTAATGTGCAATACTCATTTCAGATGATCTCAGGAATTTGATGTTAGGAAAAATACAGTTGTGGAAAAGATATACTGTCTATTATTTAATTCATCAATAGGAAGCATAGCTATGTCTCCTAGCAAAGCCTTAAATGCTGAGATTGACCAAAATTATATCTTCTCTGACTGAATTCAGCAATCAAATGCTAATTTAATAGCAGTGCCAAAACCTGAAAGCTCCCAGTGTTGAAAATGCAGATTTATGTTAACACTGAAAAGTCTCCAATATTAAATTACCCTTTGGAAATGCAGATTCACGTATCATTTGTTCTGGTGTAAACTAGGAGTAAATTATTGAAATCCCCATTAGACAAGAGGCCAGGTTGTGACCCTGGTCCAACAGGCACCAAGTTTGATCCCAACACCAACCTTGGCATCAGTGCCCCAAGACTGAAAAGTTTCAGAGTTTAAGAAGCATCTGGAAAATGCCCTTGAGAACATTAACTTTTGGTCAGCCCTGAGCTGCTCAGGCCATTGGAGCAGATGATCAGGACAGGACCCCTCCAAATGGAATATTCTGTTCCCTAACTTCATTCCCCCAGTCCCTGCCCTGAGCTTCAGAGCTTGAGAGATGTGAGGAGGGAGATGAATGCTGAAATCAGTGATGGACACATTTCTCCTAACAAGGCTGTAACCCTGCACAAAATGCTGTGTAAGACCGAGAATTCCTGTTGATTCCTGTTGAATGTCACCTCCTCAACTGCTCACCACACCTCTGATAGAACAGAATTATTAATCATATTAAATGCAATTTGGCATATGAGGCTGGGTGAGACCAGGTCATCTGTCATAGGATGTCATCTGTCAAAGGACCCAAACAATTTAAGGGTGCTGTTGGTCATGAAGAGAACCTTGAAGGTGAACAGCTTATTATACACCTTTTTTTTTTTTTTTGTTTAAAACTTGACTTGTTTTCACATGCTAAGTCTGGAAACTTTCTGCAATTCAATGGAGATGATGGGGTCAACTTCTATAGCTGAGACACAAATCCTCTTATATCTTCCTGGGATTTCACAGTCCGTCCCTTTGAGCACAAACAAACAAACCCAGAAAAAGGACTCACCTTCTATTCAGAAAATACAAAACTAACAGAGCCTAATCTGTCCTGCATTTAGATATTTTAGTGGTGTCAAGGGAAGAGTGTGTGTGTTCAGCTTTGCTGAAGAGGGAGAAATGATACATGTTAAACAGACGCTCAGTGCTTCGTGCAGGGAGATTTGGACAAAGAATGCTAATGCTGGGGTCCACAGCACTGAATTCACATCAGTGGAAGCTGAGAGATAAAACATGGGTAACACTAATTTAACCCACTAAACAAAGTCATAAACCAGTGTCATCATTTGGGAAGTAGATTGAGAAATGTGCTCAGATTTGCAGCAGGTAAAGACACTTGGAACTCAAAATTCAGAAGTCTGAGCTCTCTAGGTGACTGGGAAAACTCTGCATGTATCAAAAAGTGACAATTCTGTTAATACTCAAAAATTGGTGGCACTTTTTGTGCCCAGGATAAGCCATTTGTATTTCTGTTACATTTTCCCCTGAGTATCTTCACCGAGACATTTTGGGTTTGCCCCTGGCCAAAATGACACAAAAATATGCCTGGCAGTACCTCTGTGTTCCTTCTCCTGCTTGCCATGGGCAAACTGATTCTTTCACTTTAATGGGAAAGCACCTCTGTTCTTAAGATATGAAGGCATGATACGGAGTGATTGTTTCTATGCTGACTTGTTTGAAATCTTTCTTTTTACAGAAATGCTGTGCTGTGAGTGTGAAATGCACTTGACTCCACTTTGAAGATTGTGTAAGCTTAAAGCACAAAGTAAAAGGTTTTTTCTGAAAAAATGGGAAAGATTACAGTTTTGTTTATAAATTCAGAAACACATTTACATAAGAAACACATTAAACCAAGTATCGTGTGCATACTGATACGGTAGTCTGCTTATAGCTGCGAATTTAGAAATTTTCTGATGTGTCTAGCAGAAAGTTAAAGCTCCTGTTTGGTACAGATTTACTACCAAACAAAAAGAGCAGGTTTTTTCAGAGTAATTTTCAATCTCTGAATTTCTATCCCTCAGTTTTGTTTCATAGATTTACTTTTATCTTGTCTGCTGCAGAATGTAAATTAAATTTCAGAGCATGTCCCTCATATTTTCTATTAATATCTGGGACCTTTCTTACTGTATTTTGCTTTTCTGTTTTGGTTGTGCAGCATCTAACAGAATAATAATTGCAAACTCAAGAACTTATCCATCCATAGGAGAGTGTCTTATAAAAGTAGAGAGACCTTAGAGAACTTCTTGTACACTTTCTTGAATTCTACTTTTAAAGCAAGAAGCCGACTTGTACTTTTGCACTGAAATCCAGCATAAGCCTTTCTGTGCAAGTCAGTTGGTTTTGCACACTGTTCTTGCTAAGATCTTTTGGTATCACTCAACAGTTTGTCTTTTGGAACAACAGAACCTTATGTGTCATTTTATATGTCACTTAACCACATTGCTTTCCATGTGAAAGGTTTTATTCTTTCAGAGAGTGGAGCTGGGACCATCTCAGCCCAGCAGAGACAAATATTCTCCATCAGTTATTTTGCTTCTGCTGTAGGACACTCATGTACACACCTGAGCTTGGCACACCACAGAAGAGCCTTCAGGCTGTTGTAGCTGATGTTTGTGAGCAGATGGATGCTTGGATGAGACCAAAATTAAATTAATACACCACAGGTGATGACAGAACAAATTATACCGAGTGCTCTTAGTGCAGAAATCCAGAGAACACCGAAGGCAATTCAAATGGAACCCATGTTTCCAGCAGTGGTATGTGCAGATGACTCACAATTTGCTAAATGCAGTGATTAAAGGTTGAATTTAGCATTTTTTGTCATCAGATTTTGCTTGGATACATTTTGCTTGCACAGTAGATAACTCCCCAGTCATTTTTTAGAGAATCTGGTAAATCTCAGTTAAGGTCATCGTGTCTGTTTCCAGAGCTCCCTCTTGTCAGGACACACTGGCCAGGAGTAACTGCAGAAGGAGGAGGTTCAGAGCGGGGCAAAGGTGCCTAGAGCTTAACTTAAATGTCTCTGTGGATGAGAAATCTGCATGGAACTGGCTGGTGAGATGCCAGAGGAGCTGTGGGAGACCTGAGACACCTGGATTTCTTCCCCCATTGCATCATTGTGCAGCAGTGTTCACGTGGAGGTGTTGGTGAGGAATGGCTCAAAGATGGGATTTAGAGAACTGGCCCCAGGAAGGTGAAACATCTGAGGGACAGATGGACAGAAACACTCTGGGGCTTCTGCTGGGATGTATTGCTCTGAGGGAAGCAGAGCACAATTTGTTTGAGGGATTGCACTTGGGAACTTGCTGGGAATAAGACATCCAAACTGAATTCACATAATTTATCTCTCAAGTGAACCCTTTCTGTGTGGTAGAGCTGAGGCAAATTTGTGTTTTTCATTAGTTCAGTGTCATGTAGGATCACATACATAGGAATGACCTGCAGATAAAATATTCCCTTTCCAGTCACGATAGAACACGATCTGCTAAGAACAAAAACACTACAGGAAGAAAACCTGGGAAGTATGATTTTTGAGTGCTGTGGCTTTTTTATCCAAGAACATTGTACCTAATTTTGGAGCTTCTGCACTGAGGGCATATGCAGGAGACCCCTCATTATGTTAGGAACTCTGATAAAGTCATTTTCTTCTACATGGGCCATCCCTGCTCAACTTTTAGATAAATTCCTTCAATACCTGCTATTTAGATCCACACATTTAATAGAACATAGCAGTAAGAACTCAGAAAGAGGGGCCTCTCTCTCTGTGACTGCTGAGGTTGTACAGGCAAGAAGTTGGATACCTGATGGAAAACTGAGGTCCCTGTCCCAGTCCAAAATTAGGTTTCCTGTTTGGTTGGTTCTCTTTGTTGTTGTTTTTTCTTTGGGTGTTTTTGTTTCTTGGTTTTGGGGTTTTGGGGTTTTTTTTCTTTGTTTGGTTTTGTTTTGATTTGTTTTGTTTTTTTCTAATTAAATGAGCCATGGCCTGGATAAATACTTGATGTATAGGCATTTCTGTGTGGAGGTCACCTCTTGTTTTGGTGAAACAAGAGCACAAGAAATGGATAAGGCTCAAAATTGTTAATTTGGCTGTGGGATAAGTTCAAACTCTGTATTTCTGCAGTGTGAGACCTGCAGCTGTGAAAGACTGATTTACACAAGGGTAACAATCTGATTTAGGATGACTGCTTGGGCAGGGAGGTTGGATCAGCTGACCCACTGTGGTCCCTTCCATCCTGACCCATTCTGTGATCCTGTGTGATTCTGTAACTTAAAATTAGGGGGGAAAATGACCAAATATAAATATTTTACAAACTCACTTACAAAGAAATTGTTTTTTTTCTCTCCCCCACAGCCCATTTCATTTAAAAACCGTATCTTTAAAAGCATTTTAGACATGAAATAAAACGTGTAGCAAACACCTCCTCATGTCATTACTTAGAAATTCTTCCTGATAAACAGCACTTGTGGTGCCATATTTTAATATCAAAATAGCTTCACAGGAATATTATCGGTGTCTTTTATCATCTAAATAATTTAGTTGCATCCCATACAGAGAATCCTTTAGGTTTTTAATTTTAAATACACTCTTCCCATGTGTTTGTCCACTGTGGATTTTTATTTGTATGTTTTGTTTTGGTTGGTTTTTTGTTCCCTTTAAGGGTGTTATGGTATTTTAAATGCAAGATTTTCATCAAAATCTTTCTAATAGCTTCTGCTGAAGAGTGAGGCAGACTGCATTAGGCTGATGGGAGCTCCATTCCTGTCAGTGGAAGCTTTTACTATTTCAAAACCAAGGTTACTGTTTCAAATCCAGTCTTTCTGACCACTACAGCTCACCAGTATGGGGTTTTGGTCAAGGCCTGAAAGAAACCATGGGCACAGAGAATTTGGGAGATCATTATAATCCTACTAAAACTAGAATTTTTACATTGGTTACCCTGCATATTCCTCCACTCCTTGGTATCTGGTTTTTTCATGCTGTATATGACTGGGCAGAGGGAAGATCTCTTTATGGCCATGTTAATGCTGAAATTTGCTATTTCTCAGGAGGTCCATGAAAGAAAGCTGAAAAACTACCCTGTGCACCACCAAAGAAGGAATGTGGTATTGAGAAAGATTCCCTGGGTTATTAAATACAATCTTTTCCTTTCATACTCAATTAGCCATGTCTCTAAAGAGCTTTTATTCAAAATATAGGATGAGAGAAAAGAACTGGGAGATCAGAGGGAGATAGAATTGCTGTTAAGAGTAATTTCTATATTTTTTTTTAAGTGTTAGTTATTGGCAGCTGATAAAGTTTAGTGGTGGTGGGTCTGGTCATCTGATGGGGGTTACCTTGTCCACTACAAAGGTCCAAACCAAATGAGACCAACCAGATCCTGGGTACGTTAGAAATAAATCCACCACCAAAAACATCCCATGTGTATCATTATAAAATCACCTGTCAAGGTGCTGCATTCAGCTTCTAATAGGCAGAACAGAGCTTAGCAATTAATGTCACTATCTGTTATTTTCTTTGTAAATCATGTGTTTTATTTCTCAAATAGGCCCCCCTATGCACTAATCTATTTCAGTAATAACTAAATCCCTTCTCATTGGGATAAAGTTCAATTCAATTGCTTTGAGTGTGAAGAAATGTCATGAGTGTGTCCTGAATCCTGGGAGAGAAGCAAGACAAGATGCTTCCATCACGAGTTCTCCTAAAGCCAGAGCTGGCCTTGGAAGTGAAACTGGTGCCCTTTATGAAAAAGACATGAGAGGCTTTGACAAGGGTCATGTTCACCGGGATTAAATTAGTTCACTGAAGTGTAGTTTAATTTCTTCCTTTAAGCTGTCTCTACTATGAATATACATCTCCAAATGCAAAGCTACCTTATTCCTCTTCCTGACAAAATAAATAGGAATTTTGCCATTCTATTCCATAATATGAGTGTGTTTTTCATTTGTCTATGGAATGCTTTGCTATGTGGAGAAAGGGCAGAGCTCAGCTAAGAAGTCATCATGTACAAAGGTACAGAGTGCACTGCAGTCAATAAAAATGTTTCAAACTCAGTATTTGCAGTTTTAAGGTTTAAAAATACCTCCTTACAATTTTGTCCCTCCTTGCTTTCTCTTCACCCCTCAAAAAGGATGTGTTCTAACGACCCTGCCTCCTGAGATGCCAGATTTTCATTTGGATAAGTGAATTTCTAGGAACATGCATGGTTTAAGACACAGCCAATTGCCTCTTGATTGGCTTGTTCAAAATCTGTCAAGATCGAGTTCCTGATTAAGATGGGAGGTAAGTCTAAAAATGGATAATTTTAACCCATGATGATTGAGCTTAAGGACATAATCAGAACATGTTCTGTGTCTATTTCATCTCGGTACATGGTGGAATCTGAATTGAATGGCAGTTCAAATTTCAGAGAAAGTGGAAAAAGTGCAGCAAATCAGAAGGAACAATCAAAGACAAAGTGAGGATATAATTTATTTCTGAACAAAAGTAGGAATAACTATTATCTCCCACATGTATTGAAATTCCATCTATGTTAGATCTTCATCTAGTTGCCAGAGGATCTCTTTATTTTTCACTTTAAAACTGGCAGATTGTGACAATGTTCTTGTACTTGAAAGACACTCTGCTGTTTTGCTCTGCATACACTGCCTCACACCTCAGATGATTTTAGAAACTGAAACTATGGCAAACCACATGTCAGTTTTCTCCCTAAATTTCTCACAGGGCCTGCCTATTTCTGAAAACCTTTCTCACTGTGCCATGGGATAATTGGCAATCAGCTCATTATGAAATCTCTCGTGGTTATGAACAGAAGGAGTTAAATAGACAAAATGCACATTTCTGCTGCAATCCAATAGCACTTATTTCATCATATGGGTACTCGGATTTTTGTCTGAGGAACAGGAGGGGTTTGTCTTTTGAAAGCTGTGATGTATGGTCACAATAGGTGTATCCTCTCAGCATTCTTTCAGGATGGTACTTTCTTACTGACTTTGTCAATTGCCTGGAGGTTTGGATGTAGATCATGCATTGAAAGCTCTGCCAGGCATTTTCTTCCTGTTCCATTCAGATCAGCAAGCCTTGTGATGATGATTAAAGCCCACATTGTGTGTAGTGCTGATTTTTGCACACAGTTATTCTAGTGCTAAGATTATCTATAATAATGCTTGCAAAATTAAGTAATTTTTTTCTTCTACTGGAGAGCCTAGAACTGGATTGTATGACCTGAACCATAAAAATGCTGTCGAGGCCAAGGCAGGAGCAGAATCACAGAATGGTTTGGCTTGGAAGGAACCTCAAAGCCCATCTTGTTCCAACCCCCTGTCCTGGGCAGGGACACCTTCCACTATCCCAGGTTGCTCCAAGTGATTTATTCTGCTGCCCAGTCTGGTCTAATCTGCTGCTCTGAAAGTGGGAGGTAGGACCAGAGAGCTAAAAACAGCCTTGCTGCACTGTGAAAACATGGCAAATAAATAATTTAAGACTTCTTCACACACATTTCTCCCTCTCTTCAAGCACAGCACCAGTTGTAACCCGATTAAACTCAACAGTTCACAGGTGCTCACTGGAACTGGTTATACATAAACCCCCTTTTCACTTCAGGCTTCCTTAATATTTTCATTGCTATTTAAGTTTCATGCAGTAAGAAAACAAAATAATAGGAGAAATCCCATGGACTAAAGGCTGAAGTGCAAATGAAGAAATGCCTCCAGATAGAGCTTGGGGTTAATTATAATTATAATTATAAGGCATCTCTGCACATTACCCTCTAACTCTTGCTGCACTACCCTACAACTCTTAAAATTTAAGAAATCTTATATTTTATTCAGCTTGAAGACTTACTTAAGTAGAACTTGTATTGGTTAAGTTACATATAAATATATATACATCTTATGGTAATACAAAATATTTGTTTGTCAAATAGTAGCTTTCTCCTGATCTGGCTGTGACTCCTTTCCTGTCATTCCACTCTCCCATTCTCTTACTTATTGAAGGAAACCCACACTGTTCTGTGGATGCTTCTTTGCTTGCAGCTTTTATTGCTCCGATGGCTCTGTGTCCATTTCTTGGGGAGCTGCTTGCTCCCTGGATTTGTAAACTCACACATTGAATGTTTCCCCTCATGTGGATGTGGTATCACCTGCTGGCTGATGATGTGATCAGCTTTAGAGTGCAGCAGTGTGGAGTCAGCAAACCATCACGGGATGGTTTTGAATACCATATCCTCCTGGAGAACCTTTCCATCCAGCTTATCTTAGGAGCCGATACACTTGGGAATTAATTTTCCATTTTCAGTGACTGGAAGGGGATAATCAATTATCCTGTTGTGGATACACAGGACAAAACCTAAATATTAATTTTTTAAAATCTGTTTTTAAAAATCCATTTTTCAGGGTTGACCTAAGTTTAGACATTAGAAATTTTGTTATCTAGAAAAATATTTATTTATTGGATTGTATTTTTTTCCATGTAGCCTAGGCATTTGTTTCCAAATGACTGAATTCCCTGTTTGTAAGGAGCCCATAATTGTGTGGTTTGTACTAGATGGCTTTTGACAGATTCAGACAGAATCCAAGCCTTTGAGATAATCTTTTATCATTTAACCTTGAGTCTTTGGAACCATTACAGGATTCTTTCATTGGGAGAAATGATTCAGTTAATGTAGAAAGGTCAGTCTAGATGATTATTTTCCTTCTTTAAATTTACAAAGATATAGAATTAGCTGCCCTGTGTATCTCACTAGCCATTGAATCACTGATTGAAATTATAAAAGTAAGGAGAATTTAGGGGCTTTGTTATCCAAGTTATTTTGTGTACATTAGGAGTTTACATACTCCACAATGAGAACCCTGAGCTGGTACCAGAACACAGAATAAGCACAGATGACAGCATATGAAGAGTATGAAACTTCCAGCCTTTTGTTTCTGTATGCAATTTTGATTCAGGTTTGTAAATCAAATGTTACCATCTTGAATCTTACTCTACTGTTTATTTCATACTGTTTCCATTGTCACATAGAGGACTGTGCTGTTTATCTTCCTTACAAAGAAGGAAAACTGTGCTTTAGAATTTCTGAAAAGATACACTTTTCACAAATATGTTAAGTTCACTGAGAAGAGAATGGGGGAAGGAGAAGTAACAAATTAAGAAAACATTTTAGAATAGATTTTCAGATCTAGGTGCTTTTTCTTGACAGCATAGACATTTCACAAGAAGCTTTCTTTTGAAGAAAACAGTGCTTTTTGTTGTTGATGTGATGATGTTTGTTGTGTTGATGATTTTGTTATGTTATCTAGATAACAAACCAGAATCTGTTATAAATTCTATATTTATAAGAATCCTCAAAAACAACACAAAACCCTTTAAAAAATTGATACATTCACTTCAGACAGAGCTTTCCCAGCAGGGGATGGGAGGGAATTTTTCTCCTTCACTCAGCACTGGGGAGGTGCACCTGGATTTCTGTGTCCATGCTGGGCTTCCCAGAACAAGGGAGACATGGACATACTGCAGTGAATCCAAGGAAGTTCCTCGAGGATGATTAAAGGATGGTTAAATGTCACCACACATAAAAACCTACCAGAACTGTTCATTGGAGAATAATCTGAAAGACTGAAACATCACTTTCAGGTTTGTTCCTCATGATGAGTACATGTTCTACTGCCTTTGCAGGATTTCCAAACAAACCATTTTTTCATCAGGTACGTAGCCACCACTGGATTTGGAATGAAAAGGCCCATTTTTGTACACAATATATCAGTCCTTGTAAATTGACTTGCTGTAGGGGAAGGGAGCAGTGCTGCTCAGTAGCTGAAGGCATGGCCAGCAGGCATCACTGTTTAAATAATTGTAGCCTTGAGCCTCGTTTTGCATCAGCTGAGCAATTACCCTTCCTTCTGCCTTCTCCAGGTTCAGAAAAGTCTAAACAGTGGTGAGCAGAGATTTTCTGTAAGATGATCCTGTTTTGGGTTTTTTTTATAACATTGTGTGGAGGGCAGAAGTTATAGCTCTGCAAACTGGCTCCATAAAGTCCAGATGTTGGATCTATAACTTGTGTTGAATACTTAAAATCTGTTTGGGTTTTGTTCTCCAGGTGAAAATAAAACAGCAACAAATTTGACCATGGAACTGATGCAGAAATTTCCACTGGGGATAGGAGTTTTACCACTGCAAAAATGAGCATAATCAAGCAATTCACTGATGAGGGTCACTGATGCAGAGCAGGGTAATTCTCAAGTATCAATTTGCAGAGGAGTTTGTCCTTATTTTCATTTAAGTTTAACCCCTACCTGCTGGATTTAAGTCAGTTAATGGACCAAGAGGGACATTCTGTATTTGTAAGATCCCTCTCTGTAGAACTTCAATCGCTCCCTTTGGAATTCTGAAACTCATAGTGATCTCTCACACAGACACTGCTGCATTTGCCCTTTGCTTCTTTCCTTTTTTACACTTTTTTAAGTTTTATTTATGGTTTCAGATGTAAGCAGGGGTACTACTCAAGATGTGACCACTCTCAGAAGCTACACAGTGGCTTTAAGGTATTTCCTCTTTGATTTTCTATTTCACTCCCAATAACCCCATATCATTTTGCTTTTTGGCTTACATCCACTTATTAATATTTTCTCAGAGTTATCTCAAGTGATTCTGAGATGTTTCTCCAGTCTTCTTATCAACATCTAATGTAATTTTTTATTTTCCTGTCACTGACACCCATGACCTCCTTCAGCTGCTGTTACAGCCAAGTCTCTCTTTACTTCTTTGGGTAAATTTGAATAATCAGTAACATTTCTCAGCTCACTTTCTGTATCTTTTCAATCTTACCTATGCTGTCAACTTCCCTTCATTGTAAAAATTTTGATTATTTCCTACCTTTTCCCCCATTCACTAATCACTAGTTAATCCATGGGACAACTTTTCTTTTTATCCTGTGACAATGAAACTTCTTTTGAAGAGAAGTGTTTTCAAAAGCTCTTTGAAAATCCAGGTTTAGTATTTATATATGAGTTTGAGAAGTGTACTCCTAAAGGACATGTTTTACGTATGAAAAAGTCACTTTCATGTCTTTTTATTTTTTGTGGCTGTGATTACTTCTTTATGCTTTGTTTGACATTTTGATAATATTTCTATGAAACATCATGAAAATTATAATGTCTGAGGAATAAAATTTCATTAATGTTCGATGCAATATAAGAAAGTAATTCATTATTCAAGATAATTTCACAGGGACCATTTTTGTGATCTTAATCATATATTTTATTAAACCTATGGTTATAATACTTTCTCTAATCTTTATGTAATATTCCATCAAAATTTAAGAAGATATTTCCTGAGTGTTTCATGAACTATTTCATAATTATTTTTATGATTTTTTTTTTTAACTCTACAGAATTTCACTTCTATGTTTGGAAATATACCTGTATAGCACACTTTATTTGAAGCATTCATAAGAACATAACTGATCACATTTCAGTAAAAGTACTAATATTTAATGTAAATTACTCTCTCTCCCTCAATCTTTATCTCTACCACTGGGAACTGGGCAGAATGGGGCTGAGAAAATGCTTTGCATACTGAGTGTTAAATTTGCCTTCTGGGGCAATGGCAGCTGGGACTTGCAGAGGAAAAGTAAAACTGTCTAGACCTTTCTTATGGTGGCAGAGGAAATCCCTGAACAGCAGGAACAAAGAAAAAGACCTTTTTTTTTTAATGAATCTTAAGAGATAACTAGAAGTTACTTTGGCTGCCAGTTACCAAAATGGTCCCTAATGAGATCCTACCAGGATGTAGCTTATCTATTTGATGAACTTGGAGATCTTTTCCAGCCTTAATGATTCTATGATTCTGTGCTGGAAAAGAAACCAAGGATCATTTTTTTCCTTCACCTTTCCCACAGACAAATATGTGAAATAAATGCTGTCAGCAGCAGAGGGTTTAGTGGTCTCAGGTTCTTGCCTCATTTGTGGTCTGTTGTATTGTACTTTCACATGTGTTCAAGCTTTCCCTCTGAAATATTTCCCCTGAAGAGTTTTACCTGCTGCTAAAAGGCCAAACTTTGTGCTGGACAAAATGCCTACATCAATGTCCTCAAAACACACACGTTGAACAGTGTGATAAAATGCTATAAAATGTGCCCCACACAGGGACATGATGCAGCAGTCTGAAATGTACCTGATCACATGCAAAGATAAAATACCATGGATGACATCTCACACAGTTCTGTGATACTTTGAACAGCATTTCAAAGAGAAATTCTATGGAACCTGTTACCTGAAGGAAAACACTGATCAAATGACAAGGGAAATTTGGATGCTGTCTATTTTTTGCAGTATTGCAGTAGGAGTGTTTCTGGTTAAGCTTTTATCACTGGAATTTGCAGAGACAATGGGCAACAGGCAGCAGAACCACAGAACGGTCTGGATTGGAAAGGACATTTATTTTTTCCACATTTTGTCACTCCAAGGTTTACCTGACATAAGGCAGATTTTTAGCTGAAGCCATTGGAGCTAAGTTCTGGTCCTATCAGCTTTGAGAACCATTGTTTCCATTGTTACCCATATGGATGGAAGTATAATGAAGAATAAAAATTCCATGTTTCTTCTTCTCCAGGACTCTAACAGAGCCTTATTCCTGAAGGCAATGAATTTGTGTTCGTTAACAACTTCTCATATCTCATCTAACAGCCTGAGAAAACACCTCAGGAGGTCTGGGAAATATCACAAAGTGCTTGAAGCTGATATTTCCACAATGTTATCAAGCCCCTGGCTGACTTACCCACTGACAAGAGAAACTCTTCTGACTGAATGAATATCAGAACCTACTTCAGGGTGATCTGAAGAGCTCTCTAACCCCCTCTGAGAGTACTACCAGGAGACACTACATGTAGTAATCACCCAGCCCACACGTTGCTCCCACACAGAGATTCCTGGATTCAGGCATTTCAAACAGCAAGTTGAATCCTGCTACTAAATTTTGTAAAGCTGTCACACAACTCTGCTGCCTAAAACGAGGTTTAACTGCAATTGAGTGACACTGTGCCCATCTAAGACGAGCTGGCAAATATGACACTGATATTTTATAGGACTTTTCTCAGCCATTGGTTGAATTTCATAAAGATGAAAGAGAAATCCAAGTCCCAAATTCTGTTGCCTACTTAATGACTGGGCCATTGAAGACTTTTCAGGGAGTCTGAGGTTTTCTCTGTCTTTCTGGAGTGGCACCTGATGCCACTAAGCACTTTAATTTAAATTACTGTTCACTGAACCATTGTGACATTTTTCTTTGGCTAGGTATGTTCAGTTTTTAATAATTATGTAGGCTCCCAAATCCTGATTTCTGAAAATTTCATGCTGATCCAGGGAAAACAAGATATTGAGAGCGTGTCCAGAGCAACAAGTAAAACACTGTCACACACTTTCATAGCACTCACAGAAGACATACACCTTGCTAAACCATGTAATTATTATTCCCATTTTGGAAGTAGTCACATATAAAGTCTACCTGTTGCTTTTTGAATGAATCATTTTTGGAAGTAGAATAGGTTTTGTTTTCCCCTTAAGCTACTCAAAACAGACTTGACTGAAAAAAAAAAATAAAAAAAATTAAATCCACACCTCCTGAGATGTAGACAGTAGGAATTTATAAAACATGAACATGCCATCCACTGTGAAGCTAAGAAAGAGAGGTGTGTTTAATTTTGGAACTGATTATTAACTCAGTATCTGTCCTTTTTGCTTGTCATACTTAATCAAAAATATCTCCCTAGCCCTCAATTCATGCACTGACAGCTTATTCCACTATATTTTAGCACATGCTACTGTGATTCTTTTACATGAAAGATTGCTAAGATGTGTTTAAGGTGAATCATCTTAGTTTCATGTTTCCATGTCAGAATGTCAGGGCAGCAGTGGCTGCTCAGATCTGTTCCTGTTTTGCTTTCATCATCCACCATCCCAGACTCCTTCAATACAAGCAGCAGGCTTTAATTTGAAACAGGCTGGTGAGACAGACAGATTCTGGCATTTTTGGAATGAATATTTATAGCCTTCCACTAGGCTGTGAGTCACCCCTGCAAAACAGAAATCTCTGGTTTGGAATAAGTCCCTCAGCACAGGGAGAAAAGTGCCAGTTTGGGAGTGAGGGATGGGATGTTGTCATCTCATGGCTCGTGGGCCAGTGCTGCTCACAGTCACAGGGCTGCCAGAGATTCTGTTTTTAAAGAAAAGAAAAGCCACTGAGAGGCATCAAAATACTTCTTTCAGGATAGTTTTGCTCACTGTCAGTGCCCATAAGCCCAGGGAAGTTGGGTATCGTTTCCAAAGGATTTCCTGGAGGCTGAGGAAACTTGACCAGCTTCATGGAAATGTCCACAATTGTAAAGGCTTTAATGGGCTTCAAATTCATCCTGGCTGTGTTTAAAATTCATCATAAATGTCCTTCCTATCCCTCCTCATAGTCCTCTGGCAAGGACTTTGCCTCAGGACTCTTCACACTGGGATATTTGTAGTATTTCTTATTTTATATCATTGAAACTTGATGTTACTCCTGTTGCTTATAAAAACCTACATTTTGTCTGGTCCTTATAGGGCCAGGGAAGAGGAGGACTCATCAGCTTGCTGGTCATTAAACCTTAAATTTCATATTTCAAATTCTCTGTGAGAGTATTTCCTCAGAGACTGCAGTTTGGGGATTACAGAGAAAATGCTGGGGTGACCTATGTGCTGTATCTTGGTAAAGGAACTTCCCTGCATCTCCCCAATGTCTGCCACTCAATCATGCAACTGCAAAATTCCCCAGCTTGAAGATGAGTTTTGGTCTGAGTATTTCCAGAAATTTCAAAAATTCCTTTGGAAGGAGCAGAAATAAGATTATGAACTTGAAGAAAAAGCTTTCTTAATCTGCCTTCTAAACTGAAATCATCACCTAAATGGAGCTGTGAGGATCACAGAGTGAAATGTAACAAAAAAATAGATCACCAATCAATATTAATTCCTCTCAGGTAAGACCTTTTATTGTGTAATTTATTTTCTGCATGCAGAAAATGTAATTCCATCAGTAAAAATAATAAAATGTTCAAAGAATATATTCCTTCTGTACTGTTCTCTAAAAGAAAAGAAAACAAAAGTTATTAAAAATATTAATAACAATAATAGACTCTCAAATAAATTCATGTCCAGAAAAATAAATTTGATAAAAGAGTAAGCTACATACTTGCCATCTAAACAATTGCAGTGCTGCAGTCAGCGAACAGGGAACAAAAGCAGTGTTTTCTTCAAAAAACCATAAATGTAACTTAAATTTAATAAGCTCTTGTTTAATTTATTGGATTAATTTAAAAATACACCTCATAATGTCTTTAGCCTCTGAGAAGTTTCAGATGATTCTAATGCTTAAAAGGCCAGATGCTGCAGTGTGTGGTGTATGTTCAGGCATAGTTGGTCTTACCAGATGAAGAAATAACATCCTTAAAAGGGTTTTGTGCCTCAGAAATGCTCACACGGGTAATTTGCCTGACATTTTAAAAATTTAATTTAGAGTTCTTAAGAAAGAGACATAATCATCAAAAGCAGCTCACTTTCCATCCACAGAAATTCCTTAATGGTTCAAAATACGTGCGTACTCTGAAAAATTGCTTGACTCACAACCATGAACTTTTAACACAATTAATTTAATTTGTAAATTGAACAATATGCATCATTAATGACTCACAATTTCCAATTTGCTGAACGGTTTCTGCCTCATCTCTCAGGCATTTCGGTCAAGCCATTTTCTGCAGCTTTATCTTGCCTTTAGGTTCTGTGTAAATTTCCCACCTTAACTCTGTCCTGTCCTGTTTGGAATTTGCTGCTGGACACTGTTGGTGAAGAGAGGGGCCTTCTGAAGAGCTGTTCACACAGAATGAGGAGCCCTGCCTTCTGCTCCCTCCTTGTGAAGAAAGATCTTACCTGGAAAATTGCTCCTGGGCTTCATCATCTGACTGTGTAAAGGCATTTGCAAACAAATGGGTTTTTTGGGGTTTTTTTACTGAAGACAAGTCCACTATTTAGTTTTTCCATTGTACAATAATCTGTGTCCTGCTGTCTGTCTTTTCCTTCTACTGATGACAGCAGGACCTTATTGAGAAAAAATAACTGACCTCTTCCAAAGGGTAACAAGAACCTTGAAAATTTACCTACATAAAGTACACCAAATTTTAACTGAAACCTTCATATTCATACCAGGCATACAGACTGGTGGCCTGCTCCACCACTGATTTATCACTGCTTTTGGCATTCATGTTTGAACAATGCCTTTGAATCAGAGAATCACGGAATCACTGAGGTTGGAAAAGACAGCTCTAAGATCATTGAATCCAACCCTTCCCCCAGCTCTGCCAGGGCCACCACTAAACCCTGTCCCTGAGTGCAACAGCCACATGGCTTTCAAATCCCTCCTGGGGTGGTGACTCCAGTGCTTCCCTGGGCAAGCTTTTCCAGTGCTTGCTAAGCATTTCTGTGAATTTTTCCCCAATATCCAATCTAAACGTTCCCTGGGGTAGTTTGAAGCCATTTCCTCTTGTCCTATTACCTGTTACCTGGGAGAAAAGCCCAACCCCTACCTGTCTACAACCTCCCTCCAGGAACTTGTAAAGAGTGAGAAGGTCTCCTCTGAGCCTCCTTTTATTCAGGCTGCACAATCCCAGCTCCCTCACAGCAGGATGTAAAAGAGACCTGTGAGATTTTTACCAGCCTGACAATACAAAAAGTCCATGAAAACAAGGGAATCAAATTGCTGATTTCTAAGGAATTTGGCCAATATTGCCTAAATCTGAGAGGCATTTCTGTCAGGTAAGAAAGGCGGGTGGAGGAGTTTTTGGTGTGATCATGCTGCAGTGAACCTCTTTGGGGGTTTTCTTCTTCAAGGGTTGTGCCAAATCATGAGAATGATAAAACTGCCCTTGGAAAAATGAATCAGCACTAGGACAGTAAGTTCTGGCTACCTTTCCATTTGAAGTTTTGTCTGGGAGTGGATGTTGTACCATGGTTTGGGATTTTTCAACAAGATGTGGCAGATGGTGTGACATGCCTGGGAGATTGTGATGACTGAGATCCCTTATTTATGAGGCAGCTTGTGTTGAAAGCCATGTGCCCATTCTGAAACCCAGGAGAAGATGAACAGAAGAGCTTTCCATTCAACATTGATGTAAGGCATACTGGATCAAATAATTCAGCTCTTCAGCATTTCAGGGTGATGGACCAACAGGATAAATTATTCCCCCAGAGTTTTAACAACTTTATTTTTCTTTCCACAGGTCTCTGAACTAATAAATATAAATAGTGTATCTATCAATAGGGTGATATTTATTTTCATAGTCTTATAGCCTTAATATCACTAGACACAACCCAAAACCTGGTAATTTCTGTCTCTACTTGAACATCATTAAGTACTTTATAGGATGGAGTTGTGTGGTGGCATTGATCTGTGTGCTTAACCACCATGAGAGAGACAATATAACATTTGCCTTTTATATTTTACTTAACACGTAAATTTTATGTAAAAAGGCATGGTAAGGAAGAATTCAACAGACCATTTAAAAGGCAGCAGGATTTGCTGAAAACTGTGCACAGCTGAAGATAACTGCCTGAGTAAATCAACCCCGTCTCCTTAGAAAGAGCCCACACAAGGAAATGAAATGCACCTGAGTAGGAAACCCATGTAGGGATTGAGGGTTTGACCACAGGTAAGTGGCAGCTAATAACATCAGGGAATGAAATGTGGAAATTAAAAATAATCTTTATTTGGACATGATTTCTTTCCACTAAAATCACGTATTTTAAATTACAAAACGGTTCTTAGATATTTGATGTAGTAAGAACTCAATTTCAGTAATATTTAAACACATATTTCAAAATTTTTAAAAACAAGCAACAAGTTTTGAACTTGCTTCAAAACACAAGAAAAAAAAACCCTAAAACCCTATTTTTTAAAATCCTAAATGTTGTAACAGTTCATGGCCATCACAGCTTTCTTTACTATGATAGTCTAGTGTTGATTTGTTCTGTTCAGTTTCAAAGAAATTATTTTCCATGCAGGGATTGACAAAGAGAGATTCTGTAGAGAAATTAATTGGGATATTTGTGCAATATTATTATCAACAAAACAAGCAAGAGTATTTTGAGTTGCAGTTATATTTGATTTACTGATCAGATATTTTGAATTTTGAATTATATCAATTTTAGCATTTGAATGTGAATTGCATAAGGTGCATATGTTGTAAAAAAATGAGAGTATATGGATATTGAAATAAAATATGTTTGAAGTAATTGCTTGTGGTAAACTTTACTAAATGTTAATCAGATGTCAATTGACTGGACTAAATAGCTTGGATCTATATCAAGAAGAAAGAATTATGAAGGGAATAGGTAGGAAATTAATCCACCTTTGGTTCCTACATTTTTGCCTGCAAATGCCTGTTCACTGTATTGAAAAGAAAGGGAAAATTGCTTCCAATTGAAAGACAGGGGGGTTAGATGGGATATTGAGAATAAATTGTGAGGGTGGGGAGGCCCTGGCACAGGGTGCCCAGAGAAGCTGTGGCTGCCCCTGGATCCCTGGAAGTGTCCAAGGCCAGGCTGGATGGAACTTGGAGCAGCCTGGGGTAGTGGAAGGTGTCCCTGCCATGGCAGGGGGTGGGACAAGATGGGCTTTAAGGTCTCTTCCAACCCAAACCATTCCATGATTTCTCAATTACGCAGAAATGAGAGTCACTGCTGCTTTGACATCACCTTGCTTTAGGTAAGGTGAACCATTGTAATGTTCTTTTATCTCACTGTAGTTATTTGCCCTAAGCCTCTCTCAAGCAAAGGTAAGGACACAATAGGAGCTAGAGGGTCTATTTCACTCAACTTCTATATCACTTTCCAGTAGATAAAACCTTCTTGTGGGAGGTGACAGAACTTCTCAGTCCTCCATAATGTGAAATCCTTCACATTGGAAGTTTAACCAAAATGGATGTGCTGATGAAAGCTCACTGAAGCTTTTGCCCAAAATCTTTGGGGAAAGTTCTAATTTTGCTGTTTTGTTTTGATTTTTTTTAATGTATCACATTAACTCTTCCATCTGTGTAGAGGAATATGATCACTGGTTTGCAAATAGGAAGAGAATATGATAGAGCTAACATCCTAACAATTCAGCAGAAGAAATCTGTGTGTATTTTTCCACTTCTCTCATGGCTATACAATAATTCAGAAGCACTGAAACTAATTGCCTACCTTTTTTGATGTGAAAACATGTTATGTTTGGGTCTTAATTCAAGGCAGGATACTTCCCTGTCAGTCTCTGCCACTGCAGTTCTGAAAAAAGCTCTCTTGCGTTGGCTAAATTAATTTAAGATTGTTTCTACTTGTAAAAAATCCACTTAATTTTCTAATTATCCTACCCCGATGTGTCAAAATGATAATGTCACTACATATCAGTGAAAAGGTCAGAGGAAAAAAATAATTGCAGCTGGTACTGGGAGAAGACTGTAATTGGTTTAAATTACATGGAAACCAAGGTTTGGTGGTTTTTGGGGTTTTTTTACTGAAGAGAGGTCCACATTTGTGTC
Source organism: Cyanistes caeruleus (assembly GCF_971803275.1). NCBI lineage: Eukaryota > Metazoa > Chordata > Aves > Passeriformes > Paridae > Cyanistes > Cyanistes caeruleus. The sequence goes on from NC_141705.1 coordinate 4,593,273, forward strand.
CTGCTGTCTGTCTTTTCCTTCTACTGCTGACAGCAGGACCTTATTGAGAAAAAATAACTGACCTCTTCCAAAGGATACTAAGGATCTTGGAAATGTACTCTGAAAACCCCCAAGTGTAATGTTCTTTTTAAAAAAAAAAACTTTTTCAGAATTCTAGAGCAGAGCTACAACTCTCATTAGCATATTCTATAGAGTAGTTGGGGTGAGAGAGATAATCTGATAATCTGTTTTGTTCCACTCAGTTGGACTTCAGTATATATATATATAAATATATACTATATATATATATATATATATATATATATATATTTATATATATATATATATATATATATATAAATATATACACACACACATATATACATCTGTGTCGATAGAGAGAACTGTATTTGTGTGTACATCAATATGTTTTAAGTCAAATTTTAGATTATTTCAATATCTGCTATCTCTTGACAGCTCACAGATATTCATTCTACTTTGCTTCTCTACAGCTTTGAAATCCTTGTTTATGAATTCCATGCACAGTGCCCTGCTGGAATCTTAGTCCATAATACTTCTGTTAAGTTTGGAATAGCTTGAACAACAGCAAGGCACAGCAGATTGTGTTATTTATTCTCACTATTTGTTGTCGTTTCAGCCCATTAAAGAAATATTCCCCATGTCCTACAGGACATATGAATTCTGTTGGAAACATATTTTATTGTGAAATACAAGAATATATATTGAGCTTCTAATGTAGGCTCATGCTAATGAGAAAAGAGAGATTGGTAAATAGAAATTGTGCAACTCAGATCAAAAATTTATGGTTAAAATACATCTTGAAAATATAAAAATATATGAAAAACAGGTGTTGTTCTTCTGTTGTCATATATAAATAAGAACTATATAGTCATTTTATACAGGACTTCTCTTAAATTATTAGCACAATTTGTATTTGAAATTTGAGGTCTTTATTAATTCAGCAACAGTTAATACATCTGCACTTTCAAGACTGTGGGGAAAGAAAGCTCTTACCTCACACTTCTATGAAATTGGAATTGAATGGACTGTGCTAAAATTAAATCAAGGAGAGAAATAAAAAAACAACATCAAGTCACATTGAAATCTGCTATGTCTCACTTGACTAATCATACAGCAGAGAATCATTCCCAGGCTGTGTTGTCATCAAATTTTATCTACCTTACATGACTTTTTAATACCCTTTATCAAACCTGGTCTAAATTTCAGCTGAAGAGTTGTGTTTACTGTAATTTCAGCTTCTTGTTGAGAGTTTCCACATTTCAGCAGAGAAAGATGAAAAGTAGCCCTTTCTTTCACCACCTGCAAAAAAGAAAACAATGAGTTCTGAGTGAAATTTGCAATCCTGACCTGGTTTAAATTCTGGGGCTGCCAACTGGACACATGTAAAGGAAGGAAAATCACCCAATTTTAGTCAATAATCCACTGTTTTAGGCACTCCAAGAAGAGCTAGGGCAAGGAAATTCAATTTTCTTCTCTACCTGTGGAGATTCAATTGTAGATCTCTCATTACTCACACGTGCATCCCAGTTAACCTGTGATATTTGATTATGCCTTTCTCTGGAGTTATCCCTCCGACAGCGTTCCACTTACTATCGTGGTGCTTACATATTCACTGGAATTAGGTCTCAAATCCTGGCACTCTAGATTAGTTCCTAATCCCTAATTTATGGAGTTATTTTCCCTTGTTCTCTCACAGTGGCTTAATAAATGGCATTGACTGGGAAGACTGCGAGTGCCTTTAAATAAAATATGCTTTGCTATATGAACAAAGCACTCTCAGCATGATGAGAATATTAAACCTTGATCCCCCCTTCCTACATGAGAGTCTGAATGATGGGGCTCTGCAGCACAAGGTAGTGAGACAGAATTACTTCATTTGCCATGGTGGGACAAGTGCCTACGACAAGCCCTGCATTGTTTTACTGGAGAGCTACAAACATCCAAGCATAAAAGAACCCTCTACAATTTTATGTGAGAATAATTAACCACTGAAAGAATCTGCCTGGAGATATGGCTGATTTCTTGTCATGTGAGACTCTGAAATAATGCTTCAATAGACTTTGAAAAGAAATTGTTGTGTCATTTTTTATTTATGTCTTATTTGAACAACTAGTTTTAGATTTTATTCAAGAGTCAGTAGGTGAAATTTGAAGTCTCCTAAGATGCAAGGCAACAGATGATATTCATCCCTTCTGTGCCTAAAATCTATTCATATTTTTTAAATGTTTCCTTGTGATTTTTATTTCCTTTTATTTATTGTCCACTCTTTTTGTCCCGTGCTTCATAATTCTGAAAACAACCCCTGCATTTTAATTCAGTGAAATACGTATCTAAGGTCACCTAATTTACACTTGTAATTAACATTTCAATGTTTGTTAACATAATGGTACTTAGAGCATTGGAAATTGTAAACTATTAATCTTAACACAAGTTTCTGTATTTGATTAAAATATTCTGCTAAGCATTTTGGCATAATACTAACCAAGAGAATGAAAAGGTCAAAACATTATTTTACTGGTTGGTTCTTTAGAAGGCTGGAGCAATAAGTTAAAATTAGGAGTCTTTCAAAAGACTTGGAAGGAAATCAAAATTCCATAAAGCTGTTTTGCCATTAATAGATGAATTCATTTTCACTAAAGCACATACTAATGGGAAATACAAACAGATTATATTTTACATTTAGATTTTTAAGTAATATTCCACATGAAGTAAATATATCCACTTATGTGCTGGCCCCCTAGGGGTGAGGTAGACTCTGCACTCTCCACAACAGCAGCCACAGAGGTGTTTCCTTTTTCAAAATATTATAATTACTTTCCAACACAGAAAGGCCATTCAAAGGAAGCAGTGACATTGGATTCACATAAAGCTTATCATGGAATCAACTCCCTTGCAAGAAAGTCAAAATGTTGCACAAACACTTGTCCAATCAAGCTTTGAGATATCTCAATGGACAACTATTTTTATATTTTATATTTTATAGATTTTATGTCATGAAGAAAAAGATTTTCCTCATATTTAACTGAAATTTCCTACATTTCAATTGATATCTGTTGTCCCTTGTATTTTCCCTGTGCTCATCCAACAGTCTCCATATTCTCCTTTCAGGCAGCTGAGGACAGCAATATGATCTCTTGTTTGTCTTCAATTGCTAAAGCAAAATAAACCAAATTCTGTCAAACTCTTCTACTCTGTCCTCCAGAGCAAAGTGCAGAGTATCTTTTTTTACAGGGCTACAGGTCTCACATCTCCAAGTCACTGCAGATGTAATTAGAGAATTAGAATGGCTGCTGTTCTGGAAGAATCTCAAGAGATATTCACCCATGCACATGCCATAGGAAAGGGAAGAAAATTTGAATTTCTGCCTCACCATGATGAACTGAGTGTTCTGAATGCACATTAATGAATTCTGGTCAGTCTTCTGAGGCTGTTAATAAGGGGCTATTGCAGTCTTGGATAGATCTGTGAGAGTACGTGCCAAATTCTGCAGGTAATGGCTGTGCTAAGTTACTGTCAAACTAGTGGCAATAGCTGGTCACTAAATCTTAACTGGGCATTTACTGCAGCTGAAACAAGTCAGGAATACTGAATTTTTCCTTCCTGACTGAAAAAAACGGGTCTTGAGGTCCAGAAATACTTCAAGTAGGACGGGGGGACTGAGGTGATATGTGAAGAGTTTAAGGGTTTGAAGAAGGGTTTTAAAAAGGAAAAAAAAAATCCAAAGACACTACTACTCCTCTATAAAGGAGGTATAAAGGCACAGTCTTTTGTATTGGGAAAGACTTCTGGGTGGCAGGACCATCTGAGGTTAGGGAAAATACAGCAGAAAAACTTCTTGGTGAAAAAAGAAACTTCATCCTTGGAGCATTGCTCCTTTTAACTGTGCCGTAGAGGCCAGAAGAATTCTACAGCACAAACCTCCCTGAGATAAGGACCTCACACATCCTTATGGGAAGTGTCTGGCAGAAGAAACACAGCTAGATCTGTTCCAACATATCCTGCCATCCATGATGGGCAATAATCAATGCCTGTGAAGAGAGGGAAAGGGAACTGAACCACATCTGTTCATCCACTGCTCTTTAATCCCCCAGGAAAAGGGAAATCAGGACTCAGTGGGTGAAAACCGGATCACAGGATGGTTTGAGCTGGAAGAGACCTTAAAGATCATCTCATTCCACCCCATGCCATGGCAGGGACAGCTTCCACTGTCCCAGGTTGCTCCAAGTCCCTTCCAACCTGGCCTTGGACACTTTCAGGGATCCAGGGACAGCCACAGCTTCTCTGGGCACCCTGTGCCAGGGCCTGCCAACCCTCACAGGGAAGAACACAATCAATTCTCTTCTAGTTTAATTTTGAAGTGATTTTCACTTTGATTTTTCTGAGACGTGATTTCACTAGATATCTGCAAAGCTTTATTCCTGGAAATGCTGGGCTGATTTTTATCACAAGGAGAAACTGATGATGAAATTAAAGGAAAACATATCCTCACCAAATCAAATTACTTTGCTGTTGAATGCTTGGAACTTTAAAATAAATAGTGCTTAATAACACAGAGATTGGAAGGAAAGTCACAAAATAGAAAATATTATTTTGTGAAACAAGCCAGAAAGCAGCCACATAAATCTGAATAAACTGAAACCAAGAAAGGTATTTGTTCCATTAACAGATTTTACACAGGTATTAAATAAAATCCAGTGGTTTTATTTTTAAAAAAGGCTATTTCAATTCACGTCAAGCCAATGCTATTCCATGTTTCCTGAACATCATCTTTATAAATATTTATTGATTTCAGGTGATGGTTTATTAAATTAAAGGCAGTAAAAAACCCCCAAATGTCTAGTTGGGTAGAACATATATTATAAATCATAGTCAGTTAATTTGCCTCAAATATGACTCCATCAAATTATGTAAACCTAATTTCAGAACCCAACGCTTTTTAGGACATAATCCCATTTTTTTCCTCCAGTGTGTGTGGATATTTAGGCTAAACATGCAAATAGAAAGAATGCTTTAAAAATTGTACTGTGGTGCTGTTTCACTACAATTTTGGGAAGCCTCAAGCTGATCTGAAATCAGATTTATCTTCTGGTTCAGAATAAATGATCCTAAATACAGGTCACTTCCTAACAGGCCACAACAGGCTTTAATTGTTTTCTATGATGCTGCTGTTCTTTCAGCTGAAAAGGGTATAAAAGATGCATGCCAGTATAAGGTAAACTTCTGGTATATCTTCTGTAGTAAAAATTGATGTTTACAGAGAAAAATATGGCTGGAGAGTGCCATTAGAGATAAATAACCAAGTCATATACTAAAAACAGGAAACTACATTAAATGTCAAAGAAATTCAAGTTTGGTACCTTACATAATTAAACAGAAAGTGAGTTTTTAAGTTTCTTGATGTGTATTTTGATGATTTTTTCCCCTCATTTAATTCTGTCTTCAATGATATACAATAAATGGAAAGAGGGGTGATGACCAATTTCCAGCACTGAATATAACATGTACTATCAGGCCCTTTGAAGGACTGCTATGATTCCCACTTCTGTACAGTGTTAAAAATTAATGCTTGAGTTCTTGGTGTCACAACCACAACAGACTTGAAAAAATGATGCAGTCCATCAGTGCCTCACTTTTCCTTTGTTCCTGTGTGACAGCCAGCAGAGATAAAATAGTATTAAACCATTGTTTCAAGGTTTTTGAAGGCTTTTGCTCTGTTTGAAAGCACGTGCCAGAAAGTTGGTGGCAAGTTTGCACACAAACAGGTTTGTTGGCCAGTTTGATCTGTGGGCTGGACCAAGGGGAAGGGATACTTTCTCATGGTTCAAAATAACTTTTGAGATAGAATTGAAAAAAAACCCCAAACAAACCAGCTCTTCAATGAATTCATTATCTCTCCAGCCTTCAGCTTTCCTCCAGCCTTTAGCATATCCATGCATTTCCCCAGGGTTAGGCTAATGTGTTTCTCAATTCCTGGATTGCTTTAACAACAAGAATCAAAGACGATAACAAAATGAATTCCCAAACCCATTCAGAAGCATATGAGTTTTGAATTTTAAGTATTTTGTTGTTTCAAGGCAAACCCCATAAACAGAACTTTCTGAATCAGATAGAAAATCTTTGTGAAACACCTCCATGGTGTTTTATAACTTTAATAATTTTACAGCTGTGTCATAAAGAGCAAATCAGCAATGCACCTTTTTAGAAAATTAATTAAGAGCAGAGAACTCTTTGAGATCACAGGCTATTTTAGATAAGGCATAATACTAGGGAGGTTCCAATCATAAAATGTGACAAAAAACCCTTTAAAGAAAACCAATGACAACATTTATTTATGTTTTCTGCTGTCAAGTATTTTGGATTCTTGTCAAGTCTTTCTGTGATATTTTATAAACACAAAATTTGAAAAACAAATAGTGGTAGAAGGCTGACTCATTTGTCAGATTAATGACACCAGGACTTGGTGTCCTGGCAATATAGATGGTATTACAATTTTTCAGATTTTGACCTCTTAAACATTTCCCAAGGAAGTTGTAGTGCCTTCCATGACTTTATAGACAAGAGATTTGATTTTCTTCTTAACTTGTCACAGACCCTGAAAAAGCTTCAGTACTTCACAGGTGACAAAGTACTGGTGACTGATTTTCTCTAAAAAAAAATACATTAATTGAAATAACCAGGCTGCCTTGGGTGACCTCTTAGATTCCTCTGACTTCAGGTAGATAAACTTTACAATCTACTGTAATGTAGGTTTCTTCTAGTGCCAAGAAAGAGAGATCTCAAGATATCTGATATTTTAATATATAAAATCTTTGAACTGCTCTAAATTCAATGGTATCACAAAGAAAAAGGAATTTCCTGGGTCCTGCTTCAGCTGTTTGTCTGTTGGGAATTCTCTGCTTTAAATAAAGTTCTCACAGTGCACTATGAGTGAAAAAACCAGGTTTTTCATAGGTGCACACACAAAGAATTGCAGAATTGTGAAGGTTGGAAGAGGCCTTCAACACCACCCAGTCCAGCCATCCTCCAAGTTACATCCACAAGCCCTCCCCTCATCTACTGCACAGGCCACTTTTTCATAGAGATGAGGTTGGTGAAACAGGACCCTCCTGCTTTTCACAGATCCATTTAGCTGGATTTGATCTCCTGCTTGTCCTTCACGTGCCGTGTAATGGCACTCTGGATCATCTCCTCCATCACCTTGTCTGGAACAGAGGTGTAAAGCCCTGCTCCCAGCATGGTTATTGAAAAGGGGCTTGAGACACCACATTTCCCTGAGGTGCCACAAAGGAGAACTCAACAAAAGTCCCCAGGAGTTTAAAAAAAAACTTTGCTGGCAAAATTTAGAAGATCAAGAATTTGGCAAAATTTAAAGGAAGAATTCATTAAAGCATTTCACAAAGCACTGACTCAGCAAACTCTAACCCATCCAACCCTAAATTACCCAGAGTTCAAGAAGAGAAAATTAGGAGTAGGAAAGGAAAGAGAGAAAAAGAGAGAGAAAAGCACCCATACTACTGAGATTACATTAAAAGGGTAATGAAGATCTCAGTAATTATTTTGTGTGCTTTTATAGGCACTACATGTGCCAGTATTTATTTGTAGGGAATGATCTCTAGTTAGAACAATCCTTGCTAGCAAGACTTGCACTTTCATTTTGATTTTTTTTTTTTTACTGCAAGATGCAGCTTGTCACATCTGCCCTCTTGACCACATGAAACTCTTTCAGTTCATAGGATATAAAAATCTATTTTTCTGCACATGGTGTAACTCCCCCTTGTTTCTCTTGTGTCTATCTTTTAACAAGGTAATAAATATCAGTTTGTCACCCAGAGAGAGGCCAGATGTGGAAGTCAAGCTGGAGTGGAGCCAAGTTTGGAGTTTCACTGTCCAAAGGGGAGGAAAGAAGACTTGGAGGCAGAGAAGGTCACACTCGTGTGAGGTCTGCTGTTTGACCTCCCTGCACAGGCACTGGGGCTCTGCATTTGCTCTGGGTTCTCTTTTCAGCAGCAGAGAGCCAGGCCAGTTACAGGAGCAGCAGCAGGGGAGGTGGAGAGATCACAGGGAGCAACAACATGAGGCATAGAAAGTCCAGATGAGAAAGGAAATGCTTAAATCTGTTTAAAAAAATGCCCTTTGCAGAAGGTTTCTGCTGTTTTAATTTTTTTTTTTTTTAAATATAAACTTGTCATAGTAATTAATGGATTTTTTTAAGAAATACTTTTCAGACCATACAATTTAATACATATTTTGTTTGAACACCAGCTATGAAATTTTGCAGAATCAGGAAAGAGGAGAACAAGTTGTGTTCCTGGACCTGCTTGTCATCATAGATTGAAAGATGAGGAATGAGGGACAGATGTTCTACAGCAAGAGAATTCTCCTTTCAAAATGAGATAGAACTCGCCACCAACTGAGCAACATAAGTGCATAAATCAAATTCATCTCAAACACAAGCTATATATTTCCTTACACTGTCTTTACAAGCCACTATAATAACACATTTTTGGGGCAGTTTTTCTTTTCAATGTATCCAGTAAAGTAGAAAAGGTTTCACTTGGGTGTCTTAGAGTTACTCATTAGGCCACAGTAACTCAATCACAATTATTTCTCCTTATCCACACTGAGCAATCTGTGACAGACTTAAGAGACAGCAGAGAAAAAAAGAAAACAAAGAGTGCAAATAATGTGAAACAATAAGAATGAAAGTTTTAAAGGTAAGATTTAGGAAACGTGTATAGTGTTTTTATTGTTCAGGCAGTAAGTCCACACAGTGAATGATGAGTATAAAAAAAAACATTAGAATTATAGCATGGTTAAGTTGGAACAGATCTTTATGATCACTGAGTCCAACCCTTAACCCAGCACTAAAACTAGGCCACCACTAAACTCTGGCTACAGCTACATGTCTTTTAATTCCCTCCAGGGATGGTAACTTCACCACTGCCCTTCCAGAGCTCAACAGCCCTTTCTGAGCACAAGCTTTTCCTAAAATCCAAACTGTACCTCCCTTGGTACAACCTGAGGCCATCTCCTCTATTCCTATTGCTTGTTACTGGGAGAAGAGACTGCTCCCCACCTGGCTCCACCCTCCTTTCAAGGAGTTGTAGAAAATGGTAAATTTCCCTCAGAGCCTCCTTTTCTCCAGGCTGAGCCCCCCCAGCTCCCTCAGCCTCTCCTGGTTCTCCAGACCCTTCCCCAGCTCCGTTCCCTTCTCTGGATTTGCTCCAGCCCCTCAATGTGATTTAACATTTAACCTCACTGTCACAATCCATGCCATGATTCCCTTACAGCTTTTGAGCTAATAGAAGTGTTTTGTGAGAAAAATGCCATGGAATTTTTTGTTGGAAGACTCCCATAGTGTGAGCACTCCAAGCAGGTTACAAAGGCAGCTGTCAGATCTGGCATTCAGTGAACTTCAAGTGCCTGGATTTACAGCCTTAGGGAATATCTTGTGGAGGAGTTTTTCATAATTAAACATCTGAAGGGGTTTTGGTGTGTGTTATTGCAACACGTGGCATCAGAAAGGTTCCAGTTTGGGTCATTGAACAGACTGGAGACCTCAGATCTATAGAAGCAAACATCTGCCACTTCAAATGCCTCAGTGACAGACAGCTGTAGGAGGTGGTTTTCCATCACATGGCCAATGACTAGAAAAAGAATAATAATATAACTTGATGGTAGTGTTTACTGACATTGACTGACAAAGGAAGAAGAATTCTGGACTTTCTCCCAGCACATCTTTTCCTAACAATCTCTGTGTTTATACTTTTCCCTGGTCATGATCATATATTTCTCTCCTTCCATTCCCTCCCCTTCAAATACCTTTTTCAGGGTACATCTGTTCTTATTCTAACTATACCTTTTTTTTTTTTTTTTTTTAATCACTCTACAGGCCTTTGTAACAATTGGTTACCTTTCTCACTATTTTCTGCCTTAGCTTTACTCTTTTTGGTATTTCTATATGATTGGACACATTTAAAAAAAAAAAACAAAAACAGCAAAACTTTCACTCTGAATTCTGTTATTGGAGAAGGTTGAGCTGTATTAATTGAAACTTTAAAAATCACATGTACTGTGAAGCAGATATCTGAAGGAGGACACTTTATCCTGAACAGTTTAAGCTCTAGGAAATGATAAGCCTGCTTTAAAGTCCTACAAGTCAAAGGATTAAACTTCATTGTGTAGCTGTTGTCACCAAGGAACCTCCTGACAGCCTGCTGTATGGGGTTTTTTCTCCTGCAATATCCATCCCTAAGGAATGCAGACAATACATGACAAGTAATATCCTGTGCCCAAGAAGTTCAAGCAATCTCAACAGAACATATTCCTGTTTGTTTCTGTGTGAATAAACCATTCAAATGCTTCAGTACCTTAAGGCAGAGCAAGTGACACTTGTTTTGTTCCACATTAGAAACTTAGGTTATGGTTCTTAGTCAAATTTTTGTGCCCATTCTTTAACCATCATTTAAAAATCCTTGTGAAACCAGTCATCTCCTGTGCACCAAAGAAACCTTTTATCTTCCACACAACCATGAACAGAGCCTCCAAAAATCCTATTTGAAGGCTGCAATGAGGCAAATTGTGCTTTTTAAGGGAGAATATGATTTAGGTTCTGTTCATTGCACAGACAAACAATTTTTAGGACTTGTTCTTCCTGAAGACAGCAGCTGGAAATTTCCATGTACAATTCTCACCACGCTGACAAACAGAGCACAGCCAATAAACTCTAGTTGGGACTCCACACAGTTGTGATGGTGCCTGGCAGATTAATGAACAAGTACAGCAAGATCTCCTCTCCAGAGCAGGATACAGATTTATCTTTTAGAAAACAGAGCCATATTTTCTCCCATCTTTTCTCCAGGAGATGGGAGAAAAATATTTTCAGCCACAGGTGTGTTAACAAGAACATACAAACCTACAACACTAGAGACAACAGCCCTTATCCCTCAGGCCTCAGAAGAAAAGCCTGTGTTCCACCACAGACTCAGCTTTGGAGAAATATGTGTATTTTTTTTGATCTGGAATAATGGCTGCTTATATCTGATTTCTGAGCTGTAGGATTTCTTTCTTGGCATTGCAGAGTTATTTGGATCAGGTTTGTAGGTATGGATAAGGGTGAAATCCTTAAAGAAGGAATCTGCAGCTCCCATGAACCTCTCACCCACTGGCAATTAGCAATAATTAGTAGAACTTAATTATCTTTTTTTATTTAGTGTTCATGGCAAGATGTTGACAGCAGGGCCTGCAGGGAAGCCTCTGTCAGCTCGGGGGCTGCCCCATCCAGCTCCACATGGATCTATGCATATATATGTAATATATATAAGAATGTATATATTAATTTTAACATCAGATAACTGCAGTATCACAGTAAGATCTTATCTAATCTTACTGTGAGTCAAAAATGTGATATCTCATAGAGCAGGAGAAAGGTGACCCACACTTTTCATTGTTTAATATAAGGGTACATGGCATAATTAAAGACTGTAACGAGTGAGGAGCATTGGCTGTGCTGTATCTTTTTCAGCCCAAAATAGCATCTCTTATGCTGTGTCAAAGCTGCTAAAATCCAAACCCTACTAAAATTCAGACACAATTGCTAACTTTTCACAGACATGATTGATTGGCTGTTGCAAATTGTTGAAAACCAACTGATTAGGCTTTTAGATAATCAATTGAGCAATGATGGGCAGCAAATGAGGAGGAACCAAGAAAACGAATATGCTTAGAAATGAATGACTTAAAGACTCTAATTCACACATGCCAGGCAATTTAATCATAAGGGGTGCAAGCTGTGACCTCTGAGTGAGATGTGGCAACTTGGCAATCAAGAAGGCAGCAGTGGTACAATGCATTGGTCTTTCTCTGCTAGATCACCAAGAAATGGTGAAATTATCTGTGTAACTTGCAGCAGCTTGAACTCATAACTGACCCAACTCTTTTGTTGTTTTGGATTTCAGCAAACCCCTCTCTTGTATAGTTATTGCCCTAAAAATGTGTAGGATTCAGAAACCTACATGCCCTGTCATAGCAAAATACCCCGTAAAGCCTGCTGAGATTTCTCTCATCCACTCTTTCTATTCCTCCTACTTATTTTTCAGAAGATGTGCCTGAACCTGTCCCAGAAACAAATAAATATTTCAATTCTTAGAATGTTTTTGTTGATTTGAAGTGTTTTGAATGATTAGGAATGGCTTTTGTTCTCTCACCATTAGGATCCCCAGCAGATCTGATGAGTTTAGTGCTCCACAAGACTCTTTCGTGGCACGTACAGGAGGCAGATTTTGGGTGAAGGATCAAGAATTTCCAAGAAATAATGAACATGATTTTGACATTGAACTTGCCAAAGTGACAGATTTGGAGATTTCCAATTGTGAAAACTGTGGCACTTCTATATGTGCATATATGTGTATATATCTATAAAAAAGGGAGGGAGACTTTGTTGTTCACACATACATATATATATTTAATATGATTATATAGTAAATAAGATTTATATTTCCTACTCATTCTGCTCATTTCTGGTCAGTAGCTGCTAGACCTCCCTACTAAAATTAACCAATACAAGGCAGCAGATGAACATAATATTAATGACACACATTGACCCTTATATTTTTTGGCCTTTAAGTTTTTATGAGAGGATTTCACAGCCATATTATTAACATTTTTTTTCATTACAGATCTCTTTTTGCCAGGTTTTTTTTGCTATAATAAATAAGATTTTGTGAACTGGTATGTTTGTCAATAGCAACCACATCAAGCCACATCTGAACTTACCTCAACTTCTGCTAGAAAAGGGAAATCCAAACACTACAGAGAGACTTATTATGAAAATAAATCAAATAAAATGTAAAGCTAAGAGTGTCAATTCCTTACAGTGGGTATTTTTCTAATCATTTGGAAACTGAAAGTGGCTCAGACTCCTCTGAAATAAATACATTTTATTCCTCTGTTATGTGTCATTCCTGGGTTAGTTGACACATTCAGCTGGAGCAATGCAGTACTGAGGAGAATCTATATCTTACTGTACACAGGGATTGCACAAGTTAATTGCTCTTTATAGATGAAATATATTTCTTTACAGTAAATACACTGGCAAACAGTGATTATTAAATAGCTACCTTTATAAATATGACTTTGGTGACTACTGATTGCTTCACATCAACAGTGCACCCAAAATAAATCAAATTTTTAAATAAAAATATTTAGTATTTAAAAATATTATAAATAATAATATAAATTAATGTATTATTAATTTTTAAACAAAATTAATATAATATTATATTAAAAAGTGAGAATGAGACTACAAGTGAGTGCAAAGCATGTAGGAAATATTAACTGTTTTAAGAAGCCATTCCTACTCAGTAATCTGGAAATACCCTGTATTCTCTTGCTCCTGGAGTACACACAACCAAATTTTAAATAATTTTATTTTCTTTTGCTGTGAAAAGGACCAAATAAAGTTCTAACCAGGTCAGTTATCTGGCAAACAGATAAGGAGGTGAGTGTTAAAGGTTGTTTGAAAGGTGTCAGATGTTTTGCTAGTAAAACAAATGACTGCCACATTGGAAATAAAAGGCTTAATCCGTTTTTTGCAGAAGTTGTAGGTTATGGTATGGAGCTTTTATATAGTGCAGCCCATCTCTGAAACACTCCAAGGGAAGATCTGCACAGTCATGCCACTTTAGCCCAGGACAGAGCTCAGAACACTCCAAGTCCCTCCTGACTTACACACCTGTGGTGCTCGCTTAGGACCTATTTCCTCACCATCCTGCCCCTGTTTACAGCGTTTTGCATATGGGAAATGGAGCAAGGCAAATGAAGTGCCTTGCCTCAGGCTAGGTAAAAAGGCTGGAACAGAACTGAAGTGTCTTGCCTCGAGGCAATGCTGCTGCCTGCCTTCTGGTGTTTGATGTTTGATTTATAGCGGCTGGACCTGTCCAATTTCCTGTCCCCGTGCTGAGGGTTTCAAAAGGCACTGGCTGCTTTGCACTCTTTCAGTTATGAAAAGTGAATTAAATATTTACCTGGGTTATCAACTGGTTCATATTAATTGGGGGGGGGGGGTTTGAGCAGCCAGAATCTATGGAATGAGGTGTTCCTAAGCTCTTGCATCATTTTCATGAGCATGTAATCACAATTGGCATAGAAAAAGTTCACTCAAACCATAAAAATGTGCACATTGGGTACATGTAGTATGTGTAGCTCCATACTGAGTATATATAGAAGTCTAACTCTAGCCTAGAGTAAACCAGCCCTTGGAGAAGCACCAAGTGAAAATATAACCCCACATGAGCCTAAGCCCTGACCAGTCTAAGTCTCCCCCAGTTAAACCAGCACACTGGGAAAGCTGGCTCCTTTCTCCCCTAGGATCAGCCTGTGCTGCCTTCCTGCACTGCCAAAACCATCTGAGAGCAGCTCTGCTCCTCGGAGGGGCTGCTCAGCAGGAGCTCACAGGAGCAGGGCAGCAGCATCAGAGCCACTGAGGCAAACACAGCCAGCCTGAAAACAACAAGTTTTGCACCCAGCTGGAGATTTGCTCCAGGTGAAGGTAGGAGCCTGTGCAGAGCGTTTCTAGCAGCACTGAGCTCTGATCCTGAGGCAGCTCAATGTCCCAGAAGTGGAGAAAACACAAGGGAAAACTCACCCCATCAGATGCTCCATGGAGAGCTCCAGCAGCACACGGATGTCAGAGCACCTCCCTGGGATCTGCCCCACGGTGTCCTGCTCCAGGATGGAAGAGTGACCAGGGGTGGCTGCAGGAACACGAGCAGCTGGTAGAAGGTTCAGTTCTTGTGAATTCTGTGATGTCTAAATACTGACAATCAGCTGAGACACTGACTTGCCTGTTTTCTTTATTACTAAGGCAATGTTTCCTAGATAAAGGGTTTTGTGCAAGAGACGATGTACTAGTGATGCTGTGGGACATGGAGATGTGATGTCCAGCTCTGCCTTGAGCTCAAAGACTGAAGTTTAGCTGACACCTGAAGAGGTCTGTGGCAGACTGACTGTCCTGACAGGACAGAGCAGATCCACACAAGGTCTTTGGTGAATCTGAATTTTTCTGGCCACGTGTACAATTGAGCTTAGAGACAAATGTCAGGGGTTTTCTGTGGTCCCACAGAGATGGGATTAGTAGAAGTTTCTATTTTTGCTGATAGTTTTTAGTCAGCAAGAAGTAGCTCACACAGAGAGACACTTGCAGGTGACTGTGAATGTATCAGCCTGGAGATAACAACATTCACAGTATGTAGGAACATCACAGCTCAGGGACAGAGGATGTGACCTGAGTAAAATCAGCCCTGTGATTTACAGCTGAAAGGTCCTCTACAGATACAAAATCTTTGCTAATAGAATAAAAATCCGTTCAGTTTGACAGAGCTGGAATGTTTCATGTTAGCACCCAGGCCACAGCACCTACAGCGTCTCTGGGAGTGCTGTTGCTGCTGGCCAGGGGGACTGGAGGCCTCTGCTCTGGAAGGTTTGGCTTTGCCTTCAGTGCTCTGAGCTCAGCCAGGGATGCACAGGAAATGAGGCTCCCTCTGCCCAACACTGACACTGTAAATCCAGTTCTGCAGCTCAGAGGGAGCAGCCTGCAGAGGAGAGAGTGTCTGCAGTGTTTCGAGGAGTCACACTTTGCACTAGCTCTGCTCTATACTGCTCTGCCCCAATGGAGTTACAAACAGATCACCACAAGTGATCAAGCTGATTCTTCTCAGGTGAACAGTGGCACTAATATTCTGGGCATGTCACCCCACTGCAAACACAGAGTAAAATCTGCCAGTCCTTTGTCTGTGGAGTTGGAAAAACAGTTTTGGAAAGTGAATTCAATTGGCCCACCAGGAAATCTCAGCATCCAGATCATACAGCTGCTGAACTTGAACAAATCTGGTGAATTATCATGTTCAGCCATGAGAGCTTGTTTTATTTATGACTGTCTAGATGTAGTTCTACTGAAGAAAGTTGCTTCTATGCCCTGAAATGTACCGTTTATTCAAAACTCTCAGTGCTGAATTAGTGCATGGCTGCTGCCATAGGTCCTCCCTTTTGACTTTGACTTGAGTCAAGTTTGAAGTCATATTCCAGCTAATATTAAACTGAGAGTTAGGGCATTCTCTGTCCACTCCCCCATACTGAAAGATGTCTGTGGTCTGCTTTCATGAATTTTTATTTGGGAAGAGTAGTTCACCTTTTCAATTAATTTTTCAAAACTCCACTTACAGAAATAATTTAATCTCACTGTTCCTCATGCACTGAATTAACCCAGGGCCTTAGCAACCCTGCAAACACCTGTCAGACCCCAGTGAGATGGCTGCTGGTGGAAACAGGAGCCAGGGAAATCTCAGTTTTAACTACAAACTTTATTTTCAAATGCAGCTCACACTGGCTTTGTGATAAGGCTTTCTTGGGTTTGCTTTTTTTAAAAAAAACCCCACTGCCTCTGTCTTTTTAAAAGCAATGGCTGCTTCTTAATGCAATGAGATTTTTCTTAATAATGACACAGCAAATAATCCTGGAAGCCTGGGGGTGCAGTTCAGCCATTTGGAAAAATGACCTTTTGTACTATTACTGGAACTAGCTAGCAGGCTTTGGTGCCTGAATTTTGTTTCCTCTGCACCACAGAAAATAGTTCAAAGCCTGTTGCTCAGTGAGATGGTTTTGCTTGGGGTTGAGTTAATTTTCTTTAGTGACCAGAGTAGGGCTGTGTTTGTGATTTGTGCTGAAAAGGGTGTTGATAATATAGGGAGGTTTTTCTTATTGCTCAGCAGTGTTTGCACAGCATCAAGGCCTTTTCTGCTTCTTGCACTGCCACGCTGGTGAGGGGGCTGGGGGATGGCCTGGATTTTGCTGGGGTAGACTTAAATTCTTCTCAGTAGCTGGTACAATGCTGTGCTTTTGATTTAGAAGGAGAAAAATGTTGACAAAATACTGATGGTTTTGTTTTTGCTGAGTCATATTTATCCTAAGTCAAGGATTATTTTTTTTCTTTTGGGTCTCATGCTCTGTCAGTGAGAAGGCACAAAAAAGAAACTGAGGGAGCATAGCCAGGACAAGTGACCCAAACTGGCCAAAGGCATGTTCCACACCATGTAATGGCATGCCCAGTGTATAAACTGGAGGAGTTATCAGGAACAGGGCCTGATCTGGGCTCAGAAAAGCAGCTCTGACATTACTGGTCAGTAGGTAGTGAGCACTTGTATTGTGCATCACATATTTGGGTTTCTTTTTCTTTTCCATTGTATTATTAATACTATTATTATTTACCATTATTACAGTATTTTACTTTGTTTTCAATTACTAAGCTTCTCTAAATGATTAATTTTTAAACTTCTCTAAACCTGCAAGCTTTACTTTTGATTCTCCTCCCCACTCCACCAGGGTGTGGGGCAAGAGAAGGGTGTTGAACAAATGGCTGTGTGGTGCTTAATTCTGGCTGGGGCTGGAACCACAAGAGGGTTTTGGGTGTTTGGGAGTAGACACAGACAGCACAGCTGACCCCAAGGTTAGGGTTAGGGCACCCCAAAGGGATTCCCAAAGGGATATTCTGTACCATATTCCATCAGGATCAGCACATAAAGAGGGGGAAAGAAGGAAGAGGGAGGGACCTGCTGGATGTCTGCTGGAAACTCAAGCAGAGGCAGCCTGGTTGGGCCCTGGAGTGTGTGGGTGAGAACTTCACTCCCTGGCACAGCTGGTGAGCCCAGCAGGGAATCACCTCTGGAAAAAGGGGCAGACAGCTCAGGAAGTGTTTATGGATCTTGTTAGGTCATGGGGGAATAAAATTTGAGAGGTAAAAACTCAGAACTCATTTGGGCCACTTTTGGTGGCCAAATATCCTGGTGAAGGATAATAAAAAGTTGCTTTTTGAATACATTAATGGCACTAGGAGGAGCAAGGAAAAGCTCCATTCTTTACTGGATCCAGGAGGGAATACAGTCACCAGAAGTGAGGAAAAGGCTGAGGTGCTTGGCACTCTCCCTGGAGGTGTTAAGGAAAGGCTGCACATGACACTTAGTGCCATGGTGGTGTTGGGGCATAGGATGGACTCAAGGACCTCAGAGGTCATTTCCAGCTTGATTGACTCTGTGATTCCAAGGAGATGCTCAGAGTTACAGCATTTGTCTTCCCATGGGCTGGCAGGTGTTCACCCACCTCTAGGAAAGATGGGCTCCATCACCTGTTGAGGTGACTTGGAAGATAAATGCCTTAACTCCAAACGTGTCCCATTCCTCTTCCTTCTCTCTCCCTCTTTAATATTCTGAGCTCAGTGTTCCAGCAGGTCCCTTTGGGCACTTGAGGTCAGCTGTGTGTCTGTGTCTACTCCCAATCCCCAGCCAGCCCCAGCCCAAAGCAGCAGCTGGGAGCGCTGGCCACTCTCACTGCAGGAGCAGGAAGGTGCCAGGGCTGCCCTGCTCCACGGCAAACAGCAGCACAGCACAGAGCTGCAGGTCGGAGGGGCCGCTCAGCAGCAGCCGGCAGCAGTGGGAGCTCGGCAGCACCGTGAGCTGCCAGTGCTGCCACTGGGGCAAATGCTCCCAGGCTGTCTGCACCAAGTTCTGCACCCAGCAGGCGATTTCCTCCACGTCTAAGTAGGAGCCTGTGCAGAGGTTCTGCAGCAGGGGTGAGCGCTGGGCCGTCTGATTGGTCTCGGAGGGGTGGAGAAAACACGGAATATTCCCCGTTTCCCTCAAGCAGCTGCACTCCAGCACCACACGGACGTTGGAGCACCTCTCTGGAAGGTGTGTCCAACTGTACAGCTCCAGCCTGAAAGAATGCCTGGAGGGTGGCTGCAGGACCACAAGCAGCTGGTACAAGATTTGGCCCTCAAAGATACTCCAGGATTCATGGATGTTGTTCTTCCCCGTGGCCGGGTGCATCTCCGGCATGAAAGTGTCCTTGGAAAGCACTCGGCAGACGTGGAGGACGTCATGCATCATCTTCTTCACATCCCTGCACATGTCAGACAGTCCCTGCATTGACGATAGCTTGGGCACAGAAAACAACCTGAGCCTTTGGCATGGTCCCTTGAGCTTTTCGTCATTGTCATTTTCTTCCTCACTGCCAGAGCTGTTCTGCACATGGCTGCAAGGGGCAAACTTCATTTGCCAGGCCACCCAGCAGATCTCCAGGAGCATGACTGCTGCAGCAGCCCAGAAGAGACAGAGCTGCAAACCAGAGAGGATTTGGGCTTCTTGTGGGGACCTGATCTCCTCAATCTCCTGCAGCAGCTGCTTCATCTCCTGGTGCAGAAACTCCTCATGCTGCTGCATCTGCTGTGTTGTGACCACACTGATCCGTAGGTCTCGTGTCTGCTTGAGCAGGATGGCCAACACAGCCACAAAGAACGTGATTGCTGCAGCCATGGCCTGGAGGAGATGGGAGAAACGTTCATCAGCAGGTCTGGGTGAACAGGCCTGAAGGGACCACTGACCCTGGCTGGAGACAGCACAGGGCCAGTCCTGTCCAAGCCACTCTGATGGTCATCCCCTGGCTGGGCTGTGCCCCATGAAAGGGCAAGAGACACTTGAGCTGTCTCCTGAGGCCCCATCCCTGCCATGCTGGAGCATTCCATGGAGCCAGGGGTACCTGGCGATCCCCAAAGCCTCTCTGGCACCACTGGGAGCCCTGAGCACTTCTGCCCCCAGCCCAGAGAGTGGCACCCTGCCCTGCCCTGAGGGGCCCAGCCCTCACTCAGAGTTAGAAACACCCCTGTCCCATTCCCCGTCCATCCCAGCCCTCCCTGTGCATGTGCACTCACCAATTGCCCAAGTCCAGCTGCAGGGGGGCTGCCTGGTGTTGTCCCTGGGGATGGCTCCCACTGCCACCTGCTCTCTGTAGTGTCACAGCCACCAGAGCTGACAAACCCAGACTTCAACCCTATCCCCTGCTCAGTGGGTTCTGGGCACCACTGCACCAAGTCCAAACCCACTGCAGGAGGTCCCAGGGGGGTCTCTTGGCAGAGCAGGGACAGGCCCAAAAGCCAGCCCAGAGAGCCCAATTCCCACTGTCCCCAGCCCCAAGGGCAGAACCTTGTCCTGTTCTGAAGGTCTCAGCTCTCACTCAGAGTTAGAAACTCCCTGGGGCATCTGTCCCGTCCCCCATCCAGCCCAGCCCTCCCTGTGCATGTGCACTCACCAATTGCCCAAGTCCAGCTGCAGTGGGGCTGCCTGGTGTTGTCCTTAGGGACAGATCCCACTGTGACCCATCCTCTGTGATGTCACAGCCACCAGAGCCTCCCCACCCGCCTGACAAGCCCCAAACCCCATCCCCAGCCCCTCTCACCCCAAGTACAACACCACTGGGCAGGAGCTCCCTGGGGCTCTCCTGACAAAGTGGGCAGCCCAGGCCACCCTGATGGTCATCCCCTGGCTGGGCTGTGCTCCATGAAAGGATGAGAGACACCTGAGCAGAGCATCCCAAGGCCCCATCCCTGCCACACAACAGTGTGCCATGAATCCCTGGGCACCCAGAACATCCCCAAAGCCTCTCTGGGCACCTGACACCCCTCAGGAGCCTGAGCCCCTCTGTCCCCAGCCCCAGGCATGGTCCTGGCACTGACTGACTGATCCTGGCACTGACTGACTGATCCTGGCACTGACTGACTGACCCTGGCACTGACTGACTGACCCTGGGATGCACTGACTGACCCTGGGATGCACTGACTGACCCTGGGATGCACTGACTGACCCTGGGATGCACTGACTGACCCTGGGATGCACTGACTGACCCTGGGATGCACTGACTGACTCTGGGATGCACTGACTGACCCTGGGATGCACTGACTGACCCTGGGATGCACTGACTGACCCTGGTATTGACTGACTGACCCTGGGATGCACTGAATGACCCTGGGATGCACTGACAGACTCTGGAATGCACTGACTGGCCCTGGAATGCACTGAATGACCCTGGCCATCAGGACACAGTCCATGATCCCAACCCAACAGACAGACCCCTGGCCTTTGAACTGATGATTGCCCTACCTAAAGAAACACCACACGTAATCTCTCTTTGACCATATCTTTAAAATTTTGACCTTTGTAGTAGTTAGGTCAGTTATTTAATGGACTCTATAAATCCAGTTGGGTTCATACAAAATCTGACTTGGATTTACTCAATTCTGAAAATACTGCAGGCAGCTTTAGTGAGGATTTCTGGGGACAATATCACGTCCCTGAAGAATTTCAGTCCCAAATGCAAGTTTCTAGACACCTCAAAAGCTTTCCTTAGCCTTGCTGCATGTGTGTCGGGACTGGCAGGGCTGAAGTTTCTGTCACCCATCATGTGCAGAACTGCACATCTCATGGGCCTCCTGTCCTAAGCCTTCTCCAGGCAACAAGAGCAAGGGGGATGTCAGCAGGATTTATGCATACCCTTTGTTCTGTCTCTGTTGTCGAGGTGGTGGGGACCTGAGGTCTCAAGTGGAAAGAACACAGGATCCTACAACCATGTAGGTTAGAAAAGACCCTTGAGATGAAGTCCAGCACTGCCAAGGCCACCACTAAACCATGTCCCGAAGCAGCGCATCGTCTGCGTGTCCATTAACTCCCTCCAGGGATGGCGACTCCACCACTGCCCAGGGCAGCCTGTTTCAATGCTTGACCACCCTTTTGGTGAAGAAATATTTCCTAATGTCCAGAACTGGTGGCAGCTGGTGCCTCCACACTGTGTAAAACCCAGCTTCTGCGTTATATCACATAACTTGAACAGGCTCATGCACACCTTCCTGCACAGCCAGTGCCTCTACCTGGAAAAATGGGGGTTAGTATCTAATGAAAACAGGCAGAAAACAAACCAGCTTATCACAGCCAGAGGGTTCCTGTGGACTAACCTGAGTCATCAGTGGGAATCGGTGTCCCTTGTCCTGTATCTTGCTCTCAGAGGTACCTCAGTGCCTCAGACTGTGCTTATCTCTCCTGCATGGACGTGATAAGATCCAGCTAGGTTTTCATAGCTCCTTGTGTAGTCTCATTTCTGCTGCTACAGGCTTTGGTACTGCTTTTCCAGAGGCACAGTTTTCCAAAGGTCAATAACAACACAAGTCACTGCTTTCCTTACGGCATCCCTGGCTGGCTGCTGGTGCTTAAAGCAATCCTGTCCCAGAGGAATTTATGCCAAGGGAAGAAGGAATCTCCACTGACACGTTATTCCAGTTGTGCTGGAATAATATCTACTGAATGGACTTGGAGAAAAACCCAGTGAAAATCCTGTTGTGGATATGGTAGAAATTACTCAGACTTTCCATGGCTTTATTATCAGACTGGGGAAAACACAGAACTTGGCTCCTGTAAAATCAAAGTCTAAAATCCTGATCTTATCTTCTGCCCTTCCTGCCTTTCAAGCTACCACCTTCCAGCTGAGAATACTAGAACAGATTGGATTATCAGAGTAGTAAGAAAATAATGTCAGGAATGTGCAGTTTGCAGGTGCTGTATGGTCACTTAGGGAACCACAGCCTGTGGCATAATTTAGGCCCCATCCAAAGGCTGCAATGATCATTTCCTCAGTTCCAGAGGTTGGTCAAAACATCATTTTAAAAATTAATGATTTATAGTTGGCTCCTTGTCAGCCTTCCACCTCTCTGCCTGTAAGAAGTAAAAGAAAGAAAAGGAAGAAGCAAAAGAAAGAAAAGGAAGTAAAAGAAAGAAAAGCAAGAAATCCAGCCAAAGAACCATGTCCCAGTTGGGTAGTACACTTACAGATTGGAAGACTGATTTTTCAGAGAAATAATGGATGAAGAATTTGGTTATGGAATATCACTTAAGGGAGTAATTGTAGCAAAATATTAATTACCTTATTTTTCCAGAAATATGGGAAATTATTATAATGGGATTAAATACAGATCAAAAATGGGTTAAAGAGTTAAAGCATTATATTTTCTGCAGGATTTTTTTAAAGGTAGAAATAATTGCAGATGGAGAAGTGTGTGCTTGCACTCAGTATTATACATCACATTACTTCTGTAACTATATATTCTGTGCATATAAGGAACAATTTAGCAGCACATATGTTAACATATGACTTCTAAAAATGCCAGCTATGAAGCTAATAACAAATAATAACATTAAAAAACCAGCCCCAAGGAGCAGAATATACTTGGTACATAAGCAAAACTATCAGGTTTGGAATATGCTGCTCAGCATCAAATGCTTACTTGTAATTGGAAGCAGGAGGTATCATACCAGAGAATTAATCACTAGTTATATAAACCTTTATGAGTCTATGCACACTTTTGCCAACAGGTGCATCCAGCTTGTTCCTAAAAGACAGAGCTATAATCACCATGGGGGACATTATCTCATGGTAAATGTAATTTTTACCAGTCCCTTGAAGAGTTTTGTCCATTTTTGTGTGTTCATCTCATGGAGAGATGCTACAGATGAGAGCCCTGAAGGAAAGGAGGATTTTGATGGGGAGGGCACAGGCTCATCTGCATCAGGAGCAACTTTTGTGTTGAAGAAAGTCTCTTGTCTTTGAAACAACTGAAAGATCATTTCCTCAATTCAGCGTCTTTTTTCTCAGTGTAGATTTGCAGGAGAGTGTGAAATATATATTTATAAATCCATGTGAATATGTTATTTTTTTTTCCAGTGGAAGTTGCTGGAAATTCTAGAATGAGATTGTAAAACATATGTAACATGTCATCACACAAAAATTAAATGTACAAACAAAAAGCCACTAAGTTTTAGACTTGTTCAACCACTTGAAAAAAAGAGTTTTAAAACCTTAACTGCCAGTAACATGGAACAGAGAAGCTGTGCCTGCCCCATCCCTGGAAGTGTTCAGATGTTGGATGGGGCTTGGAGCATCCTGGTGTGGTTGAAGGTGTCCCTGCCCATGGCAGCAGGGTGGAACTGGATGATCTCTGAGGTCCCCTCCAACCTAGGCCATTCTGTGGTTCTGTGATCCTATTATTTCACTTAACATGTTAAAATATCACATTTCTGCTTGGCCTATTTAAATAATGTAGTAGCTGAAATGAGCCCCTTAATTTGCAATTATTAATAAGTAAAATCTATTTGCATGTAAATAACTACAAAAGGATTCTGCTTCTAACATTGGACCATGTACAGGAAAGCAGGAAGGGCCTGGCCCAGAAACTTCTGGGTGTGCACCAGAATTATCTAAGGAGCACCAAACCCAGCTGATTCTCAGATGGTCTCTGGGCACTTTCAGGGATGACAGCTTTATTAATTTAATAAAAATATATTTAGTAAATGTGATGGCAGAATATACAGAAGTGGCAGATACATGAGAAATACATGATAGAAGGCAAATAAATTGTAAGATAATGCAAGATGCAATTCTAGGAGAAGTCAAATCCTTTGGTATAGAAAGAGCCACAACTCATCTGGATTTTATTATACTGTGTGATCAACAATACATCATTTCACACTTATTGCCAATGAAGTAATGGATTCTGTGTAATAAACCAAGCACAGAGTAAAGTTCTCTGTCTCAGCAAGACCCAGGGAAAGAGCATCCAGAAGAGATGAAGTGAGAAACAGAGTTTGGAGCAGATAAATATCATTATCAGAGAAATAGTTACATGAAACAATAGAAGTGAACTCCTGGAATGGCATCTGTGGCTATTCAGGGAGAAATATCCTGGGAAATAGAAGATAGTCCTGGGAGGTTTGTTATTTACTGCTTGCTTATGACTGTGGTTCAAAGAATCACAGAGTGGTTTGGGCTGGATGAGACCTTACAGCTTTTCATGTTGCTCTTGATGTCACTGGACACATTTAATTCCATCAGGCCTTTATCTTTCCTACCCCAGTCCCTGGCTGCTCAGACAATTTCTCTGCGTTCCTCCCAGCTGACTGACATGAAGAGAAAGGTGAAGCAATGGGGTGTGACATGTACATAATTCCAACTGAACTGGGTAACTGTGGCATTTACTGAAAGAAGATGGAGAATAAAGACACTGTGTTAGCAAAACTAAAAAAAAAAGGTAACAATATCATGTCTAAGGCAGGCACTGGGATGGGAAAAGTTAAATGTTTCCACATCAGCAGAACAATTTCCACAGTCAGGCTTTTCTTACAAAACCTATCATTTAATATTTTTTTAATTAGGCTGGTTTAATTTATTCATGATTGTTATTAAATTTACAATACTTTTCAGTTCTTAAATAATTCCTGTATTTTATCCAGAGGCAAAATCTCTTTAGCCTCTGGCACTTAAACTCAAAGCCTTCTCTCACCTGCAATAACTACACTATCTGACTTGAAACAAAAAAATAAATATACAGCGCCACACAGGGCAGATATCCAGCAGTGTTATAATTTAATTCATATCATTCAGCCACTCATCTTGGGAATAGCTTGTGCCACTCATCAGTGTGGAAGTTTTGCTTCATGTTATCACTGGGGCATCTCTGTGTTATCCAGTGATATCCAACTCAGACATGCACTCATGAACAACTCATGTTCAGGGACACGTTCCTTCGGCTCCTGCCCATTGATACAGGCTTTTACAGGGCAGTTCAAAGCAAAAAATCTGCTGCCTGTGCTCTGAACCATGCACCTAAAAAGCTTCTCTTTGTTCTGTGATCAGGGCAGAAGCCTTAAAGGTTGTAACAAGTCATTCAGTAGGAGAGAGCCTTAAATGGGGTGACTAACATTTTTCACATCTTTTCCTTTTTTTTTTTTTTTTCCTTTCTACAGTAGTATTAGTCTGGATAAATCCATGGATTAAGACTCAAGAATTAGCAACATGAATAAGACACATTTGCAGCTCATTTCTATTCTTCTTTCTCCTCAGAAAAAAATTGTGTGTGGATTGATGAGTGCTTTGATTTCTAAGGTTCCATTTGAAAGAATTGCTTTCCATTTCTTATTTTCTTTTTTTTTTCATAGAAAATATTTAGTCTGCTGTGTTGGTGAAAGCAGTGCAAAGCATTAACTTGATCTAAAGCACAAGGTGACAATGAATTTGATGACCCTTAGATTGCAGACAAATCTCTGTCTCCTTATGCAAAGGTTATTCATGCGAGAGAAAAGATGTTTTCATTTTAAGAACAAAGTTAAAAATCACAAATCTTCCAGAGCTTTAGGTGTTCAGTTTGTTTATGCAGATATAACATGCTCATGCTGAAATACTACTCCTTGATTCTTCATAGGAAATCCTGAAGGAGCAAAAAAGAAGAACATTTTCTCATGATGAGAATTTAAATATGCAAGAAGAGCAGCTACAGTTTGTAGCTGTTCAAAGTGTTTATGGCAGAGTAGTCCATTGACTACACATTTGACCACTCTACATTCACATCACATTTGACTTCTGCCCTCAACTGTTTTTTTGCTGAAGCAGAGTTTTAGTTCGTTTTCCAATCAAATACAAGGAATAATGTGAGATCTGTGCCCCAGTCTGCCAAATTGAGGATTCAAGACCTTTTAGGACAGTAATGTAATTTTTTGTCAGTACAGCAGAGCTCCCGAGTGCTCTTCCTGAGAACTGCACTCGGCTTTCATTTCATAAAAGGCTGGTTGGCTCAGTGCAAAGGAAATTCCAGTCACAAAATAAAATATATTTTGTGTCAGGGGACATAGCAATGGACATTTATGCTATTTGACTGTGATAAGGCAGGCAGTGACTTTTCAGGAAAACAAGCAAGAGGAAGAATTAGTAAGCATATTTCTATTAATTATTCTGCTTTATGTATCTTCTGGCTTTATTCTTCTAGATGTAAAACTTTCTTTTTCCTATACCATTTCCACTAATATTTAATTTGTACATGGATTTTTTATCTTTAAGGACAGAATCAGAAAAGTCAAAGCAAATTTTCTTTTTCAAGAGGAAATGTTACTTCATTTCTCATGAAAAGTACCCTGAATTCCTGAAAATGTCCTTTCTGCAAAATATCATATCTTCCTGATCAAGGAAGTAACATTCTATTCCTTTTCTTTCCCAGGTACTGTTTCATTTCATGTCCTCCATGAAAGCAAAAGCATTTTACTACACCCTTAGCAAATTACTTATTTGGCAAATGCCAAATTGTTTATGTTTATGATCCTGCACCTCAGGACAGTTAGGTTTCTTTGAGTAACAATGGATTTCATCTATAACTCCAAGCTTCAGGGTCAGGTGGGAACCCATGCCTGTAAAATTTCCTGTCATACATCAGCTCTAAGACACCCTTTCAGACAAAACTAACTCATCCAGTTGTTGGGGTTTTTTTTAACATAAGCACATGTCAGTTATCATTTAGAGACCGGATTATGAGTCCAGGAACAGAAGACATTTGTTCCAGCCTGTCTTCAGCTGCAGAGCTTTCAGTTTTCCAGCTTCCTCTCTCCACAGAAATACTCTCGTGGGAAGACTTGTGCTACTTTCACTGTTCACTTTGAATTATCTGGAAGAAACTTTCCTCTCTTGGGAAATTTCATCAAACAAAACCCCATCAGATTTTAAAATTTTAATAAATTATGACGCCATTTTGTAATGTAAAACATTATTTCCAAGCTGTTCTACTGATAACTCAATGAGCTGAACACTTCATGAGTTTTATCCTCACACGGTCTTTGTGATGTAAAACAATCAAAACTAATTTTTCCATTGGAGCGCTTCACAGAATCACGAAATCACAGAATCCTTAAGGTTGGGTAAGACCTACGAGATTATCAGGACCTGCAACATCATCAGGCTCATCCTGTGATCCTGTGAGTGAATAAAGCACATCAGATAAACCATGGCACTGTCACAGCTGCACCACACGGGACAGACCAAATGTTCCACTGGACACCAAGGACAAAGGGAGCTTGGAAACATCCAGATCTTTTAAGCTGTCGGATGCCACTGTTTACTTGTGGAGCCACGACCTTTAAGTGTTCCTGGAAACAATATTCTCAACACTCAGACAGGACCAAGAGAGCAGAGGAGGCAAAACATGGACTGGTTACAGGAAGGTCAGCTGGGTTAAATGCCTGGTCTGCACACTTTGATTGAGCTCCTTTAAATGGGCTGTGGGAAGCAGAGTGGTAACTGCAAAGTAAGTTTTTATTTGTTTTCCAAGGACTCTCCATAAGCTGTTTGTCAACTGGGCTTTTCTCTCTTTTCTTTTCTTTTCTTTTCTTTTCTTTTCTTTTCTTTTCTTTTCTTTTCTTTTCTTTTCTTTTCTTTTCTTTTCTTTTCTTTTCTTTTCTTTTCTTTTCTTTTCTTTTCTTTTCTTTTCTTTTCTTTTCTTTTCTTTTCTTTTCTTTTCTTTTCTTTTCTTTTCTTTTCTTTTCTTTTCTTTTCTTTTCTTTTCTTTTCTTTTCTTTTCTTTTTTCTTTTTCTTTTTCTTTTTCTTTTTCTTTTTCTTTTTCTTTTTCTTTTTCTTTTTCTTTTTCTTTTTCTTTTTCTTTTTCTTTTTCTTTTTCTTTTTCTTTTTCTTTTTCTTTTTCTTTTTCTTTTTCTTTTTCTTTTTCTTTTCTTTTTCTTTTCTTTTTCTTTTCATCTTTTCTTGTCTCTCCTTGTCTCTCCTTGTCTTTTCTTTTTTCTTTTTTCTCTTTTCTTTTTTATTTTCTTTTCTTTTTTCTTTTTTTTTCTTTCCCTTTCCCTTTCCCTTCCCCTTCCCCTTCCCCTTCCCCTTCCCCTTCCCCTTCCCCTTCCCCTTTCCTTTCCCCTTTTCCTTTCCCTTTTCCCTTCCCTTTCACTTAATTCTTATCCTATTTATTATTTTAATTTTGTTTCTAATTTCTTTTTTGTTTTGTTGTGGGTTTTTTTTTTCTCTTCTTTTCCTCCTATTTCTCTTTTGTCATCTTCCCTCTTCTTTCCCTTTTCTCCTTTACAAAAACACTTTTTAGGAAGCAGAGAGATAAAATCCCACCAGAAGAAAAGAAGGGATTTCCTGTGGGCAATGTCACTGCTAATATGACATGTCCAAAAGCAGATGTTGCTTGCTTCAGGCTGCCCTATGATATTTTTTTAATCTTTGACAGTGCATCATGGGGATTGGGAGAACTGTATTCATGCAGACATTGTTCATAAGGATCTGAAGTTGGTAACAATTTTGCAAAATTCATGCTGTCCTGAATAAACTGCTCAGTAATAGCCTTACCCTCTGCACGAGGCTTTCAACAGGGCTCCAGCTGAACGAGACATGTAATTCAGAACAGATGAAGCATAAAAACCCCATAAATATTGTACAATGGCTGCAAAAGGATCATGCATGACTGCATACATCCTAATTGTCCTTGGTTTGTATGTAGATTCAGCAGTGCAAACACCATGCCATGAGCACTACCAACATGAATTTCCAAACTAACCTCAGGAAACAGTGTAGGAAAACAATGCTTGATTATTAGTGCATGATTTCGACCCAGAAAGGGCTACCCAAGTGTTCATCTGGCACAATGAAGCACAGCAGGCTCATTGTCTGTATTAAAGGAACTATTTTCCAAGGAAAACACAACAAAATATAAAGAGAAAACCCCAAAAAATCAAATTAGGTGTGTAAAAGCTGGATGTTGCACACACGCAATGCACGGGAGGCTGTGCTGCAGGGAGGGTTGCCATGGAGACTGAAAGATGGCAGTAAAAATGCAACAGGATCTGAGAGTGAGGTGCTGGGAGCATCCCGAACCAACCCTTGGCTGCCACAAAAGTAAGGGCAAGTGGAGATCTGTCCCTGTTTCTTGCTGGCACTGGGCAAGATGAGACTGGGACAGGCAGCAAGAGAGACACAAGAGCCACCAGGAGGTATCACCTTCACAGGAGCTGTTCCCCAAGAAGCAACCATCCCAGGAAGAAAAGGATTTCACTACTGCTCACCAAGAATGCTGCCTGGGCACAACTTTCCCTTCTCAGAATGAGGAGTAAATGACTTGGTCTTTTAAATAAAATATCTTACCTCAGCTAGTCTGGCTGGTGAATCATGAGGCCTGTGTCCTACTCCCATGTTTCATAAAACCTTCCCTTTCTATAACAGGGAATATTAAAAGAGTTGCTGCTTCCTTTCTGGTAACTGGGGAGTGCCCAGGGTGTTGTCTGTCCAGCAGAGGTGACAGCCCCATCCTCGGTCCCCACGCAGCCATGGCAGAGAACACAGTGGTGCTGTCACACTGAGAGGCACTCACAGGTTGGCACAATGGGGTAAAACCCCCACCTCAAAACACAGGACTGAAATCCTGCCCCTCCTGAAATCAATCCTATGATTTCAAATAAATCCTATGATATATCCAAAGAGCACAGCAAGGCCCCATTTCTCATCTAAAACGCCAGCTCTGGCAGAGGAGATCTGTTTACATGGCCAGCAGCTGAGGCTTTGGGACTGCTTAACCCCACCTGTTCTTTTCTGATGGGTTTTCATGTTCACCATGACCCAACCACCCTGATCCCACACAGAATCCTGACCAAACGGTGCCAGTGGTGGGATTCAGGTGGGTGAGAGGATCTCTCATTCTTAAATCAAATCACTCTTCTCCTCCTTGCCCCAGATGATGACACCAAGCAAAAACCAGGCTAATAGAAAGCCAGACTAGTTACACTGATGGGTCTTTTTTCTTTGTATCCTTTTGACTTTTAAACAATTTTTCCTTTTTACTTGTTTTTTTCTTCTTTTTTAATTTTTTTTCTTCTGAGTACACCTTTCATTCTTCCTGTTCCTGAGTTTTCTAGCAAGGGAAACTAACTGGCTTCCTACCTGCTAGACCCTGGGAATTACATGATGTGTTTCTAGTCCAATAAGGTAGAATCTAGAGCCCTGCAGGTAAACAGGGAGTGAACCAATTTATCAGTATAGACACCATATTAGGTGTCAGTGATGGTAAAATTATATAATCAGTATTTGCTTATTAAAACAATTCTAAAAAAAAAGCCAAGAAAGAAAAACCCAAATTGCAGCTCCCACAGCACTTTCAAAGTCTACAGTCCTGGAGAAATTCTCTCCATACAAGAAGCTGAAGTTTCTTTCATGTGCACAGCACATTGTTCAGATATAGTATGGAAATAGTATTGAAAGAATTACCTGTTATTAAAGGAAAATTATTGGGACTACTTTTGCTCCAAAATTACAATGTGTAGTTGATGAATGGGATGTGCCCACGAGGGAAAATCAAATTTTTAAATAGAACCCTGAAAGCTGCTAAAAAATTCCTAAAATGCCTTCAAACTATTTTTTTCTGAACAGTTGTGATGGATGTATGAGACCATTTATCACAGCCAAGAAGGTTATGGTTTTTAATCAGGTAAGAAAGTTAAACAGTAGAGAAAACTTACACATAATTTCTAAATCATTGAAATTACTTCTTGTTGTGCCTATGGAAAAGCAACTCCTTCCACATATTACTAAGTTCTGCTCTCCTTTTAGTCATTGCTTTATCAACATCTGTCAGAGTAATAGAATAATATTTCTTGCAAATCATCCTATCATGCACACATAAATAAAAGATAGTAATCACCTTCTCCCTGTAAACAGTTCTGCTTATCAAGTGTTGGGAGTTTCTGACTTGCTTTTAATTTTAAAAATTCCCATTTGGATAAAGCATATCAATAGCATGCAGTACCAAACTCTTCTGGAGTTACATGTGCAGATAGTTCTTGTGCCAAAATGAAGCTGACATCATCAGTCTAAATCCTCTTTTTGCTACTCTGTGCTTACATACAATCTTTAACTATGTGTATTTTTTTTGTTCCTCACCATAGGAATTTAATTTTTGCTATCAGCATCTTGAATGGTTATGGAGGAAACGTGAACAAGAGACCTGAAGCTCTCACTCAGAAGTTTGGGTTTTGTAAATCTATTTCAATTCAAGATTTCCCTGATGAAATGCAGAAGGAGACCTTAATGTTCTCTATATCAGATACATATATTTATAATACATAACTTTCATTAATTGCTGTAGTTTACCTATTGAATTAGCAGATCTAAGGGAGTTGCTTTAGCAGTTCACAAACCCTAAAATTACCAAGCTGTTGCTCCAGTGTTTCCTCAATATTCCATCTCTTCCAAGTGCATCACAGTCTGTGCTGCTTCAGGAAAGTCCATATTTTAATAACACGGTGGATTGAGCCTATTTTTACCCCTGCTAAATGGAATACAACATAATACAGTTTCTTTATAAGCTAATTATCCTGGTTCATGCACACCACCTATCCATTACAAAATCTCTTGTGATACACAGAATCTGTAAAAAATTGGGAGTTTGAATCTTAAATCCTTCAAAACCAGCTAGACTCGGAAACATGACAGTGACTTGTGAAGAAGCACATATTTTTAAATAAGGAAAAAACTTAGGATTTAAAAAATTCACACATTTTCTATTCATCAGGTTGTCATTCCTATGTCAGACTTTGGCAAATTTTGCTGGTATCTGACTACTATATCATCAGTGAGAGGTAAAAATAAATACACACCAAGTGTGGCTGCCTCTTCACCTTGATACTAATCAACCATCCCACCTGCCTGGGATCTCAATCCATGCAGGCATCACTATTCAAGTTGTTGGTTTTGGCACCTTGCTTTGATTGCAATCCTTCCCTCCACGATGTGTGACTTGATCCTTTGCATACCCAAAGAAGCTTCCAAGCCCTTTTAGAAAGTGCCAGGCTTTAAAAAATCATTTACCCTGTTCCTGTTAGACTTGTGATTTCTACAAGTTATCAGCTTTCAACTTTGCACTATCATTGATCACCTGCTTTTCCTATCAACACTTCCATCTTCACATCCTCTGCTGAAAAAGTCACTCTAAACATTTGTGAAGATCTTCTATTACCAGTTTCAAATATTTTTTTTTAAAACCTACCTTTTCTCAGATTACCTATTCCTCCAGTTTTTTACCAGCTACAGGGAAAGTTGTTTTTGTTTTTTTTTTTTTTTTTAAACACAGCTTTCTCAGTGTCTATTTAAATTTGGGATAACTCACTAGATACTCCTTGTTGACCTAAAAACCACAAACATCATATTTTTTCTCCCTTGTACCACTCTTTCCTATGCATTGATCTGTGATTAGAGGTCTTAAGTCTACAATCAAGGCTTGAGAGATGCAATTAAGGTTAATATTTATAAAAATTTTGGTATAGTGAGCCTCTAACAAAAATTATTTTGGAGGAAGACCTTTGATCTTAGATATTTAAATCCCAGCTGCCTCAGTCCTGTGACTTTAAATATTTAAATCTCAGCTCCCTCAAGGAGTGAAATAACTTCCCCAAGGAATAATGCAGCTGATGATGAGTAGACCCAGTCACTTGCTGGATATACTTTTATTCTTTTCCATGATCTATGACACCACAGCCTCAGTCCTTGCAGCTCCACGGCTGTTTGAATATAAAGCCCAAGTTTCAGTACAAATCCTGGCATCTATCCTCTGGAGGGACTGGCAAGGAGAAAGCCTTGCTCCAAAGCACATTGTGCTCTTGAGTTTCAGTCCAGCAATCTCTGCTTGAAGAGTTGCACTGCTCAGAATCATCATGGGAACCTGTGATGTGGTCAGCAGGGTATGACAAAAAAGGCAGCTGGAAGAAGAAAAAGAAAGAAGAAAGAAGAAAAAGAAGAAGAAAGAAGAAGTAGAAAGAAGTGGACTAAAACAAGCTGAGAACTGTCATTAAAAAACACCCAGGCAGTGGTGGGCACTGTCATGGAATTCCTTAGTGATGCTGGGGGACATATATCAGAAAGGTCTGGGTGATTTATTGAGACAATAAATAAAGAAATAGGTACTCAAGTAAAAAGCACTGGGGAAGATTTCTAAAGATGTGTGGATCAAAAAGCATTTCAAAACCAGACTCAAATTCAGATCTGTGGGATGTGTTTGCCAAAAAACAAAAGATTGCAATTCCTTTCATGTGAGGGAAAATATGTGTTTCCATCTGCAAGGTAAACAAACCCAAAGCAGTTGCAGATTACAGAAAGCTGAAGCCAGACCAGACACAACTTCTGGCTGGTCACTCAGGATTCCTGCAAACACCTTGGGCAATCTCCTTGTTATCTGGCAGTAATTATTGACAGAGCATTTATGTAGTTATTCAGTTTGTTTAACTGTTCTGTAGGAAATAAGATTTTTTTTATTTTTTGGGGTGGAAAAAATTCCTTCCTTCTAGAGGAAAAATATGTGAGAGACACATAAAGCTCTTAAGACATCAAAAGGATTAAAAAGTGCCTGTTCAATACAGACAAAACCACAATGTACTCACTTTGTTAAGTTTACCCAGAGCTGCTTCGGAGAACTTCCAGCCTGCCTATTTAAATTAAAAAACTCACCATAAAATAGACAATATTATATTTCTCCTATACCTTACATTGCCTATGTCTGCCATGGAGGTCAAATGGTACAAAGTATTAATATGGAAATTACAAGAAAAATTCTAGAGATCTTGGAGCTACAAAGCCCCCTGCAGAACAAAGCAAACTGTACCATTCTGTACTCTCACACCATTATGAACATCTAAAATATACATCTCATAAATTATTGTCCTGCAGAGAAACACTGTGTGTCATCAAGGCCTGCACTGTAAGTAATGAAACTGCTTTGTCATAAGAATGGACATTAAAATTTCTTCATGAGAAAGTTGGTGGAACCTTGGAACGGACTTCTCAAGGGAGTGGTGAAGTCATTATTGATGGAATGATGATCTTAGACCATGGCTCCATGATCTTACAGGCCTTTTCCAATCAAAATTCTGTGATCCTATAAGAAAAACAGATTAGAACATATATTAATTAGGTAGAGTGAGGGGTGCATTCTTTTGGTGGCTTTTTTTAGGATACACCCCCACAGTTTTTTACCCATCGAATAGTTCCACACGTCGAGTGAGATATTCCATGACATTTTTAATTGGGAAGGAACTACACAGGAAATTTACTGTGAACATAGCTCAGCAGAGAGCAGGAGGGTAAGAGACAAAGTCAGGACCTTTGAATCTTCTTAGAACCACATAACTTTGGTTGCAACAAAAGTTTAAGGTGCAGGAAACTACTAATTATTAGAGCTGTTGGCTGTGCATCCGGAATAGTATTAGAATAAATGTTTGATGACCAAGAAGTTCTGCAGTGCAGTGCTGACTTGTGCTGGAGTGTTTCTGCCATCAGCAGCCTCCAGAGTACACTAAATCAATATTTTCTATTGACTGTGGGAAGTTGTACAATTATGATCACCAGACATTTCTCCCTTGGTCACTTTATCCCTTTCCTCCTCATGCTTGGCCCTGCTGTTCCTCTGCCCTTTCCCACCCTCACAACAATGCTGCAGGTTCCTTTTCCAGACTGAGGCAGGGGAGATATTTATTCTGTGTCTAAAATCATTACTTTGGTGAAAATAACTATATTAATCAATTGATTCTACCTCCCCTGTCTTCACAGCCCTTTAGCCTAAATGCCAAACACAGTAAAGGTTAGAATATCTAGTTCTGTGTTCTTTTGTAAGGCAGACATGGGCTTTAAAACAGGATGTTCTTATATTGGATCTATTGTTATACCAGTTATGGAGTGCACAAGTCCTTTACAACCCTAATAAAAATCTCCCACTGTACTAAATCAGCTATTCCACCAAAAATTTGTCTCTCTGTATTCTCATTTTGTCAATCAAGGTGGCACCTCACATGCCACAAGAGTCAGATGGACTCTGACCTGACTTTGGCTTTGGTCTACACACTGAAATTCCTCTTCCACAAAAACCAGACCATTCCCTGCTGACTACAGAGTCAAATTTCCTGAGCAGGGAAATGGGATTGTTTGCCATCAGAGTATCAATGTAATCCATAGATTATTTTTTTTTGCTTTTGGTCCTTGGAAGTACATCTACTGTTGGTGCAAAAAGTTTACCAGCAAGTTTCCTGTAGGTGACATGAATTAGATAATAATAATAACAACAATATGAAATAAGGATTACTTGAGTTTAGAATTAGAGGACTGTAAAACTGACTGTGAGCTGCTGTGTTCCCCTACATGGCATTCCTCTCACTCATGAGATCAAGTATTTTGTCTTTTAAATTATTATCAGCCAAACAGATGGCAGGAACCCAAATGTGCCTCACTGACAGGTATTTTCAGAAAGCATTTCATTAAAGGATAATGGGGTAAATTCAATTTCAGCCACACGAAGGTACAGCCAGCCTCTGGAATTACTCCATATATAAACTGGGAAAATACCCACACAGAGCAGAATCTGGTCCATTATCTTTAGGATTAATGCCTGAATGACATAGATCAGTCAGCTTTTCCTGCAAATGTAATTGTATTGCACTTTATTATGGATATTATTAATTAACACTCCATTTGCAGGTGATCTAATCAGTTAATACATGCCTTTGAAAAATGTAATATTGCCCTACTGCAAATGGATGTTTAAGCTGACTTGTAGAAATCTATTTCTGGCCCTTTTCATTCCAATATTCCTATTTCTAACTTCATTGCTTCAACATTTGGCAAGGAACACTTAGACTGTGTCAGGCATCCCGTGATCAGTATCCATGGGCTAAAAATGTTGGGAGAAACCAGTGTGAAAGCTGCAGGGTTTCCTCTAAAAGCACTAGCTCTCTGTTTGAGCTCCCTCTCAAACAGCGTATTTCACGAGCAAAAAATTAAATAAATTATCAACAGTTTTGCTAAGATGCATTCCTGTCAGCATGAGCGAGTTCTCAGAGATTTTGAATGGACATGTATGATGTAAATCAGGAGAGAAAATGAATGGGAAGTGCAACATAATCCATTTAGGAGAAGTTCTCCATTTATGCAGAAATAATAAAGAGTCTCAAAATTCATGATTAAATGTAAAAATTATGGGAGACCTTTACTCCTCCTCTGCCAGTATTTCCACACTTCTTGCTTTGTGTGAAGCTGTAATTTGTTGATTAAATTAACATTTTCTATAGGCATGTTCATGGAATGAGCAGCAAGGGTTATTACAGTCTTAAAGCAGTTTCCTTGGCATTTTACAAGGCAAGCATAAATCGCATTTCAAATTTCAGAGTTTCCACTTCCCTTGAGGGCCTTCAGTGAGAAATGTGCTAACTTAAGCAAAAGAAAATGAAATGCCTGTCTTTTTGGAGCACTATTGGAAGAGTAAAGTAACTACAGGATGAAGGAATATTTGGGGAAAATACCCAACATGGATACCTTCACCCTAGTGGTATGGCCTAGAATTTAGGTATTTTGCTAAGTTTAGAAATATTGTAATAGTATTTATTGATTTATCATATTTTTATCCTGATTTCTGTACTGCCTTAGAAAGGAGACTGATCCATGTATATAAAAGTTAAGGAGTAGAATAAAAAAAGCTCTCTGGAGTACAAATTACAAATTTGTCAGCCCAGATATTCTCAAGCAGCTGAAGCCAATCAACAGATTATCAGCAATGGATTGCAGTGTCATTTGTAGATCACTATGTATATATTCATATAGAGAAATAAAAACTGCTTAATCACAATTGTTTGCTTACAAGAAAAATAGGGACAAAGTATCATCAGTGAAGAGGGACAATTGTAAGTATGTGGAGGTTATGTATCTGTCAGTTTAGACAGATATTTTAATGGCTTAACCACACATAACTAAAATATATTTTATACTTCCATCAGAGTCATGGAATGGTTTGGGTTGGAAGGGAACTTAAAGATCATCCATTCCTCTCCCCCTGTCCGTGGGACACCTTCCACTTTCCCCAAGCCCCAAGGCCCATCCAACCTGGCCTTGGACACTTCCAGGGATGGGGCAGCCACAGCTGCTGTAGACAGCCTGAGCCAGGACCTCAACACCCTCAAAGAGAAGAATTTCTTCCCAATACCCAATCTAAACCTGAAGCTTGAAAAATTCAGGCAAAAGCACATATTTCAACAATGACAGTAACTGGAACAGGTTATCTCAGCATCCCTTAAAATAATGCCACCAGGACTGGGATCCAACTCTATATGAACAACCCATAAACATCATCTCTGCTGTCTCTGATCCTTTTCCTCATCATGGTGTGGGTATGGCTACAGTTCCTCTACTCAGTATCATGTATTTGTCTGCCTGTCACAACCCAATTCATTATGCTTCTCAATCACATCTCTACTCCACAAGAATCACATCTGAGATCATCTTCAGGAGCCAGGCTTGCCATGCATGCAGACAGATGATTTTCATCAACAAAGCTTGGTTTGGAACAAGGCCCTAATGATTTATCCACAAGGATAGGTGGGATTGCAATTTTAAATCTACTGCAATAGCTTCTTTTTTTCCACTGTGGGATAGATAAACAGCAGCATGGAAGGAAAGCAAAGTACTCCCAGACCAAGCCACTCTTATCCCAGAACAGTCAGTCCTGGTTATTACTGCATTTCTAGAACATGATATCTTTCAGAATGGAATTTATAGGCAGTTTGAGTACCTCCTTGAAAAAAGAGAGAAAAATGAGTCTAGTGGGGCAAAGATTTGCCTTGCATAACCTCATGATTTTTCAAGTCTCCTCTAAAAGCTGGTTGCACGATGCTGAAGGGTTGATGAGAGTCAGAATTCTTCTGGACAAGGGAATGAAAGTGAAATACCAAAACCATTCTGAAAAAGAAGAGAAGGTAGAATTTGTCCCACACACATTTATGTCAGTGGTACACATAAATATTAAGACAATAATGCCAGTTCCATGCCCAGCTGGGTCTGCTGCAGTAGCTCTCTCCTTTCAGACTCCTGGCTTGCATCTTACTCTTAGTTGCTCTTCATTTCTTTTAGCTTCACTGGGCCAAATTCCAATTACCTGGAGAGAGAAAGAAAGTGGGATGGGAGGCTGAGAACATGCACAGAAATAGTAGTTGAATCTTGATGGACCTAGCAACAGCTGCAGAAACTTCATTCCTATAAAATATTACTTTTTCACCTTCAGATAAACAAATGTGACATGCAATGACTGGGATGGATGAGACAAATGGTAATGGATAAAGATACCACCTTACAATATCCCAGTGGGTGTAACTGGGGAGTGGAGTAGCAGTTTGGTCTTTTTTTTTTTTTTTTTACACGTAAAGGATATTTTCTTTATGTCAGTTTTGATCTTGTCTAAGAGAATGAGTTGTAAATTTAGAAAAAATTACTTTGCTTGACATTCATTTCTTCATTACCAGAATAGATTTGGAGTACTTAAAAAAAGCTTTCACAGAGTGACTGCTTGAATGAGTGAAATAAAAAAAAAATAGCAACAATAAAAAACCCTAAATACAATCAAGAGAGATTATAAATGTCTCATTAAAACTGATGACAAAAGCTCACTCCCCCTCATCAGCATCCAAATCCTTAATCCCAAAAAGGAACAGGACATTAAAAAGCTTCTTTAGAATTAACATGCAACCAAGTTTTTCCTCCCAAGCCCATGTAACCACAGAGGCACAACTCCTTCAGAATTATCAGTGTTTATTCACCAGGAATTACAACTGATTTATAGCCATGTGTACGAGAGAAGCAACAAAAAACAGCAGGTGAACTTTTCCATAACATTAACAAAAACTCCTTTGTGTAATAATATTTTCCATTTCTCAACTTCAGCAGCCATTTCAAACAGAGCAATTTTGCTAAGTGCTGACTAAGAGAACATGATAATCATCTTCAAAGGCTATTAGGAAAGGAGAGTAAAATTTTAGGTCCTTCAGGGGAGCATAACCAAAAGTAAGGGAATGCAATCAAAACTTAAAAAATCAGCGGCCCCATCCTCTTAACACCCACCAAGCAATATCACGCTTCCTATTATGAGTCCCTAATTAATTGTTATATCTGATTTTTGATAAGACTTGTCAGGTATTTATGGAGTACCACGTTCTTGCTCATTGCCAGGTGAGGCAGCAGTAATGGACTGGTTTCTGTAGGAAATGTGAATTTATACTGTGTGTTTACAGAAGTCATTAGACTATCTAACAGCTTAATAGGAACCAACTTTGAAATGTGTAATTTTGCATATTTAATCTTATAAGTGATGTGTGAAAACCCCACAGCTGAGACTTTTGGAAAGTACCTGCAGTGAAAAAGCTTGGTGCAGTTGTTTTAGAAGTCCTTCAATCTGAATATTTTCCTATACACCCTCCAGGCCATTTGCAGACCTCCAGAAGCAATCATCCAATTTCCAGTGCATTATTAGAACCTTTTCCCTGCGTGCAACCTGGGAAATGGCTGCTGATTACATGGATTTTTCAGGCAGTGGCAAAAGGCTAATTTGTGTCATTGGCTTTCTGAGCTGCCCACAAGGTGACAAATGCTCATGTGGAAATGAGCCAGAGGAAATTACTACAGCCTTCCTTCAGCTCCCTGGAAATGAAGGTATCCAGGGGCAGCACCAGATTTACCCTGGGCTGCCCCCAAGTTTGAGCCTGGGTTTGAGGGACATGCCTTGGACAGAGGTCTACAGAGAGCAGCTCGCAAAACGAGTCAGTGGCAGAATTCTGCTGCTGGGTGGCATCTCCCCAGGCTCTCCTCTGCTCCAAAGAGCCACTGAACACAGGTTTTATGCCTTGTGGTCGGCTGTGCTGGACATGTGCAGTAGATTTTGGGGGATAGCAGTGGCATCTTCTCGCTCCAAAGGGATATTTAAGAGCTGATCTGCCCAATGGAGAGCACAGATCAGGCAGAAGCCCAACAGCTGTAACCAAATAAATCTCATCATCTGCCTTTTGCTTTGAAAACACCGGATCACAGAACTCACATTAGATACAGAAATTGGATATTAGACATTAGAAAAGTCTCTGGATTCTAATGAAACCTCAGGACTTTAGGTCCTCTTCAAATCAGCACAATTTTTTACTTGAATGACTGTAACTGAAGAGAGATAAGGACACACTTCTCATCTGCAGAAAACTGAGGACTACTCTCCTTCTTTTGGGAAGCTAAACTTTCTTTTTTCAATTGTGCTTCATCTTCCTTATTCCTCCTCACATACATTAGCTCCTACCTAAATCCTTCACACTGCATTTAGAACCAAATAAAGCATTAATATGTTCATCTGTGTGAAATGTGCTCTTAACTATTACCTCGGGCAGTCATTTAGTTGGATCTGATAGGGGAATGCATTGACATTGTTAAGGTTAATGACCCAATGATTAACAATACACATTTTGCAGCTCAATGCTCCCAGCCACTGCTTCAGAGTAATGTGAACAACGACATGTATATTATGCTACAATATATGGAATGGAGTCTTTCTTCCCACGTAATAAGTGCTGTAAAATAAATCAGCCCATGCTCAGATTGGTAGTTTGAAAAGATGGACACAGTTTTATACTTATCAAAAATGTGAGGAATCTCACAAAGCTCATAGATGATATTATATTAATCCTGATTAGCTCATAAAACCAGTCATCTTATATATAATTTGTGTCCCACCGCATTGAGCTAAATCACCCACAATTTTAAAAAAAGATACTTTTTATGTCTGTAATGATGTCTTACTAAAGCTGTAGTGCTGCACTGGATCATCCACAGCACAAATCTGAGCTGAGCTGATGATCCACTTGACTGCACTTGTTTGCAGAGCACGGGGTATGGCCTGTGTGCTGAGCTTGGGCACACGGCTGAGCTTGGCATAAGGACAGAGCACAGGGAAGAGCCCCCCAAAGCTGAAAGAGGAGCATGAGTGGGGGATGTCTCAGTGTGTGCACCACAGTGGGTTGTTCACCATCCTCTGGATGTGAACCATCCTCTGGAATCAGGACCTTGTGTTGGAGTACAACAGTGGCAGCTGCAACAAGGTTCCTTCTCTTTGAATACCAGATTCTGTGGATATCTTTGACTCACACAGCAGATCTCACAACAGAAATCTCTCTCACTCAGTGTCCTTTAAAAACACAGAATTTCATCTCTTAGGTTTATCACATTGTTTTGAGAGCACTGATTTCTACAAATAGCACAACTGCAAGAAACACTATTACCATTTCAGGAATGCAATCCCCATTTGAGTATAATTCACTAAGTTTCACAGCACCCCACTTTTATTATTAGCACTGCATTAGCATTTTCAAGTATTTCACAGAATTCAAATCTGTGCATGGACTTGCTTGTACCAGATAATTTTCAGGTTAATTTTAGCCATAACATAATGAACTAAGCCAGTAATCAGGACCGTGGCAAGTGTTGCTAAAGAAGGACAAGAACATGATCATGCTGTTAGTCATACCTGTCATGAAAGCATCTTAACAGATTAGTGAACACATTTATTTTTATTTATTCATTATAAAATAGGAGGTGAGTTGAGACATAACCAAGAACATATCAGTCCTATTTGGTTTCCAAATTTAGGCACTTGAATGTTCTGTTTTTCTGGATGCCTGTTCAATAAAATGTTCTGTTTAATTAGTGGAAGAGGTAAGTACTCACAGTCTCTAAAAGTTTTAACACTCATTAGGTGATTAAGCATTAACTGAAGCAACTTTCTTAATTATTTAGTTTAATATCATGGAACATAAGGCCCAGAGTCTCATGCACATTTACATTTTAGATCACTGAAGGAAAAGATATATACTATAAATTACACAGCAGATATAGATGGGTTAAAACATATATTATGATATTATTATATATTATATATATAATTTATATAATATATTATATAAAGGAAGAGACTCCCCAGAGAAGCTGTGGCTGAACCATCCCTGGAAGTGTCTAGGACTGGATAGGGCTTGGAGCAACCTAGGATAATGGAAGGTGCCCCTGTCCATGGCAGGGGGGTGGAACTGGGTGGTCTTTAAGGTCCCTTCAAACCCAAACCATTCTATTATCCTAAAATATTAGTCCTTAATAATGATTTTAAGGAAAGGAATCCATCTCAAGGGGTCACTGAGAAAAGCCCACCTCTTTTCTCAACAATCTACATCTGAGCCCCACAGTACTCACCTTTCTCTCACACTGGCTCAGGCACTACAAGATTTTAGAGGTCCAAGATGTCAGGAAGATGCGTGAGCTGAGGACTGGGAAGTTCCCATTCCCCTACATTTCCCTGAAGCAGCATGTGCTCATGCAGGCAGCGTGTCAAGGCATCCCAGTGGGATCAGCATCAGAATGCACCTCAGTGACATGAAAGGTCACTTGTGAGCACCAGATGCAGAAAGGGTAGGATAATCCATGCCAGTCATATAAGAGGAGAACATTTCATGAAGAGAAATAGCTCCCTTTCATAAGAAAATCAGGATGAAAGGCTACAACTTGAAGGCATGGATCAAAGAAGAAGAGGTGGGAGGCAAATGTTCTCTTCCACACTTGACAGACGTGGCAGATGCAGCCAAGATACTGGCAGCAAAACAGGCCAAAGACACAGAGCTGTTAAGCAAAAATGTCTTTTGTTTAATTCTCCCCCTTTACCTCTAGAACCTCATGGAAATAGACAAGGCTGCCTGACTCAATCTGGACTGCTTTTGAAATGATATCTTAATAACTGCTTTACTGGCTCTGTATCTGCCCAGTGTTTGTGCCATGTTCTGCTCAGGAATCCATGCCTTGTTTAATGTATGTGCAACTTTCTCTTGTACCAGGACAGGGAATTTGAGTGAAGCTATGAATAGATGAAATCTCTTCAGTCATCAATTTCACAGAATCATAAATTATTTAGGCCAGAAAAAAATCTCTTAGACTGTGGAGTCCAACCCTTAACCTAACCCTTCCAAGATTTCCACTAAACCATGTCCCTAAGCACCACATCTACATGTCTTAAATGCCTCCATGGATGGTGATTCCACCACTGTCCTGGGCAGCCCATTTCAAGGTGTGACAACCCTTACAGGAAAGAAACCTTTTCGTCACCTGAGGCCGTTTTCTCTTGCTCGCACAATTTTGCACTGCTAAGTGCCTGCTTCTGCCAAGGCTATTCCAGCTCTCTAAAGTAAATTCTCCTCTACAGCCTAAATGGTTGCTTGCAAATAATTAGAGAATCACAGAACAGTTTGGGGTGGAAGGGACCTTAAAGCCTATCCAGTTCCACCCCTGCCATGGGCAGGGACACCTCCCACTGTCCCAGTCTGATCCAAGCCCTGTCCAGCCTGGCCTTGGACACTTCCAGGGATCCAGGGGCAGCCACAGCTTCTCTGGGCACCCTGTGCCAGGGCCTGCCCACCCTCACAGGGAACAATTTCTTCCTAATATCTCATCAAACCTCCTTCAGTTTAAAGCCATTCCCGTTGTCTTGTGATTGCACGCCCTTGTGAAAATGAAAAGTTCCTCTTCAGCCTTCTTGTAAATCCCTTTAGGTACTGGAGGGAAAGGACTTCAGGTGATCCTGTTGAAATTGTTCTCAGAATATTCAGTTATTAACAAAAAGCTTTTTAATTTTTATCAGTCCAGATTTAAAAACAACAGTGATCTTCTACTGACCTTTCCTTCTGCATCCAACAGTATAAATAGATAGTTGGAATATAGGCCAAGTTTAATTTTTTTTTTAATTAAAGCTACTTTTTCATACCAAAACTGAATATTACTTTACCTACTGTCAAATTTCCTGAGTCTTTTACTTTGTAAAAGCTAAATATATATTGAATTGAAGTGTTTTCTATGATTCAGTATAACACATGACTAAGATATTGCTAAATCTTTGCAGTATTGGAGATAAGCTCTTTGTCTAACAAGGTCTTTGTAGAAGGATGTGAAAAGTGGAGATCATTTATAGCAATGCATTCATCAGACATGGGTTTTGGCAGCTATTTAAACAACAGTGTGGCAGCAAGTCAA
This sequence comes from Cyanistes caeruleus, assembly GCF_971803275.1. Lineage (NCBI taxonomy): Eukaryota > Metazoa > Chordata > Aves > Passeriformes > Paridae > Cyanistes > Cyanistes caeruleus. Next base: position 4,637,872 of record NC_141705.1, read on the forward strand.
TCTTCCTTCCATCACAGCAGATACATGATACACTTCATTGTGCTTATGGCAAGAATTTCACTCCCTTAAAAAAAAACTCCATGGATATCTTTACAAAACTTGAAATGTATATTTTAAAAAAATGTATTTCATGATCATTCACCTACCCAACATAAACAACTGGCAATTCAAATTGAGGACAAAGTGTTTGGATTCCATTTTCTGGGGTTTTTTTTCCCTTCCTTTTCCCATGAGGTAACACATGCTTTCAAGGCATGAGGTATATTTGACAGATAATTTTGATTTTTTTTTTGTTAGAATCTCATTATGATACAAAAAATACATTATGTAAACTGAGGATCACAGTTCAACAGTCTTCAGAAGCTTGCAGTGTTTAGTCAAAGGCTGTTGACCCCAATTAATTATCACTGGAAGATAATACAAAATTTAATGTCAGCTACCTGATGCTTGCACTAAAATCACCTGCTTATTGCTGGTGCTCTACCCCTGCTAATGACCTCAAATAATCAGGCTTTCTACACACAAAATTATTTATGATTTGAAAATGAAAGGGATGGGAAGGGGTGGGAAGGGAAGGAAAAAGGAAAGGAAAGGAAAGGAAAGGAAAGGAAAGGAAAGGAAAGGAAAGGAAAGGAAAGGAAAGGAAAGGAAAGGAAAGGAAAGGAAAGGAAAGGAAAGGAAAGGAAAGGAAAGGAAAGGAAAGGAAAGGAAAGGAAAGGAAAGGAAAGGAAAGGAAAGGAAAGGAAAGGAAAGGAAAGGAAAGGAAAGGAAAGGAAAGGAAAGGAAAGGAAAGGAAAGGAAAGGAAAGGAAAGGAAAGGAAAGGAAAGGAAAGGAAAGGAAAGGAAAGGAAAGGAAAGGAAAGGAAAGGAAAGGAAAGGAAAGGAAAGGAAAGGAAAGGAAAGGAAAGGAAAGGAAAGGAAAGGAAAGGAAAGGAAAGGAAAGGAAAGGAAAGGAAAGGAAAGGAAAGGAAAGGATCAAGAGTTTTAGAAAACAGACAGTATACATATGTGAATATGACATTTCCAATTCTGTCTCTGGAAGTGAAATTTCTCCGTTATCATTGTGTCTGTGAAACCACACAGCAAATATCAGAACCAAGTGTTTCCCCTGAGCTAGTCAGATTAAGGCTGGTGTCCTAACCAGGACCCATTTAGAGATGGATAAATATAAAACAAGTCTTAAACTCCTGATCCAAGACACCTTAGATGCTTGACTATTCAGCCCTTTGCCTAAAGTCTGGGCTTTAAAGTTCCACCAAAGGTTTCGTTTTCTGAATAGATTAGGCAGACAAAGGATATTCCAGGTAATCAGGGGGGAGTTGACTCGCTCCATGAGGATGCACTGCAAGGTACAGCAAGGAGGAATCTGCACCAATAATCTCCATTGCTGATTTCATGGCCAATGACAACTGATCCTTGTTTTGCAAGCAGAGTGACCAGCACATCAACCACACTGATTATTAAAACAAAACTGCAGAAAGCCACAAAAAACTTAGAATTCAGAAACACTGTCATGTCAGTACAGACAGGGGGCTTTTATTCTTAATTGTGTTTGTAAATGATCCTCCATCACAGGCAAAAAAGCTGAGCACAAGTGAATATCTATAAGAAGCAGAAATGTTAATTGTAGTTAAATTAATTCTGCCTTCATCAGAGCAAACAAAATGCCACTTTCACTTTAACAAGCCTGTACAAACAAATTAATTCTAAATGAGGCAGCATCATCCTGCCAGTTCTCTTGCAGGGCTCAGTTCTACCTTCTGCTGCTTCTCTTACTCTGTTTGGAAATTTTCTTTCATGGTATGGGGGAAAGCAAGGTTTCTACTGTGTAGAAACACCACACTGTAAAATACATTTATAAATGAGATGAAAAACACATTGGCCTGAATGCATCTTATTCAACTTCAGAGAAGTAACTCAGGCACCAACTCACCCTAGAGTTTTGCTAGAAGAAGATGTTCAAAAGAATGCAAAATGGGCGTTTCTGAAGTGTGAATTAGATCTAAAGGTATACCCACAGAGTACAGAAGGGGCCTGGCTTCCCAAGGAACAAAATACTTCCTTTCAGGGGCCTGTAGTAAGCTGGAGTGGATTTAAGTCCTCCTGCATTTGAAGCACAGCCTTGAAAAGTGGAGGATAAGACAGAAAAGGAAGGTGTCAACAATAAGGGCTTTAAGATGTTTTGCACACTCAGAGTGGGAAGGTGAACGAGGTGTGATGATGCTTATTTTAATAATAATATCTATTCTTTAAAGCAGAGACCCTGAGACCTCACTGGGGTGTTTATACATTGCTTATTAAGGAAGTTTTCTAGTCTAAAATGACAGGGCAGAAATCAAGGCATTATCCTTAAATTAGAGGAAGGAAATTAGGACAGGAGATTAAACAGTTTTCCTTAGGTGACCCATTAAGACACTTGGTAAGCTGGGAATATCTGACAGACCTCCTGAATTGCAGTCAGACACTCCAACCACACAAATTGCCATTTCTCCAACTGTTTTATCATCTGGCCATGCTCCCCAGCCTGGAAGGGATTGGACAAGGTGAAGAAAAGGAGTGGAGAGCAAGAGAGAAATCCTTCATTTCTGTGTCCTGCCTTTGCCCAGCTAAAGGAAAAGCTTTTCTTATCTTTGATTTTCAAATCATAGTCTATGACTTCCCTCTCTTTTTCTCCAAGAACATCTTTCTTTTTTTACCTCCCTCTTGCCTTCATCCTTCCTGCTTCCTTTCTCTATATGGTTCCTTTGGTTGCGTAGCAACAGCACATTCCTTAAAAAAGAGACTTGCTGGATATAAATGGCTGAATGAAAAAAGTGAGTTGTGCAAGGTCTTAACAAGACCATAAACCAACCATATTTTCTGGCTGGCTCTTTTCAAAGTAATAACTAAGGAGGTGTGTGGGCTGAGGGGAGGTAGGAGTTGAAAAGGATCAACATTTCTGCCACTCATTTCCAGCTGTCCCTTTCTAGGCCCCTGGCCAGGGTCCTCTGTAGCTTCCTGTGTTTGGAAAGACCAAAGGAGAGTGTGATAAACAAGGAATGAGAGTTTAAGAACCAAGCAGAAGAAGAGAAACCAAGGAAACAAAGGAGAGAAAATAAACCTGGTATTTTTCCTCACAGCCATGCTTAGCTCTTGCAAAAGCCCAAGCTGTACTTCCAGCTCTGCAGCTTTGAAGGATTTGTCCCTGAAAGCAAACTGACTTGCTCAAGGACACATGGGAGCAAAAACAAGTCCTAAACTCTGAAGTTATTGATTCCTCTCAACATACAAAATAGTTACTGGAGATCCCACTGTGGTATCTTATTTACTACTGCAGTTAACTTCATTTATCATAGCCAAGAGAATCAAGCACGATACTCCAACAAAGGCCAGTATACAGAAAGTATGATGCTTGAGCAGAAATAGTGAGAAATAGAAATAGGAGTACTGAAAGAGGTTGGATATCTTGGTCAACTTCATTTTTTAATCTTGATCTCTCATCTTCATCTATTCATTTAGCTTCTCTGATGAATCCTTTCCTGTAAAGCAGAAATAGTCTGGTTCTATTTCAGGGAAGTTGTGTGATGAACGTTTCTAAAAGCCTATGAGGATAAAAGCCAGATTCAAGTATTCAAGTACTAAGTATTAAATGAATGGGATGAATTAAGATAAAGTTGAGAGAGAGCCTTACCCCATCCTTCTCTTTGACTATTTGGAAATTTGCCCATGCCTTCACTTTAATTTGTGATGACCAGGCTATTAAACTTGAGCTGCAGACAAGCAATATTTTCCTTTGAAATTTTCCAAAGGAGGACAGTTTTGATTCCTTCCTATCTTTTATGGATTAAAGTGGTAACAAAGTATTTAAAGAATTAGAGTATTTTTTCATTCCATGACAGGAGGCCCAAAAACTGGAGATGGAACTTGGAGTCAGAATGGGCTGAAAAGGGTGACACATGAGAAAAATATCTGTCAGATGGGATAAGGAACTCAAAATTCAGAGGGCTGTAATGAACCTTTCAGTAACTGTGATCCCAGATAATTAGAAAGGAGTTCAGAAGAAAACATTAGATATTTTGAGGCAGTTTTAGGATTAATGAATTAATAGAAAGGTTGATTAGGACTGGTGAGAAGTTTCTAGGAAAACAAGATCATATATCTGTAACTCAGAATTAACCACTGAAGACAGATAAATTGAACCTAATGCTGCATGAGGTCCAGACATTTTTTTGATCAAAAATAAAATTGTGATAAAGATTAGGGCTTGTTAAGGATGTTATGATAACCTCAAAGCCATAGGAAGCTTAGATATTGATGTAGACAGGAGCAGAAACGTTCTCAGATGGAAGACTTGCAGGAATCAAGTGTGGCAAGTTTCAGGAGATTGAGACTGCAATAACTGGAATTTCCTTTTGGATGTGGATGGAAATTGTTTTTAGGATTCCATAAAAAATTCAGCTACATAGCATCGAGATATCTTCAAATTAAAATGTATCAGAAAGGGCTTGAAGACATTTATAACTAAGGTAAGTCAGCAAAGACAATAAAATCTCCATTAAAGATGCTCATAAGCAGGCTAGACTGCACCTCTGTATTGATGCTGACAGTATGGTACAGAAAATGCAGATATTTTACTGCATCTCCCACCCAAACATCTTCACCTCCTTCAGTTCTTGTCTAATAAACACCTTCTGGAAGGATTCTTGTCACTTGAATCCAGATACAAACAATAATTTTACAGTGCACATTATTCCCTGAAATGTAGATCAGTCATTAGATACTCCCAGGCACTTTCACATTTGATGAGCACTGCCCTTGTTTGCCAACTTCCAGTAACTACTCTGTTAAACAAAGTCCTTCAAATATTGTTTTGTGAGTAAATGTGCTGCTGATGCAGGGAAAATAAACTAATAAATTAATCTCTCTGGCTAACATAAAGTGATTAAACTATCTACACTACCTGTCAAGAACTGCACGCTGGACTACAGCTCCCTTTTAAGAGCAAGGGGAACTAATCTCTCCTGATCTCTCTTCTAGCAGTAGTGAAATATTTCATTTGTTCACTTTGCCTTGTCTTTTCATCTAATCTAAGGCTGTCAGCAAATGTAATGTTGGTTTGTGAATACAGAATGCTGGGTGAACTCACATTGAAGACTCTACATTCTTATCAGTTGGCTACTGAATAACTCTGCTTGGAAAGATTCACCTCCTGGAACAATATCCATCCATTCTCAATATCTATGGAGGGTGAGATTAATTACTTCCTGGAGGTGACTGCTGCTCTTCACTGACTGCTAAGAAAGGCCACAAAACTGACTTAAAATACATCCTGAGACTGTAGTTGGTGTAAGAACATCCTCAATGACTTTCTTTTCAGTCTCACAATAATCACTTCTTCATCCCATCACCACCTTTTTGAGCCATCTGACCTTTTAATATTATGAACTTTTTTGCTTTAATTATTTGCCATACTTGATACAATACTAAAAAAAACAAAAGCCCAAAAGCTAACACAATTCAAATCTGTAAGGAAACCACTGAATGTTAAGATAGCTCATGAAAAAATAGCAATAAAGTGCATTTTTTGTAAGTTCAGTGCCATTTCTGTTTCTTTTGTGTCCTGATATGTAAGAAAGCAACTTTACTGTAATAGATCATCTCATAACATTTACTCTGGTGGTTGATTTAATGGATCATATTTATTCCCAAAGATGAGCTCTCCAGATGAGCTCTGGAGAACCTTCTGTGGCAGTTTAACAGATAAGAGCTCTCAGCTCTCTCTGTCTCCCTCAATGGGAGTTTACCACACCCTGAACACAGGCTAAGAGAAAATGTCCCAATGCATATTCTGCTGCATTTAATCGTTCTGTAGCTGAATTTATAATCACAGTGAGTTTGCACTGATGTGGTGGTCTGTGAAGTGGAGCAAAATGACAGATAACCACCTTTCTACACAAAATAAAATTGCATTTGTCACAAGTAAACACAAATGGCAGAGGAGGTGGTATAATCTACTCCTTCCCATTAGTTCAAGTGGTTTGTTTAGAGCCATGAAGGTCATGGAATCATAGAATGGTTTGGGTTGGAAGGGATCTTAAAACCCATCCAGTTTCATCACCTGCCATGGGCAGGGACATCTCCCACTAGCCAAGGTTGATCCAAGCCCCAGTGTCCAGCCTGGCCTTGGACACTTCCAGGGATCCAGGGGCAGCCACAGCTTCTCTGGGCACCCTGTGCCAGGGCCTCCCCACCCTTATAGTAAAGAACTTCTTCCTAATATCTAATCTAAACCTTACTTCTTAATTTAAGACCATTCCCCCTTTTCCTATCACTACATGCCCTTGGGAAAAGTTCCTCTTCAGTTTTCTTGTAAACCCCAGTAAGTACTGGAAGGCTGGAAAGCTGTGGGGAAACAGCTGGAACAGCTACCACAGACCAGAGAAATCAGATCTCTGTGAAAAACTTCAGGGCATAAAACACATCAGGACTAATCCCAGCTAACAACCATCTCTAGTGCTGCAGAGGATTTTAGCCAGGAAAGCGAGCTGATGTTATAACAAATGAGCATAGCCAGGAGAATCACAAAATATAACACACAGATGCATTAGTGATGCACATGGTGTGCACTTGGGGCTTAATTAGTGATTGGCTGTAGGCCTGAATGTAAAAATAACCTGTGAACTACCCACTGGGGAGGCACTGGAGCCCTGTGTCCCAGTGCTGTGAGAGGCTGGAGGGGGCAGGTTCCTGCTTTCCTGCAGGATCAGGAAGTTCCTAGTTTAGTCTTCAAGCATCTGGCCAATTCTTGCCTATCCAGCCAGCAGTGCACTCACTGCAGCATGTGTGAGAGCATTTGGTCTCTCTCTCAGCATTGACAGAAGCAATGAGATTTCTTTCAAGCTCATCTGGTGTTCTGGAGAGTGACTAGGGCAAGAAATCAGATTTAAACAGTGCTGTGCCATTCCAACTGGACTGCTGCTGCTAGCTGGGATGAGGGTAGCTGGTGAACACCTACACAAATACTCCCAGGTGAGGCTGAATAGGAAAAAAATCATCTGTATTTGAAGGCCATGCAAATCACAAGGTCAGGGGGGAGTAGAGACTAAATTATGACTCAGAATTAAAAACAAATGGTGCCTTCTACTCAGGGCTTTCCATGGAGGTACCAATCTAATCAGTGCAAAGCTTCATGTGAAGTGAAATCAATCTGACACCTGATTCCTCTGGAACAATCATTAGAATAACAAGTGGAGAGACTAGAATGGAATGGAACCAAAGAATCATTTCTGTTTCTAACAACTGCCAAAATACCTATTTACCACTGAGACCAGAACAACTCTGAAGCAGCTGTTGCGCTCTTCTGGGTAAATAATATGTGTTAAAAAATGTATAAACATTTATACATGTTTACCTTCGAGACATCAGCTTTTCTGAAGCAGACATTTCCCTTGCTGCATACATAATACATGCTTTGTTTGAAAAACTGCCTGAATTCATAAAGGGAGAAAAACCTGTAGGGCGCTGGGTGTGCAAGTTATCTCTTGTAAATGCAGATATAGTGGAGCCCTAGCATGTAACATAATTCATATTTTGTGTCTTAAGGTCTTCTGTGAAATGGTCAAAGCACTGCTGTAAGCTTGGCAAACACTGTTACCTACACATTCCTAGGAAAGGACAGAGTTTTGAAAGCTACACTCTGAACTGAAAATTTCTTTTGCCTAAATCCAGCCACAGCAAAGTGAAAACCTCCCCAACCAGTGGTGCTGCAAAAGTTTTAATCTCTTTCCCCATTGCCATTAAGGGTCTAGTTTCAGGTAATGCTTAAGGCTCCCTCTACAGCCCATGAAGAATGAAAAATATGCTGAATGAAGAGCCTGGATAGCATAAATTCATCATAAATATCAGCACCAGTGCCAATCTGATCTACCAGGAGAAAATTATGTTCAGCCATGGCTTGAGACCAGCCAGAAGTCCAGCTCTCCTTGCTGACCACTGAGCACAGCCCAGCTGAGCAGGCTGTAGAAGGGCACCCCATCCTCCAGGGAGAATCTTGCTCCTTGAGTACAGGAGCCTTCATGGCATCACCTGCTCCAGTCAGATGAGAAATCTCCACTCAGAGGTGTCATTGCCACCCTGCTTGAGATCCCCACGTGCCCTGTGAAAACTGCATGGACAGATAAAACAACTGGCTTTTCTTCAGCATCATCTTATCCAATCTCCACCCTCTGACGAGTAAAAATCCATAAAATTAGTCATGTCTGCTGGAGGAGTCTGTGAATTGCCTAAGTGAAATTTAACAGGGCTCATGCAATGCAATGTTACCTCTGGTGAATTAGACAAAGGTAAATGTCTTGACACTGTGCTGTGTGGGATGCTGTCCCTGCTAAGAAATATCTGTCTCCCTTCCTCCACCCTGTTTCCTCTCCCTCTTCTACTCCCCCCCACATTTTACTCTTCTCTGTTGGCAATCATTCCATATTCCCAAACTTGATATTTAAAGTAAACCCATCTGCTCTTTAATAAAAAAAATATTTTAATTGTCCACACTAAAAATCTCCCAGTCATCACTTGGCTTTTCACAGGCAAATCTTCAATAACAGCATATTGTAAATATTGGTCTACAGCAGCAAGGGAGTTAAAAAGTACGGCATAGGAAAAAAAAAAGAAAAGTAGAGCATTTTTTTGATCATCAACATCCTCACTGAGGAATAAATGAACCATTATTTATTATTCTAGTTATTCCTCTCCAGGCACAAAAGCTAGGTGACAGTTTGTAGGATGAGTCCCTTGCAATTATATTGCAACTTGTTTTCCTGTTCTAATCCACTTTCCCATTTTTAACAATTTTATCAATCATTATCCTCCATCTACCATTCTTCTCATTGCCACGGTGTCATTATAGTCTAAAGAAAGACCTATCTCAGTCTCCAGTTTATAAATGATGGAGCTTTAATTATTAATTGATATATTATTGATAAAATCATTATGACAGGTCACAGTCTTTGTACCATTAAAGGGGAGGGCCTGTCCTATGGTGCTTTTTTTTTTTTATCCAGGAGACCTTTTTTTTTCTAATATTTATTTTATTAGTTATAGGATAATCTTAATAAATAAGTATTATTACAACTGTCTGATAACACTACTATAAATCAAAATTATGAATGTACCCTTAAATACAGGAGTATGGAGGTAACAAATAGCTTATATCCTAATGATGTTGACATCAAATTCTTTTGGCATTTTTTGTGTGGATGGATGTTATTTCGCTTTACAGAAAAAAAAAAAGGTTTTATGAAATCTATCTATCATTTTTCACGGAAATTTGATTATCTCTTTGTGCATAAAAACCTGCTTCTGCATGGTAGTAATGGTCTTAAATGAAACCTGATTTTCAGAACTGCAGAACATGGACAGCTCCTACTGGAGATGAGGTGGAATTACTGATTCCATCAGCTCCACGAGCCACAGAATCACAGAACGGTTTGGGTTGGAAGGGACCTTCAAGGATTACCCCATTCCACCTTCTGCCATGGGCAGGGACACCTTCCACTGCCCCAGGCTGCTCCAAGCCCCATCCAGCCTGGCCTTGGACACTTGCAGGGATCCAGGGGCAGCCACAGCTTCTCTGGGCACCCGGTGCCAGGCCTACCCACCCTCACAGGGACAAATTTCTCCCCTGTATCCCATCCAACCCTGCCCTCTGTCAGTTTGAAACCATTCCCCCTTGTCCTGTCTCTCCAGGCCCTTGTCCCAAGTCCCTCTCCAGCTCTCTTGGAGCCCCTTTAGGCACTGGAAAGTGCTGGAAGATCTCCCTTCTGTTCTCCAGGCTGAACAGCCCCAAATTTCTCAGCTACTCTTAATAAAACATAACAACAAAAAAAAGTAATGAATCACCGAGTTTGCTTGTTTTGTTTTTTATCAGTTCAGGCTCTGCAGAAGTCTTCACCTGAGGTGAGCTCTGAAATCCCAAGCCCTGCAATGGAATCCCTGGGTAGAATCCTCAGCTCTCTGTTACAGCAAGGCCATTCTATGATCTAATGATCTTCCCATGCCTTGGTCGCTGAACTTCTGCACCAGCCCTTAATAGGAGTTCACTGTGAGAAAATTTCCTATGTCAGGCAGTCAAGAAAGCCAAGAATCCACGAAAATTGAGAGGCCTGGTTGTGTGTGATCAGATGTGACAGCTCAGAAAGCAGCTCATCACAGAACTTAGAGCAAGTGCTCACAGCCTTGTTAATTTGGTGCAAAATATAAAATGGAAAATGAAATGGGGAATTTTCAAGTAGGAGAGCTCTGGTTATCAGCTGCTTTGCCCATGTATTTCTAATTAGTCTGTTCTAAATGTGTACTGCTGGAACAGCTCAAGATGGAAATAAATTTCTCTGTGCACTAACTATGAAGAGGAAAAAGCAGCAGATCAATACATTGGCTGCTGATGACAGTGATGGTCGTAAGACAAACAAGTTTGAATGTGATATAACAACTGCTAAGAAAAAGGTGAAAACATGGAAGAATGTTTCAAGAAAACTTTACCAAAAAGAAAGAAAACTTTACTACTGTTCCAAGAACTAAATCTATTGCCAAAGAATATTGGTAGTAACCTACTTCTGAAATATTCAATGGAAAGATTAATTTTAAGCATCAAGAAAGACTAGGAATTATACAAATTATTCAAATACTGAAATGTGTTCAGTGATTTTCTAATGTGCATTTTGTGGTTAACTGCTAGTTTACAGTTGAAGTCAGTACAGAAATCTCATATCTACCCAAGTTTTGGACCATTGTGGCCTCTGAAGAAATTGAAACTCTTGGATCTTTTTACACCTGATGTATTTTTTTACTTATTTTGTTTGTGTTCAACAATGTTGTCAGCCTTTCCTTTGCAGTACCTGAAATTTTTGTCAGTGTCACAGGAGACTCAGCAGCAACCTGGGCAGCAGGCCCAGCTTGCCTCTGGTAAAGGGAGTTTTAGGAAAGCTCCAGGTTTAGGAAACTGCTGAGAAGTTGGCTAAATAAGTTTGTTGTGTCATCAAAAATGTTACTACATGTGACAAAAGATGAAGGAAACTGTTCACTCCATAAATATGGAAAGGAAACCCTCCTGAGCATAAAACCTGACCACTAATCCTCTCACTTTCCCAGACTTTTTCCTCAGTCTCCTTTGCTGATAATCCTCCCTTAAATCTCTCTCTCTCATGTTCAGGAGCTGAAATGAGACTGACTTTTTGTGGTAGCTCACCTCTGGTAGTGCACAGGAGACACAGAGATGCATTTAAATTCAAACTTGGCAGTGTGCTCCAAAGACAGAATATTAATGGGATAGCCAGGCTAAAGGGAATGCAAATAACCATTCCCATCGAGCATTCTCTTATTATAGTCACATCTAAGACCTCCCTAGAGCCACAGCCAAGCTCATGAGAGCAGAGGTAAGAGACAAGAGTAGCTGAGAGTAAGGCAGAAGCTGGGGAATAGATGAAGTTGTGTGTTCTTAAGGCAGCTACATGCACACACTGCTTAATTTTTAGAAATCTGACTTTCACCCTCAAAATAAGTTTGCATCTTGCAGAAGGGATTCTATCCCTGGAGACAAAATCCCTTCACTTTTACTGATGTAGCATGATTACACTGACCTATGTCATGGAGCAAGTAATGTCTCATAAATACTTTGAGAAATAAGTAAAAAATAAACAAACAAAAAAACCAGTTATCACATAGAGGTTGTACGAAATGAGGCAGACTCTCTGAATGGAATCTATATACATCTCCTGTAAGGAGTACATAACATTTTAATCTGCTTACACATGTTACATCTGTATTAGGGACAAGAATTTGATTGGATATACATAATTTAGCTGGAGGCAATGCGGAGTCTTTCATAAGAAGCAAATATTAGTTCCTCTGCCAGTCCTATGTGGGTCTTTAGCACTGGAACTGCACTCTGGTATTAATTTAGGAGATAATTTAAAGTGTGTTTAATAAGATTCATTACCCTTAAGCAGTACATTAGTTGTTATCACTAATAAATAATCTAAAAAGAAAAAAGAACTCGAAGAATTTATCCAGTTTTATATCCAACCTCTTTTCCAAAATGAAAATTTTATTAGTGTAATTGAAGATAGCAGGAAGTACATGACACAAGACAGCTCTGCATATACAAATTTGGACATTTTACAAGCTTGCTTTGACTTTAAAATGCACCCTTGAACATTGCAAATGCATCCCTCGTAATTTAAGATCTGAGTCACACTGACGAAGCCGAGTGGCTGTGCAGGCTGAATGTGTCTGGGGTTTCTGGAGCAGTCACACCATAGCTGGAGCCATCACAGTGCTTCTTCCTGCCCTTTTGGGGAGTGGGAGTGAAGGAGACATCTGTGCTTTATCAGGTGCTATTTTTATATCCATTATTTTAGGTACAAAATAATCTCAGCATCTGACGATGAGACATTCTCTGGCTTCCAAAAACATCGAAAGCATCAATCCATCACAAACCTAAAAGAGGCAACAAGTCTCTGAAGCATATGCCAGTAAGACTTCCTTTTTTTAAAGTTTAATTTGCTCTTGGAAAGAGCAAGTGGAGCTGACCTCTTTCACCAGATAACCTTTGGATCCTCTCCTCACCAGAAGGATAAGCTTCCTCAATGTTTTGTATGTAGGATTCAGATTATTCCCCAATTGCATTACACCTTTCCAAGGAAAGTTCTTCATCCATCACTTTTTGCTGATCTCCCCTCTCAGTATCTCTTCATAACCTTCTGTTTTCTAATTAGCTTCCCCTTTCTACAATACAGCACCATCACTCCCTTACTCCTTTTCAGCATTTAATGTCCCTCAGCAATCTGTCCCCCAAGGACTGTTCAGCAGGAATCATAAGCTCAGCATGAGGTCAGTTTTCATGCAAAAGGCACAAAAACTTTTGTTCTGTGTGACTCCCCTGGCAAGTTAAACATGGAATCACATAAACATGAATCAATGTTCTGGGTGGATGAGAAACCTTTTTGACAAATCAGTACAGATGATACAAAGGGGATGTGTGTGTACAATATTTGCCACATACATTAAAATGTCCAATGACTCCATTTCTTCTTAAGAACTATGTGTCACAGAGACTTGGACTCAGATGTGTACCCCATCCCTGGAATGTCCAGGGCCAGGGTGGACATGGATTTGAGAAACTTGGGATCATAGAAGGTGTCCCTGACCATGGCAGGGGGGTTGGAACCAGATGGTCTTTACAGTCCCTTCCAACCCAAACCCTTCTGTGATTCTCTGAGTCCCATCTAATCTACATTAACACCTTCAACATAAAACAATAGTTTTATATAAAGCTGTTGGGTTTTTTCTTTAAAAAAAATTCAAATTATTTCCTCGAAATGACACAAAGTCAGCAGAAAAGGGAGAGGTTATTCCTTCTGCTAATGAACACACCTGAAAGATGGACCCAGATTAGGGATTCAAACCTAGAACACCTCTGGTTTTGGTTTGTGTCTTCCTGAAAGAAAGGGATTCTAATCTGATGCTGCCTCCTTCTGTATCTGTCTTCTTGAACAGTGAGCCACACCTGCACAGCTGTCACAGGAGGTGTCTAAAGCTTCCAGCAGGTTTCAGCTGTGGTGCTTAGATGTATTTCACCAGAAGTTGAACACAAAAATACTCTCATGCAGAGAAGTATTAGAGAAGAGAGACTGGAACATAAAATGGGGCTATTGGCTTTATACTCCTCTTTGGGGTATGATGAGGATAACTGAATTATACATCATTATGTGCTCCAATACTCCTGCTGCTGAAGCCTAACAAGTTCTAAACAAAACAGAGGTCCAAAGACGTGAATCCCATCAGGAGAGCCCAAGTTTATGAGGGTAAGATGTAGCTGCACTTTGAAAATGCAATAACTATGCATAAACTGTTTCTGACAGACATAGGAAATGAATATTTATTTATAAAGGAAATTGTGAGTACTCAAAATTTTAGCCATTAGTGCCCTCATTTATATCTGCCAACCATTACAGGTGACAGGCAGTATTTAATGGACAGGCATGTGGAAATCAGGGTTCACATGTGATCCCACTGTGCAGCTGTGAATGTCTTACTGCTGGCACTGCTTTCTCATCCCTGAAGTGAAAAATGAGATGCATTTTCCAAGACATGAGTAAATTTTGATTGTGAATGATTCTATTTAGCTGCACAGCCGAAATAGCCATGTGGGGAGGATGTTTTTTGTAACTCCCTCTCACTGGTTTTCTTGAGAGAAAATAAATATATTTATATATTTTGTGAGGTTGGAAAAAATTTTGCAATTGTTTAGTTTCTCCACTTTTAATTAAACAATCCTTCAATTAAATTTCAGTTGTATTACTTGAGGTAAAATTATATTAAAAAAATGCTGAGCTCCAAAATATAATTAATTTAAGTGAGGATTTTTTTATCTTTTCCCAGAGTTATGGGATATTGTCCAGAGGAATAATTCAGATAGTTATAAATATTTTAAACTAACAAGGTCAAGGAAAAAAACCCTTTGTCTTTCCATATTGGGGAAATAACTCACACTCCTTCCTCCCTAACACCACCTATGAGACATCCAATGTCAAAAGGCTAAAGGACATATTTATGCAAATAGAGAACCACTGAAACTGAATTAAAGCAAAACAGAGGAGTTTAAGGAAACTAGAGATTTTTTTTTTTCAGCAGTGCTGCCATTTGCAGTTTTTCACCAGTACCTATCCAGTTTCATTTAGTCTGCCTGCAAGGAAAACCTGCAAAACCTGATGTTGTCAGTACCCTGAATATCCCAGCAGGAATATAAAGCACTGAGACCAGGAGGATGAACAGCTTGCTGAAAATTCAGGGGGTATAGCATTTTTACCCCTGGACTTGGAAAGGGAGACAGAAATAGCAAAAGTGTTCACAAGGTGTGAAAAAATGAAGGTAAACAAAGAGTACCCTTGGCTGAGCACTTTGAAATGCGTAAAAGCAGAAGATTATGAAAAGCAAATATGGTACAGACTGTAGAAAGGAGATATTTGACCCAAGGCCAGGAAAAGCACCAAGCTGTGCTCAGGTCTCTGACTGAAGGGGAAAGTCACACTGCCTCAGCTCAGCTTCCCTCTGAAATATATCAGCCATCATCCATGTGGGAGTGTGAGCCACTCACGCCCTCTCTGTGCCACGTCAGCCCAGATCACCCTTCCGTGCGGTCTGAAGCACCAGTCCCAGCCAGAGTTTGTGCATTTGAAGTAGGGAACTGCAATCAGAGCCCAGTGGAGGGTAAAGCTGGCTCCACACTTGGCTAAAACCTGTGGCTGACCGGGAACAGTGGGCTCATAGGTTCCATCTACACAGTGAGCATGGGCTCCATTTTTGGGCAGATAGATGGATGATGGATGGATGGATGGATGGATGGATGATGGATGGATGGATGGATGGATGGATGGATGGATGATGGATGGATGGATGATGGATGGATGGATGGATGGATGGATGGATGGATGGATGGATGATGGATGGATGGATGATGGATGATGGATGGATGATGGATGGATGGATGATGGATGATGGATGGATGATGGATGGATGGATGATGGATGGATGGATGGATGATGGATGGATGGATGGATGATGGATGGATGGATGATGGATGATGGATGGATGATGGATGGATGGATGGATGATGGATGGATGGATGATGGATGGATGGATGGATGGATGGATGGATGATGGATGGATGGATGGATGATGGATGGATGGATGGATGATGGATGGATGATGGATGGATGATGGATGGATGGATGATGGATGGATGGATGGATGATGGATGGATGGATGGATGGATGATGGATGGATGGATGGATGATGGATGGATGGATGGATGATGGATGGATGGATGATGGATGGATGATGGATGGATGATGGATGGATGGATGGATGATGGATGGATGGATGGATGGATGGATGATGGATGGATGGATGGATGGATATAGCTACATTTTCTTACATACTGTGGCTTCATGCAGAACAGCTGCTGAGGCCAGGCTGTTACAGAAGCCATGGAGGGCACCAGCTGGCAAATGCCAAAACTGTCATGGAGTACAATAACCAAATATGTTCCACATTAGTTCTCCAGAAGAGAGCAAAGAGGGTGTTTCCCACTGCCAAACTGGTGCAGAACTGGGGCTTGCTTCAGGACTGGGATTTGCAGGTGCTGGTGAAATGCAAATGAAAAATGAGGAGATACACTTCCTTTTAACAGACAAGAAAATAGTTCAGCAAATCAATCTCTCTGTATATCTTTTATAACAGAACTTCCTTTCTCTGGAGGAACTCTCTTGCCTTTCCTTATTCCCAAAGAAACAAAATCAGTGGTTACAAAATTTACGAAGGAAATGCACTTCAATTTCCTGGAGCAGTGCAAAGCTATGCCTGCACAGTCTAAAAGCTAAGGGAAAAGACATAAAATAAAATATACAAAAAATAATAGAAATGTGTACATCCAGATAGCAAGTATACTTTGTATCAGTGTTTGTGAGGAAATTCCCATGAAGCAGAGAGAAATATTGATAAACCAGTGCAGAGCCAAGCATCTAAATACATAAGAACTAGACTGAATATGATATTTAAACAAAATAGAAAGACAGAGAAGAAACAATACATTTAAATCACAAAATTCTCCCTCTGTGACTATGCAGGGGAAGATTTTATATCATCCAGAGCTTCAGAACTGTTTCTTTTCATGCATAAAATTTTGCATGCAAACAGATCTCTAATTTCAATGATTGACATTTTGTGTGCTGCTCTAAATTCAAGTGCATACTGTTCTGTTTACTTTAGAAGATGATGGGTTTTGAACAGGTTTTTTGCATCGCATCATTCAAAGAAAAAGCCTAAGGAATTTCATTTATAAGGGAGTTAATGGCTGGTAAAACTAACAGATAATATTAAGTGTTATAACCACGAAGAAAATTGGGGGATTATTATTTCCCACCATGTTAAAATTCATTCTGTCTTCTTAAAGCAACACCTTTGAAACAATTTCAAATGACTCAGAGCTATGTCCATTGATGTATCTTCTCATCCAGCCATAGAAATAAATCTGAATTTAATTCTGAACTTGGACTAGGTTGGATCAGTTCCATGTGCAGCTCCTCAAGACCAGGAGAAGGACTGGGGGAAGGACACCCCTCTTTGCTTTTGCCTCCTGGCACCACTATAATTTACCTATTTTCTCTTACCTGCAGTAGGAAGTAAGGCAGCACTTCATTCCTTTGAAGAAATACCTTTGTAGCCATCACAAGTAAGAGCTCTGACAAAGTGTACCAAAAGATTTCTAAGATTTTTAAGGGAAAAAAAATGATCCTTTTGCTCTAGGAGTGGTTCTCTGTTTTTTTTTTTTTACTGTCAACCATTATAGTGGCCAAGTTTACATCTTGGGATATTGCTCCAACAGTTCCTTCTGGTTGGATTTGCAAGGTTTAAGATTAATGAGTGCTTTAAAGAGAGCCATTCTTAATACACTTATCACCAGTTCTACTGGAGAGAATCCAGATGCAGGTGATCAATACATCATAATTGTACAGACAGCTTCTCCTGATTTTTACCTTTTTTGTTCCCCTAACTATGTGAAATTCCGCCTTCTCTTTGCTAAGGAGTTTAGAGGTGCTAATAAAGCCTCACAGCCTCCTATGAAGATCTCAGGATTTCATACCTGGCAAGAATTAGCTTTAGTTTTTTGCATGACCTGTGCAGCTGACAACCATAAAAGTACAGCCAGGTTTGTATGGATGGAGAAATAATTCATACAATAATGTATGTGTGTGTCCTCTCAAAAAAATCAGACTAACACACAGAAAAAAAAGCTGTTGCTGCCTGCTGCCCAGGTCTCTCAGGCAGTTTTGTAGAGATTCATTATATTAGCAACTGTTTCCTGGGGATGGGGGTGTGTTTGGACATTCATTCTTGTTTGCTGGTTTTTCCTCCCACATGATATTCTTCCCAGCTGTTCCTTAGGTTTGAGCAATCCTAGTCAAGCCTTACAGACTACTGCACTCATGTCATCACCTTTTTGGTGTTCTTACAGGATTTTGGAGAGCAGCTCTTCTGAAACCTCACAGGATTCACAATGCTTTCATCCCATAATTCCAGTGCCAACCTATATTTAATACTGTGGCCATTGGTCTGTTTTGAATTTCATCCCCTAGGCTCTCTCTTCTTGGGCAGCACTGAATACATTTGATTCACATTGAATAAATAATAATAAAAATAATACATATGATTTATATTGATTGAGAGTATGGTCAGGTCAATATTAGCATATATTTACTTGGACAACTTCTTTAAATGTCTCTTCTTTCACATGAGTTTTAGCTTAGCAAATACTTTCCCTGGGACTATCTGCTGCTAACAAACATTAAAAGAAAGCACCCTCTCTGATCAGAGTCTCTGAATCCAAAAGAGAAAGTTATTTGTTGAATATGAGCTCTCTAAGGGCAGAGATGCTTCAACCTGTTTGGGTGTTATCAAACTGCCAAGTATGTAAAGCCTGGGCTTTTGGAGGTCTCTGTGAGTTTCTGAGCAGACTACACATGCTGGAATGTATCATTTTTTGATTTCTCTGTTTTTTTTGTTTTAAATATGGATACTACAGGGTGTGAGTTTTTTGTCTCCAGACAGGTTTTCTTTGATGGAGACAGATTTAGATATAGATATACCAAGGAGCTCTGCGTTCCTTGCCTTTACCTCTGCATCACAGGCAGAATACAGAATACTGCACTGAAGAGGTAGATGTATCAATACTTCTTTAATTAAGTCAAATGACCTTGTTACTTTCTTTCCAAAATCTGCTCTTTCTGACTATTGAAACATTGCTGCATTCACAAACTTTGCTGAGCTTTTTCTGGAGCTGCAGAAACACGATGGTTCACCAGAACTTCCATTTTTTAATAATAACAGCACACATTTATCTGCTCCTTTTCACAGGCAGCAGCCTCATTCAGAGCAAGGCCAGCTTGCTGAAACTATCTCAAAATTCATCATTCCTCAGTTTTATTTCTGTCATAAACCAACACATCTTCTGCCTGGCAGAGGATGCCAAGCAACCCTGGCAGCATCCTAGATTTCTTTTTCAGAAATTTTCTGTTGCTAGAGTGATGCTGACTGGGAGCCAGCTGACACCAGTACCTTCCAAATATAATGATGAATACAGTTAATGCTTAGATTCTTCCATGGAAAAGCTGGGGAGGAGAAAGGCCAAGAGGACTTTCAAAATATATAACTTTGGGAGTATTTGGTTTCTGATAAACAAGCTAATATAAGGAGCTTGTTTTATTTCTCCACATATGTATGCTAATTTTCTACTGAGCTTTGGGGCTTTCATTGCATATGAGTCCTTAAGCACTTTTATCTGTCAAATACCTCTCATATCTTTCATTCTCTTCTGCTCTTTTTTCACCTTCTCTAGTAGGAAAATACAGAGGTCAGAGACTGTTGCTGGAATTGCTGATGTCACAAGTTTGATTTCATATTCTCTTGGCAGCTCCTCTATTCCCGTAAAGACACATGCCTACATCTCTTCAGTAATTTGTCTTTTTGCTACTGATGCATCCTTGACCTTCTTTTGCTGTCTGCAGAGTGGGAAAACATCAATCTCTGCATTATGTTGTTCCAAGGACTTTATTTTTCTCCAGCTTATCTGGATGCTGACCACAAACATGATGTATTCCTGTATATATTTTCATTTGTCTTTATAAATATCTATTATTTGATTGACTAAAAAATTATGATCTAAGTTGTAAAGACAATTTTTGGTTAAGATTCTCAGCATTCTGTCCATGCTATTTTTTATTCTGTGATAAGAAAAATAAGGATTTTCTTCTACATAAGGCTAAAATTCCTCAGATAATTTTTATTATTCTGGGAAAGTGGCATGGTCCTGTACAGTGCTCTGCCTTTGGTGTAAACTATACCCTCTTTCTTCTGCTAAACACTGGTGTCAGCTCTACTTTCTGCTTTACTGTAACTTTCACAGATTTTCCATCTCCCTGCCCTGCTGAAATTTTCTGGTCTTTCAATTCTTACTGTAGCAAATTCAATGGAATTATTTCCTTATTTCTATTTTTCTTTATTCAATCAATATTGTCTGAGATTATCTCTCTTCCTGCAATAAAAAAAAAAACAAACATAAACCAAAAAGCCATATTATTTTTTTATTTTTTTGGTGCTGGATCTTGTACCAGGAGTGAGATCTAAATATAATTGAAATTGTGATAATAGGCCAATGTCTCTGGCACCAGCAATTATCCTCTTCCTGACTACGTCTCCTTTTACCATTTAATTTTTGCGATGCTTGGTTCAACTCACCAGAATAATGACACCTTGCATTTGAACTCTTCATGTATTTTATCACTTCTGCCAATCAAATGGGCATCAAAAGCTTGTCATTGTTGCAATTTGTTTCTGACTGACAGTTTCAGAGCATAAAGCTTGGTACTGTTGGAACAATTCTGACAAACATCAGACACTGTGGTTATTGGGCAGAATAAAGCAGAAACCTTCCTCTGTCTTCTCTGAATCCACTAAAGCCAGGCATCCAAAATCTCAATCTTAATTGCTCCAAGAGCCGTTTCCCATCTCTGTTTCAGTGCTGAAATGACCACTTTGTTAAAAAAAAAAAAAATCATGGATCTTTCCCCTCAATGTTTCCCCACCTTTATATTCTTGTGTTTCTTGTTGCTCTGGGAGTCTATTTATTTCACTTTTCAGATGGAATAAGACAAAAGACATTGCCCTTCATGAGTATCCTACCTATTAAATCTTCCCCACATGAGATCTTCCAACATTTCAGTAATGTATTTTCCTTTTAATTATTTTTATTCCAATATTTCCTATCCTCTCTATTTTATTTTATTTTTATTTTTGCATAGAAAAAAATATCACTGTCTCTCAAGAAAAAAAATATTGAGAGGGAAAGTCCCCATTTCTTTCCAGTACTTCACAGACTATGTTTTCTTACAGACACCAGTAAATTCATTGACTGTAAAAAAAACCAGGATAAAGCAAAGAACCCCCTGGAATCCTGGAGAAGCACTGACCTCACTTAACTAAACACACAGACAACCTGTGCCACTGGCTTTAGATGACTGATTTTCTTCCTGTGTTCTTTGCTAAGAAACTAATATTAAATCATGTGCAAAATCTACCTCACTTCCCAAAGTAACCACCTGGATCAGTTTAACGTAATCTAAAGACAGATATTTTCTTGTTTCTTCATATGGGTGCATGTAAATCTTTACACCCTATGTGAGATATCAGTAAAAAGGAAGAGTTGCCCAGGACACTCTGCCTTTTGCTTGGAATTCTGTATTCACCCAGATTGCATTTTATCAGTGTAAGGTTTCATGGTTTTTATTCTAGACACAAGGAAGATTTTGGCTTTTTTTCTCCTCTTTGTCAGTCTTTCCCCGTTTCCTGTCTCACCTGCCCTTTTCCTCTCCTTTTCCCTTTCCTGGCTTAGAATATGATTTTTCTAGTTCTTGATCTTGGGCACCTCAGTTCTTATGTACACTGATGTGGAATTTCACCTTTTTCTCTGAAAAAAAAACTTGTTTTCTTGACTCTATGCACAACATAGAAATTCCTCCTTTGGCAAATGAACTTAAAAGGTTGCCTGCACAGGGAACTGTTATTTTCTTTTTTTTTTTTAACACCTACACTTTTTTCTACTCCTTATGATTGTTCTGTACTTGTACAACTCCAGTGCTTTACATGCAGAACAGAGTGTGTTGGGCTCAAATCCTGTACTGGAAAAGTGTCTGGATTGAATCCCCTCTTTACACCCTGTAATTTAGGGGTTTGCTAGCAGGATTTAATTTCAATTTCTCTAATTAGAAATGGTCTGGAAAAATAAAGAGCTCCAAGGCTAAACAGAAGATAGCTTGTTCTGCTGCCTATAATGCCATAATTCACCTGCTCCTTTGATGCTTGTAAAATGTTAACCTGTCATGCTTGTTAATTTTTTTTTATTATTTTTAATGCACTATAAAATTATATCTTCCTCCATATTTTATGCTTTTATTCATGTTTTATGGCAGCAAATAATGCTTGCAAAGCATTATAAGGAAGCAGATTTCTATTTACCTGGCAGGAAGTGTGCTGCACAAGCAGTAACAACTGCAAAGTGTTTCAGAGACAAAAGGTAAAACTTGCAAAGCTCACAGAGTGTTTTGGGAACATCCATGACCTTATTTATCAGCTCCTTTTGCTTTAGGTGCAGACATCTCAGCCTGTGTAAAACCTGCATGAAAACTCAGCATGGCTTGTTAACAATGAATCATTAAAAAAGGAGTATGTCCTTATTTATTTAGGGAATTTAGGTCAAATTTGCAAAAGAAATTCTTCCCTGGGAAGATGGTTAGGCCTGGCACAGGGTGCCCAGAGAAGCTGTGGCTGCCCCTGGATCCCTGCAAGTGTCCAAGGCCAGGTTGGATGGGGCTTGGAGCAACCTGGGGCAGTGGAAAGTGTCCCTGGCCATGGCTGGGGGTGGAATAAGGGCTTTAACATCCTGTCCAACCTAAACCATTCTGTGCTTTTCCAGTTTGTTTTACCTTCCCTCAGCCCTCACCTCCGTGTCTCACACTCAGAAACAGCAGCTGGAAGTGGGGGCATAAAGCCATTCTTACTAAACAGAGTCCCAGTCACCCCTGAAATTTCTATGGCAGAAAACTGCACAGCATAGAACAGACATGTCCAACCTTGAGTTATTAAGCACTTTGATTTATTTTTTTCCCTGAAATCAGTTTAGGTTTGATACACAGCTCTGAGCAGATACCCCTTTGTACTGTGCTTTTTATTGTCCCAGCTCCTGATTCTCTTTAAGACTCCAGGTTGTGACTGTAATAATTTTTATAGTGGGACAATCAGTGTTGACTTTAGATAATTATGCCTTCCTTTGAAAAGCCATAAAGGAAGAAAAGCAATAATTTGTATTTTATCTCTGCAGTTTATGAAGCTCCAAGTGCAATATTGTAAAGGTTATGAACTGATACTTTGACATTTTCCCCATCTATCTTTTTTGTCACTATCATAAGATGGTGGAATCACCATCCTTACAAGAGTTCAGAAACCTTTTAAATGTAACACCTGGGGACAAGGCTTAGTGGTGGCCTTGGCTGGGTTAAGAGTTGGGCTTGATGGTCTTAAAAGCCTTTCCCAACCTAAATGATTCTATGATTATAAGATTCTACATGACTGGAAGTAATTGCTTACATAGTTTTGTAATTACAAGGAAAAAATTCTTTTCTGAAATGCAGTTTTTTCTTTTTAAAAAAATTCAATATGAAATTTGAAATTAGTTTTTAAAAGGAAATTTTGAGCACTTTTTAATATAGAAATTCAGATATCCCATTTATGACTCACAATTTTCTAGGCTATTGGAATTCAAAACTTAAATCCAAATATCATAAGACATTCACAAAACTCATTCTGAATTGATTGTAAATAATTCTTGGGTAAGAAACTTTAGTTCTCCTCATGACTTTAATGAATGGGTCTCTGAAACCAAAAGTAAGGCTCACAAATCAGGGCAAGGGATTATTTTTAACATCTCATTTACCCCAGAGGTTGAATTTTGCAAAACTACAACCATAAATTAATGCAATGTTTGTCTCTCACATCACATCATCCAGCAAACATCTGCTATCCACAGTTTGAAACCCTAAGTAACACATGGTTTAGTCCTAGGTCCCCTTTTAGCTGTGTCCCATAATTTGGATGAATTACTTCCATCCATCTGTATCTGGAATTAAAGGATCTGTCCTACAATATTGTAGGGAATTATTTAAAACAAAAAACAAAAAATGGCATAAAAATGGGATAAAATGGCAAGACTAAATGTTGACTTCACCTCCATATTCAGGATCCAATAACTCAGACTCTAACTTCAACTGCGTTTTTCTTTGATAAATATCGTGCAAAGAGAAAGGAAAAGTTTATGCTCAAATGCAGTTGTATGGCTGCAGGAACTGGCAAAACTGATGAGCTGAATCCTGCAAGTTACATGAGGACATCGAATTTGCCACTGTAAGAGCTCAGCTAACTTTAGGAACAGAGTTGTTGCCATTAGCAACGGGCCAGTCATTTATAGAGGGAGAGATGTTTATCACTCAGGGCTGCTCTGAATTTTTAGTGCTTGGCTCAGTGCTAGAGAAAAAAAAAAGAGATGCTGCTGCATTTATTTTGTATTAGTTCTTGTCCTGTGCTGGTTGGGACTGTGTACAATGCACTGTGTTGTGCAAAGTGCAGGTTGCAGAGTGCCACACACCTGGATTTGCTATTGAACATATTTACCTTGCCACTGTTTTATTTCAGAGCTTTTGGTGGGGGTTGCTTTGGTTCTGCACTATCTTGCACAGGCCTTCGTAGTCTTCTCTCTGTAAAGGTTCAGAAAAGAAATTTCTCAATCCCTTATATACAGATATGAAAATTTTTATTATTTATTATTTTATTATTTATTTATACTAAAAAAAATTCTTATTTTGATAATATAGAGTTTTCTTTCTGCTCCTTTTGATACTACTGCATGCATTATGATATTTGTCCCAGTTCCTTTTGTTGTCAGTAGATTCTCTACTTCTTTCTCCTATTTTTAGTTTTTGAAGGATTTTGGCCCTGACTTCCATCTTCCTTTCCTTGGAACTGACTTTCTATATTGCTAAAACAACAGAAATATTACCCTTCCTCTCCTGAATTTATATTTTCCACCTATATCATCACAACAATCCTGATCACAGGGCCTTTACTCTGGGTGTGATTATATCTCTATCATCCCCACATAAATTTTCCATGGCTCTTAACCAGTTTATTAGCAGTTCCTATCTTGATTATTGCACTGAGAGAAGTGTATACAGGAGCTGCTAAATAATCATGAAATAGAGTCTGACATATAACCAGAGTTTGCTTTATTTACTTTTGTAAAATACAACCTTTCTGTAAAACCTGCTTTACAAGCCCAGGTCTTTTTAACCAGAAATTATTTTTTTAATAATGGAAAGTACACACTGGTGGCACTGAAATTAATAAACTGACCATGACTGCACTCACTTTGAAACAAAAACCTCTCCAGTCACTGAAGCATGGGTTTTCAAACAACTCCCACAGCAGAAATATTTGATTTCAAAAATGTAAATATTTTAAAAGGCAGCCTCATGTACCTATTAGCAAGATTATGTAGTAACATTATAAGTGAGTGGATCAAGAGACATCCATTACACGATTCCTCTTCAGCAATGTCTGTAGGATAATCTCACGCTTGAGGACTAAACTGAGTATGAGTCTCTTGTACATTGTTCCCTTGTCATTTGCTTGTCTGTCTCACAACCCAGTGCTGTAAAATAAGTCAACTGCAGAGCTGCTGGTACAAGAAAATTTGAACATGTAACTCTTTGCATAATTGGGATGTGCAGTTCCTTGGTCCATGATCCAGAAGAAATGTAAAATAGCACTAGAACTGAAATCTTTAGGGAAGTATAAATGACAGTGGACAGTTTTAATGCAGAGAGAACAATTAAGAGCTGAATACTGATTTATTCAGTTTACTTTGGAATGCTATGATTATAAATCATAATTCTTGGTTATTTTTTGGGTTTTTTTGACAAAATGTTACAGAGCTCAAAGATAAAAGAGAGTCTGGTTGATGAAGCATGGCTCAAAAGCCAAACAAAAATAATTACTCTGATTTCTTTAAGTTCATAATGGACACAGAGGGAAGGAAAGGCACACAGGAGAAATGAATACCATGGAAGCTGAACAGATGACAAGTTTAATTGTCGTAGCTGTGTGCCTGAAATAATGAGCTTAACACAGTCACTGAGAAGGAGCTGTACTTTAGCCTAACAAGGTGGATGTCTGTAACACATCAAAGAACTTGTGAAGGTCTTTGTAATATTTACAGAGTAGTGGACAGAAAAGATGTGTGTGGCATTCAGTAGGAAAGGACACATAAAACTGGAAAATGCCCAAATGTGTCTCTGAAACATAAAAAAACCATGAACTGTATGGATGTGGATACTACAGCCTGAAATATGTGCACACGCTGATTATACAGGTAGATTAATTAACACCTTAAAAATGGTGTGAGAGAAGATGAAAGCCATTAGATGATGCATGATACATCATGCAACAGAAGGATTAAATACATATTAAAACAAGAATCATGGCTTGGAATATTTAGCTTCAAGGTGGCAAACAATTTTTCCTGTTTTGTGCTGTTTGATCATTGATGCATAATGACTTCATCTGTAATAGGAAATTAACCATCCTTGGGACTGCTCTTTGGATATTCAGAGTTACCCAACAGTTGTGGTTATCCAGGATTCATGTCTGTGCTCATGAACCCTCCTGACTCCAAATCCAAGCAAGCCGTCCAAAGTCATCTCTGCTGCTTTCTAACAGCCATTCTCTTCCAAAACTCATCTGGATGAATGCTCAGTGGCCAAAGCCAATAATATTTTGACAGTTTAACAGTATGAACAGTTCAGTTTTTGTGAGTAGATGAGAAGGTAAGAAATGTTGCAGTGTTAGTAGGGAGCTGGGATACTTCAGGAACTGGTAGACCCTGGAATGGCAGTAAACCACAGAAACACCAGTCCTGCAGGGACCTTCCTGATCTCAGTCTGACCTGGCTCATGTTCAGCCACTGTCACCAGCATCCCCCAGGGCCTTTTTGGCCAGGCAGCTTTCCAACCACTCAGCCCACGGGTGGGAGCTCAGCAGGGGATTGCTTGCAGCAGATTATCCACCTTCTCCTCTGCATTTTGACTGACAGTCTGAAAATGCCAATCTTTCAAACATTAATGCAACATCAAGCACACTTCAGGTTAAGTATCTAACTTACATTTAAGAGAAATCTTTCTACATACATTTTTCTCCACTAGCTTGGGCTGAGAACAACTCAAATATGTCTATTTTTAGTAAACTTTTGATGTAGAGGCTGTTTAGCCTCTGTATCAAAATTTCCATGTGCCTCCTCTTTATGCTCACATTTGTGTGAAATGAAGTTGTGGAGCCTGAATGTGTTGTCATGTGCTTTTCCCCTCAGAAAGACACAGGGAATTGGGATTTTTGAGCCTGGGGAAGAGAAGGCTTTGGGGAGATCTAATTGTGGCCTTCCAGTTCCTGAAGGGAGCCTACAGGGAAGATGGAAAAGGGGATTTTTGAAGAACATGTAGTAACAGGACAAGGAGAAATGGCTTCAAAATGACAGAGAGAACAGCCCTTTACAAAAGGATGGATGTGAAATTCAATTAGTTCATTAAAAACTGTGTTCAGAACATTAGCAAAATACCCTGGTATTTAGAAGTGTTGATTAGCCAGTTAACAGGGATGCATGTTTTCTGTGAATTTGGAATTTAAATCTCAGCATGGTATGTGATAGCCTTTAAGGATTAAACCATCTCTAATGAGATTTCCATGTAAAATAAAATTCTCCTGAGTACTTTCATGTAAATATCTACTTATGAAATACTTGCCTATGCTCCCACTGGAGCCAAAGTACGTCAGGGGATTCAAAGTCAAGGGATTCTAAGGATCTGGTGACTTAAATCTGTTTGACTGCAATGGGAGCTTATATGCCCAACTCATGTGCACATCTACATAGAGACACTGAAAGGAGGCTGTAGCCAGGTAGAGGTTGGTCTCTTCTCTCAGGTGAGAGAAATGACCTCAAGTTGTGCCAGGGGAGGTTTGGGCTGGATAACAGGGAAAATTTCTGCACAGAATGGGTGATTGGGCACTGGAACAGGCTGCAATGGTGGGATCACCATCTCTAGAAGTGCTAAGAAAAAAATAAATGTGTAGATGTGGTGTCTGGGACATGGTTTAGTGATGGCCTTGGCAGTGTTGATGGGATGGTTGGACTCAGTGACTTCAGAGGGCTTTTCCCACCTGAATGATTCTGTGGTTCTAAATGTGTCTTGATGCACAGGCTGAACCCAAACCACGATGAGCATCCTGACTCACACTAGAGGAAAAGCAATCAGGAAGGCCAGTTTGGACCCAGGACTTTCTAACAAACTCTTTTCCACAAATATGTGCAGAATTGGAATATTTTTCCAGTGAGCTCTGTAGTCTCCAGACCAACATTTGTCATTTCTAATCTCAGCTACGTAGAAAGTGTAGGACTTTTTGTACCTGCACCTATGTTTACATGCTCCTGTCTGTGCCATCCTATTTATTGGTCTACTGGTCCTCAAGACCCAGATTTGTTCTTGCAAGAGAAACAGGCTTTTCTGAAGCAGGTGTTGAACAGTCCTCTTCCAAGGGAAAAGCATTTTGGCTGCTTAGCCTCTGCTATGCCACAGCCCCAGTCTGACAGTGTATTTCTATTCATGTTAAAGGTATTTCTCATGACAACGAACATCCACAAAACATAGGAATTTTCATATTTTCTTCCCTCAGAGAAGAAAAGTCCTTTGATGTGCTCTCTTTGGATCCCACAGGCTGAGGTAGGAAGGTGGATATGCTGTGATCAGAGAAAAAGTCAATGTCAAGGTTGAAATAGTTTTTGTTTATATTTTGAAGCTTTGTCTAAGGAAAAAAAAATAAAAACAAAACCAGAACAATTCAGAGAATGGGATTTGATACTATCCATATCTCAAATGCTGAGTGTCTTGGACTGACAACTGATAGTGACAGAATGGGAATTACTAGATTTTTATTTTGACACTTCTTCCACTAGATTCCACACATTTTCTACTAGAATGTATTTTCATAAAAAGATAAATCTGAAAGATTCCATATTCTTAAAATTATAACCTTGTATAAAGGGCTTTAATATTTGGGGCAAGAGGAGACTTATTAAGAAGAAAAGTGGATTTTCCTAGTTTTGAATCTGCATTATAGAAAACTTTCATTGGATTAGTAAAATCTGAATTAATCCACGCAGTATTAACTGTGATTTGTTGCAACTCAGGATGGTAACTCTGTTGCTTTTTGTTTTTTTTTTCCCAAAGAGAAGTGAAAGCAATCTATCTCTTAAAACATGACTAAAGAATCTTAATATTGAGTAAATGCCATACAAATATTGTTTCTCAGCCACCCACTACAAAACCTTGGATACATATGTTTAAATTGCTAACCTACTTATCTAAAAGGAATACAAGGTAAGAGATAAAGTTTACAATTTTAGAAAATGTACAGAGTCAAATAAGACTTCCATTAAGTCTAATTGTTTGCTAAGTTTTGTTCCTAAGGACCATTGCCACTGCAGTTTTCTTTGAATTTTAGGTGTAGTCTGAGCATTTAACTTTGTTTCTTTTCAGCATTTTCATTATCTTAATCTAGTATTGAAGCTGTTACAGATGAAGGAATATTGTGCATATTTAGAAAACCCACCCACCACAACAGGAGATATTTTTGCATTGAGAGATTTTCTTGCCATTAATGAGTTGGAACTTATTTTGTCATGCTGAAAAAAACCCAAAAAAAACCCCAAAAAAACCCCAACAAACCCCCCAAAAACCAAACCAAACCAAACCAAACCAAACCAAATCAAACCATCAAAAAAAACCCATCAAAAAACCAAAAAAAAACCCCAAAAAAAACCCCAAAAAACCATCAACAACAACTCAGGCTTCCAAAAGGTGGAAATTTACCTAGAAATCATTCTAGGATCTTTCTGGTGGCAATCAGCTTTATCAGTAGTAGCTGCCCTGAACAGTGAATGGTCACAGAGCAAATCAGTAGCAGTGTGTAGCAGTAACATGGACTGAACATTCAGACACAGCCATTAAATATTCAAATGATTTCACTTTCATCTATTTGCCTTTGATACTCATTTGCATATGCACAGGAGCCCTTTACAAAAGGATGGATGTGGAATTCAATTAATTCATTAAAAGCTGTGTTCCAGAACATTAGCAAAATACCCTGATATTTAGAAGTGTTGATTAGCCAGTTAACAGGGATGCATGTTTTCTGTGAATTTGGAATGAGGAATTTAAACCCCAGTATGGTGTGTGATAACCTTTAAATATTAAACCCCCTCAAATGAGATTTTCATATAAATATCTTACATTAATTACTTGTCTATGCCCCCACTGGACTTAAAGGAGATGTGGGGGCATAGATCTTAAAGGAGATTCAAGAGAATCTAAGGATCTCAACTTTGACTGCAATAGGATCTAGAATAAAAAAGTTATTTACTCTTCCTCTAACTATTTCTGGATGAGAAACACAAATTCTTTCACACCCCAACCTGTTGACCATGGAAACTGCTTTTCTTTACCATTACAACACATCCAAATTGTGTGTTACAGCACTAACAAGTGTAAATTTTCATCTGTAGGATGAGTTTCTGTGGTGAATTTGATTCAACTGTACCATTTGCAATAAAAACCTAATTATAACCAGTGGAATTTAACTTACTAAAAATTATCCAAAGATCCAAATGAAAATTATGGACATGAACACACATGAATGTAGATTAATGTACATGGATCAACTACATACCACATATTATCAGTGTAATCAAAGAAACAGCTGACCCTGATGGTATTTTAGGGTGTTCTTCCCATCTGTGCTTTATTTATGTAATGCAAACCCAGTCTGGATGGGGACAGGAAGGTTAATTACATCCTGCACAAGCCTATTTCTCACTAAAAGGGGTTGAGAGTACATCATGCAAATGAGTCAGAGGTCAGGCTATCAGAATCTGGCCTTCATATTCAAATTGCACGCTAAGTGATCCTCTCTGTACCTTCTGTGTGCCCAGCACCTCACACACCAAACTCACATCTATTGAGCAGCAGAATTTCTATTGATACACTGAAAACAAAGCCTATTTCTTCATGTAGGTTTGATCTTCTCAGCTCTTAACTCTGCTAGGCCATATTATCATCCATTTGAACCAGTCAGGGAAATAACACAGAAACTATTGCACTGGATGTTAGAGAAGTTCACTCAGCAAGCCCTTGACTGACAGAGCTAATTGTAATTCTTGTTGCTTAGCACTGAAATTTTTTAACCTTATATCTATGAAGGCAATTATGTGAAGAATTAGTTAATCCCCCAGACATCAGCTTTACCTGCATTATTTTAAGTACCAAAGCTACTGAACAACACAGCCTGCAAGGAGATGGAAAACACTACAGGTAAACATATGCATCTGAGCAAACACTATTTTGGGGCAGCTCCCAAAACAAGCTGTACACTTCCTGAAATAGAGACAGGCAAAAGTCTGAAATCTATGCAATCTGCCAGAGAAGGATGAGCTGATCTTCTAAGATACCAC
The DNA here is from genome assembly GCF_971803275.1 of Cyanistes caeruleus. Classification (NCBI taxonomy): domain Eukaryota; kingdom Metazoa; phylum Chordata; class Aves; order Passeriformes; family Paridae; genus Cyanistes; species Cyanistes caeruleus. The sequence goes on from NC_141705.1 coordinate 4,669,121, forward strand.
TTCTAAAGTGTTAGCAGCACATCAGAGCCAACAAAACACTGAAACACTGTCTGTAAAACTGAAGGAAAAGGTGTCCTGCTGTAAGATTTTTCCTACAGCTGTGACTTTTCAGATGAAACCTGAAAACACTCAGCAGCCCATGGAGGCTCAGGGAATGAGGGCACTCAGCTGAAAGTGGGGGTGCAATATCTGAGAAGGCACAGGCTGATGTCAGAGTACCCTCTGGATTTCATGGTTAGGAAGCAGCAGGCAGTAAGAATGGAAGATTCAATTTTTTAGGTGCAGGGACACCTCTATTTGTGGCATGTGAGAGGCTGCAGAATAAACTACCTCATGTTGGATGGGAAAGGTGGAATCAGACCTCAGGTTAAGTTACAACCTCCACACTCTTATTCTCCAGAATGCTGTCAAAAACAAAGCTTCAAAGGCAGACAGAGATCCAGAGTCTCAAAGCAGTGATGACACTGTGGTGTAGTGAAGAGAATACTTACATTTACTAGGAATTGGGGAAATTTCTGGGATTTGAAGAACTTGTACTGAAATGATACTTGTACTTTTTCTATCCAAATGTACCCACTGAAAGTCATAGAAAAACATTTAAGCCAGGAAAGGGGAAAAGCCAAAATGCACACAAAGTGTCCCCCAGGAAACAGTGCTGAAGCCGATTTTGTTCAGCCAAACAAACTCTACTTAAAAAACAATGAACAGAAAAATAAATATTTACATCCAGATGCATATAGGATTGTTCTGGTAACCAAAAGTCAGAATGAAGGTTAGGAGCAACAAAAAGACCATAAAACTGAGTGAATCATGAAAAAAAATAGTGGTCCAAGTGCTTTATGTAGCTATGAATAATGCATCTATAGAAAAACAACATAAACCATGTATACATGATGCCAAACATTGAACTGTATTTTTTTTAACCAGGCAGTCAAAGAAGCCAGTGAAATATGGCACCACATCAAGAACAGCGTTAAGAAAAAGGAAGAGGTGTCATTTTTATAATCCTCAGAAAAGCAGAATTTTATTTCATTTTCCTGCTTTGAAATTGTTATCTAGAAGTTAAGACAGTAAACCAAGATTCTCCTAAATGCTTTATCTAGCTTGACTTTGCCTGTGTGAATAGATAAAGATGGGATAAAAGCAGCCCCAAATATGTAGAGAAGAGTGGAAGACATATCTTAATTTCCCCCATGAAAACACTCCCCCTCTTTTATTTATTAATTGTTCTACTGCCAGACCCCTCAAGGCCCATCATCCTGCAGGAGCAGCCCGCTTAAAAGGTTCTCCAAGCATCTTTAGCTTAAAAAATGATTCTTAAATAATACAAGAGGTGGACCAAGAACTTTGGAAATGTTCAAGCAAACTTTTTGTGCCTCCCTGGGAAGGATGCACTGAATGGATTTGTTCCAGAATTGTTGAAAACTATCACTTCAGTTTACTGAAATAAAACATGACAGGCTGGGTTTTTTTTCTAAATGATAAACGTATGGATACAGCTATAATGCAGTGTGAAGTCTCAGCTTAGAACTTCTTAGGCTGGATTACAGATCACACTTAGAAGTCTAGTTAGTGTCACAGTTTGCCTGACACTGACACCGAATCTGATATTGACAGCTAAAAATACAACATACAACAGAGAGAAATTCTCTGCTGGTAGATGTTTGAAAGACAAAATATGAAATGCTTTCCAGCTTGAGTCATTGAATTTAAGCATTGTTTCTGCAGTTTATCTTAACCTTTAATAAAAAACTTTAAAACTACATCAATATTTTAAGAGCAGCAGGACAAAATATCTATCCAAAAATAAGCTCTAGATTCCTTGTTAGGCTGAGTTGTAAAGGGTCTAAAAGTTCAGTAATGGTTTAAAAGCAGAACTGAGAACCTTGAGTAAGGTACCTAAGATGAAATGCAGTTTAAATTCAAAGACTGGCATTTGGGCCTAGCATTTTAAAGAAATATCTTTAATTTGTTCAGAGAAAGTTTGCAGTGAAAAGCAGAGATGACCAACCCAGGTTCTGGCAAATAGTTCATTTCCAAATAACAATGTGGGTGTTATGTGGTGATCAGCCTCTACTAAACTGTCCTGGACTTCAGAAATGTTTTGTAAACTGAACTGAAATGTGTTGTTGTAACTAAACTGATAAATTTAATCTACCCCATTAACACTGAGTTATTTCAGTCCTTTGTGGCCATCAGTTCTGTGGGTTTTGCCTCCTTCTCACTTTTTATTGTCTGCAGTTATCAGCACTTGCTGCCCTACCCAGCCAGAAGCTGGAAAGTGTCTCTCCTTCCCCCCCAAAAAAAGCATGCAATAAACCACAGTTTATAATCTGAGTAACATCTACTGCAAGAAGTGGATGGCATCAGGAACTGATGGTGAGTCATTGTAGTGACTCCACTTACGAGTCCAATTACAACTGGAAATTCCTTCTCACCCATCCCTCTCCCCACTCATGCTCCTGGGAGTATTGGTACACACTGAACCCTTTACAAGCTGTTCTAGGTTGCTAATTTAGCAGAACCTAAATCCAGGAAAAAAAATGTGGGTTGTTTCCTCTCATGTTAGTGACTTCATGGAGTGATCCAGCAGTCACTGAAGATGGAGCAGGGCAGGAGATAGGGTTGGGAGGTCAGCAGCAAGGCAAATGTCTAAAAAGCAGAACTAAGGAAGATCAAGGGAACAGGAGACATCCCCTTCTCCTGCTGGAAGCACTGTCAGAAAGACAAACCTACCCATGAAATTGTTATCTCGCGACTCAATTTTATATAAACCACAGTGACCTCAGGTTTGCTGCAGCTCCATTTCAGATCTCTTGAGTCAGATACGTCCCCACATTCCAGCTGCTGAGGTCGGGAGCTGCCTACCTGGGAATGCAGGAAAGCAGCCTGGCAGAGCACATCAGAGCACCACAGATGTTTGCTCAGTGCTGCCTTTGGGTGTCCTGTCACACAACTTGCGCTCACAACTCTGCATGAAACAGGCAGCACTATATCAAAGGGCTGGAACTATATTAGACACAGTGGGTAACGTCAGAGGAATCTAAGTTGCTGCAATTTGCACCTCCTCCAGGCCCCAATAAAACAAAAGTTACACCAAGTTGTGCTCCCTGAGGCTACTCATGAAGTACTCTCTGTATGTGCCTCCATCAATCTGCCAATGCTATTTTTAATGAGTAGCTCTGTTTCCTCTCAGATGGGCTGGAAGACTGAAATTTCTGAGGTTGCATAGATAGATGAAGTTTGTTAAAGCAGGACAATCCTCTAAACCACAGCCAAAATCTTAAACCCAACATAGAATATTAACCCAAGGGCCTGTATTAGGGTTACATGGTTAGTATATTGATACATGGTTAGCAGGAATAGTCAAATGTGGGTGTGCTGATTTTGGCTGGGTTAACATTAATTTTCTTCATGAGTAGCTCATATTCTGACTATAAAATAATTTGCTAAGTAGCTTTGATGCTTTTAGTGTCCTCCCTGAAAACTGATTCCTGTTTTTCATTATCAGTAATCACCAGCTCAAATCCAGGGATTTGATGGAGACCTGATTTTCCTCTAAGGCATTTTGGCAGGGACTCTCACAAACAGTGGAAACCCCTTACAGTCAGATCCTAAAAATGCTCTTTTTCTTGTCTCACTGGGAAAATTACCACTGTTTTCTTGTTTACCATACCTCCTGTCAACTTTATGTAATCCTCTAGCAGATCTACTCCAGGAGAGTTAAACTACAGCAAAATTCAGGCTGCTCAAGCAGCTGGAGTTTGGGGTTAAGCACTGGAAGCTGCTGGAGAGGTGACCTTGTTGAAGGGTTAATTCTCATGTCACAGATAGAGGTGACCAAGAAAATAAACCAAAAATCACTGTCAGAGGGGATTGGTGTGTACTTTTCAGCCAGCTGAGGGCCAGTGACATTCACAAGGTGGGCTCAATTAGTGGAAGGAAACCACTTTGTCCATTTAACTGCTGGTCCTCAAAGGAGGAGGGCAGAGGAATCTTGGGTACAGTGACTATCAGAGATTCCCACACTGATCCAGAGCACAGATATTGTGACAGACTGTGTCATCTGAGATGTGGCTTCATTATCAAAGCCTACAAGTTATGTCAAATTAGCTCTACACCTTACACAGGTGAGCTAAGTCACATTTTCAGTCCTTTCTTCCCCTGCTCTTCAGCCCATGAGTTCATAAGCCTCTGCTTAGGCAAAACCCCAATTATTTTTAGCTTTTTCAAGGATTTTCGTATATCTGCCAGAGACAGCTGATGTCTTCTATCTGCAGTAATATTTGTACTTTTTAGAAGTCTTTGATGCTTTTGGCAAATCAGGTTCAAACGTTCTCTGTTGCAAGGCCAGCTGCTCTTTAGTTTCTTCTTTCTAATTTATCTCACCAAATTTCTTGGGAAAGCCATGAATACTGTCAGAATGGCAATGCTTCCCACCACTTCTGTACAGGTGTTTCTAATGCAGGAAACCCTCTCTATCCTGGAGTCTGGTAACTACAACTGGCCTGGAGAAATTAAAAGACACCAAGCCCTGCAAAAAAAGTCTCTGTTGCTGAGCCACAACACCAATAATACCAAATAAAAAACCACTATATTTATTAGTGAATAAAATTCACTAATGAGAAATAATAGCAGCCAGTTCAGGAAAAAAAAAAAAGTATTTTCTATGAATTCGAATTTATTACAGTTTTCTTTTTTTGATTAATTTGATTTTATAATATGTATATTCACTGATTGAGGTTCTTTATGCTCATGTTTTGGATTGGTTTTGGAACAAGCAGAAATGACTTTAAAAATATCAGCTCAGAAACAGCCACAAGTCAAACAGGTGCAATGAAAATAATAACACAAATCACTAAATTATTTTTTAAGAAAGCATAGCAATGAATTTCTATTGTATTCACTGTTTCTCTGAAATAATTTTTTAACCCTTTCATGCTTCTACTTTCTCTAAAAATCTGAAAAACTGATTATTTTCTGCTCTCTCCCATAGGATGGAAAAGAATAACAGATATTATTAATAAATGTATTTCAAAAGCAGAAGCACAAAACAATGGAAAAATATGACTCATCAAATCTAAAATTTTCTATTTAATGGTCTTGTACCATTCTTTTCACCAATGATATTTAAATCTATTTGAAGCCAAAATAACATTAATATTTTATTTTACATTTGGGCAATAAAAGAAGACCAAAACAAACCATTTACTTCTAATCTGTTTTTCACAGTGCCTCAAGTTAGGACCTATAGTGAAGGAAATATTTGATCTATAAAACATCTTTTTCTTGTTTGCTTTAAACCCCAACATTGACACAGTAGTAAAGCTGATAAATGAAGTGATAAATCTTACAACAGCCACTGTCTTTTCTTTTTTCCCCAAATGTGCTTCCTTTGGTATTACCTGATAAATGCTTGAAAGCAAAAGATTTACAGTTTTGTAAAATCGTGTAACTTTCTCTGAAGCCACATTAAATACAAAATCTAGCTGGGTGATGCCTGGAGAGGCTGCCTGGAGCAGAGGCTGGACAGAGTTAAAGGAATAAAGTGAGTATTTATTAAAAGGCCTTCAAAGATACACCTTGGGCAGTACAAGAGCCTGGCTGTGTCCCTACCTAAGATGGACGTAAGATGGACCCCAAGTCATGAGATTTCACACTTTTATATATTTTAGTCCATTTACATATTGGGGTTAATTGTCCAATTACAGCTTCAGGTTATGAAGTCCCATCCTCCCAGAATGCTTTCCTCAATTTGCTGTTTTTTAGACTTTTTTGGGCCCAAAGATTCTCAGGCTGGAAAAGGATTGTTTTGTCTAATTAAACCGTGAAGAGAACTTGCTAGCACTTTGTATGAAGTTCAGTCACACACTAAGGCAGTGCAGAATCTGGAAAATATGAAAGCTAAAGCTTAGGGGTGCTGTGGAATCTCGAGTGAGTGGAGTGAGGAGCAGGACCAGCCTGGGATGTTTTCCAGCCCTGGTAAGATGCTTTGCCTCCTGCAGCAGCTCATCTGCTTCCACCCCTTGACAGGACACCCAGACAGTAACAGATGAGACATCTGTCCTGTGTGACTTTATGATGCTGAATTGTATCCTCATCTGCCTGTTTAGCTCAGAAATAAGTTCTTTAAAACTTATAAACTTTAAAACTTTAAAACTAGGTCTGAGAGCGAAGTGGGGGAGAAGGAAAAGCAGTGGAATTTTTTTCACGGCTGTATTTAAAGCATAGAGATAAGCAGTGCCATCTCTTCAGAACAATGACAGGTTCCATTGTTTAATATTATTCATTTTCTCATGTTCTTGAGGACTTTGCTGGTTAAATAAACAGTTTTTTCTACTTTTCTCAAAGAAAGTTTATTTCCCAAACAGGTGGAGGGGAAGGGCCGCCAAATTTTGCCCTTTAGGGAATTTTCCTTTGGAAGTTCCCTTCCAAATTTGTCCCAAACCAGGACAGACACCTACATTTCAGACACCTGAATTCTAAGGTAAGTAAATCATTTAGTCTGGAGCCCGAGCTGCTTTTACACTAAGCTATGAAAAAGATCACCTCATAGTTCTTAATTTTTTGAATATGGAAAGAGCAGGGTTGGAATTTTTTCTGACCAAGCTGGAAAATTGAAGTTTTTCATCAGGCCCATTTACACCATGAACTTCCTGCTACTTTAGAGCTGCACACTGAAGGAAAAGAAATGGCAACAAAATGCATATTTGAAGCAACAATTAGCTGTTATAGCTAATCAAGGTAATTGTATGTTCATTCTTTTCAAGGATAAGAGGCTGGAATGGACATATGAAAATTAATCAAATCATTTATAGCCTTCATACAACACATACCAAAATTTACTTAAGAATCAGTCAAAATTTTTTTAAATCTCAATCAGCCAAGAATCCCTGGCCCTAGAGAATATTTCTCACAAGAATTAAATCTCTCAATTTATAATTTTTTGTCTTGCCATAAAGGAAAAGGAAAACAAATGAACACTATAAAGTTATAATTAGTTATTATGAAAATTAAGATAATTCTTTTCACCTGTCTTAAACCTATTCCATCTGGAAAATAATGAGACAAGTTCTAAGAAGCAAGTAAGTAATTGTACAGAAACTTTTCATAATCCACATGCTGCTCTGCATTTAGCTAATGGTTGTGGATGAATGCCTGTAGCAGCTGAAGTCTGTGATGAATCAAGTTGTACAACGTGGCTCCTCTACTTTCATGACTCATTTGTAACTGTTTTGGAATGTGTTATACTCATAGAAGAATTTTACAGTTGTACCAATCAAAAGCACTATTAAGTGTAGGATGTAAGAGGAAAGCTTCAGTTGTACATCAAGGGACAGATTCAAGGGTCTTGTCCATGGGCTCTGAAATTAAGGCCTCACCATCTCAATCTTCATCCACAGAAAACTCCTCTGAGGGCAAATAAATACCTATTTTACCTGCTTCTCTTAGTCCAGTGTACATTTTTGGTGGTATTTTGCTTTATTGCTGGAGTGAGTTTTATTTAGAAGGCTGTGGAGACTCCCCTTTTATGGAGAATCTAAACAGTCATCGTAATGTAGGTCTGAAAACTCCCACCTCACTGCCTCAGATCTTGTGTTTGTACACAGGGAGAAGCATCTACTTGATTTTTTTGTGCTCTCATTGTGATGCAGAGAATACAAAAAGTGAGTGATGTCCTATTCATTATATGTGTCGCTGCCCCATTACTTTACAGGATAATGTGGTTCAGTTTCAGTTCATAAAAATTCCTTTTCCATAAAGAACTCGATGTATTATAGCTCATATAATGGGGGATTTGGAAGTGAGCATCTGATTTATTCACCATAAAACACTAAATAACATGATGACCTCTAACTGATCTATGGCGCACCAAACATTCCCAAGGAATTTCAATTTCTCTTCAATCCCTTCCAAAGCAGGCTCAGGTGCTGGAAAGAGACTGATGCAAACTGCCCACTTGTGCAAATAATGTATGCAAGATGCCACTGGCATGTGTTATTCACTTTGAGGATTTCATGATTTTGCTTAGCATAATCCAATGTAGATGAACAAAAGAAATTCAAGTTTTCCCTGACAGTCAAAAAAAATAATTGCAAGAGAAAAAATTAATTAGATACAGTTTGCTAGACAAAAACAGAGGAAATATTAATATATGGATAAAAGTTAAAACAATTTTCTGTGTGAAAATACTTTCTCCCCCTTTATGCTCAAAGCGATGCTTTTCTTCAATATGAATGTAACAAAGCCCTTGTATTTTCAGCCAATAAATAAGAATTTATGAAGTCTGGTCCTTGTAATGGCACACAGAGCAAGATGTTTGAAACCATTGTTACTGAAATTACTAATTTTCAGTCATGAATAAACAGATATGATACAAATCCAAAGGAGAAACTGAAGATGGGTGCACCAGGCCAAAACAAATGCCTGCATAAGCAATGACAAACAGCAGATGTCAGAGATCAGGGTACAACATAGGACACACACACACAGATCTCCTTGAATATCCTCCCAGATGTTGCTTTTAATCTAAGGATTTAATAATGAGATTTAACTTTGCTTTGCATTTTGTACAATTTGATTACCATTTTAAGAAGATACTGTCATTCATCTGTTATTATGTGTTATGTGATCTTTGTGGGCAGCTGGATGAGTTTTGGGGTCTATCTATCTATCTATCTAACTATATGGATATAGACATTGTCATTTTTGATCTATTTGCCATCCTTGCCTCTGGGCCTGCATGGCTTCTAGTATTTCTGAATACACTTTTCAGTGAAACCATCTCTTACATGGATTTATATTGCTTTTACTTTCCTCTTCATATGGAGCCAGATCCCTGGAGGTCAGATAATAAGCTGCCTGATTACCACAACGCATCAAACAGAGCAAACTGCCTCAGCTTCCTCCTTCAGAGCTTGTGGGACAGCAGGTACCTCTGCAGCTGGCTGTACCTCACTCTACTTGCTTATTGAAGGGGATTTGCTCATGGCAAATGCATGAAGACTTTCAGAATACTTTGGGCTCTCTGAAATGTGAAGAGGAACTGAGTCCTTCTTTCTCACGTCCAGACAGTGCAGGCAAACATTGTCAGGTTCTTGCTGTAACAGTAATAGCTAATTCTGGCTTATTTTGCATTCAGGGTAGCTCCCAGTGCCACTGCAAGAGCACTGAATCTAAATCAGATGAAAAAGTTCATCAGATTGGAATAGCAGAAGGTGAAGGATCTGCAGGGGAAGATGTATGAGGAATGGCCAAGCTCAGAGGAGGCTGAGGCCAGACCTTGTCATGGTCTTCAACATCATCCCAAGGGGCAGCTCCAATCTCTGCTCTCTGTGACAGTGACAGGACTCGAGGAATCAGCTGGAGCTGCCAGGGATGGGTCTGGTTGGGTATTAGGGCAATATCCACTTGGGAAACAAGCACTTAGGGAAATATCAGGTAGCTGGGTAGATGTGTAACCAGCAGAGGGTGGCTGGGCACTGAACAAGCTCCCCAGGGCAGGGGTCACAGCCCCAGCCTGACAGAGCTCAGGGAGTGTTTGGACAATGCTCTCAGGCACAGGGTGTGACTCTGGGGGATGCTGCTGTGCAGGGACAGGAGCTGGACTCAAAGATCCTTGTGGGTCCCTCCCAGCTCAGGATATTCTACAATTCTATGAGTAATTCCTGTCTTTTTCACATATCTCTTTTTTTCCCTCACATTGCACCGTGCTGTATTTCAAGACTGTGGAGTTTTGTCATTGATTTCAGTCAGAGCAAAAACACAATTTAGGTTTCTGCACAGGCCATATATTAAGGACCATGCTTTCATTTTCATGATTTCAATTTCTTGCAACCATTTGCCTGGTTGTTAAGTGCTCTTTCTTCCCCTGTCAAGTCTTTGTATTGCTACCCATGTTTAAATTGTTCAGTGAGATGCTCAGTTTAGGAGCTAGCAAAGAATTATTTTTCTGTAAATGTTTGGGATGCCTCTATGTGCTGCAAAAACGAAATCAGGAAAAATGTAAACCTGTCAAAGCTTTAAGGCTGGTATCACTCAGGAAGTCTTGGGACAGGAGACTTATTAAAAAGTGTGCTTCTAAGGAACTTCTAAATGATGGGTCTTTCAGAAAAAGAAAAGACACATTTCAAAGGCTTTAGAAATTAAAATTATGCAACTTTATTAGGGACAGAATGGTGCTATTCTGAAAAGCTCAATGAGCTGAGAAAAGATAGGGCTCCCCAAGAATATCAAGTTGTCCAAGGCGGGAGGAATGTCAGGGGTGGTGAAGAAAGTTTTGGTAGAAAAACTGCTGATTGGGGAAGGAAAAAAAATAAAAGAACATTTTGTTCTTAATGGAACTGAACTGAATGCTCTTTGCATTGTTCAACCCATGCATACCAAGACCTAGGAAAAGTGCATTTGTGACTTCTGCTTCACTGCATGCTGCGTGGCCACTGTGTCACCCGAGGAGCCCAATGCCACTGCAGGTGGGAGAGCTGTGTACTGGCTGCCAGCCACCCCTGCAGTGACACATTTCTGTGACCTGAACTACTGGCACGAGGGAAAAACAAAATATAAGCAAGGTAAGGCAACTTGGAGCGTTTTACCCGTGCTGAAGGACTGCCTACATAATGAGGAAACCTCAGCTAGAAAGCTAAAGGGGAAAAAAAAGGCAAAAGAAAGAAAGGAAGACAGAGAAGAACACAGAAGAAATGAATGGCTTGGGGGCAAGGCTGCTCTGCTACAGGGCCTGTCCCCTGCACAAATCCCTTCAGCAGAAAGCCAGAGCCAACAATGGGGCCCTGTTGTCACACTGATTGTGCTTTCTTGCTTTGAAGCACACAACTGATTGCTGGTCTTGCCTTCATCACATAAGTGCTCTCTGTGTTCACATCCCTCACTATCAGCTGCAGCTGCAGCTCATCTCTGCTGCTGGAGTTGGATTTTTCCACTGCCAATTCACGGATGTGGTATAATTGAGTGCACTTCAAGTATCTACCGTAAGAACCGTTGATATTTAGAACTTCGCTAAAGTTTTTGTTGTTGCTTTGGATTCCTTTAAAATTCCTATCCCCTGAGATTTTATTGTGTGGATTCTTTGGATTTCCACTGACTCCTCCTACCTAGTACAGGATAAGTGAATTTGCTGTGCTCTGCTCTGCAAAATAATGTGTTTGCTGTTTAGTGAGACTCCATCTTCTAGCACCACAAGTCCTTCATACCCTTGATGTTTGCCTCCAAGGAAAAGAGACCATTGCCCATTTTGCATTTTATCCGTTGGAATTGTAGCTCTTCACCAGGTTACAGCATTTTAGTAGCATTGGCTTGTTCTCCTCTCTGGATACAAAGCATTGTTCCCTGGCACCATCAGGGAATGCTGGGGGATATGGGCACTGGAAGGGGAGAAAATACCCAACACTCAGGGTTGAGCAGTTATCTCCTGTCGCTCTGAAAACTCAGCTTCTGACCTTGTTAACATAGTTTTCTAAGGACTTTCCCAGGACAGTAACTGTAAACATAGATATGTGTACATTCTTTCTGTTACACGTCTTGTGATGGGCATCTCTCATGGCCAGTGCAGTGAGAAAGTGCTATCCTGACCATCCAATCCCTGGCCATGGTAAGAAACCTATAAATCCTGGGAGGAAAAATAAACTCTGCTCTTTCTTGCACCACACCTCAACCTGTGTCCGCATGATCTATTCATCTTCAGCAGTAACAATCTCCCAGTCAAACTGGCTGAGACTGAATGGCCCCTAAAGTGCCCAGAAGGGCCATTAGGACAAATTCCCAACTGGTACAAACCTGGCTCCAACAGAGCTCCAGGGCTGGCCATGGGCAAAGCTAAAAGGCCTGAGAGGAGTTCTGTGTGTGGTAGGGTGAGAGAGGTGAGAGAGATGGGGAGACAGCTTAGGAAAGTGAGAAAAAGAAAGATCCAGGGGGGCTAATGATAGAAACAGATTACTGTTTCAAGCAATAAACCTTCTAAAATCTAATATTCCTGATGGATGACAGAGAGATATCACCAGGTTTCTTCAATATGCATTTGGAATTTGACTATTGTGTTGCACTGTTTTGTTATTCTTACAAGTTTTACAAATTACTGCTGCTTAATTTGTTTTCATATATGAAAAACACTGCCAAAACCACAAAGCAATGACAAATCTGACTTTTTATAAACAACACAGAAGAATATATTTTGTCTTTTCAACTTTACAATTTCTCACAAACTAAATTCCTCAGTTTACTTATTGCTCATACTAATGCTGAGTTAGACACAAAATTCAGATTAGGCTGATGTGCCAGGCTCGATATTCAGGGAGACCTACTGATCCTAGCTGCCTTTTGAATAGCAACTTTATCCCCCTTTAAACATTCAGTATCTTTCATTTTTGTCCACAAACAAGTCACTGACATTTCAATTTCACTGTAACATATTATTCTAAAGGGTGAAGGAAATATGAATATTTGTCTTGGAATATTTCTCCCTCAGGCTATAAAAATTTGCTTGGTTTGTAGAATTGTTAAATGTTGATAGAGACAGAAAGTGAATTCACAAGAACTTGATCCTCAGTTACTGCAAAATGATCTATGAATAATGATTCAACAATGAATAAAATGCATTGGTAATTGGTTTATGGTCCTATTAACAGCTAGGTTTCCTTTAGAAGTGAGAAAATAAAATGTAAATAATTATGCTATGTGTTGCAAGGAGCTTTGCAGGAGACATTCATTACTGAAAATTCAGAAAAAAAACTTAGAAGAAAATTAAACTTTATCTGGTGCCAAAACACAATGTCAGGACCTCCTGACCTCACCCACAAAGAGCTGTTCTTCATGGAAATGATGCTAGTTTACTGAAAAAGCAGTTTTGCAAACATATATTTGGCTTTTTAAATAAAAAAAATACAGCTTTGACATTTCTCTGCATGAAATTTTACTTTTTCCCCAAATCTTATGCAGAACAGTCTTCTCCGTCCTTTTGGAAAAATAAAGCATCATAGGTGTAAAATTATAAAAAAATTACCAGTGAAGTGCTATAGAATTCTTCCTCTCACTTTGAGAAGGAAAAGATGAAATCTATATTTTGGTATTGAGTTTTTGGGGGGAATTACAAGTTCTAGTGCCCTGACAGTCCACACAGGGGCAACATGTAAATTCACTTCTTAACTGTATAATTGAGTTCCTTCCACAATAAATTAAGCTGCCTGGTAAAATGGTGGATAATGTGGTTTCGCCTCAGCACAGTATCAGAGCAGACAGAGCATGTCCTCAGGGGCCACAAGGGAAGGATGTGATGCACTGGTCTCTACTGGTAAATAAAGAAATTGGCAGGATAAATTATTCAATGTACATCGCTAACATTAAGATGACAAAATGGCAACTGATAATGGACACAGTTCTCAGGCACAGTGCAGAGTGTTTGCAGCTCAGTAAGCCTTTGAGATGATTCAGGCTGATAGAAATAACCTTATTTCCAAGCAAGAACAAGTTTCACTGAGACAGAATGTGGTTTTCCTTGTCTACACAAATGCTTTGTTCTAAAACAAATATACCAGTGGTTGAAGTCAAGGGTTTATTCTCATCTCCTGCACATTGATAGTTTAAGGCAAGAAGCAAAAAATGAGGGAGAACCATTTAAAAACTACATGCATCACCATTTTTTTAGAATAGATGACTCTGACACAAAATCTTATGGCCGGGTGAAAGGAAAAGTTTCCCTAGATTTATGTGAAAAGCTGGTTTTTGTTCTGCACTAGAAAGCGGGCTAACCTGCTGCCACAAGAAATCTGCTTATACAACACACATTGAAGTGAGCAAGGACACAGTGTCACATGCACTGGGATCCTTATCATGGTCTTGTGAGGAATCATAAACCTGAAGACAACAGGATTATGTTAATGGAGCGTTACTGTGGTAGGAGCAATCTAAGTGTCCAGATTAGCTACATCATGCAGAGTACAAAAACTAGAGTTGAGTGAGATGTCCTAAGGCCAGAAACAAGCAAAAAATGATGAAAAGCAAATTGGTTGAGCTCTGTTTGTTTCATTTCTACATTCCAGGGAGTTTACAGTAACAGTGCCAGTACCATAAATGTGGCTATGGATCTTTATTTTCCTGACCTGGGGACCCTAGCCCACCCTTTGCCCATGGGCTCTGCAGATCTGTTTAATCTCCATCCTGGCCCTTGTCTGATCTGCACCGTAGGTTTAAGAAGTCCTGTTTCTGTCTCCTGGATGGACCCTGGCTGTATTTGAAGTGCACCCACCTCCAGTTATGTCTCTGCACTGCCTCCTGGATGAACCAGTCACACCAAAGCTGCAGCCCTTTCTCCAGCTCTGCCCTTAGCCCATCTCCTGCTGCTCCTGAGTGGGGGAGTTTCAGGATGGACCTGCAACTGGGATCCTCAACTTGCCTTTCTGAGACTCCAGGAGACCTTATCAGAACCCTGCCCTGCTCCTCAGCTGCACCTGGGCTGGGGAAGGCCCTGCCTGGGCTGTGGTCACTCTTCGCTTGCCCTCTCTCACACCCCTGCTAACACTGTGCCTGACACAGATGACACTATTTGAGTAGATGGATTGTCCCAGATCTATCTCATTTAAGCCAATTTGCATGTGAGGGGTGAAAAAAAGGATTATTCTATAGCCTCCTTTCTGCTATTACTGCTGAGCTCCTCAGGCCTCAGTACATTTAATGGTGACTGAGTACTGCACTTCTGATCTTACCCATTGTGCAAAGCTCTTTTTTTCCCACACAAGCTCCTCTAAAAATGCCCTTGAGTAGCACAAGTAACTTGTTCATCAATATCCATGGGTATTGATGACAGCTGAGAGTTTGTTCAGACCCAGCCAGATTTCTCTGCCAGCCCCCAGCTTTGCTGACCAGAGCAGAGAGCAAATGCAAATGCACTGCAGAAGCCACATTTGCATTTTTGTTCTGTTGGATGCTTTTGACTGCAGGACACTGGGAGGAAGGAGGGAAGCTGGTGAGTTTTATACAGAGCAATATGGGGTCTGAATACATTTACACACACAGCATTCTTAAGTTCAGTTTTAAGCATTCATAGCCAGACCATCAGGGTTTGATAGCATGTGATGGAGGGCAAAGGGAAGTACTTGCTACATGGAAGAATGAAGGTTGCTGCTAACAGCAAATACAGCGATGAAGAGAAATAAATGGGCAAAGACTTGCATGCAGACAGACACGTTACAGAAAAAACATGGTGTTATTAGGGAAGTAATGATGCTGCATACCATACACCTTTCAAGGAAGATCATTACTGAGAATATGTCCTGGCAGTCTGAAATGAGGGAGTGCTAATGGGAGACAGGAGCAGGGGCATGGGGTCATGGCTGTGATTAAATCTGATCAGTCAACATGCTCAGGAGAACAGCTCGTGAAATATTTTTCTCTTCACAGAAGACAGTCAGAGGTGTGGGTAGGTTTTCGGAATGCACTGCAACATCAAAATGAGCATCACCACAATGCTGTACAGAGATGCTGGTTTCTGATTTGTGTCATTGTAGATGGCTGGCATTTTCACTTAATTAGATTGTTTCTGGTTATTTAAAGGTGAGAGTAAGGAGTGTTACTTGAGTAAAAAAGACTGGTCAAAGATGGAGTTTTCCCTGGAAAAGATGGAAATTTTGTGGAATAGTAGTCAGGGATTGCTGTTTCAACGTGCAGTACATACAAAGTCGCACGAGAGCTGTTATACATAGCACACTTAGTACATCTCCTTCACATGGTGCAGAAGAATTTTATGAGATGCAAATCACTTCCAAATAGATTTGAACTTAGCAAGTACAAGCCTCTTGGCACACAAGTCTTAAATATTATTTTTCTCTTTTCATCCAACACATTCCAGTGAAATATTAGTCAAGAAAAAAAAGGATTGGTTCCTGGTTGAACTAGTTTGGATGAAACTTCAGTTCTTTTCTCTGGTATCCCCAGTTAAATGTGCAGATTGTATCTTCAAATTTCTGCCATCTGAAAGTCAATAAGGACTAAAGACGTTCTGCCTAGCACAGCAACGTGTCTCTTCTCAGTGGCCAAAAATGGATTCCTGATAGGAATCACTGCAAGGAAATACACCGGTGTGTTGTCAGGTGCCAACCACTTCTAGCCCACAGACTTTCCAAGTCAAAATTGGTTTCTACACATCTAATCCACCTGACTTATCTAGTATTGTAACCCAGCTTTGTAACCATGGCAGAGAAAGCCAGACATCTCCCCAGCATGGTTTATCCACTCTGAGTGTGTATATCCAGGGCAGGTTAGATGAACTGCTCTTGGATTCCACTTTTCCTCCTTTAAATGTTCTGTTACTTAAGGTTGAATTTTAGTGTCACATGGCAACAAATTCATTGAGGACAGCAGGAGAATCAAAGGAAAAAGTGAATTTAACAACATGAGGAGACACAAAGTTCAGGATTAACAAACTCACCACAATTTGCCATTTTAATCAATACATGTAATTTTAAAACTACACACATTGTTGGGTTAATTTGGCTCAAGATGGCCACATGAAAGAAATATCTTTCATATTCTTACATGCAGGTCAGCTGAATTGTCAAAAGTCACCAAGTGAAGTTTACACTGAGCAATAGGACCTGAGTTTTCTATCTCAGAACATCAGCATTTGCCTCCTTCCATCCTCCAAAATGTACCTTTGTTTTGAAAACTGCAAAGCAGGGAAGGGAAACAAAAAAGCTGGGAAACCCTAATAATTAACATTCAGATCTCAGGAAAGCAGCAGCAGAAGAAAATATAGTTATGCATGTTTGTTTGATTAAACATAGAGTGTACATAAAATATGCAAATTCTGTGCAGGCCTTAGGCTCCTGGCAAACTGCCAATGCAGCACTCAGTATGGTGAGGTTTGGGCTTCCCTACTGCTGATTGTCTCCTTGATAGGTCCACAAATATAGAATATTAATCTGATGAATATGATAATCTGGACTTTTGGAATTGTCTATAAATGCAAACAGATACCACTATTCTTTTTCATGACATTGTGTAAGCAGAGGGTGGGAAAATTAAATGTCTTGTCTTTTCCTGGGTACTGATAATCCAGCATTTGAATTCTGTCTATCACAGGATTGTTCTGGACAGAATATCCAAAATTCTGCTGGATAAACACATCATGGGATGGGTGAGCACCTGGCTCATGGGTTGGATAATTATACAGAGGGATAATTATAGTGAGTGGGGTGACATCAGACTGGCCCTCTGTCACTAGTGGGGTTCTGCAGGGCTCCATCCTTGGCCCTGTGCTCTTCAACACCTTCATAAATGACCTGGATGCAGGTCTGGGAGGGAAACTGAGCAAGTTCAGATGCGATACAGAACTGGGAGGAGCTGCTGACTCCCTTGAAGGCAGAGAGGCCCTGCAGAGAGACCTCATCCAAAGGAGAGGGGCTGGGAAATCACCAGCCATGTGAAGTCCAGCCAGGGAAGGTTCCTCTTGTGACTCTTGAGGATGATCTTGTGTTCTATGATCATGAGTATTTGCATGAAAAGTGAATATCCCTTCTGGCTTTCAAGAACTGCTAAACTCTCACTTAGAATAAGACACTCAGTTCTGCTGACTGTACTTTCAGAAGGATGGAGAATTCGGAGGGCCTCAACAAGAGTAACCGGAGAACTGGAAATCATGACTAAGGACAGTTTTTACTGTTCCCTTGAAGAAAAGACTTTCAGGACACATAGTTCTGATTTTCAAATAAAAGAGACATACAGAGAACTGAAAAGACAAAAGGAACAACATTATCTTGTGGATAAAGCAAGACGCTGTGCTTGTTAACTTCAAAACCATTGGTCACTAGAGTGAAGCACTGGTCTGACAGAGTTAAAAGGGTGTGGAACCCCTGTCCTTCAATGCTTTTGAGATGCTTTCCCCCTGTGCTTTTCTGCTAAAGCAACAGCCAGCAGTGGTGGTAGCTGCATCAGGCTTAAGCTGGACCCCAAAAAGAGTCTGTGGCTAAGGGCCATGAATGCTGCTGAAAAGCTGAGGGCTGGCTGAGCATGCAGAGACTGAAACACAGCTGGTGTGCAAATATGACTGCAAGGGAATCATCTCACTCCACAAACAATGGACAGCCCAGGCTCATGGATCTCTCCTGCACAGCAGTGGGATGCACACCAGCATCAGCCCTTGAGTCAGACAAATCTTAAGGTTACTGCTTGAGGCTGAGAAATTCCTTGCTGTAACAGATTCTTGTTCATGGTTAACTTTGAAATCTTAGCTAAGTAATATGTAGGATTGATTGTGGGCAGGTAATTCTTTAGACATAAAGAACTGGACAAGTCTGGGACTAAGTCTGGATCCAGATAAACCTAAACTCTTCACTAAGGTGTTTAGAAAGAAAGAAAGAAAGAACATCCTTTCTGAACCTCATGACTCAGTGTCAGGGTATCCCTGACTGTATTGTCTCACCCTGTCCTCAATGCAGTGAATAATCCGGTATACCCTGCCATTACACCTCGCTAAAACACTGTTTCATTTATTATCAAACTTTGTTAAATCACTGCTCTACATCAATAAACATGTTGCTAATTCTCTCTTGGGAGTGAAGTGCATCACTCCATCCATGACAGCGTCCAACAAGATTCTTGAATGCTTGTTGTTAAATATTACATTCGTATCACAGCTTGATACTAAGGCACAAACACATTAATTCAGTTAAATATATAACAATTTTTTCCAAGCAACTAAACCATCCACAGCTTGAAAGACCTATTCTGCATTTTCAGCATGGTGCTAAAATATGCACATTAAAATTTTTCTTAAGTCTAGGAGGAACTCAGTTCAAAGTCAAAGAATGAGATCAGCTGGTTTAGATACTCAACCCTCTTAACAAAAAACCCAGCAAAGTCCATAAAATGTGAAAATATTTTAATGTGAGAATAAAGTAATAAACCAAAAGCCTTCTACTGTTCTTTTCCATCATGGCATTTAAATAACAAGAATTCTGCAGCTATATAAAAACACAGGAAGGGAGGGTCATGAGTCTTCCTTATTTTATCCCAGTGGAAATCAAGAATAACCCCGCTGACACCTGAGGAATTACAATAATGTAAAACTGGTGTATATGAGGGGGAAAAAAGCCATCCAGAGGAGTACACTTCATTGGTTTCAATAAATTCTCTTCCTTTTTAACACCAGCTGTATAAAAATCTCCAATAAAATTTTATGTGCTAAGTCTGGTGCTGAAATGACCATACACTTTCCAATAACATAAAACTACAGTAAGCAATTAGAATATTTCTGCTTAAATACGCTATTCCAATTTGTTTAGTGTCTCATCCTGGAGTATGTTCTCCCACATCATCCACCATTGCCAGTTTTATCAGCATGATTTTCTCCAAGATACAGAGGAATATTATATTGAAACTTGCATTTATATCTACAGCTTTCTACATATTTTCCCAGATGTTATATTTCACCTGAAGTTTTGCTATTGCCTTGTTAGAAATCATATTCAAAATGCTTGTATTTTATACTACTTTATTCCTACTGTGAGAGTATCAAACCATTTCCAGCACAAATAGTATGAAGTCATGAAGACTTACAGACTTAAATACTAGAGTGCATATGAATTAATATTGCAGTCTTTTATGAGTTCACTTAATTTTTATCTTAGTGTTGTATTTTGAATTTGGGTAAGACCATATGAAATTTTTACTATTAAACTCCAGACTTTCTAAGTAATTTGGCCAGGATTTAGATGACCCTGAAAAGTTCTTTAAATATATGTTATTGCTATTAAATTCCCACATTTTCCCCTTCAGTTAATGAATACATACATTTTAGTGAAATTGTGCAAATGTGAAATCTACAGTCACCCATTTCGAGTCTGTCCTATTCCTTCTGCTACAGCGAATAATCCATTAAAAAGGTCAGGACTGACTTTCTTCCAACAACTACCATGGCTATTACAATGAGCAGAAACAAGTATTTGAAATGTTTCACTATTGATTAGCTCAAGCTGCTTGTTCAGGTTCTCAAATGTGAGCCAAGACTTTAAATGCCTGTGAAATGCAAACCTGTAACAGCCACTGCCAGGTGATGATCCAACAGGAGACAAAACATTCCAGTGATGAACTCTACAGTCAGTCCTTGCATGGTGAAGACATCAGAGTGTAGATGTGGCATAATTTTTCAGACTGCTGATCAAATCTAGCTAAATTAAAAGTTGTTGAATCATTCAGGTACTCAGGCTAACCAAAATGCTTATACGGTATCAAACAAATGGGATTTTTTTTAGAGTTCTCCATCACATCCATGCTCTTAAACACAATTTGTTTTCCTCCACCTTTTGAAATATAAATACATGTTAAAACGTAGCTTATCTTTTCTAACCTGAATTAAGAAAAATGTCACATTTGCACTGTCCATGGAGCTTGTTTGCTTTAGCTTGAGATAAATTTTGCTTTGCTACATGGACATTTTGGTGCAGGAGGCTGTAAACCTGATTTTGTGGTTCCCTCTATCCTCTGTGCAGTGCTGTGTCCAGGGAAGAACTGGCTCACTGTAATAATTTTGTGAAGCAGAGGACATTAATGAATTAGAATATTTTAAATGCACATATAACGCTACTTCTACACCAAAGGGGAACCAATTATCCAAAGCTGGACAAGGAATGTTTGAGTTCAAACCCCAAACATATAAACTGTGAAGTTCTGGGGCCCTTTTCCAGTGTTAATTCTTCAAGGTGAAGACTGTTTGCCTCTCTGTCAAACAAAAATTTCCCTTGTTCCAACATATTTTGCAACACACAGTAACATGAAACAAAATGTAAAAATGCACATCAACATTCACTCAGTGACTGAATTTCATCAGGTGTGCTGAAATCCATGATTTGCACGTATGTCTTTGCATATAAATGTATCTGCTCTATTTACATTTGTAAATATTACATGCATGCAAGCCGAGTGTAACTAATAAACATTTTATAGAGGGAAATTGAGGCACAGAGTAGTTAAATATGCTAGGGACATTGGAGGCTTCTAGATGAAAAGTATGAGCTGAAGTAGGAACTCCTGCACCTTTATTTGAACCAATGCTGCCTCTGCCAAATAAAGAACTTGATTTTTAGCAAAAATCCACTCAGCTTAACAGCTTAAATATCACCTTCCACTCTTTTGTTGTGCTTGTCATTGTTTCAACTCAAAACTATCTCTCTAAAAGTGTCTCTCTAGAGCCTAAATTTTTCAAAAGAAACAGGAATATATGAGTCTCTGAAAACATCAATTATTATCACTCAAATTCTCCTTCCAACTGAAAGATGAAATGCAAATAAAAATTATCCTCAGTGTGTGGAGTGGATTCAACACACTAATTACAGGAGAGAGTGTGGTTAGACTATCCAAAATGCACACAAAGTTAATTGTTTATGAAATAGACACCAGACAAGAAGACAGTAATAATTACAATAAACTTGATTTTAAACACCCTGTAGCTTCATATTACAGATGTGTATAAGGTGTCCCTCCAGATAGAGAGCTTTTTTCCCCAGAATGCTCTGTACTTCTTACTGGTTTTACCTGGTGAGTTTATCTCATTATATATGTGACTGATATTTTTTGGTCATTCTTTTTTGTTTGGTTGGTTGGTTCCCCATCACTATTTTCATCTTTTCCTCTTTCTTGGGTGAGACCTTACATAATTTTTTTGCTTTTTTAGTCATGAATAAGGCTAGTTTTCATTTTCATAGTTCTGGGTATTTTCACCTACCACATAATCAGTAACTTTAACATTCCTATAGTTTTGGTTTTTTTTTAATCTTTGTTATGCAGAAAGATGAAAACCAGGTCAAATTAACTGGTCTGAGGCTGGCTGAGTATTTTCTGTGTCTTTGCATTGTGGCCAGAATAATTTCTGTGTTGCTCAGACTGATTTTTTTACAATGACCTTCTTAAGGAGGGAAATGGGAGACAAAGTGGATTCTC
Organism: Cyanistes caeruleus; assembly: GCF_971803275.1. NCBI lineage: Eukaryota > Metazoa > Chordata > Aves > Passeriformes > Paridae > Cyanistes > Cyanistes caeruleus. Next base: position 4,691,060 of record NC_141705.1, read on the forward strand.
AGGCAGTAGGAAAGATGTTCTGGGTGTTGTACAACCACACTGGTGCTTTGGCTGATCACAGCTACTGGAGCCAACCTTTTAATATCAAACCTCCACCAGCCTGGGGGTGGGAAGGGCACTGTGCTACACACAGGCATAGATATATTGATGATTAGCTAAGTACCTCTAATTAAAATGGGAGAAAAACATTCTGCATATAAATATTTCATATAGATATAAAGCTATGATTTGTATGCCATGTATCTTTGTGACAGTGGCATTAATGAGGACATCTTTTTAGAGAAAAAGAAAGCAGTAAGGCTTGTAGTAATTTTTTTGCAATAACATCAAATTCTATTCCTTCTGACTTGCAGTCAAATAGATTTTGTTAGAAATCATTTTCTCTGGGCAAACTCTTAACCCCATCCTGAAGAGGGTGATTACTAATTTCTATTTTTTCTTCTGTTCACGCAAAAGTAGAAGTGGTGGGGAGCGCTCTATAAATAATTCCATCAAGGAGGCACTTGGAATTATGGCACTTATGGAAAAGGAATATTCCATCCAATTTATGCATTTGTCTAAATGGCTTCTCTTGATGACATGTAGGAATTAATACTTGAGAGACAGATGTCCAGAGAAGAACTGTTCAACTGCTTCCCTAAATGAGGATCATAGTTCTAATTCTTGCTGCTTTCAAAGATGTATCTATATATTACAGCAAACATCAAAGGTCGTGTTCACATGTGCACTGCCATCAAGAGTATTTCCACATTGCAGCTGGTTAATCTGGTGACATCAGCTAGTCATTCTCAATTTTCATTCTGATTTCTCACATACTATGTAAATGTAAAGTAAAGCAATCAAAACAAACTGCTACTCATGGGAACCACCAAAAAAAAAAAGACATTTCACACTAGAGAAGATTTTACAACACAAGATATAATCCTTCAGTTATCAAATACGTGGCAAAATGTAAAATATTCACAAATATCCATGTTTTGTATGTTTTGTATGCATATAAGCTGCATGTGCTGCAACATTTTCCAGCCAGAAACGATATAGCACACATCAGGTGAAAATTTTTAAGTGCAGGTGAGTGATAAGGATGGACGCAAGTTTAAAAACATGAAAAGACTGAAAACAATATGGAAATAAATTGGTCAGCCAAGCAGACCCTTTGCAAATGTAATGGATCTTGGTTTAACAGAAGGCAGGAGCTGTGTGAAGAAGCTATTACTGATCAAAGAAATTACCCTGAATTTATGAGGAAGCAGCGAGTGCATGAATTGATGCAAGGCACTTACGCAAAATCATATTCTGAGGGAAACAGAAAGATTTCATGGATGATTAATGCCTATGCAGCAGAAGAGGGGAAAGCATAACTTCATTTAATGTAAACATGATTATGATCCTGATTCTGCATGAAATTCAAGTTCATTCTCATCTGTTTTGGGACACTTGGAGTGTTTTAAATTCAGCATATTCTTAAGTACGATGGTGAACCGTGGAAATATGTCATTTTGTGTGATGAATACTAACAAGGGTACGTGATGAGATAAATATTAAAATACATTTAAAATATATATCAGACTTAAGTTTTTAACACTTTGTTACAAAAAGAGACTCTGTGGAGAATAACTAAGAGTCAGAACATGAAGCTGAGTTATGCAAAAAGAACCAACCAGAGACCAGAATGTTTTATTTACCAATTTATAACCACACAATTCTGTATGAATGTTTTTAGAATGGGTATACAAACACTGTCAGTAGTTCTTGCACCCCCAGGGCTATTCAGGCAATAGGAAATAATTTTAAAATTTACTTTTATTTTTAATATGTTACCAACACCTGTGCTTCGCCCTTGTGCCACTTTTGAACACGAGGAAATATTGTGTGTGTCTAAAATGTATTCCTGAGCATAATGAAACCTGGATATAAATACTATTAGGACATAGAAAATCTGCTGTTTACCTTGGTAGCTTGTCCAAGGATTAAACATTTTCACTTTTAATTTGAATATAATTCCCATTTAAATTCTCATTTTAACTAAAAGATACAATGAAAGTAATGTTTTTAATAACAAAGGTGATTAATATACCAAAACTATTAACAAGCAAAACAAATTTGCCAATGGAACAACATTTTTCACAGTAGGAACTATCATCAACAGGATTTCTCTTGAAAAATGAATCCTAATTTCAAATATAGTCAAGGTATTCCCATCTATTTCTGCTCTATTGCTGCACTCTTGTGACTTGAGGACTCCAGTGGATCTGCAGAACCATCAAGATTTATGAAAAAATAGCTACCCTGGTACTGTGTGCACTACTGTTGCATATAAAACGGGAGAGGAATTGCAATGGGGTAGAAATGCCTTCTAAATACCAGCCAAGAAGATTTGGGCAGGGAAGTGAATAAGCACATTAACTCCTCCACTCAACAGACTCTAAGCAGGACAGCTTTGGACCTGTGTTATAATTCAGAAGTACCACTTGGATCAGAAATTGGAACAAAAATCTCACCTTACCCTCCCAGCAGAACCTCCCATGTCATGCAAGAAGGAGGTTTCCAAAGGAACCCTCATGCATGCAGAACACACACTGCTGTCAGGTGAAATGCAAAGTATCAAAAGACACATTTCTGTCAGAGAAATACCCAGGCTTCCCAATGCTCAAACAGACAATTTCACCAAGGCTGCAACAGGCAAGGTAGGCCTGATATCTGTGATCCACATTATCGTGGCACTGGGTCTGGCACTAAATCCCTTTGCTTAATCTGGTGAAAGTTGCAAATACAGAGATTTCAGAGAAGTTTACACATCCATGTAGTCCCTGCTACCTGGTCTTGGGTTAGCACAGGATCAGGGATTTGAATGTCTCTGCTCCCTTTGTACAGAGTAAGCTTCCTCAGTGTGGCTGTGATAATCTTACAGGAGGGAGCTAGTTTTAGGAACTTGGGAAATTGGCTCCAGGCCACAAAAAAAAAAAAAAACATTCTTGGCTAAATTCCACAGCCTGTGAGTAGAAAGAGAAGATAATTCCACAATTCAGTTAAGCCTTCTCCTAAGATAAAGGCAAACATGCAAGCTTAACCAGACAGACCTTGCACAGCCTTGGGCCAGCCTCAGTTAAAGTACACCTCCTGCACCTACTGACAGACAAAACCCAAGAGGAGACAGAGGAACACATTTACTTTTATACTGCCTGATATTTCATCTCTGTGAACAGCCCACAGGAGGTAAAGCCAACAAAAATGGGGACTGTTGGCCTGTGATGCATCATCTCCCTGCGAGCACAGTGTCTGCCTCCAACATTTTGGCCAGGAATGTTTTCACTGACTGGGAAGGCAGCTGTGACCCAAAAGTCCCAACAGAAACACTGATGACTCAGAAACTGAGAGTGAAAAGGGCTGTGAGTATGCAAACTTTAAGGAATTAACAGATTAACCCCTGAGGGATACCAGGGGAATTAGTTTTTATTTTTATTTATATTTTTATTTATATTTTTATTATTATTATTATTATTGTTGTTGTTGTTGTTGTTGTTGTTGTTGTTATTACTATTACTATTATTACTATTATTACTATTATTACTATTATTACTTCTGTTCAGCTGAACATAGGAGATAGAATCAAGCCCAACAGTTCTAACGAAAAACAAAGGGGAAGAAACAAAAAACAAAAAAAACCACCACCACCACCAAAAAACAAACAAACAAACAAACAAAACAACCTAAAGAAACCAAAACCCCAAGCCCCAAAAGAAACAAACAAAAATCTCCACCAAAACCAAACCAAACCAACCAAACAAAAAACCCAGGGAAAAAAGAGGAGGTATTTGTGAAATTGTTAAGTGGGTGGAGATACTGCACATTTGATCAGATATCCAAGGATTTTCTCATGGGAGATGATTCTGGAAGACCCATGGTGGGAGGGTTGAGGTAGGCAGTTTCCAGAAGTTCCCAGAGTATTATTAATCTCTCCATTAATATGGTTGCATGGAGAACATTTTTTTATGCTGGAGGAGGTGACTGGGGAGGTGATCTCTAATGTACAGCTGAAAGAAAAGGAGGAACAGATGTACTCTGACAGAAACTCGACTTACTTCCTGCAGGAGCACCAAAAAGTGAGGGTGTGTCAGCCTGGACCTACAACAGATCTGCTTTTTCCAGTTCCCACCTGAGAAAGAAACAAGGTTAGTTCAAAATCCTGAAGAACTTCCACTTCAGCTAATCTTTGACAGGGAATGTTTGGGAATTCTCTCTTTCTTTTGGGCTGCATTTGTAGAAGCTAAATCAACCATTTCCAGAGTTCTCACATTCTGATCACAGTGTCTGATGGGGAGGACATCCAGAAGCCCTAGAAAATTTACAAAATCCATTACTTCTGCCTTGAACAAAATTATGGAGAGAAAAAAAGAATTTATCTGTGGAAATTTTAAATAAGAAGGAAAGTGAGATGACTGGCCCTGAAACCTAAAGCCTTCTGGTAATGTTTTCACAGTTTTAGTTTCTTTCCCATGAAAGTTCTATAAACATAAGGTGTTTACACATTCCTTCTAAGAAACATCTTTTGATGGACATTTCACATGACCAGTGCTTGGGAAGGTGGTAACTTAATTATCCAATCCCTGGTCATTGTAGAGAATCTATAAATACTGGAGTCAGAAAATAAAGTTTCTTCTTTCCTGTTCTAACATTGAGAGGTGTTCATGTGAATCTTTTTGTGTCCTTTAGCGACAAGATGACACCTGTGTATAAAGTTTTAATAGGACTCTTAGGATGCAATAAATCATGTAAAGACAGTGAGAAAATATTTAATATTATTTCCTTACTCCAGAATCGCCCTTTTCATTCTAGACACTCACAGTAGTGTTCTCCTCTGATCACCTGAAATATTTTATTTTAGCTATATACTCAGTCTCTTTCTATAATTCAGGGAAAAATATATGTTCTTCCTGAGAGCAATTCACCCATTTTGATATCAGCATGAAATTCCTCTCACTGTCACCCTCTCTGAGTTTGTTATGCTGCTAATGTTATTGATCAGGTCCATATATATGTGATTAGAATATTACAGTCAACATATAGAATTATTTAGATCAAACTTCAGCCATGAAATGATACAGCTACCTGCTTCATATATTTATTTTAGAATGGAATTGTTCCACCCTATCAATCCAAGTGATCCCATCTCTGGAAGCACTTTGAAAAGAGGGCAGGTTTCTTTTTTATGAGTTTGGTACCTGACTTCTACATGGAAAACTTGTGAAAAATGAATGATTATATGACATCTGTTGGACAGGATTGTGATGAACAAGGAGATGGAAGAATCCTTATCACTAGAGGATACTTTATACTGTTTTACTGAGATGTGTTGATATTTCAGGGTGTCAATACAATAGTTACAAACTCTGTATAAGGAAAACTCTTGTGAGTACATTTGTAATGAATTGGGGATGATACTCAGATAAACAGAGAATAAAAACCCCCATATTCATTAATGAATATGGCTCTAGTTTTAAGTATTGTAAACTGCACTATAAAGGAAGGTTTAAAATAATCAGATTACATGCAGTACATCCCAGTGAGCAGGGACTCCGGTTCAAACAAAATTAAATGAGGTTTCTTTTTATTTTTTTATATTATGAACAAGTGCTGTGAGCCCTGGGCACATACTTTTCACCAGCCATTAATTAAGGATTCTGATAAATATTTCCTTCAAAAGCTACAGCAAGGTCTCTTAAATTATTATATAAATAGTTAGTGCCACTGAATAAATATAGGCCAGTTGTGCTGCTAATTTCAATAAAATGTTACCTCTTTTCTTTGTTAGGGATATAAAAATTCTGAATATATTCTGTAGCAAAGCAAATTTAAAACAGCAGAAGCAGTAAGGAAGGAAACAAGTTGTCTGACAGATGTAGAAACTTATAACACGGTCACATTAAGCCATAATTAAATTTTGCACTTCAGCGTGGTCCCACAGGCTGCACTGACTGCAGTCACACCTGTGGGGAATTCCAATTAAACACAAACATGGGCAGGGGTGGAACTCTAAGAAATGCCAATCCATAATTCACAGCATGCAGAGCAGAATCCCCCACCTATTGCACTTCCCTTGCTGAATTAGCAACTGATTTCACTCAGCAACAATATCTAACTCAGTCTTGCATGAACATCCAGATCTGCATCCCTTCATTCAGCCGTGCTTCTGGATATTGCCATGACAACAGTGTGACATTCTGCCTTCAGAGGATTTGACAAGGGCATGACTTGGGTGGCACAGCTGAGAATACCTGGCTCTGCTGTAATAAGGGGTCCTGCAGGTAAATGATATTCTACTCCCTTCCAACACAAATCATTCTTTGATTCTACAAATACTTTTTTTTTTATAAACTTAAAGTGAATTTCATTGTGTTTTTTGCCCGGAGAAAAAAAATTTGGAAGTCATTCTGTATTAACTGAAGTGTTCTGATGATTTGCTGATCTCAGGCAGTAATCTTGAGACAAATTATTTCTATTAGCAGTGTTTTCCAGCTGCAATAGAAAAATGGTCAAGGTTCAAATCTGTCTTCCCCTAAAAGATATGCTCAGAGCTGTGCATAGACTGTGAGTGGGGAACCTTGCATTTCATTCTTGACTTCTGGTCTCCTGATCCTGATGTACCTGGCTGGGTACATGCTAATTTCCGTGGGAAACCATGTCATTTTCTTCAAGATTAAACCTAGACACAGCAGACAAAATGGCTTTCTACACATTCTGTCCCAAAAAGGGTATGGATATTGACTGTGACAGGTTAGGTTGTCTCCAAAATCTACTCAGCCACCTTTATGCCTGGAATGACGCCTGGAAAGATTTCATTGCCCTCAAGCTCCACAGCAGCTCCCATGTCACATGTTCCATGTTCTCAAAGAAAAGAACTTTGCTGCTCAACTGCACCACACATTCTGTGCTACCTTGGGCACTTTGAATTAAATTTTCTCATGGTACCTTTGGGTCCATGGGGCACCACAGGGAGCCCACAGGAAACTGAGGCACTGCAGTGCTTGGGGTGGAAAAGGGTCACACACTCATCTCTCCAGAGCCTGACACTCCTCAGCACAAAACTGAATATATGACATTTCTGACTTCTCTTACATTCATTGATGAGTGCCATTCTGTAGTAGTGTTGCATCTTTAATTTTTCTGGGGACATTCACAAAGATGTATTCCATTTTCACAGAAACACCTGATATCCCATAAAGACATTTGCTTTATTCTCTCCCTATCCTGTTCTTCCTGCTTCATTAATACCTTAGCCCACTCAGGTTGGTCACTGTTTCCATCAGGTATACTTTCACTAATATTTTAGCAAAGGCTAAACATACAGATCAAAACTCCAGCCAGGTCTAAGACAACAAGCAAAATAAATTCACCAAAACAAACAAGGCCTCAAAGGTAACCTAAATGTAACTTTCACACAACTCATTTTCCAACATGTGACTTCACATTCATTTGAGCTGTATAAGACCACAAATATAGTGATAAAACATGTGCATATAAGCATGGCATGAAGGTCCTTGTCCATATTTCCAGTCACACAAGGAGATCAGGATAACCAAGCCTGAGTTGCCCTTGGAAACCGTGTTTATTGTTTTCAATCATCTTCTTCTCCTTCACATTTCTTCCTTGACTGTTTGAGTAGAGTACAATATTGATATTTTCTCCTCTGACTGCTGTTTTCTTCAGAGAGGAGGGAGAGCTTTCTCCCAGTCACACTGGCCAACTCTTGCAGTACCCCACTGTCTTGTGCATGTTCACTTTCCCTTGTGAGCCCTTAATCTCTTTTCTCACTGCTGCTGCCTCTTTTCTTTTCCAAATCCTGTTGGTATGTGGAGATATCCTGAGGTAGGCATTTCCAAGAAGAACTAAGCGAAAAAAAAACAAACAAAAAAAAGGCATTTCTGTGTTTTTTCACATTCTGAATGACAATATTGTCTCTCCCACCCATATTTTCCCTAAACTGCTGCTCCCCATGAGCCACCATGATTCTTTGTCTTAGCAGCCTGCAGGCTGGGAAACACAGTTGTGCAGGAGAGACAGCACAGACTCAGAAGTGACAGCAGAAGAGGGATACTCCCTGGACAGTTCATATTCTCATTCTTGTCCTACCCCAGCTGGTAGAGCTGTCTGGGGACTCTTCCAAAGAATGAAATAAAAATTTCTATTGCATGCACTGGACAGACTCAGGTAGATTTAGGTATGTAAGATGATACTACAGTAGCTGCCCCACAGCAGCAGAAGTATCTGTGCTGTGCTGAATGCTGAATTTATCTTTCATGCACATGAAGCCAATGGTTGCCTGCAGAAGGGAGCCATTGTTTTCCTAAGAAGTGGAAATTCTGGCACAGTGGGGAACAGGATATTAACTGAATAACATTACACTGTTTGAATATGAGAAGGGGAGACGAGGAAGATGAAGAAATCTAGAGAGTAAGACAATATCCAAGACAGAAAATGATGACAGAAGACCCAGCAGTGCACACAAAACAAGACAATCAGAAAGGGGAGAAATGCAAGGCTGAAGACAAAACAGATCAAGGGCTCTAACAATATATTGTTCTAAACGGGAAAACACTGACTCACCAAACCCATTCAGTGAAAAAAACCAGCAAGGTAATGAGAAAGCATCCATAAGGCAAAATGTAAGTCTGTTTATCATTCCAAACTAGGTTTTGGACTCTGATTGGGTGGTTTTCATAGATGTCACTATATGTCACACAGTCATTTAAAGAAACATTAGGTGTTAGTTGCATAGCAGAGAGAAAAAGGAATGTGTTTTCCTCTTGCTGCCTTAAGCTGAGTATAAAGATAACAATGTATAGATACAGAAAAAGCTATATGATTCTGTTTTCTGCAGGTTTCATGAATTTGCAATAATCTGGGCTGCTCTGGCTGTGTCACTGTTACCTCAGAAGCTGAGATGCTGGATGTATTGTACATGTTCTGAGTGAGGAGGCTCCTGTGCTACTCATATCAGCTGTTCTGCTGTTTCCTAAACTTCTGCCTCGGTTTAATGCAAAAAAAAATGGTGTGTAACTCGCACCAAGGTGCATCCCATCTGATGTAGGGGAGACTTTCTCTGTTTGAATACTGAGATCTGCTTTAAAGACTGAAACTCTCACAGAGAGTCCCTTACAGGAGACTGTACACTGCTAAAGAACAACTGCACATAACTGCAGACTCCTGAACATTGATTATAACACTGCTTTACAGAATATTAACATGCCATTTTCATAATTAATAAAAACATTCCTCTGTATATACAAACTTATAAAAACTTTGGTTTTGTTGAGCAGAAATACATTTCAACTGATTTTATATGTGTGTTCTGTAGACCATAATGATTCCATTAGCAGGTAATATATTTTGCTCTTTAATTCAATTACTCATAGTTAAGGTGGCATCAGAGACCATCTTTCATTCAGAGACCAAGAAGGAAAAGATGATTTTTATAAGTGCCATTTATGAACACAAATTCCTTCCTTCTAATCAACCTGGTAATTAAACTCTTAATAAAAAGTGCTACCAAAAACAGAAAAAGAAACCAAAGTATCCTGTTGAAGTCCTTTTCTTGTCAGAAAGCATCTTTTCATTTGAGTTTCTTACATAAAGCTGCCTTCCTCTAACACCACTTACAGTTTTCAATGGCTGTTTCTAAAGTGTCCTTATTTTCTTTCTCTTTTCCTGTCCTTAAAGCCTGATTGTACTCACACCAATGAAAAATGCAGAGATTTCTGAAAAAGGTTGTAATTAAGATCCCTCCCAGAAAGATGAGGTGGATGTATTTATTCATTTGTACTTGCATTACAGAAGTGTTTGAAGGACTCTCTGTGATGAGTAAGGCACAAACACATCTTGAAATATTGTTCTGCTCTAATGTTTTTGTAATATGGAAGAGAAAGAAAGAAGGATTTGACTGATGTGAGGATTATTATTTCCATTTGCAAGTGGACACTGATGCACAGACAAGTGGCATCCTGAGGGTCACAAAGTGTGCCAGAACTAGAAATGCACCAGGTCTCCTGAGTCCCCACCCTGGGCTTCACCCATTAACCAGTTTTCACCTTTCCATGTGCTTTCACACTTCACTGTCTTCCAAGGGGTTTACACTTTGAAGTTCTCAATCATATTCTAAACTCCTAGAATAGAATGCATTATGGCTAAAATAAATTTAGAAAAGTAACCTTATCAAGCTGACAGGCCATCTATCAGAATTTACAAATAAAACTAAATCCCATAAACAAATGACTGGTTTAATCAAATCACCAGAGTTCTGTATTCAACCAGTGTTTGCCTTATACTCCTTGTTCCACAGCTCTGTGCTGCTCTCATCAATACCAATATTGGGTATTTCTTGTATAGCCAAAGGGGCCCAAGATGAACCACAAAATATGTTATTGAGCTCCTTGGCAATGACCTGAGCTACTTTTTCTGTTCAAATACAGTGCACATAAAGTACCTGTCAAAAGACTTTAAGTGAAGTACTTCAGAGAAATTTTTCTCTGTGAGGGTGTCAGGCCCTGGCACAGGGTGCCCAGAGAGGCTGTGGCTGCCCCTGGATCCCTGGAAGTGTCCAAAGCCAGGATGGATTGGGCTCTGAGTAACCTGAGATAGTGGAAGGTGTCCCTGCCCATGGCAGAGAACTGCAATGAGAGGATCATTAAGGTCTCTCCCAGCCCAAACCACTCCATGACTCCGTTATTCTATGATTTTAATTTCTTGACTTTTTTTTTTCTATTTAAATAGTATTGGATCTACATGAACAAATAGTGATAATAGTGCTTCCTGGCTCTAATAAATTAACTCCCAGTTTTGTAAAGGTCATAGGTAAAATGACAACACACACATCTCTGAAAGATTCCTGACACAAAGTGTATCAGGAGAACCCAAGTCTGCCATACACTGCTTTTTCACCTATCCACTACAGTCTCTGCATTTTGCTTTAAAATACAAATAATTTGAATCTATTCATTGACAGGCAAAGTCCAGAAATCGGTTTTATGAGTACTAGAATTGATTTTATGTGTGGAACCTGCTGAACTGTTCCTCACAGAGGGCAGGACATTTCTGATGGCATTTTTGCATTGCCCTTGTGAGATGGTGCTTCACATATTCCAGATCTCAGAATTTATCATCAAGCAATCAGCTTTATCAGCAGGGAGACAATCTTTTAATGTAAACACTCGGGTTGCTCCCAGCCAGTCAGGTGTCACAGAAAACAAAAGAAACATGAAATTGTAGTCAAATTCACACAGTTTCAATCTCAGGTTGTGATCCAAATGTAGCTCATGAGTAAGACTTTAGAGACTTCCTAAAGTCTCTGAGAGAGACTCTAAGACCTAGAGACTTCCTGTTTTAAATTTATTACGTTTCTGAAGAATATTTCTTAAATGAAAGCTTTTATAAGTAATGCTAATCACACATTTTCTCAGTATTAAATTCCTTTTAAATTTTCTTTACTTGTTTGGAAAAACCTCCCAATTCTTGTGTCAAGTAAATTTTTCTTTGTCTGACAATGAGATTTTGGTCAGGGGTAAACAACATTATAAAAATGGAATATTACTGTTTGAGCTAAAAGACCTTAAAGTGGCATCATCACCTGGTTCACTACCAGAATTCATCAACTTCTCACACATCATTACACAAGCAAGGAGAAGACCAACCTATTCTATCACAACCTTTGAGGCTTAAAAATGATATCTAAACTGTTAAATTCACTTGGGAGTTTTCATACAAGGGATTTGATACCTTTCACTGAATTCAAAGCTGGAAGAAACTATTAGATAATGGTTGCCATTTTCAGTGTAATACAGATGAAATATTTGTGTCTGAGAACCTTTACAAAGATCCTAATAACTTGTATTTATCTACCTTTTTGTAAAACTTCATGAGATGAATACAGACACGTGAACTGTAAAGGAGCTGGAAAGCAGCTCTCAGCACAGAGGTTTCAGGAGATTTAATAACTGAGAGCTTCATAATAATAATTACTTGTAAAAAATTGGGTTAAAGAATAAAAAAATGATGTTTTGATCAACAAAAGAAATGTAGGGAAATACAAAACCAGGAAACAAAACCAATATTAGATCTAGAAGATCATAAAGGTGAGAAATATAAAGGTGAGAGAATAAGGAAGCTAAGTTTATGGAGTGTGGAAGAGTGAAAACTGGGGGGCAACATGGTCTTAGTCTATAAATATCATCAAGGTGATGATAGAAATAAAAGGAGGAAATGATTCAGTTTCAAACTATGCAGACTGGCAGATAAGGCCTGTCCCTAAGAGGAAAGTTTAGATGAAAGTGTTTAGCTGTAGGAGGAGATGAAACAGTGAGCAGAAAACATGACAGTCCAGGATCTGACCCTGAAATGGGGTGCTCACAGCAAGAGATGTGTTTCACTTGTGAATCCTCAGCTAACAAATCTCCTGATGGTTCAGGAGCTTGAGCTGCCATTGATTTCTCATGATGTCCTCTCAGGCAGTTTTTAAGTTTCTGACACATTAGTACACCGAACTCCTGGTTTGAAATTGGTCATAGGTTATAGAGGGAAGAGAAGATATTTGATGGCTTGAGGTAAGCTCATCTCTTTGAGGTATCATGGGGAAGTTAGAAGAAATATGTTTATAGCTCTTTCTGGAGGTGTTACAGAGATACCAACTTCTGTGGATGATACAAGTGCTCTTTTCCATAGCAACTTCCAAATATCACATCTATCCTTGTTCTTGATTCAAATGCTTCATAGAACAGACACTTCACTTTCCTTCCTATGCTTCACATCTTTCTTTACTTGAATACTTCTATAAAAATACTCCTACTTTATTCAAATATCTTCAGACACCTTCTTTTCCTGCTATTCCTGCTCCTTCTGTGACCCTGCCTTCAATCTAATCCTTGATCGTGACCACAATCTTAGGAGAACATCTGAAATTACCTTCACAAATTGAGAGCAGTCTAAAGAAGGAACTTCCAAAGCCTTCTCTCCCCCTCCTTCACCTCTTACAGTACTATTTAAAGTATCAGATAAGGTTTATCTCACCTTAGAAATAGCTCTTTCCAAAGATGTGTCAGTCCTCTGCCAGCTCATGTAGGACCATAAAGTGAAAATGTAGCACATCTTGGTAATGACTAAAGTTGAATGACAAAAACATTAAGGTGGAGGGTGGGCCTGTTTAATGAACTTGGCAGATATTTATGGCACTTCTCAGCCACTGCAGGCCCACCTGCAGGGTGCTTTTAGTGAAAAATGTAGCCCTCACTTCTCAAAACTTGATGGCAACTTGGTGTAAGATTTTCTTACACTGTGGGGGAATAAATAAATCTCAGACCTGCAACATCATCAAAGAAATAATTCCTAAGAACCTGCATCTTGTTTCTTTTCAGGATTGTCCTGAGACAAAATAGAAGAGTGCATCCTTCTTTTGAAGGAAGTAAAATTGAATTCAGATCTCTGAATAGTAGACTTTACCTACACCCAGTAAGGCAAACCATATTTATAGAAAAGGGGACTTGGTCTCTTTGGCTAATGTAGTCAATTTAAGTATCTTATTATAATTCAAAAGGCCAACATTAGCAATAAATATAGGTGTGTATATATATATATTAGGTGTGTATATATATATATATATATATATATATATATGTATATATATGTATATGTATGTATATATAAAATATAAATGAAACAGTAAAAATTACAGTAAAAATTATGGATAATGGAAACAAGTCTGCTGGTTTGCAGGATACATTGGAAATACATAGAGATTCCCAAGATGCCCAGAATCATGATTAAAGAATTGAGAATTTGGTAAATATCTGTAGGACAGGAAATCTGTCTCTAGCATGAGAGCTGATCATTGTGGGAGGAAGAGCAGGCACAAGGTCCTCAACTCCATGAGACACCTGGAAGAAAGAAATAGAACTCATCTGTTTTCTTTCTTCATTATGGATAGAACAGGCTGTAAGAGGCTTACATTTCTTAAAAAGAGACTTCAGTTAGGCCTCAGGAAAAAGCTTTATGAAGATAAGTAAAGTACTGGCATAGATTTACTGGGGAGATTATGCATCACAGAATAATTTGCGTCTTTCAAGAACAGTTTAGACAAACTCTAGTTAAGAATGCTTTAGATAGAGTCAATCCTGCCCTGAGGCAAGGAAAACTTCTGGGGTTTGCTTCTGCCAGGAAGATGAAGGATGGACCAGAAAGTCTCTTTCAGTCCTTTTTAAGGCATTTCCTTAATGACAAGGCTTAATGAATGGAAGTTGTAGCTAATTTCATGTAGGTGAAATCTCTATTTTTAATAGGGAAGATAATAGTGAGAAATTTGTGATAAGTGATATGGTTGAGTCTCCATTCATTCAAACAATTTTTAAAATAAGACTGAATACAGAAATATAAAATAACTGCCAAATTCAGTTTTAGCTAATTACCAAGACTAAGGAGTTATTCCAGGAGAAGCCCTAAGGCCTATTTTATGCAGCATGTCATAATGGCTCTAACTGGTTTAGTAATCTATTAATTTTGTTTATTAATTTTTATTTTGTTTGCTTTTCCCATTGGCCATGTTTGTTTATCACACTGCTTCCTGACTTGGTCCCTTGACAGCATGTAAAAACCTTACAAGTTCTTTTAAGAGATAGCAGTTTATCCCAAATAACTTTTCCAGTTGTTAATTCTTCCACACTTTGCAGTTTGCTCACTATGGGTGGGGGAAACAATCACCTCCAGGACAAAAAAAAAAAATAACCCCACTAATGTTTTTGAGGCAAACATCTTTATAATTGTTAATGATGATGTGATTAATGGAAATATAGATGAAACCATTCTCCACCTCAATGGAAACATCCTTAATTAAAACAGATTTAAGTACTAGGCATTAGAGTGCAAATAGAGGCAGGAACAATGAAAGTACTCAGAGCAGTTTCCCTCCTTTCATGCAGCTTTTAAACCCTATTTAAAGAATTCCCTGATTTATTCTCTGGTTTGCAGTTTTGGGCCTACCTGCCTGAGCTAAACAAGAAACCAAACATTAGACAAAGAGCTGTTTCCATCCCCATCTGCCACTTCCTTCCCTGTGGCACAGACCAAGGGCCAGTCTGCCTCCACTTGTGCAAGTTTAAGGCAGCTGGTCCACACAGAAGTAGGAGAAGAAAGATTAAGTCCAGTCCTGAAGGGATTTGAGTCTCTGCCTAAGTCAAACATCAGAACGACTTAGACTTATGAAACTACTCCAGCATTCACTGAACTAAAAAGTGAATTCTCCCCAGTTTTACATGGACATGGTGCCTTCCAAGAAAAAAATAAGATTAAGTGAATTGACATTTTAATTTAAAATCTTTGCATGGATGTACAAAAATTAGACTAAACATTCAGGTTCCTGAGACCTGTTCAGTGGAATTTATCTCAAAGTTTTACTTCATTCCTCTAAGACTTCTTACGTGACTGTCTCATTTCTCTTGGAGAAAAAAATCCCACTTTTTCCCCTGCTTCCTGCCTGCAATCTGTTAAGGACAGTAAAATAATAAAAATAAAAAAAAATAATGGTGAAAATTAGGAGGGATCACAATGACCCAAGAAAGAATGGCTGTGTACCTGTTCATGCAGTTGTCACACACCAATGGCATCCATCTGTGCACTGGGGGAAAAACAGGAGGAAGAAATTCTTTCTGTCCATCTCTTCTTCCAGGTGTTACAGTCAGTCCAGACCTGCTCTGCTGCTTTATTTTCACCCTAAGTGAGGTAAATAATACCAGCAGAAAGCTATTTTCCTTGAGCAACAGTTTTAGTCAGATCTCAGCATTACTTGTTGGGGCTGATTTAATCCAAGATGCAAACAAGAGTAGAGAGTTTATTACTGAGTATCAGATATTTCAGTCCCATCTGCCATGGTAGGTAAACATGGGACAATGGGAAAAGGGGTAAAAGAGCTCTCTGTCACTTTGGATACTGGCCATTCATATCACCAGTTCTAGCAACCCAAAGCAAGATGAATATTTGAACTGTGTGCAAACACAAATGATGATGAACAGGGTAAGTGCATCTCCATTTATTATGCAGGAAGCTTAAGAAAGCAGAATATATTTATTGTTAATAGAATATTCACCTCAAGCTACACCAACATGGCTTTTGTTTTGATAAAACTTGTCCTCGAGGAGCCAAACACAAACTTCTGAGCTTGTGCAAGGACTGATATCCAAATTATGGATAGGGGTAGACCCTTCACAGGGGTCTGAGTTGCCAGCTGACTTCTGCTCTGGAGGTGATTCTACATCTTTACAGGAGGAGTGGAACCACAAAAGCTGAGAACAGAAGTTGTCTACCTTCATTTTGCAGCTGTAAAAATGATGCATAGAGGTTTGTGACATGATGGAGTAACACACAAGTGCCCCTTTTTGCCCTTCATGTGGAAGAAAATGACCTTAAATTAAAAATAAATTTCATCACAGGAAATCCAAACAAATATAAGTTCTGGTAAGCAATTGGGCAGCATCTATAAATGAGAAACAGTGTGACAACATTACAGATTTTACTCCACCTTCAAAGTCTAGGATTTACTTCAATTTGTGTCTTCAAAGAAAGTGAAAAGGCTGAAATATGAGCTAAAAAATTGCTAAGTCCAAACCAGACAACTGAGGGCTGAATTTTGAAAGTATCATGAATCCCAAGTAATGAGGATCCATGTTTTTTGGATATAGACAGCAAAAATGTCACTCCCAACTTGAATCCAGACCTGCAGGAAAAGAGTTAGATGAGTCTGTTTAGTTCATACACACACACATATATATATTTATACACACATATACATATTTCTCTTTGTTTCTCTTCTCACATGATTAAACTCACAAGATGGCCTCACATTCAGAAGGTAGACTTGAAGGAAGAAGATGATAAAAAGCAAAAATGTACCATTAGTTTAACTGAATAACACAAACTCATTAACAGGGCTAAAAGCAGAAATAGAAATTGTTTGTCACATCCCAGTGGTCTCAGGGAATTCTAAAGGATAAATCAAGGACATGAGAATGAAAGCATCAGTGATTCTGCTGGAATATGCTTGAAGCTGTTTAATAGCTCTTACAAAATGGGTCGAGGAGATGAAACAGATTCTGAAGCAAAGTGAAGGGATGAACAAACAAAATCACTACCTAGAAAAGTCTTAAATAGCCTTTATTTCTGCCACAGCAGCAATAGAGCTATTAAATAAATACAGTCTTCTGTGGCTATTCATATTTAGAACAGTCAATACCCAGTTCTTTTTAGCCTGCTCCATATCTCTTTATTGCCGTTCTAGTAGGAGAGACAAAAAGCATTAAAAACTGACTCATATTCGGATGACCAGTTTCAGAGAGTTATGAACAAAGCAAATGAGAGGGCCATGACCAGGGAGCAACTTTGCAGAAAAGGAGAGAATAAAATGTTGCTCTCCACTGTCTCTTTATCAGTCCTCCTAAACAGATGATAAATTTAAGTTCTTTTCAGGATTACAAGATAAAGCCCTTAAATAAAGTGTCAGACAGCTGAACATTTAAAATTTCAATGCAGAGGAACAATGTAGAAAAAAACCCAAAACGCAAACACAAACAAACACATTCTGGAAAATTGTAAGTAATGCAGAATAGTCTGGATGGTGCAATATGTTTTTATGTTCTCAGAGAGGACAGCGTGAGGGTAGTGGCAAGGATAGGTGGTTTCAGAACAGATGTTAGAGTTCAATCCAGCTCCATCTGAGCTTCTCATGCTTCAGTGGACAGAAAACAAAAATGCTTTAGGATGAGATTGTGCAGACCATGATGCTGTTTTCAGACAGACCACTTATGTCACTAATGTTTTGCTAAGCTCACTGATAGATTTGGGTTGTGGACTGAATGGAGGATCACTACGATGCCTTCTGAGATCCTGAAAGCAGCAGTCCCAAAAGAGATGGACACTAATCCAAGTGAAATGGAGTACAAAATACAGAATTAAATGACAGCTGTTCACCTTTCATTTGAGTGCCTCTACAGACAAAACAATTTCCAACTGGTGTTTAATTTCACCTGACAAATTGTTCACACAGCTTCTCCTCAGTACAGAAGAGAGAGCTAATAGCCAATGAAACTCCTCCAAACGCTGACTGGGACATACCCCAGCTGGTAAATTAGAAAAAATACTGTATGAAAACACCTCCTTTTCTAGAAATAGATCATGACCAAACTTACTTTTTTTAAAAAAGGAAATTTTGTAATGAGAGATTATTCTCTGGGTTATATGTACTCACATTTTACTAGCACAGACTATAGGGACAGCAGTGTTGGCACATAAAAAGATAAGTCCAAGTTATGAAGTTACATCTTTGCCTGCATTTCTTTTGCTTGGAATCCCAAATGCTTAAGCAGGGTAGTAAAGAGAAGAGCAAAGCTGCTCTTGTGGGCTCAATTATTAGTTACAACCCTCTTAGATTTTTATTTTTTTTTTAATATGGATTTCTTTTTTTTTTTTTTCTTTGATCTAAAGTGAAATGATTTTTTAAGATGATGATGCAGGAATATTTTCCTATAATTAGTTGAAACTGTTAACAGCATTAACAGTCTGTTAAGAGAGATTCAATTCAGACACGTGCATGAAGCTGTTTAGAAGTGACTTTAAGGTCCCTGGGAGCAAGCTGGAATTTGTTAGGCCATCATCCCCTTTTGAATTCAGCTTTCAAACACTTGATAACACTACAAAAACTGCCCCTTGGTGACAGATAGTCCTTGAAGGAAATACTCTGTAAATTAATTCTTTCTGGGCCTCTCTGTTGCTGTATCAGCCTGGAGAAGGAGCAGCACAGATTGGTCTCTGCCTCAGGACATGGTGACTGAAGCCAAACCTGGAGAATTCAAGCCCCCAGACCTGGAGGTTTCACAGAAGGATGTACAGGTTAGATGGACTGAGTGACATGAGGGTATGTTCTCTTTCTTTTCCCTCCTCTTCCTTCCATTCTTTTCTCCCTGGCACAGAATTCAATGAGTTCTTGATTTCTCTTAGATTTCTCTTTGCTAATATTTGTTAAATTATAATTCTTTATTTAGAAAAAAAAATAAAATTAATAGTGATATATCTACACAAATGTTGGGAAGGTTTTTTTTCTCTCCTTCTGTCTTGTTTGTTCCATTATTTATAGTTCTGCTGTACAGAGCAGAAACCCAGCATTAAAGCCTGAGTTTAATTTTCAGTCTGTACTGACCAGATGGATTTAAATTAGGAAAAAAACCCCAACCAACCAAAAAAAAACCAACTTATTTTCTATGAAATAAGGCTTTATTTTCCTCATCTCAAACACTGAATCTCCAATCCAGGATGCAGTTTTTGAGAGCAGCAAGTAAGAATTATGAGATGGAAGAAATTTACATAAAGACAGAGAGAGATAACTAAATGTTTACTGGAAGAGTCTGAGTATAAAAACTTCAGGTTGAAGGAGTGTATAAGAAACAGTAAAAGATAATAAATAAGAAAACTTAAGAAACTCACTCTGTGCTTGACAACAGAACTCCTTTCTACAAAATGTGTGCCTACACTGAGATATCTTCTCAGAGGTAAATCCATAAAGCAGGCAAGACATTTCTTAACCCTGGTGAATTTAAAGCAAGGGGATCAGGAGAGGTGGCAGAGCTGATGTTGGCTAACTAGCTGCCCTAGTACACAACAATGCCTGCTCTCCTCCAGGAACAGAGCATTTGGATGTAAAGAAAATCATAACCTATTTTGCAGAAAAGAGGTTTAAAATTGAGGCCAATTTCACTGCCAACTAAAAAAGTGCAGCAGCTTATGAAAGGCAGGATCTTTTCCAAATTCAAAGCATACATAGATACTTCTCCACAGGAAAAGAAAAGTCTAGTAAGAAGTACTCTGTTATCTACATTACATACAAAAGGATGAACAGCTCGCTCATTAACTGTGGAAGAATAAGTCACAATATATACAGTACTTAATGTGTCTAACACTCAGTCTGGAAAGGACATTTTTAGCATCTCATCACAGATTTTCTGCAAGGAAGTACAGTGACACATTTACTTGTACAGGCAATATCCTGGGCAACAAAGAAAACAAACAGCAGACAGGATAAATCAGAACGAAGTTCAGCTCTGGAAAACGTGATTACAATAATGAATGCTGTGCTAGAAACATATTAATCTGAAGGACTCCTTTACAGGGTACTAGTAAGAAAATACTGGAGAACTGTATGAAATCAGTAACATTTAATAAAAAGATTTATTGTTTCATTTCTAATGTGTCAACATATTTGAAGACCTCACATGTAGTAGTCAGTAGGTAAGGATGAATATTATGTGAAATAACCAACTACACGATGGAGATTGTGGAGTCTCCCTCCTTCAAGAGGATCATCAAGGGAAGGCAGATTCCTCTGGAGTAGACTTTGTAGCTTCCACAATTTCCAGGATCTTGTACAAGTAATGTTGAAAGAAGCAATGAACAATTGTGCTGTACAACATCATTTTTACTTCTCAATCCCTTTAAGCTGTGTAAGGCTTGCCAACTGAATAATAGTGGATAGGGGAGGAACTTGGCAGCATTGCCTGTTCAAAATTATGGTTGTCTTCTGAGATTTGCTGTTTTAATGCTGAAGACTGAGCATGTTTTCATTCTGCCAGTGACAAGTCAGCCTTTTTAGAAAAATCTGAGTTAGGAAGGAAAGACACTGAAGGTTTAAGCCAAAAAACAAAGCTATCAAGGCAAGAAGACAAGGTAGCGAATAAAAAAAATATTTTAAAAGTCAAAAAAGTCCCTCCCCCCCCCCAAAAAAAAAGAAAGAAGAAAAAAAAAGAGATACAACTCAAAAGAAGAAAGTGGGTGAAGCATGGCTTAAAGCTGAAGAAAAGTAGTAGAAGCGTGAACAGATTTTGGAACTGTAAGGACTTAGAAAAAACAAAAGAGCCTGATTTGATGCTTTCAGATAGAAAAGGCAAACCTTGCAGCAGTTCCTAATACAGCATTTGCTTCTGCCATAAACCTGATCCCTGCCTGAAGCAGAGGCCAGATTGTCAAAGCCGGGGGGAAAAGAAGACTGAAAAAATGGAGGAATTAAGGCCCTACATTTCAGAGCATTTCCAAGCAGTGCTGATCATCTCCTTGCCACAAACTACTTCTGTTAGCACCCTCTATTTCTGTCAAAGAAACCCTACCACAGCCCAAATGACCATGTAATACACACTTTTTCATATATTCATATGTATTTTATAATTTCATGTAATTTATATCAGTTCAGCCAGAGAATTGCCTTCTCTAATACATAAGAACCCTTAATTGCTATGGTGCAGAATGCAGACTGCATGACACCTGCTGAGATGGTAGTAATTCATTTAGCAAACTTCTCTAATCTATTTATTATGTATTAACTGTTTAGAAACTCCTCACAAAGTATTATCAAGCTTTAGGTAAAATAAGCACTTCCTTAGGACAGCATTGCAAACACAGCATTTCTTGTGCAGCAATTTCAGACCCTTGAAATAAACAACCCAAAACACTAAGAAAAATTGAATGTGTGGAATGGAAGCCACTGCTGGGGCAGGGCAGGATGGGGTGAAGCAATCCAAAATCTGAAGGATTCGTTGCAATGCTGGGATCTACAAGCCTTGTCTTGTAAAGATGTGCCCTATTTCCCTCCCAATCTTCCATCCGGCCTTTCAATACCATTCTTCATTCTACAAAGAAATGAGAAAATGCAATTACTCTGTTGGAGATCTGCAGGATGCTTGCATTGGTTTTGGTTGATTTTACTGTTCAAAGAATCAGAGAATTGTTTGGGTTGGAAAGGACCTTGAAATCCATTTCATTCCACCCCCTGCCCTTTGCAGGGACACCTTCCACTATCCCAGGCTGCTCCAAGCTCCATCCAACCTGGCCTTGGACACTTCCAGGGATCCAGGGGCAGCCACAGCTTCTCTGGGCACCCTGTGCCAGGGCCTGCCCACCCTCACAGGGAACAATTCCTATTCCATACCTGCCCTCTCTCAGTCACTACGAGTGACTCAAAGATGAAATTCCTTCTTTTCTGACAAAACAGTTTCCCTCAAAACAAAATAAAATAAACCACACAGCTTCACACACAAATATGCTCTCACACACACAGATAAAAACAAAACAACCAAACACTTCTTGAAATATTTGCTCATTCTCTGGAAAATTCTGAAAATTAAGAAATGGTAACCCACAAACACCTTTTCCAAGCAAGATTTGCAGACATACTTAAAATGAATGTGGAAATTTTCTAGTCAGCAAAATACTATGGAAACAGACAAGTATTTGAAACTGCAATGAATGCTGGCAAACACTGCAAAAAAAACCCAAAACACACTCACTAACCATATGTAGGTTACCTTTCCTTTCTTTCTGAAATTATTATATTAAAGTAATGTCATTTACAAGACTTTGAAAAAGCTGAAAATCTATTAAGATATAAATAATAAATCTTAGTCACCGTTTTCTGTAATACAGAATAGAACTGGTTTCAGAAGAAAATGTAAAGTCATAAAGTTCTGTTTCTGACAATGATCTGAGGGTGGTTTGAGATTAGTTTGCAGGGATGTGACATATAGCTGTGAATTAGGTATATGGAAATTTAATGCTTCAATTTACTTGAGCTCCATAGTACAGTGATTCCACAATTGTTTCAAAGGAAAAAAAAGAACTATATGTATTTTTTTCTTTATGATGGAGGAAGACACATCATGAATTTAATATCAGTTCAAGGAAATACCGTGCCAAATTATAAATCCTAACGAGAGACAGCACTACTAGAGGAGCAGACACAAAATTCTCCCAAGATTCCTTCACTTTTGTAGGGAAGTGATTTGACTTGCTTTGATAAATTCCTAATGTAGTGTGGAAATGGGTTTACCAGCCACAGAATGAGCATATCATCTGGTTACCTGCCAAGGAATGGAAAGCTCACTGGGAATCCCATTCAATGTCGATTTCCACGTCCCAGTGAAACTAAAAGCCTGTTAGCTTAAAGGGTCAAATAAGTGAGCAGTGTCAACAAGATCCCAGTTATTTTCATTTGTGTATGAACTCACTCCTGAATTCCTTCTGTTCTGTGTGTGGGGCCTGAACAGGTATTAGTTAAAACCTGCTGATTGTGCTGAAACAATCCCACTAATGGAGGGGTAATGAGTAACAACAGGTAAATACTCTTTCTGAAACACAAATCAGACTTGTCAGAGGGAGAGTAAGGAGGTTTATTTTAAAGACTTATATGTGATCAACTTCCCAGAGCTTGAGGGTACTTGGAAAATTTAAAGGATGGAAAACATCCTTGCATCTGCTGCACTTTTGTGAAGCACGGCCACATTTCTATTTCTAAATCCATTTGCATACTGCATGGCTCTGCTGCACTGATCTGCCTGCAAGTAGAAAAATGTCAATTTGATATCAGGCATTGAAGACAGCGCCTGCTTACCTGGATGAAATGTGTTCAGAGGCCTCCCTAGCATGGAGAATAAAGAGAACAGGCAAGGAGGAATGACTAAAGCTCACCTTCCTCCTTTGCCACAGATTACTTGTGCTTCATGGGGTTAGATTAATTTTCCATCTGTCATGTGTACTAATACCTTCATTTCAGCAGTTTGGTTCCAGGTGAAAGAGGTAACTAAAAAAGCAGGTTGCAGGGCCATGACTCTCTGAAAACAGTATGAGAAAAACCAAAATCATTACCCTCAGAAATAAAAAAAATTTTTAGCAGTTACAAAAGTTAGAATAGTAAAGCACAAAATATTAAGCACAGTGGGAGCCTTTTGTGTTTTTCTGTCTCAGAGATGGCTGCCAGGAAAGATTTCCTTTTTATAAAGATTTTGCTGTGATTCTGTGTAAAGCTGTGCCAACTCCTCATAGGACTGAGGTGCCATCTCACCCAGAAACCTAGCGAGACTTAACAACTAACTTCTCATGGCAGGCAGTTCTGGAAACAAACAGAAAATCTTTATCAGTTATTTGAATTTTCAGGTGTAGGAAACAGAAAACCTGTTGGAAGCTAAACACACCCAATCTGCATGTTTGGACATTCTGTTACAGAGCTCCAGAGCTGGCTCCTGGTTTTTCCAAACCTCAGGCAATTTTCTGTAGAAAAGGGATGAAAATATTTCTCTACACCCCTGGGATTTTTTATGTATCAC
Organism: Cyanistes caeruleus; assembly: GCF_971803275.1. Classification (NCBI taxonomy): domain Eukaryota; kingdom Metazoa; phylum Chordata; class Aves; order Passeriformes; family Paridae; genus Cyanistes; species Cyanistes caeruleus. The sequence continues at coordinate 4,715,227 of NC_141705.1, forward strand.
CTCTTGTGCAAAGGTCCAAATAAGAGGTACTTTATGGGATACAGGATCCTAATTTGCACATGTTTAATTGTGCTACAGGTACCTTTCAAATACATCACTGATTTATTTAATTTAAAATTTGTGGGCATGACTAAGTGGTATAATTCTATGCACATGTGCTGCACCATTACACAATGCTGCACTTCAAAACCTTGGATTGTAGGATGTATTCATCCATGCTTATCTTTTAATTTTTTTAATGGGTACCCTTCCTTAAGGTTTATGATTATTCATATATTTTCTTTCTTTTCCTCCACATAGCAGTCTAAACTGAATTTAGAAGACTTGGAAATCAACTGCCTAATTATTAAAGCAACTCACTTTTTTTCTCTGTTCTACCCTCTCTTAATGCTGAAGGCAAATGTTCCCTGTGCTTCCATGGGAGCAGAGTTAAAATTCAGAAGAGCACACTGGAAAAATTCCACTCCATTTGGGTGTTGTTTTACAATATCTTTGTCACATACCAAACGGATTCATCTTGTGTACAACATGGATTAGACAACCTCCATGAGCAACAGGGTCACCAGTGATATAACTTGGGGGAAATAAAAGGTTTAGGAAAGTCAGCAGAACAAAATGACAGGGAAAAGATTGAAATGGCACATGTTTGCTGGAGTCACAACATTTTGAGACACCTTTGGCAGAGCGGCAATTCATCTTCATGCCAGTGTGCTTGGGAAGAAATAACTTTATTTTCTCTGCTGCTGTTAGTGGTGCTGATGCAGCACACAGCTGTTCATTTGCCACCAAGTCTGAGATCACTGCCCACAGGTGACAATGAGCTCCTGCATCTCTCCATGCCCAGAGGATTGATTCCTACCAGTAAGACCAGCATGGCAACAGGTACAAAACGCTGATCTCTAAATTAGGAAGTTCAAAAGAGGTTAAAGGCTGAATGGCACAGGAATAAGCTGTTTTTTCCCTCGCTCCCTTGACCTATGTTGCCAGAGCTCCACAGGTCTGTAACACAACTGCACGTCCTCTAACTGAGCTGTGAGTCTCAGCATCTATGAATAAAAATATTCAAAAATATTGAATATTCAATAAGAGTATGAGAGCAAAGCTGGAACAGGTTCTAATACTGCATGACCTGTACATTAGCCTGTGAATTATCCCACAGATCCCTTCCAGTAAAAAGTTGTCTTTCTTACAACTAGCTGCATAAAAAATAAAAGTTTCTGTCAAGATCAATTTCCATTTATTTCCATCTGATCCTTTATATATTTTACATGGTGATAAGAACTAGACCTTATTCACACATTTGATGCTCAAATATGTAACACTAACTGAAACTCTTTAATGCTGCTGTACATGTGACACTTCTGAAGGAAATATATGTATGTACTGGGAGAAACTACAGGGATCAAAATGCATTTGAATTTCTGTTTTGATTTATGAACCTTTGTCTACGAGAGCAGTCCCACAGGTACTTACTAATCCATGGCTAATGTGAGAAATCAAATAATATGTATGAGTGAAATGGGAATTTGCAGTGATTTTCAGCCATATACAAATGTGCACTTCATTAACCGTGACCTGCATTTATTTCAAGGGGGAAAAGAAAACCTAATTTATGCAAAGCACCTCCCTTCTGCAACTTTCACCTTTAATTTCAGAAAGACTGAAATTAAATTCAATTAAAAAGGGAAAATCACAGATTTACAACAACAGATGTCCTCTCTTCTATTTTCTCTGCATGGGGAAATGCCTAAGAAGTTGGTATCATATCTGTGTCAGATTTTAAGTTTTGCAGTCAGCTTCCTGACCAAATAGACTGCACTGCTGCTACTCATCACCAGATGGGTAAGGGAAGGAAATACCTTAACTTTCCACTGCAATAGAGATGTGTGAGTGCACCTTCTCTGCCTGGGTTTGTCCATCCTGAAGAAATTAGTAAGGTTCTGGTATAGCACCACAGCCCCTTCATGACCTCTCTGATGGTGACTACAGCCAGCACCAGAAAATTATGAGGTTTGCTTTTATCTTTCCTTTGGCCAGCAATGCTCATGAGGTCACCTACAGTGGCTGGAAGATCATTTCATGGCAGGAATAAGAGTAATGACAAAAGATGATTTAGCTGTTTCCTGCAGATGCAGGGGGTTGCCTCCCTGGATGATAAGAATGCTGCCAATTTCTAAACCAGGTTTAATTTACCTGCCTGTTACCCTGAAATAGAAGTCTCCAGGATAAGAGTCTAACTTGGAACTAAAATAGCCTCAAGGTTAGGCTGGTCTTTACCACAGAGGGCAGCCTGTAAAAGCATCCTGTGAGAGTGTCAAGAGTGCTTCTAAGCACAGTCAGTGCAGTATTTATAGAATTTTGAAAGATTCTGATTCCTTCTTCCCCAGTGGTAAAACACCTCTGGATTGCATTGTCATCGTGGCTATGCTTCATTGCTGACATCAAAACAAGGGCCTCAAACTATTTATCCCCTTTCATGAACTAAGATTTTTAAACCTCTCCTGCTAATCATCACAATCACAGAATCAAATGTTTCTGTGTTAGAAAACCTGCAACATATTTCAGGTGACTAATGATGATGATGAGCAGAAAGCCCCATGTGTCACCTGTCTGACAGGAAAGGAAGATGAACACATGACTATTAAACTTCTCTTCACCCTCTTGACCCCTGTCAGAACTCTATAAAAACATCTACAAACACATAGTCCAGGCCTAACTATGTGGGATTTAGCCTCATACATGCTTTTTAGCAAAAATTTTCTACTTTTTGAGAGGAATTAAATCAGTTTGTGACTGGACTGTTTTGTGTGTGCACAGAGTTAAAAGTTTGAAATTGAAAAGAATTATCTTCAATTTGGAGCCATTTAGTCAACACTCCACTGCTGGACTCTCTTTTGCTGTAGAACTTATTTATTTCTTCAGTAAAATTATGAGTTGGCTCAACCATGGCCTTTCCATAATCACAGTAGTTTGCCAAACCCAGGAGGTTGATCAAACATACAGAAATTCTTAAAACAAAAAGATTCAAAGTATATTTTTATATTTTAGTATAAAACAATAAGCTCCTAAGGAGAGTCAGTGCCCATTACCACATTTCTGCATTGTCCAAAACTGAGAAAACTTCAGCTACTTTGGGAATATTTTAGAATAACTGGAAAACTAAAGGCACAGGAATATGTTCCTGGGGTTCTTCTCTGCAGTTCTACATGCCATGAAGTATGTAAACTTAATGGCTCAATAACTGATCTGCTTATCCAAAAATGTCTTTAATTTACCTTCTTTTCCATTTATTCTGTCATCATATTATATAGATTACAGTTTTTTGTGCAATATCCAGACATTTTTTGCACGTGGCAGTTGGAACTTTATATGGAAGATTAAATTTACAGATATCTGAGCAGTTACCTTTTCAAAACCCCATGAGACTGAAGGGGGTTTACACAGAACCAAGGAAGGCTTCTTTTTGGAAAGGATTCATGTATGAAAGTCTACAAGTCTCCCAGCTCCTCAAAGTCATGCTGTTAATGAAAAGATCTTTGGGACACAACAACAGCAACAACAACAACCCTCCTCTTTTTTAAAAAAATTATTATTTAACATGAGCAATCATAAAATCTGAAGGAAGCTCTGGGAAATACAAGTTTAAGTACCTTGGAGAGAATGAGCTGAAAACATTTTATGTGGTTGCTGCAAAAGTATCAAGTGAGGCATATAAAATGTCTAAAATACACATTAAAGAAGCACTCTAAGTAGCCATATCCAGAGCAGGAATTACAAGTTGGCTGAATTCAGGCAGAATGTGTAAGGTTATGGATGAAGCACTTTTTAAGGTGCAAGAATTAATGAGTTAAGCAGTTAATGTGCTGTTGGTCTCATGAATATGAAGTCTGGTCTGAAGGGAAGACTGGGAAGAGGATGGATTAAATAAACTTGATGGAGAAAGAAATTTGCTAGGAATTATATACTCTGATATATTGAACCATGGAAATCAATAAAGTACCACCCAGGCAATGAAGACAACTGATCTAGAACTAAGCAAAAAACCTGCTGTAATTGGGTGAACATTAAAATAAGCCCTGTTGGGGAGAGATGAATGGCAAGAGGCAGTAAGCAGCACAAAAATAGAAGCTAAGGAATAGTGAGGAAGTATGAAGCGTTGTCTGGGATGATTGTGAAACATAGCTGGGCCATAAAAGGGTCATCTGGCATGCTGAGGAGGCAAAAAGTGATCTGAGAACAGGAAGCTAATGAGCACCGTAGATCACACAGGGTAGGAAGATAAATGGAGAGGTGATGATACAGGCAGCCAGGAGAGCATTAGCATAAAGAGGTGATAATAGTATGCAGTTGGGAAGGGAGACCATAAAAATAAAAAGATAAATCTGACAATAAACAAGTACCGATATACTCATCTGGGGGGAAAAAAAATAAATAAAAAGGAAGGAGAAAATCCTTCCATGTGCACAGACTTCAAAGAACTCAAGCATTTTATGAAGATCACAATGGTTCCAATTCAATACTGTCAACAAGTAAGTCAGGTTTTCATTTAAGCAGAAACAGGTTGTGCTATGAGCAGCAGATCTGAAAAAAGCCATGAAAAGAAAGAAGCCACAGCTGGTTGATGTCTCGGAATATGGAATATTCAGACTCCTTTGCACATTGGGCCAGGTGTGGTCTCAGCTGCTCTGCAACCCCTCCAGAAATCACCCTGCTCATCTCTGTTTTAACTGTGGTAGCTGAATGTGAAATGGCATTTTGAATAACCAGGTGGTTAAAACTGTTTTAAAGTCCTTGCTACGTTTTGAATGTTTGAAAGGCATTGCAGCAGATTTGTTGTGCACCATTTTTTTTGTAGAATATCAAAAGTAGCATACCTTACAGAAGAAATGCAAATATGAAAATCACCTCAACCCTACCATCTCCACATTCCAACAAATGTTGAATCCCACTTACAAGAGAAATTAAATTACTCACAAATAAACAAAAAACAGCAACAAAACAACAACAAAAAAAAACAAACAAAAAAAATCAATGACTAAAAAAACACACCAAAAAAACCCCCAGGCAAACCCACACCAAAATTGGAAATAATCACTTTAGTCTGAATCAGATGCTAAAGTTTAAGAAGCTGTATTATATAATAGTTGTTATTATAAAGTCAGGCTCCATTTTCTCACATACTTGTGCTATGTGGGATTGAAATTCTATAAGAATAAATAATATACAACTCAACTACCTGTCTAGTTACTGTCTCATGAAATCTCTACACAATAAAACTTCTAAAAACTTTTTCTTGCAAGCCAAAGAGGATCTCTGTGGGGCACATCAGCATTATTGGGTTTTTGGTCAGATTAGGGGAAGCAACACAGCTGTAGGTGAAATTATCCTACCTGCTGTCATATTACTTGTAGAGATATCTGTGGAGTGATTTAAATTCACACATTCCTCACAACACTAAGTCCATTCCAGATGATTAAACTCACAACAACTGATAATGAGAGATAAACTGTGTTGACGGAAGTAGATATTAGAGACTTTTTGAGTATGAGGAAAAATGTATTTCCTTACTGTAGCTATGATATGTAAGGCAGAAAGGATTGGATTGAAGGAAAAATTCACCTGTTCAAGAGTTCATGACTTGATCACACCCAAGGGTGCTCAGAAAGGTGAAGTGGAATTGAGCATAGGATGCAACATCAATCTGGACCATGAGCTCCATTCACTGGCCAACATGAGCAATGAATTCATTTTATTGATTAGAAAGTCAGTTGTGAGGAAATGTGTATGTATTCACAACTGGAGAATTTCTGAGCCCTGGTCTGATTCTCTCTCCTTTTGACAGAAAATACAAGACATTTGCTGTTGAAATGATGGCAAAATTCCCTTGAACTTGGATAGAGGAAAGGTAGGTCAAACTGTGCGTGTTTGAAAGGAGCCATATGACAAATATTTTAGCAAGCTCTGCATCATTTTCTGGATCATTTTTTAAGCATGTAATCAATCACCAGGTAAAGACATTTTGTCGTTTACAGGAAGAGTTTAAACACCTGGAGACAGTTATTTGAAAAATAAAGAGTCATGCTGAGGCAGGAGAGTCACCTCAGCAATAATTCTGGGGTTTATTTTCTCAAATTATCAGAGATCTGAAGTACATCTTCAATATACTCTGTCTCCATTTGCTATTCACCAATTACTTAGCTTTTACAGCAGTTGTAATTCACTCCAAGATTTATGCTTTCTTTTATGCCTGTTGAGATATTAGAGGTCAGAACTTCCTTTGTAGAAAACACTGACTTTAGCAAGCATATAGAATTTTATTTCATTTGAATGTGTGCATATATACAAGTTAAGTCTTGAGATAAATTTAAAGATGGCCTTGGTTTGTTTTTTTAATTTAATTTCACGTTCCCATTTGGATAGTTCAGCTTCCTCTCTTGCTATTTCTTTGATTTTAAGACATAGAATAAGATGATAAGGGCCTTGTGAGAGTGAGTTCCTTCAGACAGTTCCTTTAGGTACAAGCAAACTGGGTTTATGGTTTATTTAATTAAATTCAGCCAGTGCTGTGGTGTGGGGCACAGGACACTTCAGGTCCTGATTGATTACTCTGCCAGACTGACAAAGGGTATTTCTCACCTCAGATAGACCAATTCCACTGAACATGCTCCAGCAATTTTCTGCAGAAACAGAGTTAGTGAATGAAGGTATTGGATTGTTTTATTTTTATTTACTTCATTAAATCCATATTTAATAATGAGAAAAATCAGCTGCTGGTGCGTGCCAGCTAATACAGGGGATTATTTCCATGTGAGTGCAGAATCAGGTATTACCCACCAAAACTATTAAAATATCACTGGTATCACTATAATTAGCACTCAGGATCAGTAATGAGAATAAGGAACAGGTGAATAATTAGAGCTTAAAGTAACATGTGCCTCCCTGCATCTGACATTCTGGTTTTGGGATTATTCTCCTGAAGGATACAGAATCCAACTGATCTTCCAGAATGCTTTATGGGCCATTGACACGAAATCTAAAGGCTGTGAAAGCAATGTGCTGATGGATATTTTCCCTTTTTCTGACTTGACAGAGATGGTATTGCTTTGTTTTTTTAATTGAAAATTGGATATATTTTTCTACCATTAGCATATACACCAGCATGTGTCCGACAAGGCAGAAGAGGTAAAATGGTAATGACCTTGTAGACAGAATTTCAATTTGGAGGTAGCTCTTTTCCACTTTAATGATTTTTATAGAAAGTGAAGACAACAGGATTTAATCATTCAGCACTGTTACCCATATGACAGTGATGGTGACTCCTAAAGAAGTTCACCTCATAATAAAGCATCAGGAAAAGTACTTGTATGCAGTAGAAGGTAGGAGCTGAAGAAGCACTGGGAAAGTCAGAAGTCTTTTATTCTCCAGAGGTAAATTCATAAAGACTGCCTATCACTAAACAGGGCAGTAAAGTGCTCTAACTCTGCCAACTTCTCACATTTGTGATGGGCATGACAGAAACTTATGAGATGCATTTGGTAATTAGGGATGCAATTTTAGTTTTAACAGCTTTATGAGTATTTGATACTAAATACCCGAAACATCAGCAGTGCCACATCTTTGTACGTGATTATGTCACAAGTTTGAAGGAATCTAAATCACCCATTATTCCCAGAGCACTTGGTTATATTTTATGGGTTTTCTCCACTATTTCTCCAACATTTTCAGCATTGAGTTTTTCATATTCAGTGCCTGTAGATGTTGTAAGGGATATTTTTAAGCGGACAGCTATTCCAGGGATGGAGAGGTGAGCGCAATTTAAATGTGTGTATTCCATCTGCAAGCCATAGGAAAAGGATGTGGTATCCCTGCCCTTTAAACCATCACTGCTTCTCAACCTGTAACTATGGAAGTGCACTGGTTTAAGCTGACATATATAATGAATTTCACTAAAAGACAAAAGTAGTAATTAATTATTACACTGATAGATAACTATTTATAAAATCATTAAGTGGCAGTCAATCTCTAAATTTTATATGTTAGCCATGGACAGTCAAGTCTTATTTTTTTTTAATTGTGGGTAGTAGGCAGAGGGGGAAGGCAAAAAAAGAGGTTTTGCAATCTTGCATGAAAGAAATCTCAGTAGATTTCTTACTGATGGGAACAGAAAGAAAGAACAATCACCTTACAAACAAAAGCTAAGGCAGAGTCAGTATTATTATCAGATTTCCAGGCACTTCAGGCAGTGCCAATGAGCACCAAATCCAAACTCTGTGGTAGATGCCCATTGGTCAAATTAAAGGAGGAATTCCTGTAGCTGGAAAATAAATACACTGAGTCTATACCTAAGGGTATATTTCTATAAGGACAATATACCCTCTTCTGGAGGAGACTGAGGGGAGACCTCACTGCATTTACAGCTCCTCGTGGTGGGAAGAGGAGGGACACACACTCACCTCTTCTCTGTGGTGACAGTGACAGGAGCCAAGGGAGTGGCCTGAAGTTGTGTCAGGGGAGAGGTAAAATTGCACCATTAAGACTCATGGGAACTCTGATCTGATGCAGGAGAACAAGTCTTCAAATACTGTTTTGTGTTTTCTTATTTTCCTCTTCACATGGTGTCTTTTTATGTGGGATTCGACTGACATTTCTTAAAAAGTTCTCAACAGGTGAAGTGACAAAATATTCTGTGGCAATTGCTGGCTCAGTGTCAGGTCAGCTCTTAAGGAGCTAATCAGTGCTGCTCCAGCATTACAATTAAAAAGGTGGAAAAGGCATTATTGCTACAAATTTTCACTCACGTGAACCCAATGAGAAGGAAGAAATTTAACTTTCATCTCCCCATTTTTTCAATTCCTTAGAAATATGAGGCTGTTGGTATTTTCCAAGCAGAGACTGCTCCCAGGAGTTGACTCCTATTTGTCTGTCCTTTCATGCAACTTTGGAACACTCCAACTATGATGTCACCATTCTTCTTCTTCCTTTTCCACATGAACTTCATATTCTATTACATCATGGTTGAAAGACATTTGTAAAGTAATGGTATTATCTAATAATGTCTAAAGATTTCCCCTTTGAGAAGGAGCCCTTTTGCAGCTGAATCATCCTGCAGAGTGCAAACCTCCCAGAAAATGCTGCCCCAGAACACACTTTTTATTTTCAATCATCCCATGTGCAAGGAAGCACTTTTCAGATACCCAAGGGCAACCTTTGGTTACCAAAGCTGTTCAGTTCTTCTTGTTCCTAATGTCATGTCTTAGATGGGTCTGGACAGCAAGACATCAGTTTGACACTGCTATTTTAGGTTTGTAAGACAGCAAGTTGTGCTAATAAATATAAAAGAGAGGGCTATGAATTTCACTGAATTTCATTATTTAAATTTTTTTGCTAAAAAATAACAAGGAATAAAAGACAGCCTATGTATTCACACATTTGACACTCTTCTAGGGTGGGAAGAGGACATTGGAATCTCTGAAAACCCAGCCTTCCAGTTAGAAAAGGATTGCTAAACATCATTTTTATACATTTGTAAGATACAAATGTATAAAAAGAACCCAGGTTCCTTCAGAACAAAATTAACAAAATTAAAAATGCAGCTTTTTCCTGAGTTCATCCAGGTAACCAACAACCTTAGTGGGCGTCGCAGCATCTGCCAGTGCTCTGTACTGCTCAGCACAGGCTGAACAGGACAACTCACAAAGTAATTGAGGTAACAGTTCTGCTGGGTGTCATTTTTGTCAAGCACAACCTGACACAGCCCTGCAAAACCTTTGTCACAACTTGACCTGACAGGATCTGACATTTGCTGCATCAATCTGGTGTCATATGGCAGGAGAGGCTGTCACTGCCCTGTGCAGGGACCTGGGCTGGGTGGCTGTGATCACACAGCTGATTATTCCCTGCTACCACACACATACTGAACACAAAAGGTAATTTAACTCTAAGAAGGACTTCACACTGGTGATCAGGGCCAGTTTAGGGATCCCAAACACTTACACAACTGAAAAAGTAAAAGAAAATCTTTTTATCTGGCCTAGAGTTTGGATTTGTGGACTTTGTGCTGCTTGCTGCCTTCACAATGGTAGCTCTGAAACAAGAGTCTCAGCAGTGGCACAGCTTGGGTTTGTGAGCAGCACAAACAAGTGTCAGCCCTTCCAAACAGAGACAAGTGCTTCAGAACATCAAACCTCCTGATCCAGGCCTGTATTAGTGTGAAGAGACCAGATTCCCTCTCAATGTCATCCAGAGCTTTTTTCCTTCTTTCATCTTAATGCATGACATTTATACATTGCCTGTCCTTTGGGCCTGAATCCTGCCAGCTCTTTCTACAGCAAAGGCAGGCAAACCCTGTAATCCCCCATTTAAAGGATTTTTCATAGCCTTTGCCAGGCTACAACATCCATAGGAAAATCCTGAGCTCACAAGTACAGAGGAAGCTGAACCTCTGCTCGGTTGTCTATCAAAAACAAAAGGAAGGGGGTAATTTTGGCTGCTGATCCTCTGCAGAAGCTGTGCTGACAATGGGCCTGAGTGTCTGCATGTGGAGAGGAAACAAGAGCATTGCCAGCAGAGCCCTGGCAGCTCCTCTGCAGGGAGCAGGCCCTCGGTGTGGAAGGAACAATTCCATCTGAAGCAATTTGTATTCTCTGTTACCAATGTTTGTGGCTCTCCTCCCACAGTGCATGGATTCAGTCATTTACAGACATTACCACAACAGAAAATCATATGTGTGTGTATATATATATACATATATATGTATATATATATATATATATATGAACATATGCACTTAACACTGTGTTTTCTAAAAGCATTACAGAAGAAATTTCCCTTCTTCCAGAGATGAAAATGACAGGTCACATCTACACTTCAGTTTCTAGACCATTTATATTTTTATCTACAGCAATAATGAAGCATATAATAAACCACTCTGTGATGAACACTAGCTCCCATGCATTAACTTTGTTCTTATATTCAAAGGGTTATTAGCAAAAAGCATAAAATTTCTTACTTTTTGCTGCTGTGGGAAGAGCTTACTTTCTTGGAGCTGAAGTTTAAACCTTCTTCTCCCAGGAAATAAATTGCTCATCTACCTGATTGTTTTACTAGGTTGGCTTTGTGCCTCACATTCCCTTGAATAATTAATTTCATTAAGTAACCTGCTGCATGTTCACTTCTCTAATGTGCATTTTTCAGTTCCCACTCTAAAGGAGCATTTTGGTGAGTGACAGGTCGGAATTATAGGGAGGGAAGGCCACATCACAAGAGAATAAGGACAGATAAACAAAACCTCTTATAAAGAATACTCTCACTTATACTAGTGCAAATTCTGCCTCCCAAACCTTTAGTATAATTTCTCTAAATTCTGCACTGGAGCTTGCCCCTTAGGACTTAAATTTTGGACAAGATGAAGGAAAATTCCATGAGGGTGCTGGATAATTTTAACCTTTTAAAGGGTTTTGTTTATTCACTTTGCTACTTCACCCTGGCTCCCTGCTTTGGAATGAGTTTTCCCCTTAACTCCTCTCCCTAAACTCATGAAAAAAAGGTGGCATAACCAGAGGCATCAGCTCTCAGGTGGATGCAGAGGAAGGCTTATCCTCCTTGTTATAGACCATGGAAAAAATTCCCTGAAATTCAGTAATCTGCACTGCAGTGCCAAAGGTGCCATTATCATCAGACCTTGGGAGCAGCAGGGCTATCACAGAGAGTTACTCAATCAGCTGGGAGTTGATTTATCCCCAGGTATTGTCCTCTCTGAGCTGTATTTATTGGCATCACTGGCTGGGATTCTGGTGGCTATAATGCCAGTCTGCAAAGGGAATTCTGATCCCTGCCTCAGGTCTGATCCATGTGCTGCACGTGCAGCAGCATCACCTCGTGCCTTCACCTTGTGAAAGTGGCCATTGTATTTGCTTCTGAAAGTGTTCTAGAAACCAGAAATCTGTGCACTTTCAGGGTTTTGGGTTCTTTCCCCCCCTTTATGTAACAGTAAAGATTTTGCAAAAAGATGCTTGTGAAATAAAGGGTTAGTAAAAGGACAGAAAAGAAAACAACCCTAAAAACTTCAATAAATATATCTTGTGCCTCTTTCATTGCTAAAAGACAATACATTTTAAAAAATAAAATAGCCCAAACACATATCAGTGTGCTCAGTTACTGGGATGCTACTGGTACCTACAGGGGGACACTACAAATGCAGAGCCTGATGATGGAAATAGCAAAACACCCATCTGAATAAAAAGGTAAGAACAGGAGCTCAGTTCTCAGCTGGCATATACACAGCAGCATCCAAACCAAAATGGGAATCAACACAGGAGGTACAAAAATCTTCACAAGCCAACATGAAAATCATGATTATCTCTTCTCCACGTTGGAGAAAAACTGTTGTAACATGTGAAGATTTTCTTCTAAGGCTTTTTTTTGTCAGCCACACACAGAAAACATGATGCTACTTAAAATCCCCAGTTTAACCATATCCTAATAGTGGAAATCATTTTGCTTGCCATGGAATTCCAGATGAAATAAGGATTCCAGGCAGAAATTGGCCTAGTGTTTGTGAATAACTCATTCTGACAGAACTCACTGATTTATGGGTTCAAGCACACCGTGCCAGCCCATCACAATGCACACACAACCCTCCTTTAATAATTTACAACGCTGAAGTTTGGAGTCTGGGTTCCCCAGCTGCTAATGGGTTTCTCACAGTGGGGTAGAATGGATGCTCTCAGTTTGCTGAACTGTAAAATCAAACAGATTACGATGTGTCCGTGTGAAAAATTAGAGATATCAAAATTTGGATTTTTATGTACACTCTGCAGCGTCCTGAGAGGTTTTAGTTGATAACTTATTGTGCCATTATATCTAAAAATTAGGGTTCTTAAAGAATTCTTCTACTGCTTCAAATTTTTGAATCCTTTAAGACAACACTTTTCTTCAAACTCTCCGCCCCTTGAAAAAAACAAAAAAAACCCAAAAAACCCACAAATATCCCGTCAAAAAAAACACCACAAAAAAATTCCTCCTAAACAAACCAACAAAAACGTCAGGAAAAACCCAACCTCACACACAGTCACTTTAAAGTATTGGTTTTGGAAAAGACAGTTCATAACAGTTGGGGATATACTTAACTGAAAGTATTATAATAGGAGAAAAGGGGAAGGAAAGATCCCTTAATGCATGTCTCTCTCTTCCAATGAAAATCTCAATTCCTTTAAAATCTTTCAACAGCATGTACACCCTCCAGAATTCTACTTCCAAAGGTAACCTTTATGTTTAAGAGTTGAAAAAATTGCTGTTTCTGTAAGACTTCATCATCTAAGCAGGACTATAATTTTATTGTCAAAGTAGCAGTAGAGTACACGGTGCATCAGGAATAAAACATAAGGTTAAAGACTATTTCCTCAGGCTGTTTAAATACAGAAAATTAATTAGGTGCCCAGTTATTCCTGAGGTAAGGGAGGACACACAAACCATTTTTCTAGCTTTACCCCTATTTTATGCTTTTATCAGATTAGCATCTTCCTCAAATATTGTTTTTTGGTTGTAGTCAGGATTTCCTCAGTGCCACAGATCAGTTTATCTAAACCATGATCTGAAAGCTCAGTTTCCCCATAAAACTGGTGTTGGGTTGCAGCACTACTGGAAACCTGTCTGTTACTTAGGATTCAGCTGAATATTCACAGAGAGCTCCTCTCACTGCTTCCTCCTCCTCTGTGTTTTACAACATATTTTCATGTGACTTTGAACAGTCCTGTAGGGGTCTTTTAATGCATTAAAGAAGATATTGGCATTTAAATATAAATCTATAGCATTACTTTGCCACAGTTCATATAATAAAATGTGTTTTCCTGACTTCTTTGGCTGCCAGAGTTTGTTTTATTCCTAGAAGCAAACAGCTCAGACAACAGAAGAGCTATGAAATAATTTTTTACCATTGAATAATAAGTTGACACTTGGAAGCAATAGATAATTTTTATATATGTCTTGACTCATTTCTAGCTTAAAATGAAGAAATTACTTACGTGCTTTTATATTTTAATCAAAGCTTAAAAGATAAAAGCTACTCAGTTTGACATAAGAAATTGGCACCAACTCATGTCTGACTCTTCTTAGAATGACCTACCCTGCTGACAGAAACAATTAAAATAATATCACTGTTGGTTCAGTGCAAAAGCCTTCATCCTGTAAGAAACAAATGAAGACAAATGAAAGATTAAAGTAGCCCACAGGTGACTTTAAGTTACAGTCACAGCTGATCTTGATGAGTTTTTGGTACTTTCAAAGTACCTAAGTACATCCCCTGTGTGCTCCAACTCCTCCACTCCATTAAACAGCTGGAAAAGAATTATTTGGGAATGCCAAGCAACAGGCAGAGTTTGAGAAACAAAAATAAGCAAAGGAAGTCAGGGAGAGAGCCATCTGTAGTAGAACCAGGTACAGGATTCACACTGGTGCTGTGCAGGAATGGACACACAGAGCCAGTGCTTTAATTTGTAAGCAGATCACTTGAATAAGCACACAGGAAAGTCCTTTTATTTTCCACTGCTGATGTATTAGATCTGTGCTATGGATGTGTGTAAAACCCTGAGGTCAGATACCAATTATTCCTGAGGAAATGATGGCAGGTAACAGTCACAGAAGTGACTTCTGAACAGCACCCAGAGTGGCTTTTTCTGCTTTCTGGTGCACCAGCCTGGGTGATTTCTGGTGATCCTATTGCTTTCTGGTCACTCCAGGCTCTTCTCTTGATAGTCAACATCTCTTGATAGTCAACACAATTCCTTTTGCCTTGCTGCCTGACCAATATACAAATAAAGATTTATAAAAGTCATCCATCTTTTGATAAAAGATTGCACAGTTTAAAGATGTACTTAAGGAAGAGAGCAGCTGCTGAGGGGCATTCTGTACAAGGAGCTGACTCAACTTCAGCTTAGACAAAAGCTTCAGTCTGCCAACTTTGCTGCCTTTGAAACACACTTTCTGGAATAATTTGAGAAAGTCCCCAAGAGCAGTTGGTAGGTTTATATAGATTAAGAAATCTAAAACTTGTGCCGTGGAGTTGCAGGAGCTCCACTGTGGCACACAGACAACCCTGGAGTTACTGAGTGCTGAGATTATGGACCGTGCATTTGTGAAAGGCTGACTCCTGTCACATTCATTTGAGAAACCTCAACCCCCAGTGTGCTGAAAATCAGATCTGAAATGCCACAGTGTGGGCAACTGCCCTGTAATACATCACTTTTCTGTTTCAGCAGAAAGTGTAAAAAAAAGAGCACAGAAAAATAATAGATGATACACTTCATTTTTAGCTCTTCTTTATAGAGGGAGAGGAACCTGTAAGGGCTTCCAAGCCATCTGTTATCTGAGCATGTCAGATTCTTACATATGAGAGACAGTTTACTTTTTAATACCAGAAGAAATTTATAGGATTTCTGAGGGAAGTGCTGTTGAAAACATATGGTAGTATCCATAATACACCTGTTTTAATGCTCAGCACTCATTACTTTGTGGATTTAATCATTTGTCCATTATTAGTCTTTTTAGCTGCAAGATAATCATCAGATGTGTTTTCATGAAAGCTGTGCAAGTCAAAATGATCCAACCTTGAATAAAAACGAAATACACATTTTACGTAACCAATGAATAAAATCTGAAAATATTATCTAAAATACTAAAATATTACAGTAGCACCATTCTCTTCCTTTAACACATTTTTCAGCAGGCTGAGGGACATCATCCCTCTCCCTCTTCTCGACACTGGTGAGGTCATGGCTGTGTCCAGTCCTGGGCTCCCCAGTGGAGGAGAGACACGGACACATGGAGAGAGCCCAGTGAGGAGCAGCAAAGAGGACAAAGGGACTGGAGCATCTGTGCACTCAGGCTCAGGCCAGAAGGCTCAGGGTGATCTTATCCATGTCTCTAAACAGCTGAAGGGAGGCTGAAAAGGGATAATTCACTAGACATGATTTTATCGTCTCTTCCCAATGCCGTCTGAGCAACAGAAAAAGAAATGTGAGATTTGCTTATTGAGTAGAATTCTTCCAATGATTTCCAGCTTCAAATCTGTCATTGAGTAATTTGTTCCTGCAGCTTAGATTAGCAGGATACTTAAATGCAAGTAAAAGGAAATCAGGTTAACTTTATAAAACATTTTAAATTAAATGCAGCGCTTGGCATGGATATCACTGTTAAGGAAAAAATAAAAGTTTGTAATTTAAAATATTACTGTGATGCTAACAGATCTTATTATCAATGACTATGCCTACTTACCTCTGTATTAACACAGGACATGTTGTCCTCTAAAATATTATTTATCTATTGATTAAAGAGGGAATCTTTAATTATTATTATAAATTTTATTATTATTATTTATTATTATAAATATTTATTTATTTATATTATTTATTATTATAAATTAAGTCTTTTCACCTTTAGATAGCTACTCTGACATGGGGGTGAGCTTTCTTCTGTCCATACAATAGAAAGTTGCCTTGTGCATTGTCAAGTCACTGCCTCCTCTCCTTCAAGCATTTTCCTGCTCCTCACCTGTAATTATTTTCTCAAGTGCCTTTCTGACAGAAACCACTGCTGAACTTGTTCCTCACCAGTAAACCCCCTCTGCATCATCTCACCAAAGACACTGGAGGTGTCATTTCCTTCTGTAAACTCACTCAGCCCAGAAATCCATTTACACTTGTAAAGTCTCCAAGTACTTTAAGCATAGACATGCACTTAGAAATCATAAAAGCTTAAAGAAGTGTGGGCTGAAAGAGATCTCTGGAGGGCATCTGGTCCAACTCCTCATTCAAATGAGGCGGTGAGGAGTTAGAGAGGGTTTAGGAGATGGTAATTCATGAGAAACAGCTCCCACAGACTACCAGAACCCCTTTATAACACCATGAATTTAGGGTTCTGAGCCACTCCAGCCAGCAGAAATTCTTCTGGCAAAGCAGTGTTTTAGCAACCCCAGTAATTACTGCTAGTGGGTATAAACCACTGATTCAGCAGTTGCACAGATGAATCTTTTCCAGATTCTGTGGTACTGTAGGAAATGTTCCTTTTAACTGCCCTAGACAATGATCAATTCTCTGACCTTTCATCCCCACATATGGGAGCATGGCCTACAACTAGGCAAGCATTTACCCATTTTCATGCATATTTAAGCTCAGAATTCCAACTGGACATCACCAGCCAACTTTCTGTCCTTAATTTGTGTTGTGGAAGGAAATTCCATATCAAATTTCCTTTTTGTTCTAGATGGAAACTTAAAAATATGAAATTTTATATACAAACAGGGAAGGATTGGTTAGAGCTGCATGAAACAGTCAGGCACACAGTAAGGTGCCACAATAATGTCTCTAAACCATTATGTTCCTGCATAAGAATGTTCACTAACTATACTTAGGAAAAAAAAATCAAATAATTTTGTCCTTCTGTTAGCAAGCAAAAAGGCATCCACCACCCTGGAAAATTTTGAAGGAGCAATAAGGAATAGTTAGCAGTCCATTTGCAGCATCATACCTGGAGGTTTCCATTAGTTACACTACTATTGCTCTCAAGAGATGCATAACTGATTGTCAAATTGTTTAGGCAATGTCTTGAAAAATTACTTATTAAGCAGAAAATATGCCAATACTAATTCCATGCTCACAAAAGCCAATGTGAAAAATATTTCAAAAAAAGCAATTACATAGCTGTCTCCAAATTGCCATCATTAGACATTCCCATCAGAAAGCTCATTCTTTCACAGAAATCCTCAGAAAAGAAAAAGTGTTTGCACCTCTAATTACTGATTGTTAATGTCTGGTGAAAAAAAAGGTGAGTTGGAGGGACCTGAATTTGAATTTCTTCTGTACTAAAGGCTTCTGGCAAGTCACATGGTGAATGCCAACCTGATCCTCTGCAGCAGCCTGCAAAACCATGAACTGGCTCAAATATGAGCATATTGCTCTACAAGGATGGTTCAAACCCTGCATCACAGCTGAGTAGGGACACACTGGAGCTCCCTGGTAATGAATTGTTCTGTTTGTAGCACCTCAGCAGGCTCAAATACATCCTGCCCATGTGGAAATGCTGATATTCTCATTTGTAAAAATTATTTAAAACTTTTTTTTAGGTGAAGGATATTGCAGGAACAAACAAAAAAAGGTATTGAGCCAACAGTGGGAAGCAAACATGCACTATGTAACTTTTATTATTATGAGACCCTAATTAAAAACCCCACTGGTGACTGATTTTTAACAGGTTGTCCTTTCTTATTTAGTCTATAAACAAATTTGTATCATATGTCTATGATACAAATGCATGGTGATGCAGTGAGCTAGATGAGCATTAGGTAGAACACTGTTAATTTGTCATTAGTTTTATTTAAATGTAGATCTACCTGGCCTCTCTCATCAGTTGATTAAGGAGTGACTTTTTCAAGGGTCAGGTAAAGGATCAGAGCACCTGAGTGCAATCCAGAATTCACTTTATTACTCCAGGTTAATTTTCTTGAGGAAAACCACCTACACTTCAAATGCAGTACAGCTCAAATAAGTGACCTAACCATGTTTGTCCCTCTCAGATGAGACAAGGACTTATGAAAATTTGGAGTCCTGCAGAATTCAAATCTTTGAGTAAATGTAAGAAATTCAGGTATCTTTTTAAAGATATTCTCTCCTTTTGCAACACTTTTTCCAAGTATTTTCAATATTGTACATATTAGTGCATTTAACAGAGGAATAGTTTAGTCTAGCTCTTTGAAGGTATGAGAAATTCAGGAACTTATGAAATATTCTCTCCAGAGATAGGCCAGCCATTTGCTTTCTCAGGTGTTACAACATTTTCTACTCCAATATTTTTCCTGTCATATAATTTTACAGATTACATCTGTATTTTAAATCCAGCATCAGGGTACCTTCTCCTGAGTTTGCTGTGCCCTGATGTATTTCCTTGGAGATATTTCTTTTGTGCAGTGTTCACACTGAAGTGGTCACTCCTAATTATTCTGGCCATCAACAAGAACAGTGTCTGGAGATGTGATTGACAGGTTGAATCCTAAATGGAACAGGCTATGAAGCACAGTGCAGTGTGATGGAACAAAAGCTGATCACACAGTGACCATGTGTGCAGGTATTACCTGAGCTGTGACTGTGAGCTGCTGTTCAGCACCCTGTGTGATAAATGTACCATTTCTGGTGATACATTATAATAATGAATTGACCACAGCCTTCACATATCAAACTAATTATCTAGCACATATAGAATTGGCCCCAGTGCAAAGCTTTCCTCAAAAACATCACTTTTTACTTAAGAATCCCCTGACATGTAGTGGTAGAAAGAGAAGGATGTGCTGGATTTGTTACATGAGCATATTTATTCCAAACCTTTATATATATATAAATCAATCAAGCATGAGGAATCTGAGTATTTGCAAATATTACAGAATCATGCACACAACAATAGGGTTTTACTGTTTTGTGTGTGTGTGTAGAGGTGTTTGGCTTTGTGAAGTTTTAGGGTTTGCTTGCTTGGGGGTTTTTTTTGGTTGGTTCTAGGTTGTTTTGTTGTGTTTTTTTTTTTTGTTTGTGTATTTTTTAAGATCACAGAGGCAGCTGTAGATGTCTTGCAATAAACTGAGCAACCCTGATACCCTTCCAGTCTGTGCTGGTATAACCAGTATTAGGTAAGATTCACATTCACAAGAACTGAAATAAACCCAAACAAATGATAAAGCATGATTTAAGGGGCAGATGTAAAACCTGATGTGAAGTAGCTGTTCCACACAACCAGACTCAGCAGAGCAAGTGAAAATCCAAAACAAGACATTCTCCTGAACTGCATCTTTATGCCAAGCCCCCAAAGGATCACAGTAGTCCCACATTAATTGACTCAGAAAATTACTAACTCTATGCAATGAGCCAACTTTTAGCAGAGACAACAAAAGATTTGTCTCAACTTTCACGTGAATTAAAGCAGGCCCTGGGTGAGTGTTTCCTCTGCAGGTTTTATAGTAAAATCTCTGCCTTCCAAAAGGAATAAATATTATTTAATCTTTGGGGGTATTAAAATAAAAGCAAACAGCAAATTCACATTTGCACAGTTAAGAATCTACAGAACTAATCTGAAGTATTCTCCTGCTGACAATCCTGTGCCATGAGATTCCATAATGAACTAAAGAGTATATTTTTTGTACTCTAATTGTTAACATAGGTGTGAACCACTGACATCCATCTTCAACCTTAGTTATTGTTTGCCTTTGACTTCCTCAAAAAGTTGAGTATAGGCAGAAAAGAAATCCTCAGAAAAAGGGAAAGAAATGTAATTGAAGTCCTTTTTTACATATTTAATCTGTGTGATGCACATTTTGGGAGAAAATGGGAGTTGATGAGCAGAGTCTCACTACCTGCATCACTTCATTATATGGATAATGCAGAACTCCTAATTCTTTTTGCAGTTCAAGGAGAATATAAAGATGCTGTGCATCAGCTTCACATCTGAGTGTAGAACTGCTCAACCCCAAACACTTCTCATCCTCAGACTAAGATTACTGAACACAGCTTTGCCTCAAACAACTCCACTCTTTGGAATAATGCAGATATCCACTTAAAAGGGTATTAAAAGGGGAACTGAGCTCTTTGCCAGTTCTGCTGCCAACTGAGACTGGTCAGAGACAGGTTTGACAAGTCATCACTCAGCTGTCAGCTCAGTGAAAATACCCTAAATTCTGGGTTTTGATTACACTATCTGTGAGCTAATCTCTCTGAGACTGATGGAGAAATTCATCACAGACTGAGAGGATTGAAGACACTCAAGAAATCTTGCTGTTTATCCTCCAAAGCAGCACTGGCTATGCTTGCCATTCCTCATGACAGTTATTCTTCTAACCTGTTCTCAAAAGCCTTCAGAGCTGCCAGCAAGGCTGAATATTTTCTAGCAGATCATTACACAAGCCTTTCATTTTAGTGGTTCTTCCCCCTGCAATAGCCTAAGATGAGTTTTCTTAGCCACCAACTGAAGTTGGAGCAAGCAGCACCTGATGAATAGGGAAAACCTTCTTTTGTATGTCCACATACAGAAAGTATTGTAATTACTGCAGCCCACCCCATTAACTCTGTTTTCAGAGCAGAGAAACACCTGGAAGACCAGACTGTCAGACCAAACAGACAACTACCATAACATTTTTCTTTCCAATAGCAGTCAGTGACAAATGGGCTAGAAAAATCATGTGAAAACCGGTATGGGATGAGAGGTCTCCTTTGTAAAAGTCTCCATCATTTCAGCAACTGCAGCCCAGAGATTCCTGACATTAATTTCAAGATTTTTACATTTTTCCAACCTGATAATGTTTTTGGTTTGCAAAACATCCTTTGAAAGGTCTGCAGCTTAGTTACTCACTGCACAAAAAAGAAAAGTTGAACAATCATCCCATAATCACATTTTCTGTACTACTGAAGATTTCTTATTCTCTATCACATTTTAATTACAACAGCCTCAGGTTATTCTGTCACTCCTCATAATTAGTGGTGTCCAGACCATTATTCTTCCCAAGACTCAAGTGCTCTCTGTCCTTCTTGAAATGCTACATCCCAAACCAAAATGCTGCCACAAAGAATTAAGTGGTGCAGGGTTGCTGGCTCATTTTTGACATATTATTTGTGTGTCAGAGTGAATCCTTGCACTTTTCTGTAGTTATTAACATCCTTTAAGTGTTTTCAGACTGTATTTTAAAATTGGCAAAATTAATTTGAACTTTTGCTTGCTCTTTCAGTGTACCTGCAGCCCTGAAAATCTCATGACCACAAGCTATGATCTATCATCTAAAAGCTGACTACAGTATTGATTGGTCTCAAGTCCAAGAACTGCAAAAAACTTCTCTTAATACATTCTTCTGTTTTGATAATAAATCTCTGGGAACTACTCTCCACATGTTTTTCAAGACAGTTTTGTATCCACCTTGGCATATTTCAGATTGTATTTATACTATGGATCCCTGGGCTGCTTTATGAGAATGTCAGGCGAAAAGATTTACTAAAATTGTTATCATTACTTACTAAAAGGTGAAAACTCAAGCAAACAGAACTGAAGATTTGACAATCTCCTTTGTCTACAGCACTTGTTTATGTGTTGTAGAGGAAAACTGGATCAATTGACCTAAATCCATAACAATTATTCACCTCCTTGTTTCCTGGTAATGATAACTTATTTTTCTACCTTTTTTTTTTTTTTTTTTCAGAAGTAACCTGAAGCTAATCAACCCACAACTCCCAAGATTTCCTTCCCTCCCCAGATCTTTTCAAAGATCAGAAGCAAATTCTCCCTTTGCCAATCCTCTGGTTACTCATTTATTCCCCAAACTGCTTTTAAAGATTACTTGCACTTCTTAAGTACCCAAAATGAAGTTTACTGGGTGCAGATGTTTAAAAGCCTCTAAATTATAATTAGAAAATGTTAATGAATTCTGTGCTGAGGGCCTGTGTGTTTCTCAGTGGCTGCCTCTGTACAATAGCCCATTATGGCTTATGCTTTTTTTGTCCCTAAATTTAGGAAAAATGGTGAAAACACTTCAGCCACACCAGCACATCAATCTGCTATTTGTGCCCCTCCTCTGAATATTACCTGGATACTTCACACACCTTCTTATTACTACCAACCTACTTGTAATTCTCAATGTCCCTTGGCTGCGTTTCCTTTTGTGCTTTGGCTTTTCTCACTGGTTATTTTTATGCTTTCTCCTGTCACTTCTCAAAGTGACTGTGCATGTACACATGCAATACACTGGTGTATTTGTTAGATTTCTTCATGCTCACTCCCACAGAGTAAAATTGTTTAGCTGGACTGAAGCTGCTTTGCCAATTCAAAAACAAAATCCCCTAAACAACACGATAAACCCAAGTTTGGGCTCTTTCAGTTTCAAAATAGAAGTTAGTTTTATTTTTCCTTTGATACCTCAGGCTGGAAGAAGTAATTTTCAGATCTTATTGTTTAAATCCATTTGGATTCTATTCCCAGCATTCTGCTACAGAATGAGATATATCTTTTAGCCATTTAATGT
Source organism: Cyanistes caeruleus (assembly GCF_971803275.1). Classification (NCBI taxonomy): domain Eukaryota; kingdom Metazoa; phylum Chordata; class Aves; order Passeriformes; family Paridae; genus Cyanistes; species Cyanistes caeruleus. The sequence continues at coordinate 4,738,262 of NC_141705.1, forward strand.
AATATTAGAATCTTAAGCAAAACCTTTTGACAGCATCAGAACAATTGGATTTTTTAGAGTTTTTTTGGTCTTCTTTAAGCCATACTTACTGCACTGGTAGTAAATGTACTTTTGGTAGACAAATATCTCCTGTCCCTTCCTGCCCCACAGAGTTTCAAGTAAGGACAAAGAATCACAGTGAGGATGTGTCAGAGGTGTGGTGGCATTATTACACCATCTCATGTTGGAACAAGACAACTGAGGCAGGAAATGATAAAAAGCCATAAAAACACGAGTGTCAAGGAGGAGATGAGTAGGGAAAAAACTGATGTTGGCTCCTACAGAAGAGTTACTGACCATAGATGGACCAGTCCAGGTTAATGGCAAAGCAGGAAGAACAAGACAGAAAGCTGCTTTTTGTGCATTCAGCTGAGCTGGGGAATCCCTCCCAAAGAAGGTTGTGGATGCTGGAAGCTTATAAAGACTCCAGCAGGGACTGTACAAGGTTTTGAACAAAAAATTTGGTGAGGATTGCAACAAACACAGAAACCACCACGTTTTTTGGAAGAATTTGACTTAAAACAGGGCTGCAAGCAGGGAGCACTAAATGTGAGAGCTTGATTCCTCTGCTTCACCCAAAACACCAGTTTTTGGCTGAAACATGATGCTGAGGTAGGTATCCAAATATCACACAAATTTCAACATTCTTTTTTCCTCTAAACACATGGTTTTCTTCGGCTTTATAACATTAAATCTCCTGCATATCACTTCTTGGCTGCATGTGACAACCTCCTTTTTAAGCCACCAAAATTGGTGTTATTTGTTTCCATTCCAAACATATTCATATCTAGGTATATCTGTGAATCTCGTTTTCCTGATCTTATGTTGCAGCAATACATTTTCATCTAATTAGTAGTCTGTAAACTCTAAACTTTCCTCATTAATACAAGAGTCACTCTTTTTCACTGCCTTATTTCCTGATTTCTACTAAAGTTTTTACATAATTTTATGACATTTCTTGCAGTGAAGTGAAGGCCAGGAATAATATCTCTCTCTGCTACATGGTTTCCTTGTTATTTAAGCCCATTAGGAACATCTTGTCTTGAACTCCTCTACTAAATTTGGTTGAAATAATAGAATCTAGAAGTGATTACTGCAAAGGAAGCACATAGGTATGTCTTGTTCCTTCGGGAAAGCAGCTCCACATTCCAAATTAATTAGCTGCAGTACAAAGCAAGTTTTATCTTCAGTGCTGGGTAATTGGCCAAAAGTAAAATGGAAAGATTTTATGCCTCTTTCATAAAAACACCCAGTACTACATTCTGTGTCCTAGAGTGAAATTTTTGTTAGGGAATTGGGGTTTTTTATTTAACTTTTTTCATTATTGAAATATATTGACTTCTTTGTCAATGAGCAAACAGTTTCTGCATAACTTCCAATTCCCTGTTCTTGTCCCAAAGAAACTGAAACACCAGAACTAATAAATAGGGCTTTATTTTAATGCCTCCAGCATTTTCAGAAGCTTTACATCTCAAGCTGGACCAACACAAAGAGAAAATTCCCTGCACTGCAAAAATCCATAGCAAAGACAAATTTTCTATCCAAGAGCCTCTTACTTTTACTGGGAGATGTTTATGATGATTATGAGAATGATTAAAACATCCCATTTTGCTTTTTCTGTCTCCTCCTATCCAAAAAAGAATCCTTGCTCTTTTAGTCACTTCCCCACCAAAATCTACATGGCAAACTCTTCCATTACTTTGTTCCAGTGAAAAGCAATAGATAAAGAGGTGTTGAATTGAATTTCTGTGGGAATGAGGATTTTTTTTTGGGTTTTTTTTTGTGATAACTGTAGTGGAACAGATTATTAGAGATAAGACTTCAAAATATACATCAGATGGCACAGCTTTGTGTGCACAGCAAGAAAGCCACAAGCTGGCCTAAAACAGCAGGGCTTTCTTCTACTTGTGTTATTTATCACAATCTTAAATTCTTGATTTTCCAATCTTAATAGACATTTCCTATTTACATAAGCAGGTATAAAAATAATAAGGATAAACTGAACATTTCCACTAAAAAGAGAAAATCCTTCTCTTCCTCCTCCCTTTCTAGGTCATCTCCCCATTATTGCTCATTCAGAATTATAATTTATGCCATATGTACAACTATGCTGCAATGACACACATGAAAATCATTGAGAAATACATGATTAATCACTGCCCAGCATGATTCAAGGTGGAAGGAGAGTCTCAAATGAACAACAGGAAAACACTTTAAGACATGAATTGTAGCACCCCCTGAACTGAACCCCACGTGCTTCCACCTTGTGTCACCACTGAAGAAAGTTTCTCAAGCTGTGACCATGGTAAAGCTTTTTTTCCTTTGTCTGTGAATGAGTCCCTAGTGAATTATCCTTGTGCAAGACCTGACAGAAATTCTGTTTGCTGTTGACAACCACCATATCTCTTCCCCAGTCTTCCTCACTAGGGAAAAGGCTCAGGTACTGCAAGAGAGATCTTGAGTCATGCCCACAATTTACTCATTTAGGAAATTTTTTAAAATTCCAAGTAACCTTTTTTTTTATTTTTTAAAATTTATTTTTTTTTTATTTTTATTCCCACTCTCCTACCACTGGCAGAAATAAGCCAATCAATTCAGGAATGCTGGTGAAGGAGAAGGAACCTGGGCACACACACAGCACATCCACACACACCTGATTAAACCACTACAAACAATCTAAGGGAGAATGCAAACCAGCAGCTCTGGAACACACCAGAACATTAAGTGATTATCTGAAAAAAAACCTTTAAGAATTTAAAAACACTGAACTAGAAAGTACCATATTTGCATTTGCTTAGCAGTACATCAATAAGGATTTCTTTTTCCTCCCTTTTCCCTGACTAATCCAGGCAAACTTAATTGGACTTAGATGAATTTAAAAAGCGGCTTTGACTTGTCTGCTGATCATCTGGTTTAAAATGTTTTGATCTGGAAAACATACAATAATATTTATTTCTTATCCTATCATTAAGAGCCTGATTTTGCTGGATTTCAACTGAATAACATGACAAGTTTGAAAGCAATTTTAATTTAGGTCCCTGTAGGCTTTAGGTTATATTTGTCCTATCATATGAAGACTGGTACTTTCAGATTTTAATCCATCCCATCAACAAGGCAGTTCCCATCTTTTTTTTTTTCTCCATTCTTTCCTCTTTTGTCAGTAAATAACTCACTCACTGAATTACTTTAACAGGAACTCTTACTTCCCTCCCAAAATTCCTGAAAACCATTTTGATGGAGATGTTTACAAAGTTCATTCATAAATTAATGCTTTCAGCTCCTACTCTACATTTTACATATTAAATTCAGGCATCTTCAAGTAAAGTTCTGCAATCTAAATTAGTTTTCTTCTTTCCCTGGCTATTCCCAAAAAAATTCTCAACAGAACTGAAATTACTGGGTGTCAATGTTGAGTAGTTCATTTAAAAAACAGAAGCCTCAAACATTTGGAATATTTTCCATTTCAGTTATTTTCAAAGAGAGATGCAAAGAGAGTATCTTCAGTTTGTTCCAAGTTTTTGTTTTGAAATAAATACAAGAAATTGTGATCAACACTGAATGCTTTTTAAGAACTTTTAGGAATGATTAACATTAAATATTTTTTTTTTCAATCTGCTGCCTTGCAAATGTGTGAAATGTGGATTTTTTCCTCTCTGAGAAACCCACTGAACACAAAAGCATGGAATGGGAGCACTGTCTGTTACCACATTCTAATTGAGAAAGATACTGAGCCAAGGGTGATCCTCCTTCAGAGTTGGTGCTTTCACATTTCAGTTCAACAAACACCAATGCTATTCTTGCATAATTTTGGGGATTCAATCTCTGACTCATTTCCCACGTGGAAAATGAAAATAAGTTTGTTAGCAAAACTTACTTTTTCAACTTAGTTCCTATTCATTTCAGTTCATGAAAGTTTCGTTATGCCTTTAACAATCCAACTTTGGCTATTACACAATACTTGAGTACATGCTTGAAGAAATAAACTTCTTTATATATTTATTTCAACATGCATCATGTTAATAGTCTGAAGATTTAAGCAGGATTTAGAAATATTCCTATAACTTAAAATATTTTCATATAGGGCTGTATTTACACAAACGTTGTGGGCTCTGAGTCCCTCTGACTCATTCAGTTTGGAATTTATCTATCCTTGCACATAACTCTTGACAAATTTGCAGCTGAATCACTGGTGAGTGCCACCACTACTGCAAAATGTGTTGCTCCAGTGTGATGTGGTCATCCAGGGAAGATTCCATCAGAACTGTCACACCTCTTTGGAGACTTCCAGCTCTCTGGTGCCACAGGCTGCTTAACAACATGAGTCATTGGCAGAAAATGCCACACAGCTTTAGAAGTTCCTTAAAAAACAACCATTTTTTCTTCCCCTGATTGCCTCTTTGCTTTAAAAGAATGTCAGAATTCTATACAGAATTAAGTCATTATCCTCCAAAAACTCTGGGTTATCAGCCTTCTGACATTTCACAATGGGAGTAAACTCAGCCATCCTACACAGAGATGGAGAAAGATTTGGTTACTGAGACAGAAATTGACTTAAGGGAAGAGTCAGGATCCTTCCTCCTGTCCTGGCTCACTTCTTTGCTCAGTGATCTGGGGACACTATATATAGTTTCTCATCTGTAACATGCTTTTACCTGGAGCTTTGAGCTAAGATAGCTTTCACTTGTGTTTTTCCCCCTGACCTCCTCTTCTGCTAATGACACCATTTAAAACCAGCTAATGGAAGCTGGAGAAAGCCTGCCACTTGACATTTCCAGTACTGCAGAAGAAAATTAAACTCTGCAGTAGGACTAAAAGAATTGACTTGCTATTGTACTGTTTGCTTCTTGCCAACCTGACAATCCTTTCCTGTTTCAATCCCACTTCAGGAAAACTTCTCTTATAAGAGATATGAATCCAACAGTAAATGAATTGCCCTTTCTGACACAAGAGCTCTCTCCTTTGAATCTTTTGTTCTAGGTCCACTTAGGGTAAACAAGACAGCACCTGTGGCACTGTCTGTGCACAGCTGAATTAATTCTATTAACATTGTAAATTCCAAGGGGGCAGGGTTAACTGGACTCCTGCCAGACAAGGAGCAGTAAATTCCTAAACTGAAAGGTTAAGGCATTTGGATTAGCCTTGCTCACTCTCCTTGGAAACTCCAACCCACAGCAACTCTTCAGATCAAGTTTTTCAGGTCAGAATGCAGAGGCAGATAGTTCAGCTGTCTAGTAGGGTGATAAATTATTTTCCTAGGATGTGAACATTTTCACAGTCTGCAGAGAGAGAAATTTAAGGTCTCCTAAGGTTGAAATAAATGCCTATTTCAAAGCAGGCACTTAAAGCATTTAGCACAAAATAAGGGAGATATTAATGCACAATCTCAGCCTCATAGGGTGCAGAGGCTTGAACCAGACAGCCCTGCCCCAGGTGAAGCTGTAACCACTGGACACCAGCAAACCTTTCATGGCAAGCACAGAAAACCCTCAACAGCAGAGATGGGGAGTATTTGAGAGTGAGATTTCTTGTCAAAACAAGAAGAAAGGGATCCAATTCAGCTATTTATCTGAAGCTGTCTGAAGGAGCATTTACACTTGTTCTATTTATGGCCTATATTTCAGACCACTCAACACCTTAGTGATAAGGATGCTCATTGAATTTTCAGAATTGAAGATATAGTATCTGGTCCAAATCACTTACAGAATACTCTTCAGTCTGAGCAAATATCTGCATTTCAAACCAGGTTTTTATTCTAATACTTAATATCTCTCATTTCCTTCATCTGCAGTTTGCTCCAAATCCTCAGCTTTTTGAAAAAAAATGCAATTCACTGGATGATTTTCAACTTTTTTATGTAGATGCATGAACACCTAGAGATCAGTGTCCATAGCCAAGTGTGTGACAGCCACTACAGAACAGCTGATGAGTAGAGAACATTTCCACTCCACTCTGAAGAGACAGTACTGGTGATTTCCAAATTTCTTTGATTTCAAAAGATCTAATATGGGGTGTTTTTTGTGTCTTGTTTGTGTGAACCAAATCAGCAAGATACCTTGTATAAAAACACAGGTATAATACTTGAATCATACAGTTGCCCCAGTTTTTTTTGCTCAGGACTGTGCTCACAAGCAGAGCATACACCAGCTAATAGCATTTGAACTGATGGGAACTATGTAGTAGTAAGTGAGCCAAGAATCCTTAAACTGGGATTTAGAAAATCCCCATAAATTAACCTTAGGCAAGAGAGACTGAAGAGCCAGTGCCTAATCACTCATCTGTGGCAGTACCATGACAAAACAAGCATTTAACTTTTTTAATTTGCCAAAAAAAACCCCAAAAACTTTTTCTCACAATCACTTCAGAGGATGGATTTACAGAGTAACAGGGGAAAAAGAGAAATAAACATAGGCACATTTGGTTTTAAGATTACTAAGAACCCAATAATGGCAAAACCAAGGTGGAACACCAAGTAACTGCTGTAAGTCTTCAGAAATCAAAAAGTTCCACTGGAGAGTTGACTTTTATTCCATGAATATCTAAAAATTAAAATAAATTTTTCTTTTCCTTATGACCACCTCTTTTTAGTCCATCACTTTCCAAATAGCTTTGTTTTATTTCTTGTTTACATCTCTCAGTCCCTTTTTGCTCATTCTCACAGGCAGCCTCTTTCTATTGTGTGCCATTATTCCATTTCCTTAAAATTTTCCCAGAGAAAAATACTCCTCTAGATGCAGAACTTATTTCAGAGACAGTAAACAGTGTAACATTCAACCACTGAGTCACACAGGTGAATGAACAGCATGACTGGCAAAGGCAAAGTGAAAATCAAAGCTGTATTTTAGAAAGTGTTCAGCTCAGAAGACAGTGGCTGTAAGTGGACATATCTTGGAGTCAAGAGCCAAAAACATTTCTTACAGCTGGTGATAGCAGAAAGTGAACATATGGAGCAAGTGAAGAGAAAAACACTGGAGGAATGAAGAATACTCGGAAAGTTAAATCATATTACAAGAAGTAATTTATCAAATTCTCCATCAGCGTGCCCTTCCTGCAAGGACAAAGGATGTGGATCTTGATAACTTGCTGTGAAAGTTGAAGAAAAATAGGTAGAAGCCACTAGGGACTGAGAATTAAAAGGAAATAAAATTAGTATTTGCTGTCCAGCCTAGGAGTGAGTGGCTGTCATCCTGACCATAAGTGGTTTTAAGGCTAAAAATGCAAAAGTCAGAAGCCATTGCTTACACTAAACCTCTACAACTTCTGCTGACAGAGATTCTCTTTACTGGGTAAAACCACAGCCCTTTATTGGTGGATCAATAACATTTAAACAACTCACAGCACCATTCAAAGGGGAGAAATAGTATGTATTAAAAAAGATAAAGTTATTCCTATAATTAGAACTTTATAGTGAAATTAAATGAATGTTTTGTCCTCATTTTCCACCATAAAAAACCCACACCATCTGCATGAACAAATAAATAATAAGGACAAAACCCCTAATTAATCAGGACCAAATTAAAAGAGTGTCAAGTATGAAAACACGTAGATGAGCCACAGGCAAAGAAAAGTTCAGTGTTTAATCACTTTTTCTAGAGTTCAGGTGGAATTTGTATCTGACAGAACAGCTCCCTAAGCTTCTTGTACCAATCAAATGTACACCAAGGTCAGAACTCAGCGTTGCAGCACTCCAAGGAAGATTGAGTGGAAAGTCCTGAATTGTAAACAGGTAAGAACATTAAACATCAAGTACCAGGAATCAGCAGATGCCAGAGAATTTGTTGAGGAAGACAGCTGTTCTCTAGAGGAACCCCAGGGGAATAGGACCTGAGAACTCATTTGGCTCACCTGGCTACATTTATTTCTAAGTTTGGGTGTCCCCAGACCTTTCAGGACTTGGCTGTGTTACTGACATATTTTGGAAATTAGCTAAGCACTGACTGCTCACACACATCACAGTAATATTTACTGACCACAGAGGGAAGCTAAACAACCAACAGGGAAGCTGACAAATCCTCAATTATTACTCCGTGAGATGTGCTCCATCACTCAAGTTCTGATCACGTTCTGTAAAGCCACTGAGATGCAGAACTGTGGCGTGAACCAAGAGGAGCCCAGAGCAGAACCTTGTTTTGAATAACCATCCCAAGAACCACAAACCAAGAAGTCAAAATCAGTCTTGCTACTACACTGAGCATCTTCCTAATCAAAACCAAGTATTTAACGTGAACAACACAGTTTTTCCTAGCACCTTTTCTAGACAGAAATAAAAGTTCTATATATGGGTCTGCCAAAGGCAGTGATAAAGAACCTGGAATTCACCCCTTCTATCAGTCACTGCCCCGATGGATCCCTGTGACATGTAGCAAAACACTGATCTCAAAGGAAGAAACCTCTCAAGGCCCCAGTAGCATTTTTTCTGAGCCAGATGAAGTTTGTTGTTGCTGAACTATTTTAACTTGAAATTCCAGGTATAAAATACCAGGAATATACCTATTATAAAATAAAAACCAACAAAACAAAAGCAAGCAAACAAACAAAATCACCACCTCAAACTCAAATCAAAAATAAATGATTAATCATTTTAATGAGACTATCATTCCAGTATCATTACTCCACTATGTCAATGGAGTAATTAATAAATTTAATAAAAATTAAAAGGCATACCAGTTCAAGTTAAATGGAAAGCAGAACTTCCCCATTCAAGAAGTGAGAAAATTTTCAAGCCATTTTACTGATATGCAACTTAATATTGGAGAGGAGATAGAAAACTTTCAGGCCAAATGATCCAAAGAAAAGATAGTGTTATTTATATTGGAATTTCCATAATGAAGGGGATATATATCCATATGGCACATGAATGTCTGGAGTCCAATAACTCTTGGAAAGAAATGATAAATGCTCTAAAGGGCATAATTAAAAATTACATTCCTTTAACCTTAGAGCAATGTATTTCTGTTTGCAGAACATATACATTTACAGATCTGTTGGGAAAATCCAGGATATAAATTGAAAGGCAGTATCAGATGGTTGGTCACTGGATTTGAATGCAACAAAGATTTGCTTTCTACAGCTTGCTGATTCCCTTCAATTCTGCAGATGGGGAATATGCATTAGAAGTTGGCAATTCACAGCCATGCTTTGATGCTTAGAAATTGATTATTAAGTATTATCTCCCTTCTTCACCAAAACATTCACCCCAATATATCTAGAAGCCTATAAAAGGAAAGAAGAGGACTGCAAGTATTCTTCACAAATGCAAGTACATTAAGCACAGCAAATTGTTAGCTACCAGCACAAAAAAATACTTTATGCTTGTTTTGAAACTAATATATAAAATTATAATGAAAAGGTTTCATGTAACTCTAAAGCGTTTGTTCCACAGGGTAATGTCAAAACAAAAATGTATTTTCAGGGGGAGAAATAGGACTCCATCACTTGTTATACAACACCACAACCTGCTTGTTCATCACACAGAAACCTGCAGGGTGATCAGAGTTACCACCATGGGAGCACAAGCATCAAACTTCCTTAATTCCTCCTCTCAGTCCTCCTCCTTCACCAAATGAGGGTGAGTCATTTTACAGCCGAAGGAAATCAACAAAAAGAGGACATGCCAAAGGGGAACATGACCTGAGAATGCAGGTAAAGAAGGAAAGCACAAGTAGTTATCCTGGATTAATGGAAAGGAAAATCAGAGACAGTTCTCAGATGTGGTTTCAGGCAACTGCTTGCTTTAATTTGACCATTAATACTGAGTATCAACCACAGAATGTATCCCCTGTGACCAAAATGATAAATTTAAACATATAAATAGAGGATGGCCATTTTCTTAACCTGTTTACTGGCTAATGGTATTCAGAAAATTAAGTATACAAAGTGAAGAAAATAAACTTTATAAATCGATGTTGAAGGCTAGGTTCTGATTGCTTCAGTCCTGGGCAGTTCCATTACACCTCTTGCATCTCTTTTCATGAGTAAAGTGGAAAGCATTAGCTCTAAATCACTGCAAGACACACATAATTACTTAATCCTGTGCTAAAGGATCATGTGTGACAGTGATACAGCAGGCCCTGTGAAATACTGGAGAATCTCCTTAGTGTTTCAAAGGAACAAAAAGCTGCTCCCTCATAATCCACATCTGCAGAAGATTTATTAGAAATCTGAATTGAAGTCAAGCCTTTTAGTGGTCTCCATTTTTTCGTTGGTAAATCTAATGGCAGGACAGACTTTCCAAATGCAATAATATTGATCTGAGCAATGCAGCATCAGTAAATTAAAGTCAGCTTTTAAAAAATCTCTTCAGGCCCACTGTATCAGAGGCATATTCGATGAAAGGCTGCTGAGAAGATAATCTGAAGTCACACAGAGTCAGGGCTACACAGAAGTACAATGAAAATGCAAAGATTCAAAAAATTAGAAATGTTATTTGTTTCAATAACAAATATTTCTCTAAGTGCAAGCTCTAATATTCCAGTCTTATATTTTACAGTAGTCAACTGGAAGTTTTTAGGTGGTGTTGCAGAACCAAGGTCAATGTCAGTAATTAGATGTGGGTGATGGGTTTTTCTGGAAGAAGCAGCAAGCAAATGCTCAGGATTGTTATTTCCTTAGTTTGGAGTGTCTTGTGCTAAAATCTCTGCAGTTCTGCCTCAGTTTTGTGTCCTCCCTTTTGGCATTCAAGACAAGCAAAAAATCAATTGACAGTTTAAGGGGAAGAGACTCATCCTGTATGACAGGGAAGTTCTTCCACACTCCTGTGCAGCAGCTGTCTCCCTTTAGAAGTCCACACATCCCCCCTCTATACTGAAGAGAAAAAAGAGCTTCTTACATTCTCTCTCAGAAGGGTTATTGTTATCTGGCTGACAGCAAGACAAAGTTAACTTCAAATGCTATTTTCTAGGAGAAGTAGAGAGGTGGTGAACAGGGACCAATTTATCTAATCCTATGTACAACGTTTTTTAAACAAGAATCAAAAACTGGATCCATTGCAAATTTTCTTGTTGTGACACAAGAAGGAATAGGAAATACAAAATAAGTAGATTTATACACATATGCACAAGTTCATTCAGCTCTTGACAGGTACAACGGCTGTTGCTTAAGGTAATCCTTTAAAAACCTGAATCTGGGAACAAGCCAGATATGAAATCTGCTGTAAACCTTAAAATATGTTCTACTAACTCAACATTAAAATTCAAAGATACATTGAAAATAACCCAGAGGGTATTTAGATTTGAACCTGGAAATCAATGAGCAAATTTCAATATAAAACCTGAGTTTGGAAAACACCTGGATAATGGCAGAAACCTTTACACTTTATAGTGTTTAATAAACAGTTTGTGCCACAACCAGCAACAGAAAATAATTGAGTGAGCAATTTCCAGAACTCAGGGTGCTAATTTAAAATTGCTTCTACCTCTTCCTCTCATAGCACAATCTATTTATCTGCTTCTCAATTTACCCATCACAATCACATATTCTGCTTATGTTAGAACTTGGCTTGAAGGATCTGAAGAAAAACTATTTCTGTGCTAGTTTGCTCTTTCCTAAACTGGATTCTTTCGTGGGAACAGGACTACTATCATTTCACCATTTATTTACAGCAATAACTGTGAAGTGGGGAAAACACAGGATTAAAACAAACCACATTATTTTTCTTTAGGTTTTATATTCCTTGACTATGTAAAATGCATAAAAATGCAAAACTCATCATGTAATGTAGTAGTTTGGCTATTTAAAATAAAATAAAATGGGATACACATTCCAGGAAAATGCAGATATGACAGCATTATACCATACTACTGTATGCTTGAATGCTGTTTGTGAAAATGGATTAATCAGTGACAGGGTTAATATGCTAAGAACTAATACAATTTGCCAAATAAAGACAAGAAAAATAAAATGGTAGCCCTTGGAAGGATGAAACCAATCAAATCAGTACCGAGGGATGAACAGAAGATTTCCAAAAACACTTGAACACTGAACAAAAGTGAGGTTACAGGGACTTAGACACAGGACCCTTTCCTGGGAAATAGCTGTGTGTTTGTACAAAGTGCACCAGGCGTGAAGGAATGGAAGTTTTTGTGCTTGGTTGTTGAAGATATTTGTCAAAATTGTGTTCAAAAAGCACACAGGGACATCCTCTGATAATTGGTAATTTCTGTGTAAGTGGTAGTAATTTGTATAGCTTTATCTCTCTTCTATTTTGCATAATTTGAGGGGAATCACTCAATGTTTTAACCATTTTGACTGACAGATTTTTTTTTTGTCAGCTGCAATCACTGCTCCACCTATTCTGCAAGCATCTTACAATTTTTGCTAGTGCTCCCAGATTGACTTAAATCATCCAAAACATCCTATGTTACCCCAAAATGTCCTGTAGACATCCAGTAATCACTGAATTCTCACCACCCTTTGCTCAAGGGACAAGTGCTATCATTAAACCTTATATTTAAAACCTTATTTAAAAGCTTATTTAAACCTGTATCATGACACTCCATTTCCAGCATGTTGTTCCATAAGGAAAGAGAAGACAGCAGCTACACAAAGCCAATTAAGTTGCTTGAACTGTAAGACACTTAGATACAAGATATCTTGTATCAGCATAATGTGCAAACTTAGGCAAAAGAAAACCTGAACTCAAAAGTCATGGTTTATGTCCACAGCTGTCACTTTTGGAGCAGAAAGTTTCTGTCATCCTCTGATAGATGAAGAAGACTTTATGCAACCATCCAGTAACTATGTCATGATCTCATTTCCAATGAGGATGGCATTCTAGGATACCTAAGGAATTTACACTATTCTAACACACATATGCATATTTAATATATCTACCTATACACACTCAGTGATATCCTTCCTCCAGACCTCTACACATTGGAACATCCTGCTCAGGAGCTCAAGCAAGCAAGCTCAGTTAACTCCCTATTTAGGGAACATGACCTATGGACATGAAAAGTTATCTGAAGAGTCAGTCAAAAAGTGGCCTCTGAGAAACGTGGATACACAGAACTACAGGCAGAGGTTTTACATTTAAAAATTAAATATATGCATTCAAATACAAATATGCCACAATGCAGTACCTGCAAGAGAGGTATCACACCCACACATATCCTCAGGAAGGGCCCCACTGAAATACTACCTGAAGACAAAACTAATTTTCACAGCATGCAGGTGCTGCAGCTTCAAATTGTGTTATATTCTATAAATCTTAAAAGCATGTTTGGCATTAATGTAAGTCTCAGCTTGAATCAGGCATGACAGTGGTCTAAGGAAAAGGGCACCCACTGCCCTCACTGCCTTGGTGGTCTTTGTTCACACTGTTGTTCCTCTGCAGAATGATGTTCAGCACTGCCACAGTAAAAGGATGCACTGCCTCTACTGCTCTGCCTCCCTTCTGCAGCCCTACACGAGACTTCATGAAATAAAGGAGTTTTTCCCAAAGTCTCTCGACACTATTGAAAATGCAGCTTCTTTCACAGACTTTGGCTGGATTTAGCACATTAACTGCAGCTACCTATTCCTTCTGTAGCACAGAGGTGACAGCATTGCGAGGTAACAACACCCTGAGGAACAAGACAGGTATAAACACACAAAATAAGATATATTCTTCTGTTTGACCTTTCCTCTCCATAGCGAGATGTGGGTGGAAAGCTTTTAACCCCTCTCCACTCTTGCCCATACATAAATTCCTTCTATCATTTCCCCTATGCCTATTTTTTTTTCTGCCCTTGAAAGATTTTTCTTGGTGATGAATGAGCTAAGAGAGACTGAAAACATGAGCTGAAATAAGCATTCAAAAAGACCAAATGTTGATGCAAAAAAGGTAGCCACAATATTCCAGATCTTGATCCAGAACTTGCTCTTTTTTTTCTCACATCAGACTTTGCTCCAAGTTCATCTTTAAGCCAAAACCTTTGCAAACAAAAAAAGTCTCATATGGGCAATTTTGGAATTGATTAAAAGCAAATAGTTTGCAATAGAATCTCGCTTGTGGAACACTTTACCACAAGATATTGTTAGGTTTAACTAGATTAAAAAATGATTGAGTATTCCTGTTACCCATTTATTAATATTAAAAAGAGATGGCAGGGCTCTGAGAAGATTAAAATTACATGCTTTGGGGCTTAAGCTAATTTTACTGGGGATTTAGCAGAAGCCCCCTCTGCAAACAGGTCATTTACAGCATCTTTCCAAAGGTTTTCTTGTGTTTCCTTCTGAAAGCAGCTCATACTCAGCTGTCTCAGGAGCTGTATCTCAGGGACAGGCATTTCACAGGAGACTTGCTGATTTTATTATCAAGTGGCAAGTTTTGGCTATCAGAAAGTGAAATGGCTAAGGCTCTATCAGGCATCAGGGATTGCTGACCCTAGGCAGGGGATGCCTGTAGAGACAGAACGTGAAGATCAGGGTAATGTTCAGGTTGCTAAAAAATACCTGCAGCAACCCATGTGAGAGAAACACCTTGTGTGGCCAAAGTTCCACATAGTAATATTTAAATATTGTAATATTTATTTTAAGACTACAGTGAAGTGCAGTGTTTTGCCAGTGAGCTAAGGCAAGGATGAGGTCTGAGTCACAAAAATATTTATCAGGAAGCTAAGGTAGCCAAGACAGGATAAACAAATTGATTCCATTTGTTCAGGAATTCTGGTAATTGCAGTTCCTGGCTAATCCACAAATAGCTAAAACAGGATTAATTAATGGACAGGTGATAGAGGAGATGTGTAAAGGTGGCTGGGTGTGCCCAGGGCATCGGTCAGTGGGTCAGTGGGTATGGGGTCAGTGTCTTGTGCATCACAGAATGGTTTGGGATGACAGGGACCTTAAAGATCATCAAGATCCAATCCTCTGCCACAAGTAGGGACTCTTTTCTCTACTCCAGGTTGCTCAGAGCCCCATCCAGCCTGGCCTTGGACACTTGAACACTTCCAGGGACAGCTCAACAGGAAAGAATTTCTTCCTAAGATCTAGCCTAGACTTACCTTTTTTCCATTTAGAGCCATCACCCCTTGTCCTATCACTAGTTTTGTGATCCTATAATTTTTTTCTATGTCCTTTTAACACTATTTTCCATTTCATTTCTGTCCTATTAAATTGTCTTTATCATAACAAAGAGTTTTACCTTTCTCCCATTCTCATCCCCAGTGGTGGGGTGAGTGAGCAGCTGTGCTGTGCTTAGCTGCCTGCTGGGTTAAACCACAATGGGGTCCTTGTATTCCAGCTACATTACCAGGTAGACACTCTTCCAGGGAAATTTCCTGGCCATTTAAATGTTCTTCTTTCATTGCTTAGTGGGGGGCATTCCATTAAAATATGAAGAGGCCTGTGGTTATTAAACAGAAATTCACCAGCTGCACCCTCCATACCTAGAGACTCTCAGTGCAGTGAAAGCACATTTGGAGTTGTGCTCCAGCCACAACCAAGAAATGGCTTTTAAAAGCTACTTCAGGAGATGGTGACAGCCTAGATGCAAAATCAGACAGCTCAGCACTGGTTGAGCTGCATCCAAAAAGCATCCCCTGCTTATGGTCTGCTGTTGAGTGACCCCTGAATCCAACACAGCCACAGGGCTTCCTTCCTCTTTTTGGGGCAGAAAAAGCTGTGGGACAGGGTCAGACCTCAGAGAACAGCAGCAGTGCCAGCAATAACAGCACTCAGTCTATCCCCAGTAGCTGAACTGTCTCTAATAATTTTCCCATGATACTAAACTTGCTACTGATTGGATTTAGATACAGATCTTGTTGTGCAATTGCAGGATAATAAGAATGCATAAAGTGTGCAACAGCCACTAAAGCATCCTTTTAATCAACTAGTCAGGCACAAAATTCACATCACATTTATGTTTCTGGGCTTTTCCTGTGAAATACAGTGACTCTGCATAACATAAATTGAGAATCTGAGCCCTGTGTTTTTGTTTTCTGTGCACCAAAGAGTGGTTTATTATAAGGCACTTCAACTAAGACCCCTTACATAACCTTGGTGCTGAGGGTAAACACCAGATATTTATTCCTAATGACCACAGTCATTTGGGGAGGCAATAAAACAAAACTAGAAACAGAAGAGCTTTAGTCTTGCTTTAGAAGCATTTAATTAACTTACCTTCCAAAGCCCAGCTCCACTCCTTCTAGGTTTTTTGTTTTATTCACAAGCAAACAATCACTGGTTTTGACAGCTTTGTTTACTCTCTGCAGTCACTGCTGAGTGCCTCAACTTCCTGATCTTTAGCTCTGGCTGTTGTCTCATATAAATAATATAAATATAAATATGAGTATAAATATAAATATAAATATGAGTATAAACATAAATATAAATATAAATATAAATATAAATATAAATATAAATATAAATATAAATATAAATATAAATATAAAAAATAATTTTTGCACAGAACTTCTAGTATCTCTACTATCTAAATTATTACTCATTAGTTACCAACATATTGTTAATGCTCTTTTTTTACCCCCCCAGAAGCCATTATAGACTTTTCCATCTCTCATTGGCTGGAGAGCAACAGACATTGGCACAGAACTGGTCAATAATGGTGACCAGTTTGTCAAAAATATCAAGTGAATCATCAAAATAGGATTTTAAAGCATAAAGTAGGTATTTTACAGTGGAAGTAAAGAAAGTAAAGAAAAAAGTAAGTAGGGAAAGTAAAGAAAAGTTCAAGTAGCTGCAAAAAGGATTCTTCTGCTGTAGTAATACTTACTGGAAATTTGACAGCCAAGAGAGAGGTTTTATATCATTAAAAATTTTGATTAATAAAGATTAAAACCTTACAGTCAAGACAAGATTAAATTAAATACTTCAATTTATCTCAGATTTTCTTAAGGTCACATTTTCTAATGTAAAGTATTTGTCAGTGCTGACATGGAAGTTGTGTTATTTCTTCATCAATTTGAATTTGCAGCTTTCTGCTTAGCATTTTTTTGGCTGAAAATTTCAGCCCAGCTGTAACAATTGGTTAATTCAGTAATGAGAAATGCCTGACTCATTTCTTGACTAATTGCTCAGTTGCCTTGTGCACCGTGACAAACAGACAATCTCTCTGGTACATCCACAGTAAAGTCTGCTTCTTTCTGAATATACCATGGTGTGCAAGGGATAAGAAGAGACATTTCTGGGTATTTCAGAAGGAAAAATGCTGGTTTTTTAATCTCAATGAAGAATGCAGTTTCCCCCTGTGTCACTGGAAGACCTGGTTGAAAGTTCAAACATGAGAAAAATGCCACACACACTTTGTACTGAGAGTGACTGGAACATGTTTGCCCAGAGATTTTGTAGAGTTTTTATCCTTTGAGATACTCAAAGTTCAGCTTCTCATGGCCCTGAGCAAGCCCTTGCACTGAGCAGGAGGCTGGAACCACACAGCCTCAAGAGGCTTCTACCAACCTCAGCACTTCTGCACTGCTCCTTGGTCCTGCATACATTTCCCCCAGAAGAAAATGTTACAGGTTTCAAATCTCATCTGTTCCTCCCCCAGAGCATTTAGCAGTTCTTAGACAGCCTTGAGATGACACTGAGCAGATGCCAAAGAGCACACTGTCACCCTCACAAATGGAAACTTTAACTCCTGTACCACAGAGACATTTTCCTGCTTTCTGCTACTTCTACACCATGATCCTTGCATTCTTGGCTGCACTGTGATCCAATTTTAATAAAAACTGTGGAAGCTATTCCCAACCAATGTGTTCTCTAACATGTTACTCTGCCACCTTCCTGTAGCTATTTAACAAGTATTCAAGAGATGGGCAAGACAATTAATATTTTCTGCTCTGAAAGAGGAGTATCAGTCAGCTACAACAAATGGATTACCTAAATTTCTACCTCTGGGAAGCACCTGAGTCTCTTTGGGGATTTTTTGTTTTTTGTGTGTTTGGGTTTTTTTAAAGACACTTGTAAGTTGTACAATTTGATGCTTTGTGTTTTCAGTAATTAACACACTTCTCTCTCTCACTGAAGGAATTTTAAATATTGCTCTATCTCCACTTCTACCCTTTTGCTGTGGTGTTATGAAACTCATCTTAGATACACAGGAATTTCTCACTCAGCTGCATAAGGACTTATAAACATTGTAAATCTCACTTTAAAGACAAGTAAATAAAAGTCAGGTATAGACATATTTTGTTTTAACACAAGGGCATCTTTAATACTTAAAATAATTATTGTCTGAGCTACTTAAATTCTTAGTAATAGTATTTACAAATGCAAATCCATTTCATAAAGCTTGAGCTGCAATTTTAAAAAGTCTACAAATTGTACATGGTCACAGCTGGGGTTTTTCTTAAATAAAAGGGAAAGTCAGAAGCCTCCTCAAGATGGTTTAGGGAGTTTTTTTTGGTTTGTTTTTAAGGGGAAATTCAAGGCTGTAGAGTCATTCAGGCTGGATGGATTTTTCTTTCTGTTCTCATTCTCCAGTACTGAAAAAACTGGAAAAAAAAAAATAAATAAACAACAATACAAAACAAACAAACCTCACCAAAACCCAACTTACTTCTGCAGACAGCATCTGTGTGCAAGGATCACACATCAGCAGCTGTAAATATACTGCCAACAGACTCTGGTAACAGACTTAGATAGCAATTCTCTGTGCTCATGTCTTTTACATTGTCTTGGGGTAGTTCTGCCTTGTTCTGTTTCACTCACACATTTTCTACCACACTGCAGCAGAAATGCAGCTGTCAGGTGTTCTCACAATTTACATATATCCTGTCAGCTCTCCATGCACCTGATCCAACATCAAGAAATTTTCAGGTAAATCTAGCTTGGAGGAAAAAAAAAAATAAATACACGAGTCAATCACTTTTGTCACATAGCTCTGCTAACAAACATGGACTTTCCAAATCAGTGTTAATTTCAGCAAAAGTTTCTTTTAAGATACAGCCAGGTGACATCTAAACCCATTAGAGTGAAGCATTTCAAACTCCCAGAAGTGAAACATTGCAATTTTTGTTTTGAATTTGTTTCTGAGTGTTAGGATTATAGTATGAAAAGGGATACTTAAGAGTCACCTCTACCTGCCCCTACCATAATGTTTCAATCAATCCCAAATAATTTCCATTTTCCCCTCTGGGAAAAACGCTCTCATAAAGACTTCATGCTGGCAGATTACTTCTAATGGGAATTCATACAAGCTTTCAAACACTAAAGTCTGTCACAGCATTGTAAAACTTTCTGCATTCACAGAATGTGAGAATACTAAACCCTCTACTGATAGCTACATCAGCAAAAGCCTATTCCTTGAATGCATTTATCATTTCATGACTAAAAGATGATTCAGGAATTCTTAGTACTGAATATCCACCAAGAAAACTATATTCTTTAGAACCTCTCACTACTGCCATGTCCATGCATATACATTCAAGTATCCCTCATATATAGCCCCATTTTTTAAAATTATTTTTCACACAGTTCTCAGAGGCAGTTTTCGTTCACTTTCTCCTCTCACAACAGAGGTCAGTAATTGTACTATTTTTGCTCTATTCTCACTCCAGTCACTTCTGCTCTGAGTGTTCATGCCTCATCTTGTCTCTTTAGGTTTCACACTTCTGAGTGCGTGGTCTATACCTGACTTCATATCAAATTTTAAGAGATTCAGGTGCTGGTCTTCTCTAGGTAGTAATAACTTGGTCTGTGCTTTTCTGAAACCAAATTTCATATGCAAGATGTTTCAGCCAGACGACATAAAACCCAAACAAGAGGAATTAACTCAGGTTATGAGCTTAAGGCAATTATGAGAACTGCAAATAACAAAAGGAACATTCTATTAATAGCACCATCCAGAGAGAAAGACACAGGACCTGGAAAAAGACTGCATTTTTAACAGCCAAATAGAGTCTGACACAGCAGCAAAATATCAGCCAAATAAGCAACCAGCAACTAATTTGTTAGGCCTGCTTAGCCCACCAAAAGGATGATTGATGACAAGCAGTAATGCCAACTGCTTACACTGAATACCTTGAAGAGTAAACCCTTGCAGCTCAACATTCTTAAAGGTTGTTAAAGTGACATTTCAGACACAGACCTAAATCCAATATCAAGATTTTCTACTTACTGTGCAGAGCATCAGATAAATTCTTCAAATATTTTGCTGCTCTATTGGTATCATCTTTGTTCTTTTACTTTTTTAAGAGCTGAGGCTGAACCTCAAGCACTCAAACAAGTTCCAGGTAGGGTGGACAAACACTGCTACAATATTGTGCTTTGTCTTTGCAACATCCTTGGTTTTTTTAACTGTCCCTCTCTGGAGATAGGAAGCATTTTACAAAAAGAAGTATTATTAAGAACTATTTAACAACAAAGTTCACTTTTGAAATGAAAACGTACAATAAAACTCTAATACTTCTAGTAACTTCAGTTCATTATAGAGAACTCGTGCTTTCCTTCCTATTCTCATAATTTCAGTATGTGGAAGTAAACCAGGTTAGCATGAACTTCTTTGAGTCTTTTCTATCCAGTGTACATTATAAATTCATTTTGCACTGATCAGAATCACAACCTGGAGCTTTATAATTTCCCAGACAGTTTAGTTTCCCACCTGGAAGATAATTCACTCAATAAGGTATAAAAGGACTTGTAGGTAAAAAAGAATGAAGTAATTCAGGCTAATCAATAAGAAAGTTTGAAGCATAAGGCTTCAGGATGTTAAATTTAACTGTCTAGCAATGATTTTTCCCAGTTTTAAAAAGCCGGCACTAATTCAGCTTTAATCTCAAATCACCGTGTCAGACTGGCAAATCAAATCACCTAAAGCAGAACTGCATCACAAATGCCCAAGTCAGACCTCAGAACCAAAACGACAGCACCTTATTTTCCCATTTTGTATAATAGCAAAGACCCTAAATCAGGCAGGAAGACACAGGTTAACCCTTGTGACATCCAACAATTTGCAGGGTTCCACAATTAAATCCAGGGGGGATTGTCCCTGCCAATGGCAGGGGGTTGGAACCAAGTGCTCTTTAAGGTCCCTTCCAAACCAAACCATCCTATGATTTTATGACTTGAAAGAATCAATAAAGTTATTAAATACATATCATATACTATCAGGCAGGGAACAAGAGAGTGAAGTCACACTTGGGAGAGAAAAGGTAGTAGCTTTTTTTTTTCTCACTACCCAAATCTAGTTTAATTTTCATGAAATTAGAACCACAGAATCCTTTGGGTTGGAAAAGAGCTTTAAGATGATTATGTCCAATGTTAAGCTAACAGGACCAAGCCCATCACTAAACCACATTCACAAGTTCCACATTTACACATCTTTTAAATGCCTCCAGGGACAGTGACTCAGCCACTTCCCTGGGCATTTTCAAATGCTGATAATTTTCTCAAAGTTGAGCCTGTTTTGGCAATGGACTGTTAAGTAAAGTGATGTACCTCTGTTTATCTCCACTCATGAGCTTTCTCATCCTATTTTCTCCCCTCTCCTGATGATTAGCTTCTACATGAGAAGCTGGGTGGGAATGTGGTCCCTAATTATGATTAACTCATCACAAGAGTATGTGTGATGTCTGCAACAAGGAGTCCACAAAAAGAGAGAAAGTTAAAAACAAAAAGAAATTAAATGAGGATTTTCAGAACATAAAGCACAGTTCTAGGCTGATTTGTTGCCCACTAAACAGAAAGAGAAAATGTTCCTTGTCTGAGTGAAGCAGCCAGAACATCTATTTTGTGCAATACTAAATATAACATTACAGCTAATCTGTTCAATTTATAGCACCAAGATAGCTTTTCTTGCTTCTGTTGTCTGGGCTATTAAAACATATCACCATAATAAAATTATATCTATCAGGGTGCCATGGTCTAACCTCAGCTGGCAAGTAAGCCCCACACAGACACTCAATCACTCTCCCATAGTGGATGAGGGAAGAGAATCAGGAAAGAGAGAACTCATGTGTTGAGATGAAGACAGTTTAGTAGATACAGCAAAAGTTGTGCACACCAGCAAAGCAAAGCAAGGATTTCATTCCCTAATTCCCACGGGCAGGCAGGTGTTCAGCTATCACTCTTAATGTGCCTCTTTCCTTTTTATCCCCCTGGCTTTATATGCTAAGCATGAGGCCCTGTGGTTTGGGATGTCCCTTGGGTCAGCTGTGGCCACCTGTCCTGGCTGTGTCCCCTCCCAGTGTCTTGTTCAGCAGTCTGTGGTCACCTAACACCCTTTACTGAGAGGACTCTTGTCCCTCCTGCTTTGCAGAATCCCAAGCGAGGAGCCACAAGTAGGCTGCTGGTGTCCTGAGACCAAGCACTGCCTGGAAGACAGGTAGTGCTGGAGAAACATTTTTCTTGTCTTCCAAATTACTGACACCCTGTCAGCACTCTCCTTAGCCAAGAAAGAATCCCACTCAATTTTTTTGTCCAATTCTGGTGTTGCCTGGGAATGAGGGCTGTCTGCCCAAGGACTGAGGCAGCTGGCCTGGTGGAAGCAGCACAGGACACCGATCAGGAGCACACTCCTTAGCTATTTGTCCCTGGACCCCATGCTTTTCTAACAATTGTCTCTGAGACACAAGCTCTGGGCTCTGTGAGACCTTGATCTCTGCTGGAGCTGGCTTTGGAGAATGTCCAAAGCCGGTTAGGAAAAGTCTTTTTCAGACATATGTCTGTGCTGAATACATAAATCCTGCCAAAATAGCGCATCTCCTTGAACTCCTGTGATTTCAGGCAGGAGGGATGGAACCCTGGTTTTTCTGACACAGAAAGACAGTTGTCATTTATAAAAGCTTGGAATATCTTGCTTTTGAGGTAAAGAGAAGTCACTCAGTCCCTCTCCCTCATAGCTGCTCTAATGAATCTACAGGATGATTTGCGAGAGGCTACGTTAGAATTGGCCCACCTTGGGTGATTTGATTCCCAACCCAGTTCTGTGAAGAAGGCAAAGAAAGATCAGAGCAAACCTCAGCTTCCCTCAAACCTCTTGTTCTTTCACGTAACAGATTTATATTAGGAATTGCTGAAAGCTCTACACACATTTTCATGTATTATTTCTGAGACTGCCTAAGAGGGAATGAAACTTCAAGCACACCAATCTGCACTTTGTTCCTTGTACTTGGCAGTGTCAGAAGTGGGCTACCAAGCTGAGGCCAGGGCCACAAAGGTGAGGGAAGCACTCTCACTGCAAGTCAAGCTATTTTAGAGGTCCTGTGACTCAGCTGTTTCTTAGATCTAAATTCCTGTTCTCATAAATTCTGTTAGGAAGTCTGGCCTGTCCCATTTGGATGTGCCTTTGGCATTAGAAAAAGCTGCCCAGGTTCCTCCAGTCATGGATGAAAATCACACACACCTGTGGCTGGGGCAGGAACAATTTTTCCTCAATCTCCTGGCAGTCATAATCACCCCATGGACATGGAAGCTGCTGATCCATGTTTCAGGGAGTGCCAGCAGAAGAAGCTTTTGGGAAACCTGATGCAACTCTCCAGGTTCAGCAACAAAAGGCAAGTCCAATATAATTTTTGTCACAAAAAATTTCTTTAACCATTGTCATTATTCTCTACTTAATTGCTGGTTTTGGCATTGATTATTGAACTGCAGTAAGGTTACTAATGACAACGTTCTAATCCAAAACCCCTTTCTGTGAAGAGTCATCTCAATCTCTTTGCTCCTTTCCATCTGACAACACAACATTTCCTCTTTGAACTTCTGCTTTCTTTGAATAGATTCTTTAGAATCTCAGTTCTTTCAACCTGTTTTTTTTGGTTGGTTATGTGAGTTTTGTTTTTTTTTTCCTTCTTTGAAATTGTTTCCTTTTATAGGATAGAATAAATCAAGCAGAGTACAGATAGAAGTAAGAACAAGGCATCCAAATAATCTTTCATTATAATTTTTTTCCTTTTCACCAAACTAAGATCAGAGGATGGCAGAACGACCTTAAATACAAAGGATGTGACTCTTTTTTTTGAAATTTTCAATTTCAAGAATTTGTTTCGATATAAAAAGTTGTTTAATTCTGTACTTACATGAAATATTGCAAAATCTCAGTCTTTCTGCCCTTTATTTGTGAGAGCATAGCACAAAGGTACTATTTTATTGCAAAGATGCTGTAAAACATTAAAGAAAGTAGGTGGCTATTTAGGCTTTAATTTTTTTAAAAAAACATATTTAGAGAGAAAGTTTTAATGATTCAGTGTGGGAACTGATGTTGATCTTGTTGATCTTATTTGAAGCACCAAACCACATTGGATTTTTGGTAAAAGAATTTTTTCTTCCTGTGGTCTGGTACAGAGTCTAATTTTGACTCTTTTGATCATTAGTTGCTGATACTCTGTGCCTTATTTTTTCAATTTTTTATTTTTTATTTTATTTTTTTATTAATTTTTCCAATTTTTATTACCTTTCCTGTGAGCTCTTCATGGATTTAGACAAGCAGTTACTTGAAGCAGAAATATCCAGGTGTGGCATAACATAATGAGCCATAGCTGAAAACTTTCTATGTAATAGAAATACAACTGGAAATCAGTCATGCTAACAAAAAATAGATTGGCCACACTGACCTAATTTTTTTTCCTTCACCGTGGTCATCCCACTGTCTTCCCAGAACATGAAATTCCAGTAGTAGCAGTATGTATAATTCTATTTGTGTTTTTCCTTTTATCACATATTATGTGGCAGTTTTGTTCTTTTATTTTTTCCCTTGGAGAGAGGCAAAATTGCAGAGGCTGTGGCCTATGAAGTTGAATTACTCTGGGTAGTGTGATGGTATGGCCAAAATTCTCTTAAACACCGACAGTTTTTGAAATCAGGAAAGAAGTAAACTTTGTAACAAATACAGATCCAATAAATGTTATTGAAGTTCCATTAAAATTTCATTAGACTGTTCAGCCATACTCTTCACACTCCATTCCTTGTCTTCATGGGGTAAATCAGATATTAATACACATATATTTTTGACAGATTTTGATAACTTTGCTGCTTTTTAGAGATTAAATCTGACAAGCCAGCAGACCCATTCTATGGCTGGGGATAGAGAGGTGGCAATAACAGGAATTCTTTTAGGCAGGGGAAGCTGCAGTAATATTGATGAGCAGTTTTCAAATAAAGCAGAAATTAGTGAAGTGTATTAAGAAATCCTTTAAAGTCTCAAAGCATTGTCTCTTTTCCATTTCAATAAAATCACAGTAAATTTCTGTGAAGAGCTTAATGACAGAACCATTTGCTGTTGTAGTGGCTGTAAAGAAAAATGACTTCATGAACATGAAGAAACAACGAAATGTTGCAACACTGGCTGTTAATATAAAAGCCTGTTTTTCCCAGGCCAGGGAATGTAAGTCTTGTTTACTAACATTGCAATTTATAAAGTCTTGCACAACCTTATTACAAATAAATAATCACACCTAAGAACAATTCCATTAATTTCCTGAAATAAGGTTGCAAAGCTGAGTGCACAAAAGCTAAGGAACATTAAAATTTATGTTGTATTTTGTTCCTATATTTTTCCTACAGCCATTTTCCACTAAGTAAACTGAAAATAAAAATTGCATTATGTGGAGAAACAGTCATGCCCTCAGGAAGGGTCAGTAGGGAGAGTTGCCTTCACTGTGTAGATCCATGTGCTTTTTTATTCTCTACCTGCTATCCTCAGGATGAAATATGCTTTGATAGCCTAACTTTCAAATGATTAGTGGTAAGATGGGCTGTCTTGGCTGAAATCTTGCAAAATATTTTTAGCCTAGCGTGGACATTTAGCATGCAAAAACATCAGTTTTAGTGTTTTAGGCCTGTCAAATGAAGTTCTTTGCTGCCAAAATCAAGATCTTGGTTTTAGTAGATAACCTTGATCAGACTGAGGTTGTGATGGTGGAGAAGAGATCAGATTCTAGAAGTTAGTCCTGGTCCTGGAGACATCCCACTTCCCCACCCAGTGTTCAGCACTCATTAAAATTGCAGCCTTTTGTCACATTCATTTTTTAAAAGTAAAAGGAAGGATTAATTACTGCCTAAGATCTCTGTTATACCTCCTTTAAAAGGTCTAATTCAAAGCACATAAAATTCTAACAGAAAAGCTTGAAATTAGATTGTTGCACATTTTTACAGAGAGAAAGAGGCACGTCCCTCTACAGCCCTGAGAGAACCTTGAACTCCTTAGCATACATATTAGAAATTAGGGGAGATCTTTGTATTCCCAGTAAATTATCTTCTGACCAAACCCACTCAGTCACACACTCCTTTTGCAAGCACAGCTGGATGCCTCCTCTGCATTTTTCTAAAATCCCAGTGTGAGTCTGGACAAGGGGAGGATAAAACTCACAGCTATAGACCATTGCCTGAGGAAGTTGTTTTCCATTTCTTTGTGTCCCCGTTGCCTGAGGAAGTTGTTTTCCATTTCTTTGTGTCCCCATTGCCTGAGGAAGTTGTTTTCCATTTCTGTGTGCCCATAAGACCCTGGTGTATCCCACAGAGGAGATGTGCCAGCTCTTCTCGCTCTGTCTACCTGTGCACACTGTTTATGGGACAGGAATAGATCTCGAGGAGCAGATTCTGTTATTTCCATTTGTTCTGGCTTTGCTGTCCTTGCTCCACTGAGGGAAGTTTATTTCTCCATTTGGATTTTCACAGCTGGCCCTTATTTCAACCTAGATAAACTGATCCCCTACAAAGACAATATCCAGAGGTAGCAAAATTTTCTGCTGACTCTTGGCCCAGATGTTCAGCTTCCAGCTGCTTACGATTGCTGAATAGGTTTTGATTCATAAACAGGCAGTATTGACAGTAATCCCTCACAAAGCCATTCCTTCATATCAGGCATTTGCAGCACATAAATCCTATTCTCTGAGGAAAATACATTATGTTTTCTCCTTTTATATACTCAGAAACACTGCATAGAGTATATAATATCATTCCCTCATAAAGAAATTTAATAAAAAAGAACACGTAGCCATAACCTGCTTCCATCAAGGTGTGCAAATGCATCACACTTGCATGTCACTGGAGGTGTTGTCAGAATGGAAACAACAGTAAAAATTGCAGTGACTTGTTCTTTTCATGGATGGATGGATGGATGGATGGATTTCTTTTTTTTTTCCACTTCAGATTTCATCTGATCAGCATTGTCTCTCCAGGAAGTTTGTTGCTTCTCAGCAGGACTTTAACAATAATTTATTAAGCTACTACTGTAAATTCTGCTGGCTACTCAAAGGGAACATTTAGTCTGCTTTGTGTATCAAGTCATTGAGCTTCTAAATCACTTACACTCATCTAATATCTGAATCAGACACCTACAGAAAGAGAAATTGCACAGGGAGTCAAAGATTCAAATAGGAAAAAAGTAATATCACTGATTGAATTACCTGGTCAAATTTAGAGATGGTCAATGAACCAAAGACAAATGGATGATTTCTTTTCCATTGCAATGATGTGTTACTGTCAGACTTTTGTTGTACATTTTAAAACAAAACATAAATTGGAGATATTGTTAATGTAACAGTATCTTGACAGTGAAAAAAACAGTGCATAAACCAGCATTGATGTATATTTATAAAGGTGCTTTATGACCATAATCAATGTGCTAAAAGAAAACACAGTTTTGCCAGCTAATAAGCACAGGTGATAAGTGTGTTTTGTCTGTGTGAAGAAAGAACAAAGAAAACAAGAGAAAATTAAACTGGAATGTTTAAATAAAGAAAATATATCATCCACCAGGTAAAAAGTCAAGAGGCTCATCCACTTTCATGGTCCAAGTAATTTTTGATCTCTCTTGTAAGATGGCAGGGGATCATTCCTGTATAAATGAACCTAAGCCTGTGTAAATAAAAAGCAGATTTTAATTGACTTCAGGTAACTTTGAAGCAGTGCCATGGATAAAATTATTTTAAACTGTTTGCAATATATAGAGGTGAAAGTAACCTAAATGCCTAGAAAAAATTGTACCTTAACTTTGGTTTATTAATTTACTAGTCACTGCTGATTTTGTAACATAACCCCTTCCTCTCTTTGGGCAGGATGCATCTTTAACACCAGTAACTCAGAGCATGAAGTAACCAGAGAGAGCTAAGGGAAGTACAGGGGTTTGCAGAGAGCCCCTGTACAACAAGGAACATTTAGTGAAGTAAGCACCTGCTCTGCTACCAAGATTGATGTTCCCAACTAATAAAACTCTTGTGAACCTCTTATCCATCACTTGAAGTCTTCTAGAAATTTTATATGATAAAATACACATATACAAAATCACTTGCCACAACTCTTTCATTTGTTTTAAAGAAAAAAAGAGAAACACATTATTTATGAGATCCAACTGTAGGGACAGTTAAGCATTTCCTCTAGGTTGACTCAGCAGGGAATCTGATGCTGACTCGTACTCGTGGAGTGACTGCCCAGGAACATTTGCAGTAGCCATCAGAAGGATTTATAACACCACAGCTCAGCAAGACATGGCTTAAAACATCACCTGTCTTTATGAAGGACATTGTATTTCATCACTGGGACTCCAACTAACCCATAGCTTCTACAGATTTTTTTTAAAAGCTCATGTGGTCAAGAAATCTGTGTCCACATATGTTGCCTGAAATCTTTTGGATGACAATCAAACCATTTCCTCTTTGTTTTATTTTTATGGTTTTGTTTTGGTTTTTTCTGTGGTATTTTGTCTTTCCTTTCCATACCTGTTTTTTTATACTACTTGTCTATTCCAATCTGCCCAGACAGAGCTGGGGAACCTCCCCTGCTCCTGCCAGTGCTAACCTTGTTCTCAATATTGCCAGTTCTCCTTTATGTGTATTGGGCAGGATGGCTTGGCCACCTTGTATTTACCTTATTCTTTATTTGGCAAATTTTTTATCAAGTGGGTGTCTTCAGGTTTTATACCTTCAGTCATCACATTGCTCAGATGCTGGACCAGTATTACAAAAAGGTCAGGTGTTGTTGGTGTGCTGTTAGACTATTTTAGTGTGTTTATATCTGGGTTCAAGGCCAGCTGACATTTTTTTTTTACCTGACTAATGAATTTTTAGTTTGAAATTGTCACAGTCCTCTGTTTTGGCTACATCAGTCTTCTCTGTTTACAGCAAATAAAATGTATATTAGATAACATGGGAAGTCTGAAGGCAAACCTTCTCCAGAGAGGTGCATTGTCCTAATTCTTTCAGTTTGGACATCCTCTTCTTTGTGTGAATAATGAAGGTAATGACTCAGCCAGATTTACTTAAAATAGCTTCTATAACTCCACATAAAACCTGTGTCTCTATTTGTGGTGTGTTTGCCTGCACTCTGTCTAATACCTGCTGCCACATTTTCCTCCTCTCTTGAGAGTCTTTAGATTAACAAATGCCACACTTGTGTCTGTATTGGCTCCAGAGGTCAGACTGCAGAACAGCATCTCCACTAAGGAGAAATAAAAAAACCAAAACAACATAATCTAGTCACTGCTGCATCAGAATAACAACCACGAGACATGAATTTCACTCCTGACTCTATCAATATCAGTTTGTATGGCTTTGAGCAAATAATTCTGTTTTCTGCCCTTTCAGTTTTCTTATTAAAAAAACAAAAATAGAGTTTGTTTTTTCAGTTACATCCATTAAATTAAAGTATTTTAAATAATGTGTGAAAATGAAATATGGCTTACCATTTTGAGGTTTATTTGAATTGATTATCTTTCCCTCACAATCCAGTGTGAAAAAAGATCTGCAGAATGAAACAGAAAAAGGATTAAGATTCAGTACTGTAGGACAGTTTCATTGCCAGTGTTGACTTTCCTGTTTTCTTTTAGTTTAGGAGAGGAAAATAAGCTCCCTTTGTGTCCTGTAATTTTTCATTTAAACGTAATTGCTAAATTATTCCATGTTGGCTTAAAATTTTGGAGTAAAAATATTCTTTAATTGTTATGTTAGCAAGAGATAAAAAAAAAAAAAACACAAAAAAAACCAAACCAGCAAATAAATATATTTGGTAGACAAATAAACTAAAAATGTATTTATTTATTTATTTCATTGGTTTGTTGGTTGTTTATAAGGAGCTTATGAGAACCAAGGTCTATGTTACAATTTTACCTAATTACATTTATCTTTCACTAGCTTTTAAATGATGCCTTATATTTTGAATTTCAGTGCTTCTGGTAGATTCAGGAATCCGCAATTATAATTTTCTCACTGACATCATGCACAAAACTCACAATAAATTAGAATTAAAGGCATGGATCTGATGAATGTCCATGTAGTAAAGAGATCTTCGAGGAAAACAGAGGTGTTTCCATAGAGAAATCATTTTTTATGGCATCTCTGAGCAGAGTGGGGCCACTCACATCAACCTGGCCTAGTGGGAGGTGTCTGCCCAGGGCAAGGGGGGTGGAATGAGGTGACCTTTAAGGCACCTTCCAACCCAATCCATTCTGAGATTCTTTGTTACAGACAGCAGAGATCTGAAGAAGCCACAAGATGGAAGTGACACCAACACTTTGGTTTAGGAGAAGTGTCCCTTTGCTGTCTGTACCATGCTTGGAACATGACACACATCATGTGCCATCTAAATCGACTGGCTGTAGAGGAGTTTGCTGTATTTAGGTCCCAGGACATCATTCATTAGGACTCACTGAATTCATCTGGGCAGATTAAGTTGCCAATGAAAGCAGATCTCTCAAGAAGATATGGAAACACAAGACCTTGGCAGCCACAAAATTTTGAGCTTCTGCATTGGCCTGACAGGTGATCTTGCATAAATCTGTCACTGTTCCAGTCCATATCCCAAGACCCTTCCCTGCATTAGTTTCAATATTTTCTTATTCACACAGAAATACCATTCATTTTGACTGTATGGGATAAATTTCTTGTATTAACAGCTTTTCTGAAAACATGTCAGTCTCGGTGATTAGATTATATACAGCAAATGAATGTGTTCTTTTTTTAGCTCCAGAACCATCACTAAGAAATGGGTATTGTCATTACATACAAATGACCAAAATAAATGTGTAGTGACCATCTGGAAAGCTCATTTCACAATCTGAATTTTCAGTGTTGGAAAATCTCAACCCGTCTGCTCCATATTTCTTAGCTAAGCATGAGATGGACTTTAACTGCTAATACATTTAATTTTGTCTTTAAATTGTGTTTATAACCTGTATTACAGGTTATAAGAATACCTTGAGAGAAAGAACAAGATTCTGAAAAAAAAATAAAATACAAGGATCCACTCAGATTGCTTTTTTAAGGAAAACCCATTTATTTTTACCAGTGCATGTAAATTGAAGGGAAAAGTAAATGAACAATAAGAGATTATCTGAAAGATTGGATTTGTGAAATGTGACTCATTCTGTCATTTTCCACGGCCCTTAAACCTTTTTTTAAGTCAAGTAATGAAGTAATGACTTAATTGTATAAACTTATATTCAGATTTCACACAGTAGTGCTGTATTTTTAGATGGACTTGAGGTATCTTTGAGATTACACCACAGAGGAGGTATATGCTTCTCCAGTTTTTCTTTTATTCTTAATACCACTGTTTGAATTAAAAAAAACCAAAATCAATCTAATTCAAGTATAATCTGTGAGAATACCTGTTTTACTCTCTCAATGCTTTTATTTCTTTAATATCCATGTGCTTTTTTTATAGCAGGCAATGTAACAATGTAAGAAATTGGTTAATAATCAAAACCATATACCTGAATCTTTCACCTCTGAAAAGCCAGAATATGTTCAAAAAGTGCTTTTTTTCAAGATGGAATCTGACAAAATAAGTGAGATTTTTTTCATGCTCTAATCTATTTACTTGCTGATGAACAGTAAAGTTCTCACAAACTTCCTTAGAAAGTTTCTCAAAATGATACCATTATCATTACAGACCTTGATGCAAGAAGTAATTCAAAGATCTCTATTAGACAAGGTTTCCAATGAAAAATACCTTTCCTGACTGTATCCTAGCTTTGGGAAGAAGAGACTACATGCAAGAAAAAAAATGTCTATCATGTTTCTGAACTTGCAGAAATGTTGTTTGTCTGCTTAAGAAAATCTTTCCTGGAGATGGGAGACTGGCTGCAAAAGACTTTAGGGGGAGACCAGGGTGATCATAGTTGTTGTTATCACATATTGTCAATTCTGCTCTGAATAATTCAGTAGTAATTTTATATTAATGCATGGTGGATGTCTCACTAAATTTGGTATGCTCAGGCTCTCTCCCTCTGATAACAAAGGGGTAAAAAGGATAACTTGGGGAAAGGTTTCCCTTAGAAGTTCAGAGAGCCTTAATTAGTTTCCTGAGTAAAAATCTTCCAGTGTACATGTCAAACCTACATGCTTCCTCATCAAGCCTGTGAATGTGAAACACATCCACAGAGAAGTTACAGAAACCTCCTAGATGTGCAGCTCCTCTAAAAACTTACACTTACCAAGCTGTTGGTTGTCCTCCACACTGTAATTGACTTGGCCAAAGATAAAATCAGGAATTATTGCCCCCTTTGGGATTTTCAGCATTTTCACTTCCAGCTGATACGCACAAAAAGCTGAAATTCTCTGAAGTGCAGGAGGAAAACATACGTCATCTTGAGTTAGCTGATCTTCTCCTACAGTTCACAGGATGCTGACCATGCAGGAATCACATTCTTCTGTGGTAATAAACTCTATTTCTCAAAAAGCCAGAGAAGAAAAATGCAGTAAGGAACATAAACTAGAACCTAAATTGTGAAGTATGTTTCTTTCTCTCACTCTTTCAGGTGTTCAGCGCTAGATACTGAACTGTAGCTCATGCTGCAATGTGTTAATATTACAGGATGTTTAGTCAACACATTAAATTTTATCTTGGATTATAAATGACCAGAAATCAAATGCATGAGAGTAATCCAGATGGGAAATAGAATGTATCTTTCTCAATACCCTTGGTGCAGTCACAGACCAGACAATGTGAGAAGAGAAAAACTTTAATTTTATGTCCTGTGATAATACTGGACCTGCAGCTTCTGTTGTGTAGGGCCAGTGCTGTTTCTGAAGAGACTAAAAGTGTTTTGGGGTTAGTTCCAGCCCCTCATTAGACAACAGAGACTCCTGAAGTTCAGTCACAGCTCCTCCTGGCTTGAACATCTCCAAAGATGAAGCAGATTAGAACCTACATTATAGAGCACAGCTCATTTTATGGGGAAGGAGTTTAAAATCACAGCTGTTAACCCATCGTTTTTTGATGCTGAATTGATTGGAAACTTGATTAAAAGCTGCAGAATGCTTTCTGAGTAGAGAAGCATTATAGCACCCATGGAACATGGGTTCCAGAAATGACACATTAATCTGCATAAACCCTCCACGTATGTGTGCTTGGCAGGATGAGACCAAGCTGTTCTGCTCTGGGCTTGACTGACTTTGATTTCCACAAATGCTTAGAACCATCTCAGAGGCTGTGAAATGCCTTTATGTGAGCTTGGCTAATGGAACTCTGTCCCCCTCTTGAGATGAATTTGGATTAATACTTTTTACTGCAGGTAATCATTCTCAAAGTGTATCTTACTTCCATTTCAAAGCAGAAGCAAATAGCATTGAATAATTCTAATTTTAGTGTGAAATATGCCTGTTCTGAACTATCCTGACAGCTACAGCAACTGAGGCAGAACTGCTTAACTTTTTTTTTTTTGCTGGAGGATTCAAGAGGATTCTTGAGAACTGAAGGACTGGCAGCTGAGAGATACTCAAAAATCATTTATTGGTGAGTGTATAAACCCATGCTTATATCACTGAAAAAAGATGTGGAGGCTTTTAATTTGCTAAGGTGTAATTTATACATTAGTATTAGCTTTGAATTAATGTACTTTGAATAGAAGCTGTCCAATATATACAGATTCTATTCTGGAAGTCAACTACTATTTAAATTACCTCCAATGTCTTATAATAAAAATCAATGCCATCCATCCATCCATCCATCCATCCATCCATCCATCCATCCTTCCATCTCTTCCTATTTTCTTGATATACTCGCTGTATGAATGCTGCTCCCTACAGCCCAACAATCTTGGCTGAAAGAGAGGAGTAAAACAAAAACCCCAAATCCCAATTATTGCTCAGAGGGTACTGCCCAAGGCTCGGGGTACAGAACATTGGGGTCAGTTTGTGAAGAAGCTGAATTTATGCCCAGTAAATCAGAAGGAATCTGGAGAATTTACCTAAAGCCAAGTCATCACTCATTCATGACAACAATTCTTGGAATTGTAATTAGAAAATAATATTTGTTTTTTATCCTTTCCTGGAAGGTTATTATGTGGTTATAGAGAATAACCTGATGACAAAAATCTGAACAGGGATCAATAGGTGAAAAACATTCATAATAGCTAAAAATAGAATGAATTAATTTCCATGGAAGAACTGTGCTACTGATTATTTCTCCCTGACAGAGGTGGATTGGTCTAGGGTTGCCTACACTGTATTTTATCAGTCTTTTAAAGAGAAACTTTATTCATTAAGAAATAATTGCTTTGTGTGCCATTGCCAGGAGCAATAGATTTCGTCAAGAAACCGGTGAGAAGATTGGTACAGATGTTACAAATTGCACCTCCAAGCTCATCTAAGCCTGAATGCACTGACACTACTGACAACTCTACCCCTTCTCTGATAGAATGAGTCTCACAATTCCAGGACAAATTCATTCATTTCCTCTGTTATCTCTGCCTCTCCTGTCATCACTTCTTCCCAAGTCCAAGGGGAAAGGTTTTCACTGGCAGGTGAGAGCTTCTTATTTAAACTCATCTCTGGCTGTCATAGCTGCTGCTCAAGGATCTTCCTGCAGCAGCCTTGGATCCTTACAGCTTTTCCTTAACACCCATTATTACACTCAGAGTCACTCTTGAGTTATTCTGCCACCTGCATCACTTACCTGCATCTTACTGTTTTTTCACATGAAATTTATATTCCTGCCATGGCTTGTGAGTCTTCCCCTGGCACAGCAGACAAGTAGGTCCCTTTGTTCAGCTTGTCCTGAGTTTCCAGGAAGCACTGCCAGCAGCTTCAGCTTTCTGCCTACGTGAGCTGGCAAGGCTGTTCAAGTCACTTCTGCACTGCTTTGTATCAGATTTTCTGAGTTCATCTCAAACATAAAATAAACTCTACCAATCACATGGTCCTGTAACCTGTGTCAGTTGCCTAGAAACTGGGAATTTTAGCTGATGGTTATAATATCATGGGCCATCATTTCCTTATCCCTGAAAATAACTTATTTTCAGTCCAGATCTGGTTTCTATATCTTTAACTTCATTAACATGTTGTGTGAAGTGGTGTTAGAAATATAATAGATATTTTATTTTCCTTTTGTTGTTAGTAAAATAGAATATCTAATTCTTACTCTCTACATGTATTGTTCACCTACCTTTGCATCAGCTGATTGAGGGCTATAGGACACTAGAAGTTTTGGAACTTAAAAATCTCAGCAAACAGTCAAATTTATTAAACTTTTTCACATTTGATGTTAAAAGATCTCCACAGAATCTGGTGGAATGATAACCCCCTCCCACTGCTGAACAAAGTAAAATAATACCACAAGTTTTATCACCCTCAAATTAATTGGTTGGCAGCTAAAACCCTATCCAAAGTTCCAGATCTCAGACATTTGTTTTCTTGCCCGTTTCAGAGAACAAAACTGCTAATTCTTACTAGAAACATCTTCTTTTTCCCTTCTGTGTTTAGGGAGCAGAGAATCCTTGTGGAAATGGGCACCTGGGAGGGAATATTGACAATCTCATATTAAATGTTTGAAGATATACAGAAACCTGGCAAAAAGCCCTCACTTATTCCTTTAATTGTTAGTAAACACAAAGCCCAACAACACTTCTTTAAAAGCTTTAAATCAATTTCTTGGATATCTTTTCATTTGTACACCAGAAAAGCAATGTCATGGAAGTTATTTTGCTATTACCTCAGTAATTGCTGGAGATATTTAAGGTGATCACCTAAGAACACTCAGTTATCATCCTTAGCTCAGTTATGTGAAACAGCACTAACACAACCACTGGCATGACATCAAAAGATTCAAGGAAAAGCAGGATGAAATTAAATGTGGTGAGTATAAAAACACTTAGAGTCAAAAGAAGTCACAGAAGCACCAATAATTAAAATATGGGTCCGAAATAATTCTCATAGCCAATTATTTTCATGTATCAAATATTGCTGTGCAAACTTGGGTGCAAAAGTCTGCATTGAATTCTTGCTGAATAAACCATTAAAAGGATCAGAACTTTGGCACAAGAAACAAAACTAATTTCTCAAGAAAATAGCTTTGTTGAAAACCCTGTGTTTTCATAAATATTTATTTTTCACTCCTCAGTGAACACAGTATTCAAATGTGAGGAATTCACAAGATAAGTAAATAGATAGATTTGAATATTCTGATCCATATGGGGATTCCACCTCCCCCAATTTAGTAGGCGTTTTATAAGTGCCTTCATAACAGGCTGCTGACAACAGTTAACAATTAATTGAATCACAGAAACAGCCACAAAAGATGCTCAGTGTGACACTCACTCCAAGCAGGGATTTACAAAAGTCTTGACTGGAGTTTGGGGATCCAGTATCTTCAACTAACAAATACTCATTTTTTTGTTTTATACTCTTCATCATCCAAGTTTGCCCTGCTCTGTTCAAAGGAAAAAGTAAATGTAGCCAAACTGTATTTGAGATTTTATTATTCTGATGATGGACATTGCTCATTTCTCTGGGAGCACAAGCACATAACTTGATGTAAGTTTATATTCCTGCCCTGATTTCCAGTGTCTCAAATCTATATAAAAAATTCATAGTAAAAAAAATCTATAGTAAAAAATTCATAGGATTCACCTTAAAGTCTAGTAAATAAATTAATGAAAAATAACACTCTTCTAGGTCCCAAAAAGAGCTGTGAAAAATTTGTTGTACCCCCCCATCCAAAGCAAGCTACTGAACTGAGCAAACCTGGAAGGAGAAATACAATAAAGACTTTTCCTAATAGAGTTTTTTATTAGATGCTTTTATCTAGCAGATATTTCTGTAGCTAATAATATGTTTTACTTCTGTCTGATTTTAAAGAACCGTGCTGCAAATGATTAGTCCTCTTTTGACATGTTAGAATTATAGACAGGTTCAAGAATATTTACCTTTAAATTCTGGCAGATTAATATCAGTACTGATTATGGAACTCTGAATGGTTTCAGCACAGCACTGATTCCCTATTCACACACAAGATGCAAATACCTATTTAAGCAGATATATTTTAACTTTTGTTTAAGAATCTGTATCTTACTGCAAGAAAACAGCTTGGAGCTTGTAGACCTAATGACACCTGTGGATCTATGGAAATAAGGTCAGAGGATCTCGAACACATGCTCTCTTTAGGAATAAGAATAGAAAAAAAAAAATTATAATACTGAAAGTTCCAGTGGGAGAGACTGTCTTTGCCTCTCACAGATTCCTCCTACCAGCTGTAACAACTGAGCAAAACAGGGGCAGAAGTAGAGGGTTATTTCATAGAACCACAGAATGGTTTGGCTTTGAAGGGACCTTAAAGATAACCTGGTTCCAACACCCCTCCATGGTCAGGGAACCTTTCACTAGACCTGGTTGCTCAAGGCTTCCCCCACACCTTTTTTTTTCCTACCAGCATCTCTTGCAGGAATTTAGCAACATCAAACAACCTGATAGCTGACTGCAGTTCTGCACCAGCCATGGGGAAGAGATCATGGCAGAGAGAATCTGGAACATCTAAACCACCAGCAGCTAAGAGATACCTATAGTGTGTTCTATTTGCTGTGCACTTTTATCCTATAGAAGCTGAAATAAATATCATTTAAGTACCTGAACAAGAGGAACAGATCCACTGAACAATCAGGGCTTGCAACAACCGATTCAGAAGTAAGCCCCCAGCCATCAGACAGGTCTGAGATCAAATCAAAAAAGAAGGCAAGCAGGGCCAGATCAGCACAGAATTGAGTACAACACACACAGTGGAGCTGAAACAAACACTGTGCTGAGCTTAAATTCAGTGCCTGGACAAAGGGAGCTTGTGGGTGTGTGGAGGTGCCAGCCAAGGCTGCACAGGGCTCTCAGAGCCTGCTGGTGTAGTCAGAGCTCTGGCAGTACTGCCTAAAGACATCTGTGTGACACATTTCAGCCTCAAGGCAGGACCAGTGGAACAAGACAGACCTCTCAGGTTGTGTTACAGAGCGTTATTCAGGTAGGAATATAGTGCCCCACCTTTCCTCTAGCTTTTCTAACAGCCCCTGTTTTTTTAAGGGACTCTACCCTTCAGTATGTTTGGCTTCTGAAATGCTAGCCCAATTATCTGGGGAAAGACTCAAGCAGGATCCTGATTATGAAAATGGTGCTGATCTGTGAATAGTCTTGTGTGAAGCCATGAGGTTTATTAGCAAAGTTCTGCAGCAGCTGCTGTATGAATGATTATGGCAAGAGATGTAGAGAAACAGATCCCTGGCTGGGTGCAACAATTGAATTCTAAGTGTTGCTCTTTCTAAAAGATTTCAAATTATCCATCAGTGTGTGTAGCTCTCGCTTTTTTGCTTGCCTCTCTTTGCCAAAAATGGTGTTTCTTTCCTCAAGAGAGCTTGGTGAATATTCCTAAATTATAGGATTTTATTGCCTTGAAGTTTGTTATCTTGCTTTGGTAGTTACTTAACACTAATGTTGCTTCATTTTTGAATCTGTGGTCTGTGTATTTCTGTGTAACATCTCTGAAATTACTCAGTCATACATGAAAAATAGCAAGAAATCTTATCAGAATGGGGTTTGTCCTAAAACTTATTGTAGTTATGACTGGCAGGCAGAATGAGGTGCTAGAATGGATGTGCCTTAAATGCCTCAGTACTTCTGGGACAGTTGTGACTTAAATACAAACACCGTTTAAAAACGCCGTGGGAAAACATGTTGTATTGATTTAGCTAAGATTGCCATCAGCTGCTCTTATTTCTGACTCAATTTCACAGAGGAAATTCTCGGGAACTTCATTCAAATGCCTCATCATCCGTCCTGAAGAAGTGTTTCTGTTCCTGGACATGGCCAAGGAAAATTGCAAGAAACAGAAAAGATGTGGGAAAAGATAGTTGCAGACAGATGGTTTTAGTGGAAAGGTGGGTGACATCTGTCTTGTTTTCATTCCCAGGGAGACACTTACTGCTTTTATAACCTTTTACTTGTATTAGAGATGTCTCAGCTGAGATCCTTGTCTCAAGATACTCATCTAAGAAACAGGATGTGCCAGATCTGAAAACAACCAGAAAGTGGAACTGGAGGGCAATCCTGCTGTGAGAGGTGAACTCAGATCCATGTGGATATGACTATGCTGAATGTACACAGGTGTCTCCATCAGCATTATTTTCTTGGGATATATATTTAAATCTGATTTAGTTGTATACAGTTTCCATGTGAAGTTGTGTATTTCTCCTTTAAAAATAGAATATCCATATGCTCTCATGGTTTTTGCTGGTATGTGCTTATCTGATAAAAGCTTATCTGTACTGTCTGGGGTACAATCCTCAAATCTTTTCAGGCCAGAACCTTAGGGATCTTTGAAGAGAAATAGGATGATGTATTGCTTAGCTAGGAATTAAGCTATGAACGTAATTTTATTATTTAAAAAAAAGTTGATCTAAGTGGTCCTTGCTGCTGCTTTTTTGCTTTCTGTCACTCTCTCTCACTGTCTGTCAAATCAACCTATTATTTTTATTAAATATAAAACTAAATACATTTATTCTTTTAAATAGGCTCTCAGGGCAAATTCTGATCCACTGTTATAGTGTAAATCCGTGTTAGTGGCAGGGGATGCTTCAGTCCTACACAGCTGGAATGCCATTAAAAGCAAGGAGCTGTGCAGTGATGCTCTGAGGGATGAGGGATTTTCAGGAGTCCTCCACACAGGTATATGTGCTCACTAAGTGTGGCAGGGAGAGGTATGAGAGAATAAACCTGATTCTTTCTAGAGTATCCATGAGTGGTTTTACAGCTCTTAGCTGAAGTTACTGGATGCACTTTTTGCTCTTTTAAGTGGGTATGGCTCAGTGCCAGGGTGGCAGTTTCACCATTTCCCTCTGCTTGTGGAGCTTCCCAGTGGGAAACCCCCTGGAGGAAGGCTGGGACTTTTCCCAGACAACAACCAGGCTGGAGGAGGAGGAAGTCTGGAGTGTAGAGGTGGGTCCAGAACAGCAGAACACCCATAACCTATATCACAGCACAGATCAGAAAATGCTGACAAAGGTGGAACTGATACACAACCAGACCTTGTGTAGCAGAAAATATTTTTTCTGAGTGACCAAAGATGACTTTCGTTGCAGCTCTGGATCTCATTGAAAAGATATTGGCCTTAGACCAAGCTTAAATGAAAGAAATCTGCGCCTACAAAGACAAAGTGCTCAGGTAGAATTAATAATTTTTACTTCTGTTCTTTAGTTTTTTCCATGTCAGAAAGTCTTATACTTGTTTTTATCCCAAACTATTTTCTTCAAGTTTGCTCATGATGGTACATATGTACTTCTTGAGATGAAATGTTCTAGTCAGTCTTGCATCAGTCCTGCCTTCCTAGGATCCAGTAAAACAAAATAAGGCAGTGAGTGCATGAGACAGAGTAATAAAAGTGTTGGGAGGGGTGAACCTAGTCAAAAATGGGAATAGGAATGTCTGTTCAGAGACTCACACAGCCTGGGAAATAAGGAGTGAGATCTCCTGATGTGGCTGCAGAACTTTATTTAGGATGGCTGACTTGCCTGGAGATCTGTGCTGATGGACAGAGAGAGGCTCTGCAGGAAAGGCAGGCAAGGAGCACAAGGGGCACAGCCTCACCCTCAGGAGGAGGAGCAGCTCAGGGGTGTGGAGCTGTTCTGGCCAGCAGCCTGATGGAGATCTTTGGGTCAGGATTAGAGGAGAGGCCAGGCAGGGTAACTTTGTGCAGGGGATTTTACAGACATGGTCAGGGAGAAGGACTGGATGAAATCTATGGAACTGGAGATCCTGTCCTGCCAGTTAGTGAAAGGGGGGTGTTGAGGGGTGCAAATAGTTAGGAGGCTCATGAAGAGGGTCAGAATTAGCCTTTTAACATGGATTGGAATCAAAATCATTAGGAGTGCAAAAGACCTCCAACATCAAGTCCCTCAGGACTCAGGTGTAGATGTCTTTGTGGTAGGGATAGGTAATCCCTGGTATCTATGAATTCATAGACTAGGAAGGCAGTAAGAGCATTATGATACCTCCATCTGGTCATAAAAGATTAATTTTTCTTAAGAAAGTTTCCTTCCCTGAAACTTTGCATGTATTCACAAAATACTTGTGCTGTATTTTGTAGATATTCATTTGCTGCTGCTTATATTTATTTAAACTGGAGTAAATACTATTGTAAGGGCTTGTAAATGTGTTAAAGACATTCAATGTGTCCTTTGGAGTAAAGCCAGTGGATCAAGATGAAGAATTAATATATCTTGCTTACTTTTCCTGATTATTTAATCAAATATACATAACCTAAGGGAAAAATGAAACCACCATGATTCACTGAACTTTTGTGTGGTTATCCAATTCATGTTGCTTGTCTTTCTGATCCTTTAAAAATAACTCAGTATAAACATATGACCCATGTACAAGGCTACTTGAGACAGTTCAGAAGGCGGTAGCTCACTTTATTAATCTTTAAGAATCAACAAATTAAATCCAGACTAGTAAAAGAGTTATGCAGATGTTCTTGACATGACAATGTAGTCCAGCTGTTTAGTGGTGCAACCAAGTTGTGCAAAAGGCTTTTAAGAGCTCAGCTTTTTACTGGTTGGGGATAAAATATCAACTTTTATATGCTACTAATCTTTAGTGTTAGAAAGAAATAATGCTCTCAGGAAATACTCATATGTGACCTTTTTCTCATACTGCATTCATTCAAATTCTAATACTTAAGTTATTAGCCTGAAATACCTTTAGGAAAATATCCTGGGCTGAATGAATAGCCCTCTCAGGGAATTTTACATTTCATCTGCTGTATTAAAAATCATGTTTCTGATGATTATCATCCAAAGTAACAAAATACAGATTATTGTTTTAACCAAAAAATGGTGATTGTAGACTGCAGCAGAGTTCTTAGCCAGGAGTGTTAGCAGCTGTAGTTTACTTGTGTGCTCTGATCACAAGTTTTTCTTTAGTCTTGGAAAATGTAAGATAATATGCATGTTCTCTCTCACAGTGTTTAGCAACTATAAGCATGATTCAGATATTTTACTAATGGTATTTAAAGTTTGCAGAAGACTCTGGGTCGTTATTGGTATATTTTCCGGAAAGGAACAAAAATCTTTCTTGTTTCAACTTCTGCTCTCCATGTTTGACTGTGGAACCTCACATGAACATCAGCACAGCACTCCTTTACAGAAATCAGTAAAATCTGTGGCAATTCTTTCGAATGTTCATTGTTTGACTGTTCATCTCTGTAGTCTTTGAACATATCTAATGGTTAGTGCTGGAAACAGAATGGATCCTTACTCTTTGTACTAAAACAGAATAGAAAGGAACAAGATAGCCACTGTTGCTATTGTACAGAGTACTCAGATCACCTCTTCGAAACATTTTGGGATAAAAATCTGAGAGGAGATGACAGCTCCTTCTACAAAAGATCTCAGCATTTATGTTTGAACATCTTGGAGAAGGTTGGAGATGCAGTAATGTGCCTGAAAGTAGATTTCCAAAGTCTCCCTAATATCAAAGGAAGAAAAAAGATGGGTAAGCATTTAGCTTTAGATACAAGACTGGGAATCAGGATATCTGAGTAACTTTGAACAGAGACAAGATCCCTGAGGAGGGTGAAACACCCCACCTGAATCTGTGAAAGATCAGAACACAAATGAAAAGTGATGCAGTGAGTTGCAATCTTTATATGCACACATTTAAGAGAATTTTCAGTTTTGTGAATGTATAGTGAACATCACTGGTGATGCAGACTCAAGTCTAAGGATAGACTGCAGAGTTTAGAGTCTTCCCTGACTTTTTGGGGAAGTGACTGGATCATAATTTAAAATGTCTGATAATTGTCTCCATCAGCATCCCAAGCACTAATATTCTTCAATATTCTATGAGAATATTGTTCTTATCCACTTCTGCTTGAGATACTTTGTATTGCAGCTGTTGTGCTTGCAGAACCAGCAATATCATTCATCCACAATGTAGTTGGTCTTCCTGACTACAAAAATACTGATACTTACCCTGCATTTTCATTTGTTTTAAAATTAGAGGGGATGGAAATCAACAGAAATCACACCATAAGATATGTGTTAAAGTAAGATTCATAGATGTGCATTACTTTGTGGTGTTTCACTTTCACAAAGTGGTATTTGAGCATGTCAAAACTTAAATAGTGCCCAAATTAGGATAGCTATGCCACATCCTTAGAGGTTTCAGCAGAATAACATTGCTTAATCTAAATAAAAGTGCCAGAATTAATGTTATTCTTATGAAATGTGGTGCCAGGAGACTTACAGTAAAACCTGACAATTCCATGACTCCTCTAGATGAAGTTAAAAAAAAAATCTTTATGGATGATGATTAAATGAAAAATGTGCCTCTGGATTCAAAACAGTGTGATGTTATGTTGGTCATTAAAGTGAACTGCTGTTTTCCTTTCATTTTTATGACAGAATTGAAGAGAAAAGCACTTGAAAAATACTGATCTTACAGGATGAAAGAGTATAGTATGATCCTTTATAAGTGGCAATTTGCAGAGGGAAGTGCTGAGTTCATGGATGTACAGGGAGTGGGATTTATTTAATCTGGTTTTAGACATCCAGAATGAGATATACATGAGTAAGTGAGCTATAAGCAATGGGGAGAAATAGACACTTCATGGAAAGAGTTCCTGTGTGTTATTCTCTTCAGGAAAATATTCCCTGTGTTAGGGAATTCAGAGAATGTGCCTGCTGTGCAGACAGACACTCAAAGGCAGCCTCTGACTTGGGCTGACAGAACACAATCATAGAAGGATTTAAGTAAAAAGGACTTTTCAGTGAAGGACTGACAAAGTTAAATAAATTTACTCAGGGTTTTATCCAGTCAAATTCTGAAAATCTTCAAGGGCAGAGGTTCCACAACCCCTTAGGTTGGTTTCATCTTTAACCACCATCACACCAAAGGCTTTTTTCCATTATGCCAAATCAGAATTTCCCTTTTTGTAACTCCTCTGGTGCCTGACTTTTTAAGTTCTGGTTTCTCCTCAGCACAGTCTTCATCCTATTTGTCTTGTGCTGCTTCCAGCACAGAATGTCTGTGGCCTCATTTCAAGAGACATCCAGGTTTCTTGTTTGGTGCCATCAATCAGGATGAATTTTCTGCATCTCTTTCCCCCTGGTCCTTTGGGAGCATGGTTGCTTTCCTATTTCCACCCCTGGGAACTGTGAAGTTCATCCCTCTTTGTGTATGCTTTTCCAAGTGGATATCCAGCTATGTGAGGACAAGCTTTGATGTGCCAAATATGCCAGGGCATCTGGTTATTCTACATTCCAACACAGTACAGCCCATTCCAGTAGCAGCATTAATTCACTTTTACGTTCCAGACATTTGTGCTGGAGATGTTCTAAACTGTATCAGTTGATAAGCAGATTACAAAAAAAGGTGTGTATTCACACACACCTTGGATGAGAATTTTCCTTCTCTGTATAAAATTTCTTTCCAAGGTTATTACCCCATAGAACTGATGATTTGGTACTCTTGGTTTATTATAAAAAAAAAATGTTCATCTTATGTACAGAGCTCAAATTCACTGAGAGTTGTGTTCAGATCTGTGGTTAAACCCTTGATTTATTGTTGCATTAGTTGGCCTTTACCTTTGATCATTCTAGATAAATTTTCAC
This sequence comes from Cyanistes caeruleus, assembly GCF_971803275.1. Taxonomy (NCBI): domain Eukaryota; kingdom Metazoa; phylum Chordata; class Aves; order Passeriformes; family Paridae; genus Cyanistes; species Cyanistes caeruleus. The sequence goes on from NC_141705.1 coordinate 4,783,029, forward strand.
CTCATTATCTGACATAGTGGTGTTTCTCTGATGGTGTTAATGAAAACGTGCTTGCACTGCCTGGAGTGGCTGAAGCAGCTGTTTAATTTTGTATTTAAAAGCCTTTTATAGTTACTCTAGGAATCTTAATTTTCTGCTGTTGGTAGACTGAAACTTTCTGTGTTGTGAAATTATGTTATTATTCCCATGGCCAGAAGCACAAAGAAAATAAATCACTTAGGAAGCCTGACACTGGCGTTGAAGAAGTTCACAGCTTTGAAAATTTTATCACATCCTTGAGTTTTACAGAACCTGGGTAAATATTAATTGACAGTAAGACTGAAGATTATTCAAATAGATGGATATTTGTCCTAGTGTGTGAAAGACTTGTGATGACCAAATGTCTCTATTGTATACACTCCATTTTCTATGTGGCTGCTGCTTGACTCTATCTATATTTCCCCTTATGTTTTTCTAACCTTTATTATTCTGAACTAGTGATCTTAATAAAATGAAATGAAATGACTGTTACACACCTGATTATAATTCAGTTGTGGTGACTTGGCCCTTAAAATCAGATGGTGCTAATTTAGAAATGACATTTCCTGTCTGAGATAACAGCTGTATAGCTTGGACGTAGATTTCAAGCCACAAAGATGCTCAAGTCTTTGGGTTTAGTTTTCTTGTCTGTCATCATTCTATATATAGAGATGTATTTTAGACATGCCTCTCTAAGGTATGTTTTCTCTTTTGTAATTTGCATCCTACTTCTGTCCCCCTGCACTCCCCTCATTCTGTACAACTAACTGTATTTTAATCTGGCTGTCTGATGTATTCTGTTCCAAACAGGGACCACCATTTATTACAGATATTTTCTGCAGTTAGATAATTAGATAATTATTCTCACCAAGCTTTCCAAAAGGAATCAAGTCGGTTTCTGCTCAGCAGTGTGTGCACTCTGAGTGATTCACCACTGTCCAAATAATTGTCTCTATTTGGAGTTCTGAGGCAGTAAAATAGCCAAAAGAAACAGGGAACTTCTTTTCTCAGAAAAGCAATTCCTAAAGATGCAGTCTAAAATCTCACATGGTTTTCCTGCTCAATCTCACAAGATAAGTAGGCTTTGGGTCCATCACTGAAAAGTGAGATTGGTAATCCAGGCTCCCAACTCCTTGAAAAACTTTGGAGTGATGTATGGCACTCCTAAACTCTTGGTAATCAGAATAGTAATTTCTGCTTTTTGAATGGAATTGTTGCTGGAATTCCCCCACTCTGAACAAGAAGACATCATTCAGAACCAGCAGTTATTTCTAAATTTGGGGTTAAACTTTAGTGCAGGTTCAATCATCTGCTTCCTGTTTTCTGTTTTTCTCTCAGCATCTCCATGATATTCTACCTAATTGTCTTTCTAACTGAATCCCTCATAAAAATTCACCCATGCCATTCTTTTTTTTTTTTTTTTAAATTTTTTTTTTTTTTTTTTATTTTTCCTGTCAGGAAAGATTTTCTGTGTGCTTTTCATTTGTTTGTTCCATTTTTCTTTCCTTCTCTTTCTAATGGGCAGTATTACCATTACAGTAATTTCAGTGTAGGGTAGGAACTCATCAGATTTCATTTTCATTGCTTGTGGTCACAAAAGGTTTACCACAACAAAGAATTCCATGCCTTTATAACATCTCACTGAATTAAAAATATCAGAGTCTTCTACGACACAGACATGGTTATGTAGAAATAAAAATGCATTCTGAAAATATCCATGAATTTCTTAAATACTCTTCCTCCCAGGATGTCTTTACCATGTTTGTCTCAGCTGGGAGATGATGTCTTGGCAAGAAATCTGACCTTAGCATTGTTCATTAGAGACATGTTCAACAAGAGGATGGTTCAGAAATTCATGCCAAAATTTCTGATTGACCAGTGTCTTCAAGTTTTTGATAAATCAAAGAAATAGAAGTTTCTGGCTCTGCCACTCCTTATCTCAGGAAACAACTTCAGTGCTGTAAAAGGATAGGTATAGTCTGGCAAACTTACATTTCTGAAAGTATCTATGAAAAATTATTGTGGTGGGGGGGCCAAGCCAGTAAGGCTGCTATGTTCCAAAGCAACAGAGGTGTTTGTTCTTGAATGACAATAAAACTGAACTCTTCTCTTGCCTTGCTATTACACAATTCAGAGTTGGTAGCTTGAAGACAAACACCTCTGATGATAAAGACATATTTCCAAGCTTATGAGTAGAAATATTACCCTTATTTTTCTGAAAACATTGAAGAGAATACCAGAATAATGCATAAACACCACGTTCACAAGATGCTTTCAGTCACATCTGTAGTAAAAAGTTGTCTTAGGCACAATGTGTAGGTGTTATATTTTTACTGGTTTTCATAATGATGACTGGGTTGGACAGCTCTGCTTTGAACATGAGGATAAGGTGTATTATGAATATTTAAATTTGATTCAAGTTAATCAAGAGTTTTATAAACCAGAGGGCTTTTAAAGAAATGTACTTAGCTTACATAAATCCCTATGCTACCCTGCTGAAAGAAGAGGAGGTTACATCCATACCTCTTTGACTAATTTGGGGCAGCAGAGCTTGGTTTGAATCTCAATTTACTCGTGGTACTAGTATGAAATTATTATCCCTAAAGGATAACACTTTCATATTCCTTGCCATGAGTCCTTATGTTAGAACTTAATGATGGTCTAAGAAGGGGCTGATGTAGTGCTGAAAGGTTGATAGGAATCCACTAAAAAGTTCAGATAAGCTTTGGAGTCTCAAACAAGTGTTAGTCTGCTTCATGTATAGGAATTTCCTCCCCACCAGGGATGAACAGTCTGTGAGGACCCTTGATGATCCAGCTACAGTGGCCTTTCCTGGCCTTGGTCTTTTGAAAAAATCTGAGAAAGTAACAAACCTTGACAACCCTTAATCTTTCTGCCAAATTATTTCCCCTCTCATATTAAATGCCATCTATTGTTTGCTACTTCTCAGTAGATTTGAATTAACATGATTGCGTGGAAGGCTCTGCAAAGTCTTTTTTTAGCCTGTAAGGATGTGATGCTATTTCTGAGTCAAAGTCAGCCACGTTTAATTGTCAGTGAGGCTGTGATTTATTTGGCAGGATTACTGGACTTTACTGATTTATCTGTTTATTTTGTTGCTGTCATACAGTGCCCTTTAGTTAGTGATGGACTAATACGTTCAGTTTTGTTTGCTTGCTTTTTCCTCATTAGTAAACAGCTCCAGACACTCTTAATTTGCTTAAGCCATATGCTTTCCAGAGGCTCTGGCCATTCATCTGGGATGAGAGGTGTGATGCACAGTGTGCTGTGCACAGCTTACCTCGTGCTGTCCCAGGTGTACCAAGTGTAATGGAGACATTTTCTTTTTTCCCTTCTTCTTTCACAAATAGCACCATTAATTTCTGTGTGCACATTCCTGCTGCAAGTCTGCCAACAGCTAAAGCAGAAGCTGCTTGCCAGCCATGTGGGAGTGAGGAAGCCTGTGAATTATTTTAACTCTTTATTGATCACTTTGAATTTTATGACAGCAGGTTTTTTTATGTGTGTGTGTTTTAAAGCAAAGAAACAAAACCAGCTCTTCCAAAATTAAATGCACTGAAAATAGGGAGCTACGGAGCCTTCTGGAAAAGCCTGGTGGATTTAGTAAGAATATTACAATAAACTTTTACAGATCTGTACATAAATTATAGAAATGGAAATACCAAGTTCCATAGATATAATTGTAAAAACCCTATAGAATTTAAATGAAACTTTTTAAAATTGCTTTTTTAACTATCCTATAAATTGTTAAAAGCAGAATATTGTTCTCTGTTAAACTCTTTAAGGAGGCTCTGAGAGTTTCTTATATTCTAATCAGATTCCAAGAGGTGACCCCAACTCTGCAGTCTTCCTCACTTGATAGGATTCATTGACAGCAGTGGATTTGTTCCAAAAATGCAACTCCTATGCTTTACATCATAGGACATTATAGGAAAGTTATCTAATATAAATTATTATCTTACTTTAGAGTGTAAATCATTCCTAGTGCAGATTCTTGTATTCCTAGAGCAGAGTCTGCAGGTGGGTTTGGTGGATGGCTGCTACAGCAGCATGTTCATCTGAGCTCATGTCAGGAATTACCAACACAGTTTTAGAGCAGACCAAATTCCTTCACCAGTGGAACAAAGCAGAGTCACCCTGGAACACCCTGGGAACACCTCCATACATCCCTTTGTTTTCTAAATTGCTGGTTGAATTCATAGGTGTGTGCAGGTGGGAATGATTGTTGGGCTGGGGCTCTCTCCTGCTGAGAGGTAAGGGCAGGCACAGCCATAATTATTCCTGCTCATCTGATGGGATAAAAGAACTGGAGAGTACTGGCTATCCAGGATCTACAATAAAAACATGAACTGAACAAAAAGAAAAGCAGAAAGACAGTGCTTTTTTCAGTACTATGTCCCATTCTGTGGTCCTTCTTACTACTGACTGTACAGTGAAATTCACCCTTGTCATTTTACTTTAGGGTTCTTAATGAACAATTAAATTAAGACATTTGATGTGATTTTCACTTTGAACTGTGCTTAATTTTGAATCTGAGTGATGTACAGAGGTAATCTCGTCTGCTCAACCCATGACAAGCACCTCAAATGCATTTCCTGAGACCAAGATCTTCACACCTTCTTGTTCTTATGTTATTCATGAAGATGTTTTTTATTCCCCCTCAAATTCAGACCTAAGCCCTTTTGTGCTTCAGGACTGTGTTGCAGTTAGTTTCACTTCTTTTGGAGAGAAGCTTATCACAGAGACAGGACTTGTGTTTTCCTTCCAGTCAGATGACTGTGCTGTAATACAATGCACTGCACAGGAGATTTTAAAGCACTTCCATACCAAGCCTGTCTCTGCTTTCTTTTTAGTGCCTGTCAAAATACTACTCCTGCAAGCCTTCTGTTTTACAGAGCGTGAAAAAAACCCTAGAACAGCAGAAACCAGCAATCTCTGTATTCCAGCAAAAAGAAAAGAAATGGCTTTGAGATTGCAATGTAATTTCAGGTTCTGAAAATGAAATTGGCTTCATGGAGGAAGAAAGGGAGGGAAAAAAATAAAAAAGAAAATATACTGAAATATTTTCTCTCTCTCTCTTTTGGCTTTAATTGCTTCTCCCTCTTCTGGCCTGACTGCTTTAATGTGAAGTATATGTTTAACACTGAAATAGTGAAAACATAAGTTGTTTGCCTGAAATCAGCTGCATTTTAAAAGATGTCATCTCTCCTCCCCCTTATCTTCATGTCTCCATATATGCTTTTGAACTCCAGAATAAACCAGAGGGAAGAAATTATACACTAGAGACTTACCTAAATGGTTATTGCAATGGTGGGAACAGGTGTGTGTTAAACAGAGGCATTTTGAAAGATTACCAAGGAATGGGCACACTTTGAAAAGCAGTCAAGTTGTTATTCTGGTCACCATTACTGATCCTGTGCTTTTTTTTAGGCTGCCCCAATTGTGAAGGAAAACATTAGCTTAACACACTTAGGCAAACAGATCCCAATTTTTTATTTACTTATTTTTCATTTAGGGCTGTATTGATTATCAAGGGAAAAAGTGATGGAGGAATATCACAATTCCTAGAAATGGTTAATTGAAATAGCATTGTACCTGGCCATGGGATCAAACATCTATCACTGCTACTGTGAAAAAAATTACCTGCTACATTGCAAACCAGTAGAATTTGAGAGTCATCACACAATAAATGACTAATTGTCTTCCTCTTCCCACCTAATAGGGATATTTGGGATCTGGTATTTTAAAAACCTAATCAAGTAGTCATATTCACATGAAAGGCAATGGCATAGAGTGACTTGAAAGAATTTTTTCTTATTGCTGCTCCATGTTTGTGTTCTGGACCAAATTAAACTGTTCTATGAACAACTGTTCCTCAGACCATCTAAACTGAGTTTTCATTCTTTCAAATAACAAAAGGTAAAATATTTGAAGACTGTGTCCTTGTTTCAGCTGGGATGCAGTTCTTTTTCTTCTCAGTAGCTGGTACAGTGCTGCATTTTGGATTAAGGTTGAGCTTATTGTTGATAACACAGTGATGTTTCAGTTGTTACTGGCTAGAGTTTTCTCTAAATCACAGGTGTGATCCTCTTGTTGATGATCAGAGGATGGAACACCTCTTCTATGGAGAAAGTTTGGGAGAGTTGGCATTGTTGAGCCTGAAGAAGACAATGCTCAGGTCAAATTTACTGCAACCTTTCAGTACTTTAAAGAGGCCCAAAAGTGAAGGAGAGTTTTTTTTTTATAAGAGTATGTAGAGATAGGAAAAAGGGCAATGGCTTCAAACTGAAAGAGGGTAGGGTTAGATTTAGAAATTGTTCCTATAAGGGTGACACAGGGTGCCCAGAGAAGCTGTGGCTGCCCCTGGATACCTGGAAGTGTCCAAGGCCAGGTTGGATGGGGCTTGGAACAACCTGGGACGGTGGAAGGTGTCCCTGTCCATGGCAGGGGGTGGAACCAAATGGTTTTTAGGGTCCCTCCCAACCAAACCATTCTGTGATTCTGTGTTTCCATGTTTCTGCTCATTGCAAGGGGGTTGATGTTCTTTAAAAGGCCCCTCCCGACCCAAACTATTCTATCATTCTTTAAATATATTTTACTATATTTAAATAATTAATAATTAATTATTCACATTATCAATTATTATAATGGTTCTTATTTTAATCCACAAGCTTTACATGTCTTTGATTCTGTTTCCCGTCCCACTAGACCAGGAGATTGAGGAAATGAGCATGGGTTTGGTACTTAGTTGCCAGCTGGGGTTAAACCACATCAGACTGTCAAATTGTGATTAATAAAATCAATTTAGTTAAAGAGAAAAAAAAAATATTAAAGCCTCAGTTTTTAAAAGCAGTGAAAGCATTTTAAGTATATTTCTTTCTTTTTTCATGGTCTTAACAGTCAAAATATTTTGAATTCTGGTTGTTAACAAGAAAGTCTCCCGTTATCAAGTGAGAAAGGAAGACAAGTTAGCAGCACTGAAATGCACAGAACTGCAGACCAGGAAATTGATTCTTCTCCATGACCATAGATCAGCTAAGAAACAAGAGGGTTAAAATTCTGTCTGGGAAGGTTTATGTTGGACTGGATGGAAACTTTCCTAGTTTCCATCACTCTAAACATCGAAGGCCAGGGAAGATAAATACTGATCAGAAATGGCAACTCTTTAATTGACTGGGGTTTGAGTCAAAGGCAAGTCTTGGGACTGGTAAGCCCCCTTATAAACAGGAATTCCCTTTGAGAAAAAAAATTAGGCAATGAAAAGAATTTTTAAATTAAAAAAAAATAAAAAAAGAAACTTATGGAGATTAGATAAAGCAATCATTCAAAGTTCTCACTTCTTCCCCCTGATACTTGAAAGATCCCAAATGACCAGCTTAGACATTGATGCTGTCAAAAGTCTAAACTCAACTGAAATACATCTCCTCCCCTGCCTAAATCCCCAAGGCCTGACTTCACTAAACAGGCTCAGTCTATCTAACACAAATCAGAAATGTGAAGCTCTTCCCAATATGAAATGCCAGACATTTTCTTTTCAAATAACATAACTTGATTAGTGTGGCCATCTGTAAAAATGAATAGAAGACTTGGTTGTATTCTCACCTTTTCCTGGAAAAGGTCCAAATACAGATCAATCTTTTCTCAGAAGAGAACTCACCAGAAAGCAGAGTAAATTACCCCCATAGAAAAAAAAATCAATATTTATGAAGTCTGTACGTTTCAGCAATGAAGTCTGATTTTTTTTTTTATTTTTTTGAAAATGGATGGAAGAGAAAATTTCAGGATGTCAGTCTTGAAAGGACAGAGGTAATTGCTGGCAGCCCTGATTTTCACACACAGATTCTGGAAGGGAATGTGTCCTTTTTGCTGACAACTTTAAGTTGTTCCCTAGCTCAGAAAAGGCATTTTTCAAGCTATTCTTTGGCACATGTTGCAGAAAGCCCAGCTGCCTAGGGTCAACATTCTCTATTCCATCCATGGAGGATAAGTTTTAGGCACATAAATATTTCATCAGATTTTTGAGATGTCTGAAAATCCTGTCTTATGTCTTTTAAGGTAGAAAACACAACAAAATGCTAGTTGAAAAAAATCACAAAACAAAAGAAAAAAAATACATTACAATATCTTTAAACTTCCTGAAACAACCCTAACAACCTGTTGTCTTGCTCTACTGTGTTTCTTTTAGTGGTGCTACATTTGAGTTGAATTTTGGGGGTTAGACTTTCTCTAAGTTTATAACACACATTCATAACAATTTGTGTGATTATAACTTGACTTCATTATCTTTATAGTGCCCTGAGTCACTTGGCAAACAGGAGACTTATAAATATAGCTCATTACATTGACATGCTTTTTTAATATTCCATTTTCCTTTTAGAAATGCAGAATTAAAATATGACAAGCAGTGAATCCTAAGGAGAATGGGAGGTGCATCTATTTAATAAGCTCCCCAGAAAGAGTGAAGCTTTCCTGAGATTTGGACATTGTTGGTTTTTATTGTATCTAGAAAAGTCAGAAGAAGTTTATCAGTGTTTGTAGCCATATTTACGTAAATAAAGTTTTCTTTAAATCCACGTGAATACTTTTTCTCTTTAAGTGCTCAAAGATAAGCAGCAATAGTTAAATGACATCTGTTCTGATTTCATTGCCACTAATAAGGATTATTTGAATGAGAAAGTACAACAAGATCAACCAGCCTTCTGTATGTTCATGAATTTTTTGGGTGGTGATTTTGACCTCACATTGCACATAGCTCAAGCTAGGCTGATATCTGTACCCAGCTAATTAATTTGAGGGTAGTTTTGCCTTGAAGTCATCACTGTAACCCTATTCCAGGAGTGTGCAGGTCTAAGGAATTATCATGTTTTTGACAGTATTAATAATTTGTAGTTTAATTCCTTCAATTTATATAAAAAAACCCCAAACAATAATGCAGTTTGTGAACCCTAAGGTTTAATCAGTGGGAGCTGATTTAAGTGAACATAGTTTTTACTTTCATCTCTGGACTCAATCTAATCCAAGCTGTTTTCCTGACCTAATCTTGGATTTTCCAAAAAGCCACAGTGAGAAACTGGGGTGCTGCAGCCAACAGTCAGATTTCTCATTCAGTTGAGTTTTGCTCTGCATTCTACTTTTGGTCAAGGCCAGTTTTTTTGTTTAAAAACAAAAAGAAATGCTGAATAAAGGTACTTTCAAACACGGAATGTCTTTAGTTGCAAAGTCCTTTCTGCAGAGTGAACAAGACATCCATATTAAAGCTTGGGTACACGATATTAGAGTCAAACTCTAGGTCTGACATTTAACATACCTCACATCAGTGCAATGACCTTTTTTCCCTAGGCCAGTTTAAAGTGATGTTACCAGAGTCTGGATGTCTTGATGTCAAAACATCAGAATTGTTCTCACTCAAGACCAAAATCTGACTAAACCAGAATCGTTGGCAATAGTGGCTAAAACAGCTGCCTAGGACAGAATGATAGTACAGGACTGTTTTATACCAACTTTTCTATGCAAGTCCTTCCAGACCCAGGTGTTTGCACGGGTTCCACCACTGGCTTTGCATTTAGCAATTATCATTGGGTTTCTCTTCCACAGACTGGTCTACACACACACCTTCAGTTCATCTAAACCTATGCAATCCAACACATCCTTGGCCCACTAAAAATACCAAAGGCATCCTTTGGGTACTGTGAGCTAATTTCTCCTGCAAAATGAGTTTTGTTGTAAGTGTGGGGAAATGTGAAGTTTCATATAGAATATATTAATTTTGGAAAAAAGTCGTCTAAAAACACAAAAACCTGAAAAAAAGGTTGGATCTATGTTTGGCTTATTTCATGTTATTACAGCCCTTTACAGAAAGCAATGATAAGCCAGGTTCCTGTTAATAAATCCCATGGGGCAAATTAGAGTCAAATACGAACAAATGAAGGCTTTTTGTAACTACACATATGTAGAGTTTATTGCTGAATAATTTCTGAATGCACAGGAAAACAGGCATGCAGCCATTTTGGTTGTTATTATCTATATTAATATAACAATATAAAATCATAAAAATATCACTTAAGAAAATGTATAAGAAAGAGAAGGAAAGGACAAGAATTTGAGGATCTCATCATTCATACACATCACTGTGAGATTTGGTTGCTGAACAATCTTGGGCATAGTGTTGGTTGTAGACTGGATCCTTTGAAATGAAATGAAATGAAATGAAAATGTTCCCAAAAAAATCCCCAGTGTACAACATGTTTTGGGTTTATACTCACTCAGGTTCACGTCAGAGCTCCCAGGAACCTCCCTTGGGGTGGGGAGCTTCAGCTGGGTGGTGGAATATTGTAGATCAGGAACACCTGGATGATGGAATGCTGTGGGTCAGGAACACCTGGATGATGGAATGCTGTGGGTCAGGGGACACTTTGGGAGAATTTGATGCCTTCTAATTCGATACAGCTGCCCATTACATGAGTGCAGCTGGGTCTGTGATGGCCATGGTGGCCCATGAGCAGAGTGAGCACCTTCAGTCATGGCCATGGTGGCCCATGAGCAGAGTGAGCACCTTCAGCCATGGCCATGGTGGCCCATGAGCAGAGTGAGCACCTTCAGCCATGGCCATGGTGGCCCATGAGCAGAGTGAGCACCTTCAGTCATGACCATGGTGGCCCATGAGCAGAGTGAGCACCTTCAGTCATGGCCATGGTGGCCCAGCAGCAGAGTGAGCACCTTCAGCCATGGCCATGGTGGCCCATGAGCAGAGTGAGCACCTTCAGGCCACTGTGAATGTCCCAGGAGCTCCCAGACAGGGCAGTTACCACAGCAGGGTTCACTGACAAGGACAAGGAGACAGTTCCTGCCTCACAGGGTTCCCCTCTTTCCTTATCCCATCCATCAGCAGTGTGGCTGAGCTGGGCTGTGCTCACCCTCCCGTACTCTGCAGATTCCTCTCATGGTTTGAGCCATCAGCATCCCACTCTCTCTTCCAGTACCACTTCTGGATACATTCTTCTCCCTAGCCCTGGGATGGGACAACAATAACCCCTTTATCATGTCCCCAGTTCCTGTCACAGCCCAGATTCCAGTTAGGAGGTGTATTTGGGAGGAGTAGCTTCAGTGGTCACAGATGAGCCGCTCTTTCCTTGCAGTTTGCTACAGTGGGCAAAAATCCTCTGATGATTTTAGTTTAATGTTTAAGCCATTAATGATTTCAGTCTCTCACATGTCTTCTACAGGTGGGACAATAGACTTTTAATAAACCCATTTTTCACATTAGACATCTGTTGAGGATTCAATAGAGACACTTCTATTTCAACAAAAACGTCCTTTGCAGGCAAAAATAGCCTCTACCACTTTCTTCACTGCTGCAAGAGCTACATGTGATTCAGTGGATTTGGAGCCCAGTTACATCATTTAACATCTGTGTCTCTGTCTTGCTAGCAAGGTCAATTTGTTTCTGCAAATAGATTTCCCTCAGCTACAAGGGGCAATCAGTTCATGAATTCCCAGAGGTTTGGTTCCTCTCTCCCTTCTCTCTGTCACAATTCCAGTTGGGGATGCTGTTAAGCATTGTAATGTTAACCTTCTGCTGTGTATGGATAGCAGCACTCAATTTTTATCTAGCTTTTAGGTCTTTTTTGTGCTGAAGTTCTCATTGTAGTCATATTGTCTACATGGCATAATGACAACTTTTGAATGAGTTATTTTTTTATTTTTTTTTTTTACTTTTGAGCATTGATGAAAGGCCAGATTGGTCTTTTACACTGCTGATGGGCTGGACTTTTTTAGACCACAGAGAAATCCAATGTTTCCAACAGAAAGCCCTTTCTTTTATGTTACTCTGACATTTTAATTTCATATTTACCTTGACTTTTAAAACTTTTAAACCTTTTTTTTTCTTTACTACTAGTATTGAAGGAGAACTGCCAAATTTCATTCTTCAGTGTATTTCTTTTCTGTGGCTAATACTGGTAATTACAAGAGGAATTTAAAAAAACTTATTGTAGTTAATTGGTTCAATATTTGTTAATTTTTCCCTCAGGTGAAGTGTGTAGTGGATCAAAACCTTTTTAGTAAAAAGTACTAATTCAGTATTGCAGCTTAAAATTATCAGTCTAGAATTGACACATTACTCCAAAATTATAGATTATTTCCTGAAAACTAGCTGTCTATATGAGTCAAAGCCATACTAAATAAAAAATAATATGATTAAGATTGTGTTGAGCAGGAGCAATGTATTTAAACAGATATCTGGGGTTTAAAACAAATAAAAGAGAAAAACCCATATGACATTAATTGCATTCAGTGCCTTTTGTTTGATCCTTTGCTAATGTTTTTCAAACTGAAATTGCATAAAATTGTTGATTTCATGTATATTTGTAGGAATCCCTCTAACTTTTTTGTTCCAAGGAAATGCTGGGAATACATCTCCTTAGCAAAGCAAATGTGGGAATAGTATATAAGATGTTAACAAAAGATCAAGAGCAATATGAAATAAGTACTTGGCATTTAATCTTTTCCCTTGTAACTTGGTTTCCCGACATAACTCCGGCACCTTCAATGAAACTACATCAAAATACAACAGCTGGCTCCAGGCAAGTGAATATAAAGCTCTTTCAGAGTGGGGCAACAGGAGTCCTCCCTTTTCAAAACATCAAACACCCAATAAAACAGAAGGGATAAATCTCCTGCTGCTTCGGTCCCATAACTCACAGCGACAGCTCGGGTCAAGGAACAGCTCAGTTGCATTAATGCAGCAGAGATAAATCTTCAGGAGCAGCGAGAGCTGAGGTGTTGGGGATGAAGAGGGAACACACAGAGCTGCACAAGGCTGGCTCAGGTCTGTCAGGGTCAGCCCCAGCTGGGGTTAGCAAACCCCTTTCCTTCCTGAGAGCACAGAACAGAGATATCCAAGTCAGGTCTGAAACCTGTAAGACCTTGTGCCAATATCGCTGCTAATAAAGTTGGCAGGCTCCAGCTATTTCCATGTGTTTGCAGTGTTTTGTCACTGGGATAACCCACCAGAGCTGATTGCACTTTCCTCTGCTCAGAAGATACTCTAACCCTCCTCTCTCTTGGCTGTGTGCAAGACAATCACAAAAACAAAGCACAATATGGACAGGAGGCAATGTCCTTAATTGTGAGGTTGAATGTGACTGCAAAACGAATTAAAATCAAGTGCACTCTGCAATAAAAATCCTGCTGCAATTGTATCAAGACAGGCACATAGGAAGGTTAAGACAGGATGGTTACAGAAGTTCTTCTGTGATTCTTCACTCTGGAAACCAGGCTTCAGTCTCCTGATTACCTCTTGGGAAATAGATCTCCAACACCTGTCTGATCTCATTAATAAACATTTTTATTTATTCACACGTCTTGACTGCAAACAGAATCTTTCTTTTTAATGTTCATGGAAGGTGGATAGTACAGTCCTAGAAAGTGAGGCAGGACAAGAACACTAATTAATAAACTCTTCCAGTAATATCTGCTTGTGTGCTTGTTCAAATAAACACTCAAAAAGTCTTGGGACAAACTTGCATACAGTGAAAAATCAACATGATAAATAATGCAGGGATTATTCTTCTGAAAAGCCAGAAAATTTCTGCACTTGATTAATTTACTGAAAATTCTGAGAAAGACATTAATATCTAGTGGGTAGTATTTTCAGTGGGGTCTATAGAAGATAGCTCTACAGCAATGTAAATCTGTGCAAATCAGCAGTTTGAAACTTCTTGACCATTGTTATAAAGGGAATATATTTACTATTTCAGGGCTTAAAAATCCATCCTATTTTAAGAGGAAATTTTCAAAATAATATATTTTAAATTATTAATTTTTTTTTTACTTAACAGATTTACAAACACAAATCCAGTCCAGATTTGAAGTGAGAGATCTATGGGTTATGTGCAATCTACAGAATGACAACAAATGTTGTCAAAATGTGATTTTTTTTCTCTTGTTTTTTTCCTTGATCCTTATTTCAGTTATGTTCCCTGACATGGGTGGGAGAATGGTCAGGGAAGCACTGAGAGGAGCTGCTAAAACAGCTTTTCTGTGAAGGCTGAAACAACAGGCAGGGTAACAAAACCCTGGAGGGGTAAAGGAGATCATGGTCCTGTTCGAAGGTCTAACAGCTCTTCCTGCTCTGGAGGAAATCTTTCAACCTCCTTCTGGACTCTTCTTTGACCACACTATCAAATTTCATTTCATCATTAAATTTAATAGCGTGTCCAGCCTCTTTCCTTGCAGAGGAGAAGAAAGATCTTTTATATTCCCCATCTTTTCCTTGCGTCATGATACAAGTATTCCAATAATTGGAGTCTTTCTACTCCCCATTGCTCCTGAGCCACCCACTTTGAAACTGAAGGTTTTGTTTAAAAAAACCCCTAAAAAATGCTGTGGAGCTCAACTAATAAAACTCATCATACTCTGAGCCATGGCATGGACCACAGCATTTTGGAAAATGCTCTTAGACACGTGGTGTGGGTTTTGGGATTCTCCTGTGCAGGGGCAGGAGCTGGATCCAATGATGCTTGTGGGCCCCTTCCAGCTCAGCATATTTTTGGTTCTATGGTTTCTCTCCACTCTTGAGCTTGATCAGCTTTTAAAGTATTCCAAAATTGGAAGTGTACCTGGCTTTCTATCCTGTGCATGGATGTATCCCAGTGTGTGATTAACACCGTGATACAAACATACTGGAAATAATGTGGAGTGAATTTACAAAACACTTCATAAGTATCACAAAACTGGAGGAGTGCTGGCACTCAGGGGGGGAGATTTAAGATATTATCCTCCAGGCTTTATTCTCTGTAAAAGAATGTGATTTTCTAAGCAATGCATATATAAAATTCAAAGTACAATTTCTCATTTCTTCTTGAGGACCTCCAACATGTCTGGTTTTAGGGAATAGAAAGGTAGCCAAAATTTGCTGAGAAGAGAATATCCAAAGTAGACAAAATGTTTTTGCCTTTTCTAATTTTATTCTGAACTTTATTTCATTTTCTAAAGTTAAGAGATTTGAGTACAAAGTTCATTGAGTCTTTCTGTGTAATGCAGGGAGATTGTCAATGTTAATGTCAGGGTATATGCAACATTTCACGGTGCTTTTTCCTCGAAAGAATTCCACACTTGTCTGAGATCCAAGGGCAGTGCTTTCTTGATCCAGCTCCTAACACAGAGTCCTTGAATAACACAGAGTAACTTTTTTTGCCCTTTCATGCCTCAGCTTCCTACACTTGCCATGAAACTCTTCTGACAGAATGAGAACATGATAATCTGGTTTTTTGATGGAGACAGAGACACCTGAAACACAGACCTGAGTCCTGACACCACTGGGGTGTGTCAGAGCATTATCTAACACAATTCTGTACCAGTGATGTGTTTTGTAGCGTCATCACAGCTGTTTTAGAATTTTTAAAAACACATTGAAAAGAAATAAATGGACTGACTAGAGGTTTTCTTATCCCTCATCATTACAAAGTCTTCTAATTTGTATATCCAAAACTTTCTGCTGCATTTCCTCAAGGCCTAGTTGTTCTAACTAAATAACAGGACCAACAACCTCTTCAGGGAATGTCACATCAGTCCAGCATTAAAAAGAAAAGTAAAATTACAAAGCCACAATGAGGTAAAACATAGATGAAATACAGAGATTAATTGAATAACAAATATAGTCTCTTATCCTAAGGCATTTAAGAGGTCCATTAGAGCCTCTATGGAAAGACAAAGATCTGATTTAAAATTAATTTCTACTTCTATCTTGCCTAAAAACATTGCATTTTCCTAGTGTTGATGCTGCATTTCTCATTATTATATTCCCACAGATCCACAATACCCCTGAAATTGCCTTTTCTCCATTCATCTTTCCTGCTTTGGAGTTCATTTGTATTTCCTTCCATTACTGACCCTGTCACTTTGCTTCTACTCCAGACTCCCATTGTTCTGCTTAAACTATTTATATTCCAGTCCTTGGGTACACTTCAGTCCATGACTTATTTCTGAATTAGTTACAATCCCAGACACATTATTCAATCTACTCCTTTCTTTTCTCAGCATCTTATCTATCAGAATTCATCCTCCCACTTAGTTTTTCATCAGACACATAGGTCAAGGATGGCTGATTTTTATTCACAGCACACAATTCAAAAATATAAAATGACACTTTTTTACCTAATTCCAAATGTTCTTTTCTTCTTTTCATAATTAACACACATTTTGTCTCCAACAAAAAAAAAAAAAACACTATTATATATTCACAAATTTCTCTGGATAATCATGAACTGGACAGGAAATATTCTTACCAGGCAGGTGTCCTTTGGCAGTTCTGCTTCCAGGTGATCCAGAAATGCAGATGTATTTCATGGATACCTGCTGGATAGTTACTCCATTGGGTTTGCACCTCACCAACACACACTAGTTTGCTACATGATCCTGAAAAAATCTGACCAAGATTTTATTTCATCCATTCTCTTTTCTCTGTCCTGAGTGATGACAAGGTGGAATAAGCTGCATTCTGTTAGTCCTGATGGATGTGTATAGGAGGTCAAAATAATGTTTTTTTTCATATTTTATAGGAATTACATTTCTAGAACCAACCTTGAAAAGTTAATGCATACATCTAGCATCTGATCTTTAGTAAAGTAGGAAGAACAAAGCATGAAATACTGAGATTAATAACTTTGGAACAGTTGTTATGAAGACAACACTATGAATTATTTTAATATTGCATTTTATACCAACCTGAACATAATCAGATTTTGTTCTGTGTGTTTTTCTTTAACTGACCTTTGTGTCTATTTTCCAGGACATTGTTTACTCTGGTTTATGCTGTCTGGCTTTATAAATGGATCTGTTGTGTGGTAAAATCTCAAATGTGGGTGGCTTTTTTTTTTCAGAAATGTAGACAAATTATGCCCAATGCATTCACCTTCAATGGCTTCAACAAAATCAATTCAGTTATATTAGTAATGTACCTTCCAACACTCAGCAGCCATCTAGGTTTGAATTTTAATAAAACTAACACACTGTGTATTGGCTGCTGCATGAGTAGTAGTATTATGTTGCACTTAGATAATAATAATTCTATTTACCAGACAAGATACAAATGAAACACCCAAAATGTAATAACAAAATTGAATAAATAAATAAATAAATAAATTAGAAGTCAAGATACTTTTCCAAGCACCATTACACCTGACAATTAAGTGAACTGCAATGCTTTGCTTTACTTTTCCTCTCTTCCCAGACAGAGTTTCTGCCTCTTTAGGTAAGGAACTGCAATGAGTTTAGCTACTCGGTATGGACGTGAGTTGTTGCTCTGAATACATGATGATGTGTAACCAAGACAATCTCTAGACACAGTCTGTGCCACTTTCTGTACCACATAGCATATGGGAGAAAGTAAATCTGGAGTTATCAGCCAGCCAGCAATGAAATAGCAAAGTCTGGGGCCTTTTCATTCTGCTTGTGCTGATACAGAAGAGGTAATTCCAGTACAACAGTTCCTCGTTCAAATCCTTCAGGTATTAAATTTCACCACTTGCTGCAAGTCTTTTCCAAAAAATTCAACAGCACAAATTGCTGAGAGAAGATGAAGAACAACTTCTTTTGTGCTAAGGAAGCATCTCATTGCTGAAAAGAGTAATTTACCACTGAAGGTGGAAGTATTGGCAGAACAATGAATCTGTGTGCTAAGCTGAACTAAATATCTCTGGGTGGATATTTATATACTTATCCCTTTTGCTAGTCTTTATGTAGTTATTAAAAGAGGTCTGTTTGTGATATTTGGTTTTCTTTCACAGGTTTTCACAGAGATGCTGAACTTAAGAGACCTGGTTTAGTGGTGGCTTGGCAGTGCTGGGTTAATGGTGGGACTCAAAGATCTTAGAGGCTTTTCCCAACCTAAATAATTCTGTGATCTGATTAATAATAATAATTCTGTGAAGCTGATTAAAGAGAACTTCCACACAGTACTGTAAAGACCCTGGACCCAAGGCATTGTCAGGCAGTACCATCTGCATCCTCCTGCTTTCTCTTACCTTTGCTGCTGTGTTTATTACCCCAGATTAGTTATTCACAAAGACATTTGGCACCCTGCAGTCAGGACAAATACTCATCTCTGACAAAGCTTTATGAACAACAACCCTTCCTCACTTGAATGTTCTAATTTAAAGTGTATTATTAAGAGGAAAGCCATCTTAATTTGGCCTTGGTGCCAATGTTACATAATTAACATACCCTAGAGTGATGACACTACCTTGACTGAAATACCTTGACATGATACATCATTCCTCAGTTAAAACTGTATCCCACGATATACCATAAAATAAACAGAAGTCCTACAACATTCCTTCTCATCCTAACTTTGAACAGAGATTTTCCACACTGCAGCTTTGTTCCTGCCATCAAAGTGTAAATTTTACTGGTTTTAATTAATTTATCTTGCAAAACCCCACCACATTTACAATGTATGTATTATTTCCCCTCTGCTGGTGTTCCTAGAGTCCTGATTCTGTTCCTGCTCTTCTTTCCCTGGCATGTTTTGTGTGCAGAATGGGGCTTCTGTGAATTGTCATAGTTTCACTTGAGTGAAGATGTAATAATGTGTTTCTTCTGAGAGTTTTGTCGAGGGCCTCTGCTAATGCTGTGGGAAAGCAACAAAAACACAAATTGGAGATGAGTGCTCAATGACTCTTTGCAAAGCTCTCTCATCAAATGTGCTTTCCTCTTTATTAGTACTGTAAATGCTTTAAGTGTGGAAAACTCATTTTGTGCATTGCTACAGAAAAGCTTAGTTGAAAATGGACTATGAAATATGCCAGTAATTTTTCAGTTAAAATAGGAGAAAAATGCACTTTATAATTACAGAATCACAGAGTATTTTGGGTTGGAAAACATCTCCAACCTCTCTCAATCATCAAGTCCAACCTCTGACCCATCCCCACCTTGTCATGCAAACCAGGGCACTGAGTGCCACATCCAGTCATTCCTTGAACAATCCCAGGGATGGAGCTACAAACCTCCCTAGGCAGTTCCAATGCCTGACCAACCTTTCAGTGAAGAAATTCCTCCTAATGTCCAACCTGAACCTCTCCTGGCACAGGCGGAGGTCATTTTGTCACTGATTTCCTATGTAAATTTATTTCTGTTCATTTTGTAAGCATCCAATTCACGTGCCTTGAGGTCTGAAGTCAAGGAACCCGAGCACTCATAAATTCATAGGCAGCTGTAGCTCTTTGAAATTTAAGTTTAAGAATTGTAACCATTACATGCCCAAAGACAAGGGATACTACTATCACATGACCATTAAATTCATCAAAGTTTTTGCAAATTAAGGAACTAATAAAGACTGGTTTTGTGTTGCTTTGTGTCTGAGCTGCCCAGCAAGCTTCAAATTTCAGCTAAATGTTCCTTTTTCTGGTCATGTTGTCCCATGTGACAACTCTGTTGTCTAGTAAGGACTGAGCAGAACTTCATCCTTACCAGAGGAATCAATAGAGTGGTTCTACCCTATCCAACTTCTTAATTTGAAAGGCAGGAAAACAAAGGCAGGATTTATAGTAAGTCAATTTATTTGCAAACTCTACATTGCCCATTAGATTTGGGTGGAATTGGTCAACAGCCTCAAAAAATACTGAACAAATGAGGGAAACACCCAGGAAGGCACATGTGCAATGTTCTTCATGGCTTACAAACCACTCTACAAACCCAGAGCTGCACCTCCAACCACGGCCAATCTATTCATCAATACTGCTTCTGGGAAATTATGCTGATTTTTTCTCCTTTGAGATCTGAGATCTTTGATAAGTTCTGTTAGAAATCCTGGTTTTTTGGATTTATTGTACCTTAATCAACATTCAGCTTTCCTTAAATTCTCTAGGGCAATGATGAAGGAAAAGCGGGACATAAATGAATCGTGGTTTTTGGAGCTCTGTTAGAGAATTTTAAGAAAGGGTTTGGGCTGATTTATTGGCTATTGAGTAATACAACAGAAAATCTTCATCATCCTTCAATCTAAGGTCACAAGATGTTCTCAAAGATCTAAAATCAGAGTAACAATTGAGGGCTTAAATTTACTGCAAATGAATTGTAAGATCGAAGGATCAAGAGATAAAAGGGGAAAAAACCACTATGTTTAGGAAATACCAGAAAGAGGATAACACTTGTAACATCAAATGAACAGGCTGTGATAAAGGATTTGATTCTTAGAGGCTATTTCTGAAGAGATAATAGTAATAATAACAATAACAATAATAATAATAATAATAATAATAATAATAATAATAATTTATTTATTTTTATTATAGTCATGATGATGATCATTGATTAATTACAGTTTCAAATTTCACTTGCTGGATGGTATTTTGAATAGAAACACAGGTTAATTAAACTTATAAAAGGTCACATTTAATACCTTAATCACAGAACCTTACAACCACAGAGTTCTTTGGGCTAGAAAGGACTTTCAAGACCATCTTGTTCCAACCCCCTGCCATGGGCAGGGACACCTCCCACTGTCCCAGGCTGCTCCAAGCTCATCCAGCCTGGCCTTGGACACTTCCAGGGATCCAGGGATTCCCTGTGCCAGGGCCTGACACCCTCACAGGGAACAATTCCTAATAAAAAATATAAACAGACCATTCTTATTAGAGAGAGATAACATTGACAAAATTAGCTAAATGTTAGTGGTGATAAAGTAAGCCTAAAAGGAGAATATGCCATTATGTAAAACCAGGTATTAAACTTCAGTGGGGATGACTGATATGTCTTTTAAGTTAAATGAAAGCAAAACAGAGCTTTAAAAATCATAGGAAAGGAAAGATCTGCAGTATTGTTAGAATTTTATGTGAGGAAACAGAGAATAATGAATAATGAAGCAGTACTGAGGAAGAATATTAAGATAAACATAAAAGGTTCTTTAAATACAATAGAAGACAAAGATAGGAAACAAAATATTAAGAAACTGAAGGAGAAAACAAAGCATAGCAGTGTGAATAGCTGAAAATGAATGGGCAGGTGAACCACATCTTTGCTGGGAGAGTATCCTCAACACAATTGTGCAGATTTCCACCTGCTTTCAGGAACAAAATGAAATAATTTGAGCAGTAGAATAAGAAAAGGACACACCTCATAAGCATCCTGTCTCTAAAAGATTTCATTCAGAGGTGGAGAGTACAGTCACAGTACATTGCTTGGGGGATTTTTTTCAGATTTAGTCAGTGATGGCTCTAAAAGGCCATTCCCTCTGGAAGTCACCACTTCATGAACAGCACTTGTAGCAAGTGATGCTAAAGGAAGGAATCAGAAATGCAATAGTTAAGCCATAAAGTTTGTAGCTTTGGGGCTAGTTAGATATGCTTTAATTGAAATCTGAGAATTTCTTGTCAATGTCAAGATACAAGCTTTGCTTGATTCAGTCCCTTAAACTTTGTTTTGCATTTTCTGCATTTCCTTTTGAAGCAGCTGCTGTTGACCACTAGTGGATATTCATCCTTCACTAGATTAATCATATTTCTTGTTTTGTCAAGTGCCATGAGAACTAAAATCAGAACTTCTGAGATACAGAAGTTCTTTTACTGCAGACAGCAGTTGTGAATTTTTTGTTCCCTGATTTTGGGAGGCTAATAGGCAAGATCCAGGGCATTGCTTCCTTCTTAATGTGCTGATTTTCCTGGATGATCGAAGAAGTGGGAGGAGGCATGACATTTGCAGTTTATAATTATACATACTTGGGTCCTTTCCTTCTCATAATAGCGAGTGATAAAACCAAAGCACGTTCTTTCCTCTTGGTGCCTATTCTGTACATAATGCATCTGTATTATGTGATAATCAGCACATCTCCCACTTCATTATAATATATATAGCCAGGAGTTGCAGGAGTTCACATATTCTACTATATTCAATTTATTGCCTTGTGGAACCCTCAGAAGTGCTGCAAAGTTTGGCCACTGGCACTCTTAGGAGTATATATTGCCATGAGAGGGAGATGTGCTGACTGCTCAGGAAAGGAAAAGGGCATTTAAAAGAAGCAAATACCATCACAGAAGGCTGCAGTGAAATAACTTTTAAGGATTTGATTAGGAGCCTCCAAAGCCAAAGAAGTTTAGAAGAAACAGCAAGGGCAGCTAATAACCTTAATTCAGTAGTATCCTGGCAAAGGTTGGTAATACACTTGATACTGAGGGAAATATGGTGGAAGGCTGCTGAGTGAGCAAGCATGCTAATGGAGATACATAAACTGCATTAACTGATGGCACTGGGGAGTGGAAGTCTGCCTGAGTTTTTAATATACAAACTCTATTAATTACAGTATTTAAGAAGAAATAATATATTCAACAATTTTCTCTCTCTTGCTGCTCCCCACAGCAGTGGTGGGAGGAGGGGACAGCTGGTCCAGTGGTATGCTGGGACAGGAATCAAAAAGAGGCTTGGACATGGTTTCAAACTGTTTTCAGAGAAATCAATGTTTATATTTTGAAAAATTTACAGTAATATAAGAAATACTTAGGAAAAGCAAACAACAGAGGTCAGGGATCACACAGAAAGGGTGTTATGTCCCAATGGAGAAACAATTAAGAAAATAAAATCTAGCTTTTATGCCTCTAACACTACAATTCCATGTAACTGTTGGCATGTCATTTCATCTGACTGCTCTCCCTAACAGCACTTCTCAAAATGGCCTGAGAGTACTGCAGGGTCAGGCTGTTTTTTATGATATATTTGCATTTATATAAATAATAATAAAAAAAAAATCACCTTCACCAACAGTTTGGTGGCTAAGAATATCTAGCTTTCAAATAAATACATAAACAAAAAGATTGCAAAAACCTGAGTCAAAAGTGGAGGCTCCTGTAATAGAATCAATGAGTTTGTGCAGCACACTTGCAGAGAGTGCAGGTAGGTCACAAATGTTAGTAAGATTTTAAGAAAGCACATATAATGCTGCCCTGAGCATCTCACTGCAGAGGAAAGAGGGCAGGAGACTGCCCTGGAAAACTCTGCATCCTGACACAGCAGACTGGATAGAGTTTTCCTGATCAATGGTTGGTGTGAACAAGAGAAGCTCTTTTCTACCCATGCCCCTTCTTTGGTACTTTTATATCTGAATCCAGACACTTGAGTCTGAGAAAGGGGGATTTTCTTTTTACTCAGCACTACAGAAAATCCCTGACTTGGGAAAGGGCAGTGCAAGTCCTGATTACAGCCTGGTGTCCCACCTCTAATGTACAGACATGGAGTTCAGAGCACAGGATTTATAATTGTTAATTGTAGAGTTGATAATTGTTGCCTGGTCATCATTCTGACACCTCTGGCACCAGGTCTGTCTAAAACCTGAACAAGTTGTAAATACACCTTCAGATCCATAAACAAAGTCCATGGAACAAAGGAACTGTGTGGTTTCACTTCAGTGCAGGTTCCAAAGCTGTGCCCTAAGGCCCCCTTGGACAAAGCCAGCCCGGAGTCCCTGTGACAGCACCTGGGGCTACACGTCACACCCACACCATTTCACATCATTCTCTTCCTAGCAGGCAATGAATTTCCTTCAAATGCTTCAGATCCTATCCAAAATGAAATGCTGGGCATTCTGTACCAGCCTTGTGGGAGATGGAATATTTTTTCTTAAAATCAGTGCTCATCAGTCACAGACATATATTATCTTTCTCATGGAGTGTCATTGGATACATCCCAAAAATTAGGGCATTGTGATGAGAAATAGAAATTGTATTTTATTTCCATGCCCTGATGCAAGAAAGCCCTGACCAACTAACAGATAAAGGTTAGAAAAACAACAATTAATGGAGAAATCTCCAGCTCCGTGAGGGCAGAGAAATATTAAAATACATTTTTCTAAGCACGTAGCAAAAGCAAAAAAAAAAACCAATCAAAAACTAAAAAGGTGATGAGATAAGATGACTCATTTTGGACACAGATACTGCAAACAGTGGGGAATTTAATTGCCTTGCAATTAAAGGGTGAAGGCACAGAGAGGGCAATAGTTTCTATTAGGCAGGAAGACAGCTCGACCAAGCAATGAATCATTCCTAAAAAACAAATGCTTTTGAAATACTCTGATCATTTGTAGATGTCTTCAGGAGAATTAATGTGTGAATGTGGGAAAATTCATATAGGCTATAACAATGCCAGAGTTCCCCATAAGACTGCAGTGTCTACCATACCATAAGAGACAGATAAGATATTAATATAAAAAGTTCCAGTGGATTCCAAAGTAGAGTTATTTTACCACTGTAGTCCTATAAATAAGACTTAGAAATATAATAAATTCCCCTTCTTTTTTCCCCCCTTCGCTTTGTTAACAAAACAGAGAATTCTCTACAGAGAATGCTAACAGCAAACACTGCTAAATGAAATGTGATACTTTTGAGGCCATTTCCCTGGCAAATAACTTGGGAAGATATCCAAATAGAATCAGTGATTTGTTAGAGATATAGCAAACTCACAAAAAATACCACTTCTAGTAAAATATTTTTTGTTGTTGATAAGGTGAGGGAGGAAAACTGAAGCTAGGGGGATGAAAGAGTATCTTTTTAGTAGAATAAATAAAACTGTCCTTGCAATTCACAGAGAGCTGTTTCCCAGGTCATAGTGGGTATTGCATGAGAAGAAATCCCAGTGAAAACATCATTTATAAAATCATGCATTATCCCAACATCCTCTTATAACAGATTAATAGCTAAACTGTCTAATCTCGTGTTCCTTTTGATTGTGTTTGATTATCCAGACATATTTCATGTCATGAAAGTGGGTCTGTGATAATTGGAATTCTGCTGTACCAACACCTGACCTTTATTAACATATATTAGTAAAGTGGATTCCTTGCCAGCATCCTTTAGTACATCAGCAAATTAAAAAAAATATTAAAAAAAAAATAAAAAAATCATTGATAGCTTAAGAAAAAGAGAGCTTGTGCCCATCCTCTTCAAAGTTTACTTCATAAAATGTAACACTGCTGAAAAAAGCCCCCCTGCCCTGTACAGCAAACTCCTGGAGCCTGATTGTCAAGGAGCAGAGGGGAACAAGGGCGATTCTCTCACTCTCTCACCCTAAAGTTTTCTCCCCTCACCTTTTTACTCTGTCGTTATTGTGTTTATGACATAATATGGGCTCCCTCTGGTGACTAATTGAACACCTGCAAATTCCCAAGGCTTTTAATCAAAGGCTGACGGATCGAATGGTCTGTGTGCACACAGGGGACTGTGACATCCCTCTGCATTTCAGTGTGTGCATAAATTCCATCACAAACTTAGATAAGCAACAAATCTGAGAGAAAAAAACACCTATTTTGCTCAGAACTCCAGGCATGCAGCTTTTATTCTAATATTTTCTAACCATTACAGACCATTCACTGCAGCTGTGCAGTGCAAGGCTGCAATTGCAGGTTTCACATGAAGACAATCATTTCTGCAAACCCATTTTCCTGATCCAGGGATGGAAGAGGGAGTTGTCAGGGCCAAGTGCCTGCTCTCAGGGTGGGATTCTTGGGGAGGATCCTGTGCAGGGCCAAGAGTCAGGCTTGGATGATCCCTGTGGGTCCCTTCCAACTCAAGGCAGTCTATGATTCTGTGTAAAAACTCACTGTAGTGTTCTAGAATGTTTCAATATGATTTATTTCAGAGGAGAGACAAGGTCAGTTTTTAAGATGCACAGCAAGTTCAAAAGGAAGCAAGGCTAGACTGAAGTTTCAGGATTTCTCAGGCAGAATGCAGAAGTTCATAGAAATCACCACTGCTGCTCCTCTCATTCCTCAGCATATTAATAGTGCAGACTGGGCCTTTTTAGATATTCTTAGTGCCTGCAACCCCCCCAGCCATGGTTTTGGTTATAACCACAAAAAAGTGCTTCCTAACAGCTGTCACTGAATAGTGAATGCAGGTAGCCTTCCACAAAAGTAAACAAAAAATCTTACTTTAAATGAAGAGAGAGTAATTGGGCTTTCTTTAATGTAATGTAATTTCACTGACAAAAATTTCTCTATTTTAAGCTACCCTGAGGGTCTCTCACTATTTTTCCCACTTTGCAGGAGCATGGAGATGTCTGAGATGAAGACAGGGAGTGTCCTTTGGAGTAAGCCTTTCAAGGATGAACATCCTGGCAAACGAAATCACTGGCAGCTCTCTGTGTCTTTTGGGTGGATAATAGGGGAACAATAGGAAAAAAAAGGAAGAATATCTCATTTAGAGCATCATTCCAGAGCTGTGTCATTTTTCTTACTGTATCAGCATTATTACAACCTTTAAGGCATTGTTTAATGATGGTTATCCACTGTCATATGTCTCATTGCACTTTTTCCTTGGAATTTCATAGAACTTTTCAAAGGCACAGCAAGAATTAACTTTATTTTGGGTTTCAGCCTAAGAACTATAAATATGTAGCTTCATTCTACAATGTGGTTGGTTTTTTTTATAGGGTAAGGTATTTTTAAGGCATATAGGTATTTTTTCTACTTTTACATTTGAAAATGCAGTGGTACAGTAAATTCTACAAGTATTAAGTCTCAGTCTCTTGCACTACCAGGCTGTATTCATGGGTTTGGTCAGGCTGAGAGAGTTGGAGTTGTTCTGCCTGGATATGATAAAGTTCAAGGAGATATTTGAGCACCTTTCAGTGTCTGAAGTGGTGACCAGAAAGCTGCAGAGAGATGTTGGACAAGGGCTTGGAGTGCCAGAAGTGGGAATGGGTTCAACAGAGGGCAGGGTTAGGTGGGATATTGGCAAGAAATTGTTCCCTGTGAGGGTGCTGAGGCCCTGGCACAGGGTGCCCAGAGGGGCTGTAGACTTCCCATCCCTGGAAGTGTCCAAAGCCAGGTTGGACAGGGCTTGGAGCCACCTGGAATAGTGTCAAGTGTTCCTGCTCATGGCAGGGCTTGGAATTGGGTGATCTTTAAGGTCCCATTTAACCCAAACCATTCTGTCATTCTGTGATTCCAAGGCAGACTGCTCAATGAATTAATAATTTCCTGGAAAGACTGTACTTGTCTTCAAAGTGCTGACTCAGATTATTATAATCTAATTTATAAGTAACCATATATAAATATCCCTAAAGTCACCTACTAGAGAGTTAGTGTAGTTAAGTCCCTTCCCAGTCTTTTCCATTTTCCTGCTGTGAGATGATCTGTTTTTATACCCCACTCTCCACATTATACAAACTTCATGAATTCTATTTTAGCAAATACAAGTAATGAAACATTTATTTATATCACCTTCAAGAACCAATAAAAATACTTATTTATGTTACTTTTGTAGCTTTAGTATTTTCCACTTTTAAAAAATTGGTAGACAGAAATTTTTCAAAAAGTTTGGGGTTTATTTTCTAATTACTAGCTACAATTTTTTAAAATTATTTTTATTAGCTGTGGCTGTTTCTATATTTTCACCACTTTTTTTTTCCCAGTTTCCCAAAATTTCCTTGTGTGAATTCCTTGTTTTCTTGAAAGTAATTAAGCAGCAAGTAGATTACTCACAATTTAAGTGTGTCGGAGTGAAAAATTATTGGAAATACATTGTTATTTCTATAATTTGAAATATCAGAAATGCATTTTTCAATAAAAACTTCTGATGTTTTCATATATGCAAGAGAAATTAATGTGTATAAATCATATTTTTTTATTTTTTTTCCTGTAAAATACAAGGCTATTAGCAAAGGGTCAAGTTTTGGGAAAAAAAATTCATTTTTTGCAATGAGCAAGCGATGCACAAACACGGTTATGAACAGTACAGTAGTATCATAGAATAATAGAATGTTTTTGGGTTGGAAGGGACCATAAAGAGCATCTCATTCCACTAGACCAGGTCACTCCAAGCCACATCCTGTATGTTCTTACTGCTCCAGGAACAGCCACTTTGTTCTTCTCTCTGGTTTGCTTAGCAACAGGATCTTTGTTCAAGTTCTTTGTTCTTAGAAACAGCAAAAACATCCAATAATCCATTATGTTTTCAGACTTTCTTACATCTGATGGTCCATCTCAAGCAGCTGAAAAAATTTGTGTGCATAAAATACAGGAGGTTTTACAGAAATAATTGCTGTCTTTGCCATTTCAAGAAAAAAACCCAAAAAAACCTGTCTCATTCTAAAAGAAGCAACAGTTAATCTTTTTGAAGAGAACAGATTGAACTGCTAGACAACTCTTTCCACTGCAGCACTATTGCTGCATGGAGAGGTGCCAGCCATTTAAAAGCACAGGAAATATTAGAATTAGATGTGGGCTATGGACTCTGTTTCTTCTCTCCATTTTCCTTCTGTTGGTAGAATAGATCCCAGGCAGTTTGCTCCTCACACACAATCTTCAGCTGTGTGTGTATATATATAATAAGTATAAATAAATATAAATGTGTGTGTATGAAATAAAGTTTATTTTACGGATTAAAAATTACTATTTCATACCAAAAGAAAGAGTAATTAGAAGAATATAATCTTTGGCAGTTTTTTGTTTTTTTTTAAGTGGGTCACAAGTTTTGCTAGTTGTTTTCAGAGAAAGGAGATGGATGTTATTTATTTTATACAAACTTTGTAAGAAAGCTTCATTGGTCCAGCTCTTTCACAATCAGACATACTGAAGAAGTGCAGCCAGCTGTAATTTAAGATTGTGTGGCTTGATACTTGTATAATAAATAATACAATGGGGTGACTTGGCAGTGGTGGAGTCACCATCTATATAATAATGATGCCCTGTGTGAGCTCCTTTCCTTTAAGAAAACACTGAGCCTGGAAGAAACTTTCCATTAGTACTTGGTAAGGCCAGGGTGTGATAACTGTCAGACCCTTCCAGAACAAATGGCTCCATCCCCACACCCAAATCTGCCTGGCACGATCCTCTCCCAGGGCCAGCACTATTCACATAATCAGTAACAAATCTTGCCACACTGTTTCTTAAATTTTATATTCCATTTTCTTCAAAAGCAGAAGCAAGAGCTTCTGAGTAACATTTTTAGAGGTACAATTGCAAGTTAAGAGCATTACTCCTGGTATGCAGTTCAATGTGGTTTTAAAAGAATAGAATTTTTTTTTTTTTTTACTTTTGTGATTAATTTGCATTGCTGGGTGCTTTGAGCTGTGAAAACAAGGTCACTTCGTGGTGCCTTGGTTGACTGAATCAGACTTGGTGTAATAGATGATGGAATTGAAGGACACAATAACATTTTAAAGGTCAAATCAAAGAAACCATGGATGTTACCTTGAAAATTTGATAAAGCAGGGCCTGTTCATGAGGCAACAATGGGATTGGAAATGTGCAAGGATCAGTTTGAAATTGCCTCAGAAATTGCCTCAGAGACTGTTCTTTCAACATGGGTTCTCCACCCCATGTTAAACAGCAGGATAATAAAGGGGAAGCAGAGCAATCACAATGCTACCAAATCCTTGTTTTATTAAAGGAGAGAAAATGAGAAAGGAAAAATTAAACTAAATATAAAAATGGTTTTCATAAGTTGCCATAGAATTACATCCTTCTCTCAAACACTCACAGTCTTCATATTCCATTCCCTATTGGAATTAATACTGATTTTTAATTAAAGGTAAAGGTTTCATATTTAAAGTGAAAAAAAAACCAAAAAACAGTTTTGGGTCATCACAAATAATTCATGTTCCATATATTTTTGGAAATGGCCTGATGGGTCACAGCTAGATATGTCTTGGTTTGGTTTGGTTTTTCTTTGTTTGTTTTTTTTTTAATCTGAGATAACCTAAATAGTTAAAAATAATTAAAAAAAAATAAATGCACATGGTAAAAAGTATGTACTTAAACAAATATGAATCAAAAAAAGCAGATGAATTCACTTGCTACACAGGCATCTTGCAAAAAAGTCTCTTGAGATACACAGCATGTTGAATAGCAAGAATGTAAATACTTCTCATTTAACCAAGTTTAATATATTTTTTTCTGCGAAAATATATTTGCAAAATCACTTTGCTATTTAATGAGAGAAGCTGTTCCTGATTAAGACTATAAATATTTTTTTCAGGCTCCCATTAAAATCTGACAAACCCAAAATAATTTGGGAAGCTTTTCTGATGGGGTAATCCTCATAGATTTGCCTGATAGTGAAGTGTTGATAATGGCAAAAACTGGGAAACTGGCAGTATTTTCCTTGGCTGTTTCCTTTTGGTGCCACTTCGACAAGCCTTTGTTCATTTTATCTTGGTCACTGCTTCTTTCCTTAAAAGAGCTGAGGGGATGAACAGACTAAGAAATTAGGAGACTAATACTGAACTTTGGAGATGGAACATTTCTTTAGAGGCTTAGGAGAAGAAAAATATATTTCCTGCTTTCATCTTTGGCATAAGTATTTTACAGATGTGGTTGGTGGCCTCATTAGTTTAGAAATTTGTTAGTAGAGGTGCCAGTCTTATTCCAGGAAGCTCAGGAACTTCTTTCTTCTGCTATGAGCATGTTCTGAGATTCCTTAAAGCATAAAAAACTGGCAGAAGTTAAAGCTGTTTCTTTATATTTATGTTTTAGTTTTAGAGGAATGGCTTTAAGCAGAAAAAGGGCAGATTTAGATTACATTTAGGAAGCAAAAATTCCCTCAGAGGGTGGTGAGGCCCTGGCACAAATTGCCCAGGGAAGTTGTGGATGCCTCATTCCTTGAAGTATTCAAGGCCAGGTTGGACAGGCCTTGGAGCAACCTGAGATAGTGAAAGGTGTCCCTGCCCACGGCAGGGGATAGAACTAAATTATATTTAAGGTCACCTTAAACCCAAATATTCAGTGATTCTGTAATATTTTTTAAAATTCTGAGTAGCTTAGATACTATTTTTTAATGCATTGACTTTTTTGCTTCCTAGTTTCTGGAGACATCATTTGTTTCTTTGGGACTTCTTAATAAGTTTTGTAATCAACTCCCTAGAAGTTAATCCTTTGATAAGTATATTGAAATGGATGAGTATTTTAACTATGATTACAACCTTACTGTACTGTGCCTAACCAAACTACCAGTTAAATAGTTGTGCTCTAAAGAATCTTTTTTAATCTTAAACATTTTTCTCCAGACTCACACTTAAACTTCAAGCTCTGTGTGAGAGGGATGTGCTGCTGAAAATGTTCCAAGTGCCTCATCATTAGCTCCAAACTGAAGGAGATTTCCCCCCTTATTTGGAAAAGAAGATAGAGGAGAAATTCCTGTTTCAGGAGAGGGTGGCTGGATTGGATAGGCTGAGTGCCATTTCTATGTAATATTTTGCACAGAGATTGTGACTGTGGAAGGCATTATCTCCATACACCATATCAGGGGGAACATCATGCTGTCTGGGAAGAGGAGAGAATCATCTGGCTCTGTGCCCTGAAGTCAAAGCCCCCACCTCTGGAGCCCACAGATGTTAAGTCCACAGGGATACTGTTTTGACTGGGATCGAGTTAATTTTCTTCACAGCAGCATGTCTGGTGCTGTGATTTAGATTTGTGGAAACAATGTGGATAATCCAGGGATCTTTTCCCCGTTGCTGGACAGTGCTCACACAGAGCCAAGGCCTTTTCTGCTCCTCACCCTACCCCACCAGCGAGGAGTTAGGGGTGCACAAGGATCCAGGAGGGGACACAGCCAGGACAACTGACCCCAACTTGCCCAAGGGATATGGCCTTGTTCTCAGCATGTTTTATTTGCTTGTATATTTTTTTCTTTTACTTCTCAAACTGTTTCTCAGCCCTCGTGTTTTCCCCCTTTTACCCTTCCAATTAATTCCCTCTCCCTTTGTACTGGAGGCAGGGGTGATAAGGCCTTACCTGCCTGGGTTAAACCACAACAGGTTTCATGAAATCAGTTCTTCTGAACACTGCACAACATCAAGATTATCAAAGCTCTGATCTAAATGAAGAGATGGATGTGGAGGCTGTGACTGCAGATTTGGGAGCTCACAACCGAGGGCTGATGCTCTTTTGCATCCTTTTTCTCTTTGTCTGGAAGATCTGTGTCATATCTTATACCTACATGGTAAACTCAGGTCTTTGTGCAATCAAGAGTTTTCATTTTGTAAACTTGTTCCCATCCTTTATAAAAGGAAACCAGAGACCTCCTGGGGGTAATTTTCATTAAACTGAACATTTTACTTTCTAAATCAAACTATTAAAAAACAAATATGAATTTTACTCCAAATACCAAATATGGGAAAGTGCTAGAGATTTTTTTTTTCCCTTTGAATTTTAGTCAGGATGAGGCATGTTTATATCAGTCTTGTCTTGCAGAATTAATACAGCTTTCTTCTGTATCAATACAGTTTTGCACCCAAGCTACAGAAATTCTTGTGATGCTTCCAAAAGAGCATTTTAAATCAATTTTTTCTATACTGACATCAACTCCCATATAACTCGCAGCTGAAGCAATGTTGAGTTTAAAGGTTAAAACTCAGACATATCTGTGTTCCTGTAACATGGAAAAAATGGTGAGAGACCTTCAGGGTGGCTTAAAATAGAGAATATTCCTGTAGCCTCCAGGCTTGCCTTTTAACCATGGGAATTAATAGTGAGTCACTGTTGGGTGTAAGAAACAGGTGTTTAAATTCATGCTGCATTTTGTGCCAGCTTTTAAATTACATCATGGTAGGAATTCATGACCTGGGACATGAGTATCTGCAAGAGAAGCAATATGATTAACAAAAAAAAAAAAGGCAAAGAGAAAAGCTTCATTTGTCTAATTTACTTCTGGATTATACATGGCTGATTGTTTACTCTGTGAAGTTTTAGAACCTGTAGCCATGTAAAGCAACTAGACCTGGTATTTTACTATCTGCTGTGAACTTGTTCATGTATTTCACGTCTTTTAAACTCAGAGAGGTATTGGATCAACATAACAAATGTCAGTGAAATAAATAATTCTAATAGGAATTGCTCTCTAATCACTAGTTAAGTATATCATGTTTATTTTTTATTAAAAAATTCTGCTTTTATTTAATTTGTGTTTTCTCTTGCTTTGTTTTATTGAATACTGTCCTGTGTCTCTGCTTTCCTTCTGTTTATGGAGTTGGCTCTTGATATTATGTGTTCCTTCATCTATTTTGGTATGGAACTAACGCTACACATTCACAGGAAGACTGGGTGATTCAGTAAGGGGAGTTCTGAACAGAGGTGACACCTTTGGCTGCCATTATACCCTGTCACCTGGCAAAAGAAGAGATTGTCTTGTCTTCAACAAGATTGAAAAGAGCAGGAACAACATTTTCCCCTTGGAAATATTTAGCTTCTATAGAGGAACTAAAATGGACGGTGTATTCAGTAGTCTTTTGGTACCTTTCCTGTTTTTAACCCAACATTATTTTCCCCCTTCCTTCCAATTCCACCCTGACACTTTAGAATTTAACTTTGTTCTTATTTCAGCAACACCAAAGATGTAGGAAGGGGAGAGGGAACAGAATTGCCTTGTTCTGCTTCTTTTTATCCTGTAAAAATGAGATGGGGTATTGATCCAGTGTATTTTCAGTCATCTAAGAGCTAAACCTAAATTAGAAATTAGGAAAGAATTATTACTTAATTTGGGCATGCCTGGTTCTTCTCTACATGCCCCAGTGACGATGTAGAAATTCCAGGTTTTCACTTAAAAAGTCAGAGGTAAGTTAAATCACATGAGCTTCTGCTGCTGTGGCTTGACAGTCCATACCAATGTTTTTGTCTTAGCAGTCCTTTGATAGTTTTGGGGAAAAAAAACACCAAACAATTAGAATTATGTAAGCTGAGATTTCTTCTCTGCTTTCCCAGAAAAAATGCAAAATTTGGTATTCTTGTCTTTTGACACAGTGGTTCACTCTTTCCTGGCTCAGACTCTGCTGGAAGTCAGCAGGAGAAGCCTTTGGGACAAGGCACCTCGAGATGCAGGTCATCCAGATGTCTTCAGGTTTAAGAATTATTGAATCTGTTTTGTCTTGCTTTAATGGGAATGTCAACAAATTAATCACCTTGACTCTTTATAGGTATTTAGGAGAAATGGGAACTTCTGACTTATTTTCAATGTCTGTGTTAGGCTGCTGTTATATGAAATATGTGATTCCTCTCCATAGACACATAGGGTTTTCCTCTGAGGCCTCAGACATATCCTTTCACTTTTCCCGTGTCTCAATATGAGCATATTATATTTCTTGTCCCTTTTCTTCTCTTGCATAAGTAGTCTGTACTGTTTTCTGCTGTAGCAGCTGCTTTTCAGTGTATTTTGCCTGTATTTAAACCAGGTTTTGCTGTAATGTAAGCAAAGGAGATGAAGAACCTTCCTTTCTGTTGCAAGGTTAAAATATTTCTGAACCTCATAAATTTCTGCTGTTGACTGTGCAGCAGAATTACACAGTCTTTTCATGTCTGGGTTTTTTCAAATATCTTTCTGATATTATGAGGATG
The DNA here is from genome assembly GCF_971803275.1 of Cyanistes caeruleus. Taxonomy (NCBI): domain Eukaryota; kingdom Metazoa; phylum Chordata; class Aves; order Passeriformes; family Paridae; genus Cyanistes; species Cyanistes caeruleus. The sequence goes on from NC_141705.1 coordinate 4,817,380, forward strand.
TCTCACAATATGATCTGAAACTAAAAGATATTAAAGAAAAAAAAAAAAAAAACAGATGAGAGAATGATTTCTCTCTTTAAAAAGAGCTACATGTATACCCAGATGTATAAAAATGTCAAACAATGTGTTCCAGTGTGGAATACATTTAAATATGTCGTTATAATTATCTTTCTGAAGTGAAGCCCTTCATTAAAAAAATCAATGCTCTGAAGTAATGCTTTTAGAGAGTGCAATGTTCAGTTGGAAGTTTGTTCTCCTACATGAGACCTTTATTCAGCTTCCAACGTTCAAAGGATATTTAAGGAAAGCAGATGTGTCTCTCATCTGCTCTGCTTTTACTAGAAAGATGAAGAGATACTTATGCAAGTTGTTCCACAAAAGCAGACTAATTAAAGGGTTTCCTCTCAGGACTCTGCCATGGACTGGGGCTCTTTAATGTCGTTATCAATGCCACAGAGAGTGAGATCCAGTGCAGCCCCAGCACCTTTACAGCTGACAGAAAGCTGAGCTGGACAGGTGACACAAGTGAAGGAAGGGACCATCCAGAGGGACCTGGCCAAGCTTGAGCAAAGGGACTGCAAGAACCCAGTGAGGTTCAGCAAGTTCAGTGTCCTGCACCAGGGACAGGACAATTCGAGGATCATGGAGGTTGGAAGAGACCTTTCAGATCTTTTAGTCCAACTGTCAAGCCAGCACCACCACAATCACCCTTCAAGCATAGCTCCAAGTGCCACATCCAGAGTCCTCTTGAACACCTCTAGAGATGGAATAGTTTACTAGTGGAAGTAGGCTTCTGTTAGGAATGAAATTACATTAAAAACACCTGACAAAATCCTAAATCAAATAAAAGGGGAAGGTTAGCAACACTGACAGCTTTCAGGTTGAATTTCTTTCATATTAGTCTGCAAAAACTCACCAATTTTTTTTAGTAAATTACATACCTGGCATGGAAATGGCTAGAGTGGTGCCTGATATCAAAAGAGAAAAACCTTTGCAACATTGTCAAAATGGTAAAATTAAAAGCAGACCTTTTTCTTTGGAAGCTTCCATGTTTCCCAGTGATCATGGGAACACATGGCACCATGTTTCTACAATTTTTTAAGTTTTACAAATTAGCATATTTAACAAATTTTGTCCAATTAGAAGAACATTTGATTTGGTAAACTATGTAATCTTTGTAAAGCAGTATTTGCTGAGGAAAAGTTAAGATCTTTGTTCAAAGATGCACAACAAATTTCTGACAGCACCAGGCAGAACTCTCCCTTGTTCTAAATTCGAGCCACCATCTCTGACTTATTGTTTCTCCTTCCAATGCATTGATCGTTTATTTGTTGGCTGCTTGTCAAGGCAAGGGTAGCTGATAAGTTAAAAATGCAGAAAGAAACTTAACACAACCAAAAGAAAGCAAGGTACTCTGGAGATTTGCAGCTCTCACTTAAAAGCAGGGCAGATAAGAAATTCATGGGGGTGGTGCCACCTCCTCAAACCTGAAGCTCCTGAAGTTTTTGCATATGCAGTTCCACAATTCCTCCTGTTGTTTCTCTGTCAGCTTTTAACCTCATAATCTGTGTCTTTGTTTCCACAAGCTTTTCTCTTTTGCATGAGCATTGCCTTTTATTTGAAATTGATGTGGCTACATGGGGGAGATTAAGCTCAGGATCTGGTCCTGAGAGCTGCTCCCTCACGTTGCCAAGTAACAAGAGAGGGAAGATGGTCTGTTCTTCAGGGAGGCCAGGAAAGGTTGAAGTGCTTGTGTGAAAGGATGATAGGTGAGAATTTGGATGTGCATGTTTTAGGGAAAAATAGCTAGCAGAACTTAATGCTAAGAATGTACAAGAAACTGACCTTAAAAATATAATATGAAATGGCTCCATTTGCTTTCTTCTTGTGGCTTGTAGCCATTTAATCAAATCAGAGTTGACCTTTGCTCTTAACCATATGCATACTCCCACTGAAATCCATGTCTTCAGCATCCATGTGTGTCATTTTGTAATGGTGATTCACTTAAGCTTCAGTGAGGAGAAACATCTTCCACATTGATGGAAACAAGAGGAAATGATTGTCTCAGAGAAACAGTGAACAAGCAAAGGGCTTTCACCATAAGAAAAAAATTTGAAAAGAAGGTTTCTTGTGGTGTTTTGGAAGGAATTTTTATGTGGACAGGTGGTGATAGGACAAGGGGAAATTATTTTAAAATAAAAGAGGAGAGATTATCATTATATGTTAGGAAGAAATTCTTTATTCAGAGGGTGCTGAGGCACTGGAACAGTCTGCCCAGAGATGTGGATGCCCATCCCTGAGCAACCTGTCCTAGTGGAAGGTGTCCCTGCCCATGGCTGAAGGGTTGAAACAAGATGATCTTTAAACTCCCTTCCAACCCAATGATTCCAGGATTTTGTGAATTTCTGTATTCCACATCACCTTTGAGTTTTCCCTGTTCGTTTCTAGGGCTTAGGCCCTTTTTACCCAAATGTTTATTTCATACTACATGTTTTCACAATAATTTTGCATTTACTGTAATTAAGTCTTTATTGATTTGACACAAACCAACAACTGCATTTTTTTCCGGAAGTCAGCTGAAAAATATATTTCATCTACTAAACACAGACAATACACTTGTGAGTGCAGCTGGCATGTAATAAACTCTATTATCACTTCTGTACCTCTTCAAACACAGTATCAATCACATACTGATATTTGCAGTCAGAGATTCTAATTGATAGGCTGCATATAAAGTCTTTGCAGTACAATGAACTAAACACCAGCTACACTTAGATGCATTTTAAATAGGGTTTCACATTAAGAGAATTCTTTGATGTGGAAATTATTTTTCATTTGAAATTCATCCTCTTAACCTTTTCTGAACAGCATAATATTTTATTGAAATAGGAGCATTACTGTAGTACAGCGATGCAGAGAGTCCAGGAACCTTCCCAGAACTGCTGTGCATCAGGTATGGGACTGCTCATTTTCCTGAAATACTTATTTGGGCACATGGATGGCAAACAATCATTATATCACTTAAAACCTATTTACAAATTGGTTCTCTGCAAAGCTATAAAATACCATTTATTTAGACCGTGCTGAATTTTGGATGCCCTGTTTTAATTTTCAAATTTGTTAAAATATAACATATTCATGCTATTATTTTCTGTTCATATTGTTTGCAAATACTTTCCTTCTTTTCCAGTTGTATTTATTCATTACAACAGCAAACCCACCAACATTTCAAGGCAATCTAGACAGGATGCCTGCACAGTACAATAAAAGGCAAATGACAGTAGGGAAATTGCTTTACTTGCAGGAGGAAAGGCTTCTGGATTCCAAGTTATTAACCTAACATCACTTATCGCCGTGAAAACAGTGGATGGAGAATTTCTCCCTCCTCCATATTCTTTTTGTCCCACCCTCATTGGCAGTATGATTCTTCCCATTCAGGCTCTGTACCTGAATGTTTCTGCTAATAGAATAATCAGTTTCATAGACACTGTTGATTAAGTTAAATACTTATAAATATTTATAACACTTTGCATAATATACAGAGATAAAAAAGGAGAAAATTAATGGTGAACTCCTTTCTATGAGGTTTGTTTTTTTTCCCATTATCCATCTGGTAATGGGGAGGTTTAGAAGAAGTTGTCATAGTAACAGGGCAACATAACTTTCAGAAACTGCAACTACAACATTATAATAATGGAGTAATTTTCACAGCCTTGGATTTTTCTATTCCAGGTTGTGCTTGAACTAAATCTCATGCTGGCGAGATGTACAGTGCATTGTGGGTTTGTTGTTTTGGTTTGGTTTGTTTTGGTTGGTTGGGGTTTTCTTCCCCAAGGTTTTTAAGAGGTTCACAGAAAGAACAGAAAGAATGAGAACATGTGATTGATATCCCTGAAACAGGCCTTGCTGCTCTACAAACAACTCCTGCCTTGAGTACTGTGAATGTCACCAAGGCATCCTCCCCACTCCATGCTCAACACCTCTGTTCCTGAGTAGGAAACCTCCTACACAGTGGGAAACACCAGGGAAAAGGATGTGTTTGAGCTCCCACCCCTCCTGGGGCCATAGATCCATACATGCAATGCTGCATTCATCCCTGAGGATGGCAGGTGTTTAGAAGAAGAAGTAAAGTTAAAAGCTAAGCTGGTCCAGACTCCTTGGAGAGTCAGGAAAGTACTTACAGAAAATAAATTCTGGCTGTGTCTGTGCTGAGTCACCTGCAGATCTGCTGTTTCTCATCAGTGCTTTTACTGCTGGGAAGCAGAGTTCTGAGGGGAACCTGACTGGGACATTTTAGGAAGCTCCTGGGTTAGGGGGAAGAACTCCAGAGTGCATTGGCTTCCTCTAAGAGCAGCTGCCTAAATCAGGAAAGAAAAGTTTTCCACTTTGTGTTGTTGTTGTTGTTGCTGTTGTTGTATTTGCTTGCTTAATCAGAAGACTGTTGGGGAAAATATATCTTAAAAAAAAGCCAGCCAACAGTAATAGGGAAAGAAGTCAGGCTGCATGGATGACTGTTTTGGGAGTTCAGATAGGAGGAGAAATCCTAACTCCTTCCTGCCTGGAATATCTCTGGCTCTTGGGTGTGAAACAAAAGCACAGTCCCAGCTGCAGTTCTGCTCCCTCTTAGCTGTGCCCAAGCTGCTGCTGATGCTGGCTTTGCTTTTGGCTGCTGATCTTGCAGCTTTGTCTGCAGTATTACCCATTACTATCAACCTCAACCTCTTATCCCAAACATTCTGCTGAAGTCCAACATCCCTTCTAGCATGGAAAAAGGAGCAGAGTTTTGTTCCAGCAACATTTCATATTTATCCATTAAAATGAGTAAAATACTGGGAGTCAGAGCTTGTAACTGGGTAGATCTTGGTATTTAGGGGTCTGTGAGCTGGATAGAGGGAGAGAGGGCAGCTGAAATCACTTAGTGATTCTTTTCTTGTCTTTAATATTCTCAGCCTGTCCATGAATTGAATCCTGTTATCCCAATATTCTTGTGCTGTTCTAGGCCTCTCTAAGTGATGAGTTCCCAAACTCCGTGCAGCATCCGTGACACACAGTTACCTCACAGGGCTGAATACAAACTCCTAAGCAAGAAGTCTATATACAAACTGTTAAATAAAAGGAATAAATCTCACTCATTCTGGGCTAAAGACATGATAGAAAACTACTGTATCACAAATATAACTCTACACTGTGTCTAAGTTTTATTGTTGTTCTCAATATAAGATAAAACTGCTCAGCATTAATAGGATCCCTGTGGATTAAACTTCTCAGAGACTTTTTAAGAACTTGATTCTAAAGAATTCAGATCAGAAGTGAATGCTAGTCACTAGGGAGGGCAAGCAACAAAATGATAGACTCCTTTTTAAAAATTGTTTGTCCACAGTGCATATATCCAGATGCCTTTTTCATTTTTTAATATATTTTCCCTCTCCTCTGTGCAGCCTGGTTTGTATTCACTGTGCAAGGCAACAAAGATGAAAATCATTCCTCATATATGCACTGAGTGAAATAAGAAGTATGAAGGTACAGAAGTCAACACATCCAACACGTATCACAAATACTAAACAGGGGCTAGAACAACCCTGGCAACTCCTGAGGCGTGCTTTTGAGTGCCTCAAATATACCCTGCATGGAGCAGTTCTTTCACAGGGAATACTGGACCTCTCCTGAATGAGCCACAGCACCCAAATGCAGCAGGAAGCTGCAAATGCAACAGGAGCCTGGATTCAGACACTTCAAAGCTGGAACTCCTAGTTCAGTTTGCTGCCCTGATCAGGACATATCTGTGCATTCTTTAAATTATAAACACAGATCAGCTTTCCAGGGAGGTCATAGTAAGGCCATAATTAGCTCATTAAGAAAATTGTTCCACTATCTGATCAGGGTTTTAGTTCAGTATTTCCATTAGCTTTTTTAATATCTAAATGGAAAGGATAAGATTATCAGTTAGTATCAATCAGGGAAGTGCTGCCTACAGTCAACAAAAGTATGGAGAATTACAAATAAATTAGGGTCTGGCTTGTTAGCTGCATCCTTTTCTTACATTTTTGCCCTCCCTGTGTGTTTATTTTATTGGAAATTTTTTTTTTTAAGATTCAGTCTGTCATGCAGGAAAAACGTTGAAGAAGGATATATTCATGCTGTAGTTAAGGACACTCTACTATGGTGGGAGAGAAACATAATTAGACAATAAAAAGATAATGAGGACCCAAGTAAGGATGAGAAGAACTGAATTTTGGTTTGAAATTTGTTTTGAATTTTACATGCTGAGATCACAGAATGGTTTGGGTTGGAAGGAACCTAAAAGACCATCTCATTCCAAGCCCCTGTAATGGGCCAGGAGACCCTCCACTAGACCAGGTTGCTCCAAGTCTCATCTAACCTGGCCTTGGACAATTCCAGGATGGAGGAAGCATCTACAGCTTCTCTGGGCAGCCCTCACAGTAAAGAATTTCTTAGTGAGATCTAATCTAATCCAAAGGCTTTGATTTCTACCTCTACTTTATGCTGCTCAAGAGGCAGGACCCTGCCTTAATTCCACTGTGCAACTCTAAACCATCTTATTTTTTTTTTTTTATTCATCAGATAATAAGTTAGAGCTTGATTTAGAGATAAATTACAGACTCCCTTTGATTTTAATGAATGCCAATGTCCCCAGAGGATTTATGCTGCAGCTGTGTGCACTATTTTCCCAGCCACTTAGGTAGTGAGCCAGGAAATGTGGGATGTCATCTACTGGGGTATTTAGATAGTGAGAAGATTTAAATATTTGTGTGGATCAGGACTTTATTGTTCGTACCATAGATTTAATCCCAAATAGCATAATGCAAAAAAAACCTAGAAAAATTATATTTTTGTCTACTTTAAAGGTATGAAGTGGAAGACAGAGGGAAATATAGGAATGATCCTAGTGAATAAAACCAAAGGTTCATTCATTCCACTACCTTGTTTCTCACAATTACTAGTAAGATTAATTCAAAGCTGAGACACTTAGAATGAAATATCCAAACCCAAGGAGATTCAATTCCTAGGTCCCAGGTGACCTGCCTGGACATGTCACAGGACCTGTTGGGCTGCTGTGTCCTCCTGAAGGATCGATAGAAGGCAGCCAGTACTCACAGGACATGTGAGACAGCACTAACCTGTGTTTACATGGTTGAATTACATCCTCCAGAATTTAAGGAGCTGTTTATCTCATCCAGTGGAGTGCCTATGATGTGGGAGCTGAATTCCTCTCCACATTTCAGTGATGACTGCACTGGTGCTGCAGTGGTGAAAGTCAAAAACGTCAGCACTTACATCTTTAGCGTCTTCCTTTGCAAGCCCAGTCCCATTCTGGAGAATATTAAAAAAAAAAAAAAAAAAAAAAAGTTTATATCCAGGTATATTCTAAACAAAATACCCTCTCAGTGAGGACTCACAGATTTTGGCAATCTGGAGGCTTGGGTTTTCCGAAACAGATGTTGAATCCAAATATTCATGCCTAATAGGTCCTGAAGGACCTTCTTTGCTGGTATTTTGCTATTCTTTTTCAAACATTAATCTATATTTTTGGCCTCTGTACCATTCTGTGTCAATTATTTCTACATTTTTAGCATTAATTTATTTAAAACCTGCTGTTTGTTAATGCCTTTGGGCACTCATCTGTATAAATGAATTAATATTTCCCTATTCATTTTCTTTCATGTTGTTCACAGTTTTATAAACTTCTTCTTAGGTCTCTCTCTTATTTTATTTTTTTTTTAGACTGAAGCATTCTAATTTATTTAATTTCTTATCTTGAAAAGCACCATATACCTCCAGCCATTTATTACCTTTTTTGTGTCTTGTTTAGACTACCCTGGTAAACAAATAATTTGGCCATGGTGAATATGGATGACATGTAAAACATGCATAAGGCATTGCCTGAACTCCTGAGAGGTTTGTGTTTCATGTAGGGGATCTCTGCCAGCTCAGTAAAGAGTTTAGGGGCCAGATTCCTCCAAATCCATCACTGTAGATGAATCCCCTTTTATTCCTGGCCCTGAACAACTGATTTAGACCATGGAGAGGATGGAGCAGGCATCCATAAATCCTCACTGCTTACCTGACAATGTGGCCAGAGCTACATTCTTTTCTCACTTATAATACTTGAAAGCAAGAACAAACAAAACCTAAACCAAATCACACAAAACCCAAAGAAAGCAGAGTATAAAAGGTGCATGGACTTCTGGAGAGGCTTTTCAAATAGATTAAAAAAGGGTTAAGGAAAATGTCCCACTGGCTCTGTTGGCCAGGAGAAGTGCTCCGTGAGCCAGGGAATCTCGGAGCACATGTACCCATGGCACAAAAGTAAGAAGCAAATAATCAATTGTGTGCTTTATCAGCATGGTATTCAATTAAATTTCAATTAAGGAGGAAAATAATGCAGCAGTCATTATCTAAGCTGTGGCCAGGTCCTTACACCAAATGTCAAGATACCCTTGTCAATTTGCAAGCAGTTCAGATAAGGATTAAAATTCTCCAGACTGCACAGGAGGCCACTGTGAGCATTCCTAATGGTCTCTCTCTCTTAGCCTTGGAAACACTTCCAGTTTCTTGTTTATGAAAGTTAATGCCTCTTTTTTGAAAGATAATTCAATAAAACCTTTTTGAATAGAAATTTAAAAAGAAAAAAAGTAAGAATGAGATATTATCAGGAATATGTGATTGCTAAACCAGAATAATTCTGTCTTCAGCATGCTAAAAATCACATTATTTCTCAATGGAAATTGTTTTGAGAGATAAGAAGATGTCAGCTTGATGGCAAGCACCCCCAATCCAATATCCACACTTTATTTACCACTTCAACAACCAAGCTCTAAAGAAGCAATTTATCTCTATTCCTTGGTTTGCCTTCCTTTGCCTGCATAAGGCATAAGAAAAAGACAAACAGCTGATTAAGTGATGTTATTCTGTTATTCAGGATTAGAACTAAGAGATTCCTGAATTTCAGGTGCAGATAACTGACCTGTACCACTCAAGGCAGAATGTTGTTTACAAAAGGACCATTTTGACTAATATTGTCTTCTTTAGTGACCACAGCAGTCCCATCATGGCAATCGAGGATGAAAACTGATTTTCATTTAGGACAAACAGAATGTAGAATCATGGAGACATTATGTGCTATGTTGTGTCTGAAAAATAAACAGATAAGAGATGTTCCAGTCACAAAAGAACATAAATAAACCAGATTTTTATCCCAGTCTCCATGGATGGAGTCTGTTTGGCTTCCCATCAGGCAGCACAGCTTCTGTCCTTTGGCAGTTTTGACCTCTCACATTCCTCTGTCTGAAGTGCCACAGCTTGTGGCAGCCACTGGAGTGCACAAGTGTGAGCTTCCCTTGCCTGTGCCTCTTCCTCAATTGAAATGCATTTTAAAATCCACTTCATCCTACTTTTTCAAACCCCTCCTGTAACAAAAATGTAGGAAGCAAACGTGAGTCAAGTGTGCTTTTTGGGTAGCAGCATGCTGTCATTCCTGTAGTGAGAGCTGTGCCCATGCACACTAAAAAAATTGCTCTGTTACACGTGTTTCTCTTGACTATGATGCTTTTTGGATCATTCCCCTGTTGAGATAGCACAGTAACTTGGATTTTTGTGTTATGTTTTTTCCTTGCATGTCCTTTGTGCTCAGACTAGATACACATTTCTCTTTTTCTTGTTCTTACTTTTCATGGCTGTCACTACCTTTTCACTTGCTAAGGGACATCTCTCTTCCCAGCTGGGTTTTCTTTTCTTTCATCACTTTCCTTGTGTGATTACAACCCAGTGATGCCTTTGGCATATTGTCCTGTGTCAGCACACCAGGATATGTTAGAGGCTGTTGAATAGATAGAATTTAAGCTCAGGATTAAAGTGTGTTTTGATATGTGTCATTTCTCTCTTCCAAGTGGATAATGATTTATTGATTTATGGGTTTTTTTCACTACAAAATCAGGACCTTTTTTGTACCTGCAGGTAAAAGCTATAGGCTACCTACTGAGCTCTGGAGGCCTTGCTGCCAAATTTGAACCTCTCCCCATTTTATTCAGGACTAGAAAAGGTGTTGTGTCTCACTGAAGATACAGAAATAAATCTAGAGAGATTCACATCCTTCAGGGATAGTTTGTTCTGTAGTTTTGGGGAGCACCATTACTCTAAACCAAGCACAGAGGCCAAACCAGTTATTCCATCACGTGGTGTAGTAGGAATCCCACTTGGAGGAGTGAGGATTTTCCCTGCAGAACACAGCCATTGCTGCTGGCAATGCAGGCAGACTCCCTGGTGAGCTGCTTTTCCAGTGCACTACAGATGGGGATGTATTTGTTTTTAATTATTATTTTGCTCCAGCCTGTGTCACAATGCAGAATACAAATTGGTGCTGACTAACACCACCTGGGAGGCAAATCAAGCTAAGATAATAGAATATAAATACAATAAAACCTATAGTTCAAACCTATATATGGAAATAATTTTTTGGCAGAATAAAAAAAAAGTAAGTTCCACCTTTTTTGAATTTGACATGATATTTTATTTCAGAATTTATTCTGTGGAACAACTCAAGCTATTTGAAGAATAGCTGGAAAAATAACTTTTTTCTTAAATCAATTTTTATCATGTTTGGAAGCAAAGAACAAAGCCAGAGATTTGCACAGATATGTAAAAGTTTTCTTTTGGGCCTGGGAAATACCAATGGAGAGCTGTGCAAGAGACATCAAAGCTAGAGAGAGAACATGGCTTCTTTCTTCTCTGGAAAGCATCTGCCTTGTTCAAAACCGTGGGATTTTCCCCTAAAAACAGCCATATGGGATCAGATCATCTCTCCAATAGCTCAGGACCTTGTCTGTGACCATGGCCCATAGTGGATGCTTAAAACTGACTAGAAAACCAGAATAAATGTAGTACTACTTTTTCAGAACACATTCCCAAGATTCAGACACCTTCATCTCAGGCATTTTGTGACCCAGAAGAGCTGTCTCAACCAGAGACAGATTTTTCTTGCATTGATGATTCCATTAACTTCTTAAATGTCTGTCACTTTTTTGTATCACCAAAGTTCTGTGACAAGAAATTGCACCAGATGACAAAAATGATGTTACCTTTTTCATTTTCAGCTGCTCAGTTTCCCATCTCCCTACACAAACCTGCCTTAGTTTATAAAGGAAAAAATAGACATTTTTTCCCTACTGAAAATTTTTTCATTCTTCCATTGACACAACAGACTGAGCCTCAGAAACAATGTACAAAATCAGCCATGTGGAACAACAGCATTTTCCTCATCATTGCTTCCACCCCATTCTATATAATTTTTGAGTCTTATGAGCCATGAGTTAAGTAGAATTAGATGAGTGTGAACACGAGGATGTTTGTAGAGCCTAAGTGGGAGAAGAGAAGGTGAACTGGTGATACAGAAGGGAAGAAAGAAGAGTGAGAGGATGTCGTGGTTTCACTCCAGCCAACAGTCAAGCCCCTCACAGTCTCTCACTCACTCCTCCACCAGTGGGACTGGGGAGAGAACTATGGTAAAAGGTAGAAAACTTGTGGGTTGAGATAAAGAGAGCTTAATAGGGAAAGCAAAAGCCATGCACACAGGCAAAAAACCCCAAGGAATTAATTCATTGCTTCCTATGGACAGGCAGATGTTTGTTCATTCCCAGGAGAGTGGGGCTGCAGCCCATGAAAGACTGACTTGAGAAGACAAACACCACATCTCCAAATGTCCCCTCTTTCCTCCTTCTTCCATGGTCACAGGGTGTGCAATATCCCTTTGTTCAGCTGGGCTCACCTGCCCTGGCTGTGTCTCCTCCACCCTCCCAGGCACTCCCAGCCCTCCCCAGCCTGGCTGCAGGAAAAAAGCAGGAAAGGCCTTGGATCTGTGGGATCCTGCTCAGAAATAACAAAAACATCTCTGTATCAGCAACCCTGTGCTCAGCACAAACTCAGAACACAGCCCAACACCAGCTGCTGGGAAGGAAATAAACTCACCCCAGCCAAAACCAGCATGCAGGGGAAGAAAAAAAATAATGAAACCTAGAAAACACGTTTGACACAGAGGAGAGCTGGGCCAAAAATCAAGCCCTGAACTCCTTGAACTTTGCCTGCATGTATTGTCAAGCACATGTCACCAAACTTGGTGGTTCAGGCTCCTGTCTTTTACTATTCCCTCCAATATTTGGCACAAAAATTACCGCCACCTTCCAAGGATCCTGGTGGAATTTTCTAATGCCAGTTGTTCTGGATGCTGCCACTGCAGGGCAGGTGTCAGTGCTTAATTTGTAATCAGTCAGTTAATTGTGACTTGCTTGGCTTTGCTCTGCAGGACAGCATGGCAGCTCAGAGCAGCTCCTGTAAACCTCGTTCCCTGTCTAAACATTTGGCTGCTGCAGGGGAGAAACAACAGCACAAGGCAAGTTGGGAGAGGAGGTGTAAACACCGCTCTCTGTCTCTTCCTCAGACAGCAATAACAGAATTTCAGGACTTTCAGTACCTCTGACAACCACAGCCACCCACGAGGGACCAAACTCATCCCCCTGGGTCCGGCCCCACACTTTGAAAACATTTTCTTTGTGTGTAATATAAACCAGCGCTTTCTCATCCTTCTCAAGGTATTTTTTTGTGCAGTTACAGAAAGCTAAACCAATGCACAAGTGGGAGGGGTTTTGTGAATTGGGGGTTCCTTGTGGCAATAATTAGCCAACAAGCAGAATTTCTTGGGTGGTCTCTGCCCCTGATGGTCACTAGTGTGAGTACATAATGAGATGTGACTGTCACAGGCCTAAGGCAAACATCTGAAACTAAAAAACAGACTGCAATGACCAGCTGGAATCATAACCTACAAACTTCTATTTAATCTCTTTCCATTTTTTTATCATGTGGGAATGTGGGGTTTTTTTGTGATCTTCCCTTTTTTAAACAGGACAGAGTATATTGTTTTTAATTGACTTGATATCCCCCACAGACACAGAAAGACCCCAGTCACTAACCCTGAAAACATTTTTCAAGAATAACTTTCAGAAACATATGTTAGAAATTGAGACATACTCTGAAGGAAGCAAGTGAGAGAAAAAGAGTTCAGAAAATAGAAGCAGATCATAGTAGTACTATAGTAACACACTTCATTTTTCATTTACTCATTTATGTGTGATTTTTTATAAAAATGATGCTGAGAGATTCCATAGCAAACCAGAAGAAGAGAATTCTGTTAACAACTGCTGAGTCCCACCCAAGTACTTTTGGAGGTCAGGTGGTCATTTAGTTATTTTAACATAAGTTTAGAGATACAGCTTAGCATGATAAAAACACAGGAGGATCTTACACTTTGTGACTCTTGCAAGATTGTTCCCTACTTAAAATTATCATGTGGTATTTGTACTTATCCGTGCACATGAATTATTCGCACTTTTTTTGTCCCTTCTGCCCTTTCAGCCTCCTTTCAGTCATGGAGATGAGTGACCTAGAACTTCATCTCACTGTCACCCCTATGTTCCTGTTGTAGAGTTCTAGAGAGCCAAAAACAGTTTCACACTTCATGGAAAGGGAGGAAAGGGGGCTAGAAATAATTGAAATTGTGTATATAATTAGCCATGTGTGCTCTTTTGTTGAAACTATGGAAGAAGTTAAACCCAAAATTATTCTGCATTTCCTGCATCTTGGAGTGGTTGTCTACATGACTGTGATCATCTTGATTTTCCTGAATAATTTTTAGGAATTATGTGATGTGTGGAATCTTCTCCATGTCTTCCTTCTAAAGGGTGAGGAGAGATTTTTGGCTGTAAATCCAAACCAGTGCTTTATTCACTCTTTTTGTACATGCACTGATTTATATGGACTTGATGAGTGGAGGAAAAGCTTTCTTAGACACAGATATATAGGATGAAGAGAATATAGAAATAGGATAAATGTAGGATCAATAGGATAAATGTAGGATATAGGATAGAAGGTAGAAAGGGATATCCATGCAGCTTCCTACCCTCCTGTTTAATAGTGATATGTGAACCATCTGAAAGTGGAAAGCTCAGCTTGAGGCCCAGAGAGTGTTTCTTAAAATCCAGAGATTCAGCAGGAACATTCCATATGACATTTCCCTTTCTTCTCCATCTTTCCCTCCCCTGCCACCCAGACTGGCCATTATCTGTCTCCTCAGGCAATATAACAAGCCAAGTGCCATGAGGACAAAAGCCTTCAAACCTTAAAGCCTGCAATTTGCCTGAGGAAGAGAGAATGAGCAGAATAGGTCAGACACAGGAGTAATGTCCTGGTCCTGATGTCCCTTTGGCTTTAGTGAGCTCCCAGGCAATTGTAATATATTTCCAAGCACAAAGGTGCCTTAGGGCCCAGCCCTCAGAGGCTGAATGCTTTGGGCACAGCCTTCCCTTTTCCAGGGCTTTGAAAGGCTGGCAGCAAAGCTCAGGTCAAGTAGAAGAAATCACGCTGCAGAAATATTTCTCACTGGATAAATCATTCTTTTCTTCCTGCCTGACTTTTTTTGCAATGAAACAGTCTCACAACACTTTTCCCATCTATGCTATGGAAATCTCTTTTGACCTTGCTGAGTGGCCTGGCCATCCATCATGTCAGGGCTGGGCTGCCTGCGAGGGGAGCATGGGGACTGTCACCTCACCTCCCTGCCTCAGTGACTTCAAAACCAGAGCAGAGCCAGCCTCAGCTCTCCCCTTGGCAGATACATCCCCTTCTCTGCTAGTCCTTAGGCTTTTCCCATCACCTTCTCCTGATTTGTTTCTCATGGTTCAGTGGAAAAGTGAAAGTAAGCATACACACAAGGTCTTATTTACCTTTAGGTGAATATCTGTAGCATCAATCTTGGTAGCAAAGGAAATCTCAATTCTGCCACCTCTGTCTTTTCCCTGTTCTGTTAGAGCACATATTCCCATTTCAGAGCTAAAGAGAGGCTGATTTGCTCTTTCCTACAAACTTTGCCCCACCAGAATATTTCACATCAACTTTAGCTGTCAGGAATGGGTACAACTCTAACAAAAAGGAATGGGTAACAAGATGATGACTTAATCCAGTATCTGTTGAAGTCTATGGTCACTTTTCCTGTAGATCAAGACTTAAATCCTTATTCCTAAGAGCAGCTTTGACACTTAATCCTTGGAGGGAAAAAAAAGAAAGGGAGTGAGTCAAATACAATAAAACTCTGACATTTTAGTATTTGAAAGACACATCAACATGAATGCAAAAGCTCTGCCTGACCTATGCAGTGGCTTTCCAAGGAAACTGTGAGGAGAAGGTAAGTAGGATCAATCCATCCTTTTGGAAAGTTAAACCTGAGGCTGAAAAGAAGGGAGAAATGTAGTTCAAGTTTCAGAGAAGATACAGCAAAGGCTATGGTGACCCAATAGTCCCTTTTCTCCTAATGTGGTCATAATAGTTGTAATGGTTTTTTTGGTTTTTATTTTTTTTGTTGCAATGAGTAAAGAACTCATCTTCTGACCCTATAGAATGGCTCTTTAGCCTACCTGTTTCAGGTAACACTCTCATTATACCCATGGCCTACACAAAATCTGCAGCTTGTACTGTAGATGGCTTCACACAAATACTTGCTGCAGGATGTTCTCAGTGCAAAAAGCCATCGAAAAAAAACAAAAAAAGAAAAAAAAAAACATTTTTCACATTAGAACAAGTAAAAGCTGTCTTTTATAAGTCATTGCTAGCACAGTCTGTGAATGTTCCTCACCCACCTAACCTTTAGTTCTGTTCAGTGTGCGAGGTCAGATCCCTTTGTGCCTGCTGAGATTGGCAGAATTTTGCATGAATGCAGATGTCCACAAAAAGGGAGTTTGTTGGCAGGATCAGGACCTTTTGAATAATTCTGAAATGACAACACAGCTGGAATGAGGAGCTTGACACGTGTTCTGTGTCTATGAGTGGTCACTGATTGCTTTTGGTTTTACACAGAAAACAAAAACATCTGAGGTCATTCTTGCCATCCCTCTCACTACACAATGAGATGCTATCCTTGCTCAAAACCAGTAGATATCCTAATATTTTACCTTAAAACCCTGGACTCTAGAGTCATGGTAACACACCAGCTTTTCTTCCTTTTCTGCCTATAACTACTTCTATAAATAGATAGCCAGATGACTTCTAGATTTCAAACCTTCTAGGAAAAATAAAACCCATGAATACTAAAGACTGAAAAACACAGAAAATATAAGGAGCTTCCTGCTTTCTAAAAACTACATCAATAAATATTGTCCTTCCAAATTTCTGCTGCTTCTTTTTAATATTTAAATATTGAAACTAAGCTGATAACCTGTGAACAGCTCAGGTAAGCAGGAAGAGAACTGGCCTTGACTGATGGGAGAGTGCACCAATCTCTCAAAGCTGGCATTTAGAGAAGAATTAATCTTGTTTAATAAAATTTATATTTATACTATAAAATATATATTTGATCCCTGTCCATGGCAGGGGGTTTGGAATTAGATGATCTTTAAGGCCCCTTCCAAACCAAACCATTCTGTGACTCTACAATTTGATTTTATGATTATATAAAAGTAGGATGTCTGCTCAAAGACAATAATTTAAATCCTTATCTAACTATTTTAGACTTTCATATCAGTTAGGTTGAGCTGCCTTCTGCAGATGTGTGCTGCTGTCTTTTGACTACAGCCTGTGTTTAAATAAGTTGAATGCACTCTCATTTGTGTGGATAAATGGCTTCCATCCACAGGCTATGACTACACCACAGAGTGACATAAAAATAATAAGTTGCCTTCAAACAAATGGGTTTTATCAGTATCATTTTAACTAATTGCACTTCCTGGAAAAGTAAAAAAGTAAAAGATTCTGGCCTCTTCATGGAAGATAAAGTTTTTGAATGATTTATATTGGTGTCTCTACTGCTCTTTAATATATGATATTTTCTTTCAGGACAGGAAAGAAGAAAAGGTAGCTGACCTCTCCTGTGACATAACTAAAGGAAAATGTATCTGGCTCAGAGAAATATTTAATGGGGCTGTGAACTCTTAGATGCAGGGATCAACTTCTTGTTTTGCATTTGTGCTGTGTGTGAAATACTGTATTCTTAATCTATGACTGATTCCAAATAGTATTATAGTAACAAGGTCAGAATGTGTCCCTCCCTATAAAAAATAATTTAGTATATCTATTTAGTTTATCTATTCAGAAATGAGATATTGAATAGATAAACATGTCAGGTTTGTTGCCATTTCCAGTGCTGGGTATATGGAATCAGGGAAGTAATTTATCTCTATCTTAGTTTTGAATTTATATAATTTTTTTCTGCTGGAGATTGACTTCAGCTGTCTGCTAGGAAAAAAATAGGATGCAAATCTCATCCAGAGAATTTTAAAATTAGGAAGAAACAACCTAATAAGAAGAATTTATTATGTGTGGTTTCCTACAGTATTCCTGAAGACTTTTCAAAAAAATCACAATTAAAACAAGGCCCCAGCCAAGTGCCAGAAGCCACTTTTGTGTTTGTCCACTCTCAAAAGTGACTCATCTCCCAGCCCAGGAGTGTGTGCTGAAACACAGCTCCTCTATTATTCAGATTATAGCAGCTGAACCTTCAGCTTTGCTAGCAAAGGAGGTGGCAAATGTCTCTCCCTTTCCCATTAAAACCTTCTGCAATTGCCTCAGTGTGTGTGAGTAGATATAACAAGCAGATTGCAGAAATTAATTAATTATGAGAGTTAACTTTTCACTTTCACCCTTCACTGAACCTCTTTTGTTCCTTAGCCCTGGCTTTTGTAAAACTGAAGTTAGTTCCCAGGGTGTGTGGCTTTTAACTCGACTGTGTCCTGTGTTTAGCTGCTACAGCACACCAAGCATGTGGAACATATTAACAAGGAGTTTTTAATGAATCCCTGGGATTAAAACACCCTCAAAAACAATACTTCAGTATGTGAGTACTTATATTCACTGCAGCAACAAAACCACCGAAAAGAAAGGCAAATATTTCCCTATTACATTTTAAACAATCTTTAACCACAGCCGTCTGCTGACAGGCAAATTTGGATAATGGGTGCTTTCTGCAAGTCTGTGAGTGAATTATTTCAGACTTTTGGATGATTTGCTAGAAAGATGTGTTAAAATGCTGGTAATTTGAACACCAGTAAGCAGTTTGCCTGCTCCTCGAAACTTTTTTAATAAATGCCATCACCTCCTATTCTGTATTGCCCTTGGCTTCTCACACTTGTGTCAGAAGGAAATGAGAGATTTTTAACACAGCCAACAACTTCAGTGCAAAGTGGAGAGGGGCAGAATTTCCCTCAGGTCCTAATCCCAGTAAAGGTTCAGGGCACTGCGTGGCTGTAATCAGTCACTTGTCTTTCTGAATTACTTTATTCAAAACCATGGACAGCTCTGTAATGTCTTCTTTTTCTACCACCAGATGAATATTATGTGGCAAGGAAACTAAATTAGAAAAGGGGCAATGAGGAAAATAAGGACAGAATTTCTAGCCAGAATTTCTGCTTGCAGGCCTTGCTGCTGACTTTATTCAGTATATATTTAAATTACCAGCATTACTTCCCTATGGCCGTGTCTCGACTGTTTTAAGAGTTAGATGAGCTGATGTTTGCAAAGAAATTTCCTTGTGGAAAACACTGACATTTTCATGGAGTATTGGAGGCTGAAGATGAATTGCTGTCCTGAAATTGCTACTTCCCTTCTCCCAGCCCCGAGGTTTTAATCAGTCCTTTTTACTGTAGCACCACCCCACCCTGGCTGAGGCACCATCTCCCTCTCCTGGTTCCTTGCTGATGGAGTAACACACTTGAGGCTTTTAAGGCAAAAGAATGAACTGATGCTTTCAGACACAGTAGTCAAAACCCCTTTTCTGCTGCTAATGATCTGTCTGGGAGACAGTAAATTATGTCTGTATTTCAGCCAGAGCCATTTTAAGGTGAAATGGAAATCCCTAAACTAGGGATAGTTGTAATCACCAAAGTCTGAAAAAACTTTTTACATTTTAGGGAGGTTCTTTCAAGGCTTTGTCAGAGCCATGTAAAAATTTGGACAGGGACAGAAGTGCCAAGATCTTTTCATATTTGAATTTAGAATAATTTTTACATCCCTGAATCCACGGAGAATTTGAAAAAGATACTAATGGACAAGTCAGCTTTCAAAAAAGGATAAAATCTAAACTGTCTTGTACAGCCATAGGAGTCTTCAGCTCTAGGCTGAAGAGTGGGAAGTCTAGGATCCAGTAAGCACAAAATAATATAAAAGTTTCATGCCAGCAGGTTGATCTGTGTGGATTTCTGTGCATCCATATACATACACACATTCCTGTGTATTTACTACATCTGAACTTTGAGACAGTTGGTGATTCAGCATCTGAAGATGGTTGAAAATCATCTTTCCTGATCGGCTTAAAGCTCCAATTGTCCTTCTGTTCTCTGTCAATAAGTGATAGAAAATGTCTGTATAACAGCAAGGTCAGAAAGGCATAAAATGGTAACATTTTTCTGGTTAGAGAAGTCTAGAATGAGAAATTGTCTCTTTTATGGTTCTGGATACTGGAGGTATTTGACTTCTGACTAAGCCAAGCAGCAATCCTGCAACCATCTGGAATTTCTCCACACAACCAGACTCTGTGGTGTGGAAAACACCCTGAAAAACAAAGAAAACAAAAATATCTCCCCATTTTCTGGTTTCTTTCTTGGTCACCAAGAAAGGGCTGATTAGGAGCAGGCTCCAGAAGCCAGTCCCAGTTAGTATATGTGTATTTATATAGGATGGATATTATGGGAGCTTACTGGGATGAGCTAGAATAAACTGTGATCTGCTTTTGGAAGATGTGCATTAAAAAACTGATAAAGGATTTAAACACAGTTTTCCTACACTCTGGTTTAGCTGTCCTCTGACTGTGTAGGAAACATTTGCCTTCCCACTTTGGTGAACTTAATTAAATTTTTTTTTTGCCTAAACCATTTAGAAAATTCAGTTTAAAATTTGAAGATAACTGTGAGTTAGTCAGAACTGCAATATCAGAAAGAAAATTGTTTAAGTAATCTTGGCCACCTCTCCAGCAGATTTTGCAGTTCAGGTGATTTTGTAGATTAATTTACTGCTTCAGACTTTGGAATTTTCCCCAAAGATCTTCAACACTGACAGAGTTTTTATGACCACAGTCACTGCAGATTTAGGATATAGTCCAGCATCTATTAATTCAGTGGAAAAACTGCCTTTCATTCAGAAAACACTGACTCAGGAGCCTATTTGCACTTATTTGTAACTACAAACTATTGCAGTTTGTATCTTTCTGAACCTGTAACTGCAAAAGATATAAATTAATGCCCACCCAATTAAAGTATGCCAGTAGAATTAAAGAAGTAAGAACACCATCTGAAAAGGGCATTTGTGGCACGTTTTTTGCAGTTTCACTTTTGTTGCCAAAGGTCTGCAATTACATGAATTAAGGTGACTCCAAGCTCCTTGCCAGGCTGCAGACACAGGATAACTGCACCCATCCATCAGGCTGCTGACTGCAGCCAGATACAGATGAAGCAAGGAAGACTGGGTGTTTAACAAATTACATTGCTTATTTAATTTATATGGCCTTGACCTTAACTGCCTCCATAAAACAGCTTCTGTTCCTACCCCAGGCAGGGATTTGTTTCTTCCAGCAGGTTCCCTTGCAATGCTGCCACCCCAGCCTTAATTCCAAGGGGATTTTCAAGTGGAATCAACGACATCCTCTTGGGATGACACGTGTTGATTCACAGCTGGGAGTGGCATAAAGAAGGCTGACCTGTACAGAAGGCTGAGATTATACCCATGTTATCTGCCAGTCCTTTTCACTATGATAAAGAGGGTATAAAGCTCATATTTTGAAGAAAGAAACCCTTCCATCCCCTCTGAGCTCCTCCTCAGAGGTGGCTGCTACCACTGAATCTTCCTCAACTGCTGCTGCAGTGGCATTCAGCTCTCAGCTAACCAGAAAATATAGTTTTGTAAATAATTATAATGTCTACAGTTTGAATGCTTTTCTTAAAATAAAATCAAATGTGTTTTGTTGGTTGTTTTTTCTTACAAATAATTTGAGTTTGTAGAGCTGTTTAGCACTTAAGAGCTGCCAAAGAGAAAACAATTTTTGTTCTGAGTACGCAAAGACATGATCTTGAGCAGGAATTTTCTCTCTTCAAAATGCTAATTAAATGAAACAATGAATTTTGATAAATAAATGCATCTACAAGCTCCTGGCCTCAGGGAAGTGTCACCACAGTATTTATTGTTTGCAAGAATGGGTATCTCACATAAACACTTTCCTCTATTAAAGATACAAAGCTTGTATTTCAAATTAAAGCAGCTGTGGGGGGCTGTTTGCGCGTGTTTGTGCGTGAGAGTGTTTTTCAGATGAGGTCTGGAAATAGATAGAGAATCAATTAAATGGAAAAAGACAAGGAGATGGATGCTGTGAGAGGAGGATGTGCAGTATAACTTGGCTGGAATTGGGAAACCCAAAAGTCTGGAGAGGTTGCGTCCCCAGCTGTGCCTCCATGAGTGTCTTTCACATTTGCAGTTTTCAGGGCAGTTGCAGCCATAAGTGAGATCAGATATTTACTGGAAGTGGTTCATAAAGGCGTCTAGAAATTGTCTGTGTCTGTCTTGTAATTTCAGAATCATTTCTTTCTCCAAAGGCAAGACCCATGTTTGCTAATGTGGAGGTTTTGGTTTGAAATCTGGCATATTGGGCACATCTGCAGCCATAGAATATAGCACAGAAACAGCAGGATAAAAACCTCCCTGCATGGAACCAGAAAGACTTAAACCTCATATAACAAAGTTAGTTTAACTTGATTAGTTTAACTAAGATATTTAACTTGATTAAACAAAATTAAATGTTTTCAGATTTTAATTGATGGACTTGATTTTCCTAGATTTTATTGTGATGTAGGTAGGAAACCCCAAGGAACTGTACAACCAGTGCCATTAAATGAGTTCCTTCAGGTTGATGTGACACCAGGCAGCAGCACAAAGAACACTGAGAGCCATAAAACAATTGCATGTTTAGTTATTTATCTTCAGGTAAACACCCTGGTTTTGTTTCACAGAATTACAGAATCATTTAGGTTGGAAAAGGACCTCCTGAGTGAGTCACCCCATCTATCACAGTCATCCAGTCCCAGAAATTCAATAAAAAGATAAGATTTAACAACTTAAAATGAGATGGTGCTTCTACATTTTTCTATTCCCTCATAAGAAGCAGTTTAATATTTATTCAGAACTTTTCTATACAACTTGCATTAATATTCATTAGCATTTGCATTACTTTATCCTTTGTACTAACAGTGGGGAATATATTTTGTATATATACATACATATTTAAGTTGAAAAATAGAAATCCTTTAAGAGATATAGAAAAAAAATCATTGTTGTTATTTTCATTAAAATATTTTCTCATTCCCTTCCTGATCTATCATTATCACCTTTTGATAAGACTGTACACTGTATTTTATTACAGCCATAAAGGCCTACATGTAGCAGTTTTTATGTTATTTGTGAGAAGAGGAGGAAGTATCATGGGAATCTTGTGGTTTCTAAGGCACAAACTTCTTTTGGAGTTCCCTGATGGCTCACAGACTCGAGAGGGAAAATGAATATGTCGGTGTCGCTCGGTGTGACAAAGGACAGATTCCTCACGGTGCTGTAGAGAAATGCTGTCACCACTCTGGGAATAAATTGCCATGATTTAAACTTAGCAAAGCAGGACTCTCCAAGCCTTAATGGAGAGTGTGTGGGGTTGATGTAGGACCCATATGCAGTGCTGACACAGCCTGACCTCTCTTGCCACAACAGCAGTGGGCTTTGATTGCACCCTGCACGCTCCAGATGTATTTTTCTCCCTGTCCTGCTCCCTGCTAGGTTTGGACACCAGAGATGCTGAATGTCACCACACATTTTAGCTCCTGACAGCAGACTAAGGACAGAAATGTGAAAAGGGGATGTAAAACCTGCATTAAAGTATTTCCATGAGCAGGAAAGAAAGTAGAGGCTTGGTCAGAGGAAAGGGAGTGTTTGTCTCACTGGGGCTGGGTGAGGTCCAGCACTTGTTGTGACTGCAGAGCACTAAGGACAGATGGGTGCCCAGTGACCCATCCCAGAGAGTGCTGGTCCCCATCCAGCCTCATGGACAGGTATCTGTGTACAGCTGCTGCTGAATGGCATCTTTGGACAGCCTGGACAGAGGAACCGAGGTCTGAGCCACCTGCAGAGACTGAGCTGTCCTCTCACCCTGCTGCAACAAGGCTGAAATAAACTGGCAAGAAAACCTCCCCTTATGCTGCCTAAATATGAATTTTGTACCTCGTGTTTCCAATTCCTTCCCTGGATAATAGACCCTTCAGAAAATATGATGACTTTTATATTTTTGCAAAAGCTTCACAGACATTTCAGCAATGTATATATGTATATTTATTAAAGAAGCAGCTCTGAGAGACCCAGAGTTATAACTGGTTGGTTTTACAATTAACTCTCAATTGTACTTTGTATATTGCAAAAAGAAAACCCAGAATATCATTCTCCATAGAGAAAAAAAAGAAGATTCCCCCCAACCCCTAAAAAACCACACAAAGTAGTGTGGAGTAATTATAAAGTATTTTCAAGCACTTTACCTTAAATCTCCTGTTATGAAGGAAACTGTATTAATGGAGAAATTTTGCATTAAAAGTCAGACTGGTTTTGACACAAACAAAATCAGTACTGAAGCAACACAGATTATTATCTGAGTGATGAGCAGAAGATGAGTAGCAGCCAGAATAGATTTGTCATGAGCAAATCATGTCAAACCAATCTAAACTCCCTCTGTGACAAGCCAACAGACTTTGTGGATGGAGGGGAGCAGTGGATATCGTGAATCCTGGCTTTAGGAAAGCTTTTGATGTGGTCTCAGATGAAACTCTCATAAGCAGCCAAGGTCCAGCTAAAAGTAACAGGTACAAACAAAAAAAAAAAGTAAAGAGTAACTGCAGCTGTGGTGCAGATACTGATGGGAAGAGACACTGAAGGAGGTTCTGCAGTGATCTCTTCCAGGTCAGTCTCTGTCTGTGTTTTTATTGAATGAGTATTTTTACTGAATAGTGTCGGTGTTAAATTGAATGAGCCAGACACAGGAAATATATTTTGGAAGACAGGCTTAGAATTCAAATTCTTAGAGATGCAAACAGATAAAAATGAAATTCAATTAATTTCATGGGGACAAATGTAATATTTTGCATGCAGGTGGGAGTAATTAGCTTCACAGACAGAAATCAGGGAACAATCAGCAATTCTTCTGCAGTCAGCCTTGGGATTATGGCTGATCACAAGGGGAAAGCAAGGCAATGAAGTTGTGATGTTGCAGGTACCTTCCCTTTTAACTCAGCAGCAACTCACAGGGTTTTAGCTGAGCTCATCTTTGTACAGGACATTCCTGGAGAAACGAGGAGCAATTAGAGTCTGTAGATCAGTGGAAAATCTGATCTGGGGGAAAAAAGCTGATAGAAAAGGACTAAACATATTTTTTTTAGTGTGAAGAGATTATGGAGAGAGCAGCTTTTAATTAAAAAAAAAAAAGCTGCTGTTTAATGAATTCTTCATGGATATAAACTGTAGCAAAACAAATGGATTTAGATTAGAGAAATATATTTGTAGCAGTGTGGAGAGGCAGCATATTTTTATTGATTCTTCTGGGTGGTGTCATGGTTGTCTTTCTGCACGTTGACTTTTGTTGGCCTTCAGCTCATGAGTGGTTCCACAGCAGGTTGGGACACGCAGCTGGAGATCCCAGCAAGGGATTTCACAGCTTGGTTTATGTACAAAGCATATGGATGAACCAGATTTACCTGTAAACAGCATTTCTGCAGCAAAATTCACCCTCCTGTAACTCAGAGCACCACTCAAGTCAGTATGGCTATGCTCATGTATTTTAGGCTCATTCCAGGTGATTTAGGCTCCTTACAGGTATTCCAGTAATCATTTCCTTCTTTTTACTGTAGAACTTATGCATATTAGTGCTTTTCATGCTGTGTGGTCTTAAAGCAGGCACTGCTCACATGCACATTTTGCTTCAAGAGCAGAATCAGCTTGATCAGGGAGCTACACATAGGAACAAAGTCAAAAAGATGGTCAAATAAGTGAAAATAGAGTGAGGAATCATTGAAATTGTTGAATGAGGTTGAGACAGTAACACAGAATGGTTTAAATAGAGCTGTGACTTTAAGAAGGGTATGTGAAAATATAATATAATGAAAACTAATGCAAATCTAGGCAGCAGTGATCTGCCAGGCTAATCTTGTTCTCACCTCTTACTTGCACTCACATGTCACATCCTACCTTAAACTAGGTTAATGTTACCTGGTGAATTCCCAAACTGGTCTCACGGAGGTCGGCCAGGTTTGGGGAGTTTTGGAGTCCTGCAGTGAGTGTGACATGTGAACACACACTTGAATTGAAACCTCTTCAGCTGTGGGATAGCTAATCTCACACTTCTGCACAGCATTTAATATATTCTGTTCACAGAAGAAGAGGGATGTGCTTTTAATGAAGCACAAATGTCAAAAATCCAACGCTGAAATGCTGTCTTAGATGTTGCTGAAAGCGTAAGAAATGCTGGTGACACGACCATGTTAAATCGTGTTCACCTTTTCTTACATTATTTATACCAAATAATAATAATGAAAGGATCATGAAAGGTATGAAGCTACTGCTGATTTTCCTCTCTGACAGAAAAATAACCAACCCCAAACCCACATTACAGCTAACCACTGCAGTCAGAATGGGTGAATAGTGCCAGAGAGGTGGAGAAGGGGAGGTCAGATGTTATTTCATTGCTTGACTAAAGGAGCTTTCAGGCCACTTTTCAGGTTTTAGGAACCTAAATGCAATGTCTGCATTAAAATATAATCACTAAAATTTACAAATGTAGTTGCTGTACCTGCAAGCCATGGTCAGTGAGGAGATACTGGTGCATTTTTGTTTTGGAGCCTTTTGGAGATCATGGTGTAACAAATGAGTACTCAGAGATAAAACAGTGATGCTTTAACTCAGATGTGAGTTATCCACTGTGGATTCTGAGTTGAAGTTTATCTCTCTACCTAGATCCCTTCCTTCCTACCTACCTGAGCTGTGTGGTGCTTGTTTGCCTACTGGGCTTAAACCAAATCACATCACATTTAAGTCCAAGAAATTTTCTTGTCACAATTTCAATCTAAAATCAAGTCCATTAATTTCTTTTACAGAGCTCAGATAATTATTTCAATTTATAAATGTAGTTTTATGTCCTTGTGGTCACTTCCCTTTAAATGCCTACGGATTGTGACTTTTTCCCAGCCCTGATCAGAGCTGTGTTCTCTCAATGAGTGAAGTTTGAGGATATTCCTGCATTCTTTAGGGCACACTGACCATCTCTAACAGTCCCACATTGCAATCAGACTCCTAATATACAATTTCTATTGGTACCCTCCCTTCAGTAAAATAACTAACATTGTTACTGCTAATTTCAGCCTAATTTCTTCCTCTCTGTACCTCAGTTTTGCTTTTCAAATGCCTTGAATATATTTGCACTCAAAGGCTGAAAACATTAATTGGAATCTTTTAATTAACATTTTCATTGAAATGATGAGGACAAAAGCATCATAGTGACTCTGAATTTAAATAAAGTCACTGAAATTATAAGTAAAAATTATATCACTGAAGGTTTTTTTTGTCTTAGCTATCCATCTTCCCTATAAATACATTTATTTTCATTTTAAAAGCTAGTTTGTGTATATGTGTGTATTTTTATTTACATATGTATGATTTTTTTTGTAAAATCAAAATACAAAAAGGTGCCTTTTACTCATATGTTCTCTATGATTTATTCATATACCTTTTAGCACAGTGGGATAAGATATTTTTTTTCTCCTGTTAATTCTGCACCTTGAATCCTACAAATATTGATGAACCTAAAACAACTGCTGAGGGCTCTGCAGTCCTGTGCAATTTGTAACATATTGCTAGAGCACTCAGCACTTTCTACAGCCAAAAATACCTCCAAAAGTACAAATATTTCTTATTTATGATCAGCAGATGTGAACCAAACACAGCCCTAAAACATTTTTTTACTCTCCTTACACTGGTATTTATTTTAAAACTGAGTCTCCCTTTATACCTTGCCTGTTTGAATAAATGGTGTTTATTCTTTAAATGGTCACTGGAACTGTGATGATGGACAATTGTGTGGAGGCAGCAGGGCTGTGACAGTCTCATTTTTGGTGCTTTTTTCCCCATTTTGAGGAGGAAAGGGCAGAAAATCAATGCAAGACAGATACAGAGTGAAACCCTCTGTGCATTTTCATTATGAGCCTGTAACCTATGAGATTTAGGAAGTAATACTGGAAGAACAGCCATAGAGGAAATAGGTGAAAAAGTTTCTATTTCTCATCTGGTTCCAGGCTTTTTGTCTACTTGGAGATAAATAGCTCTGTCGTGGAAGAAAAGTGCCTTTTATTAAAAAATAAAAAGGAAAAAACAAAAGAGGATCTTTATTTTCATTCTAAAAGTCTAATGGGGAGAAAAAGCACATTAAAATTTTATTTTAACAAGTGCTGTCCTGGCAGGATACTCCTAAATAGTCATGGGTGTCTCTCATCATTATTATTGGGCCTTAAGAAGAAAAGCTCAGTTATTTTTATTTCTCAGTATTCTTACATTAGCTAAAGAGCTCACATAAACAAAAAAATTCTTTATTTATACTAAATGATACACAAGGTAAATTTGAAACCATGTACACAAAGCTCTGTTAGAATTTCTAAGGGGAAAATGCAGTTTGTTAGAGACAGGTGCAGATTCAGTGTTCTAGTCAGATATTAGCTGTTATTTAATGACTGGCTTTATTAATTAAATATGCATTACTGATTACTTGACCATAGCTGTTTGTTTTTTGGCATTTTAATAGACTTTGCAGCTATGATCACAGAGATTTCAAAGGGATATCTATAAAACTTGCCAGAGGTTGAATCCTTATCTATCCATAGACAAACTTGGCAGGTGTTTATAATCCTGGATTTCCCCTCCTACTTCACACTTCATCCTGAAAAAAAACAAGTGAGCATGGTTCCACAACAGGCTTTTGGGGATGTTTGGATGTGAGTCTGCACTGACCTCTTCAGCAGCCAAACTCCCACCTCAGTAAGAGAAATCTTTTCCAGCTCTTGCCCAGGATGGTGGCACAAAATTGGTTCTTGATATGAAAATGCAACTTGAAACCTGTTAAACAAGGAAAACTCCAGTTTTATACATATTAAACTGTCTGTATGCTACTGGGTATGTCAAGAAAAGATTTCCTTGCTAAGAGCATCAGGGTCTGACTGGCAGCAAAATGTAGCTATATATTTTAATAATTTTGCAGGAAAGATGGATAGAGAGATTAAAATTTATTCTTGTTTCAAGGAATCTGTGTAACAGTCAGTGAATATTTATTTGCATTCAGTGGAGGAGAGTCTATAAATCTCATTTTAGGTTTCCCATTTAAACCCTCACACTGCCTGTAAACCTTATCTGTGATATTTTTGTAGGGTAAAGAAGTCAACACAGCTGATCAGAAACCCAGGGAAGGTTCCTAAATTGGCAGGAACAATTGGGTTATGAAATTACTGGGTTCTTCACATCATTCCCTGTGTATTCAGAGATGAGGACAGCACCTCCTTCTCTGACATACAGAGAAGAAAATATATTTTCATTTATTAGCTTAAACATGAACCAATTAAAATGTCACAGCTTTCAGAGAGCAAGTTTGTAAAAGAGTTGATAATGAAGGCTTATTTGCTTTGCATATTCTGCCCAATCAGTACCAAAGTTGTACTGGTGTGACCCTGCTTGTGTACTTTAGGAATGTTGAGTAAAATAGTTTGGGGGTCTTTAGGTGACTGCTGGCAAAGAAGAAAGTGAAAATTCCCTACAGAGAAAGAGATAGCAATGTCAAGGCAAAAAATTGAGACAGGAAACTAAGATCAGGTGGAAAGGTTCATCCAGAAAGTTTTTTATATCTTCAAATATTTAACATTGTAGCATGGAATTTTAAGGAGGAACTTCTGTGGGAAATAAGCCTCCATTTGTGATTTGATGAGCAATCAGGAAATAATCAGATACACAGACATTCTGCACATAGCCCCACGGATATTTCTATTGGTGTGTCTCAGCCAACACCAAGAAGGGAGGCCTCTTATCTTATTGTCCTTGTTATCACATCAAACCAGATGTTTCCAGCTGGAGAAGCCCTGCCCTGCAGCCCTTTCCTTGCCCTCTCACAGCCCTGCTTTTGGTAGTACTGAGGTTGCCTGACCCCTCTCCTGACCACAAGGTCCTAAGTTGGAAAAGGCAAAAAGTGGTCAATGAAAAGTTTACACAATATCTTCAATTTTTTTCAGCCCTGCAGTTCTGCCTTAGCACAGTTGTACATAGAACTAGAGCTGCACCCCCTTTGTAGAGTGTAAAATAACTATAGAATAAGTCAAGAGAAGACTTGCACTTCAGGGAAATGGCTGAGCTTTTTTTCTGTAGTGAAATAAAAGAAGGATATATTTTTCATCATGGTTCCACACAGCAGAAACCTGATTTGCAGAGGTACAGTCTCATTATAAATTTTATTATAAATATTATAAATGTATCATATTTCTAAGGTATTCCGAATATATAGTCAAAAATTGTCTCCACTGCATATCACAAGAGAGTAGTAAAAAAAAAAAATAAAAATAAATCACTCAACTGAAAATACTTAATAACTGATATCTGCCTAGGGGCTGATTTCTTTTAAATAAATAAATAAAATATAAAAACCCTTGCATCACCTAAGCAGCACATGACACATCTGATTTCTAATTCAAATTTCCACTTAGAGTCCACAGAAAGTAAATGAGGTTTGGACATTCCTTAGGCAGTTAAAAAGGCTCCTTTTCAATTTATTAAATTCAGCTAATAAGTTTTTTTTTAAACAAAAGCTCTTCTGCTGTCTTGTCACTTTAGATTATTAACAACACACATCGTGTCCAAGTGCAGTGCAGTTTGAAGACCTGCATTAAGTGCCTGGATGGCTGCTGGGAAGGCTTGAATGAAGCTCATGGACAGAAAGATCATGAGAAATTGCTGTGACAGCAGAGCAAAGCTGGGAGGAGTGTTTGCCTGCATGTCACTCAGTTCTTCATCACCACGTTCACCAGTTTATTTTTGGTATGCCCCAAAGGACTTCCTCTCGCAACCAAATTGGGGTTTAAGCAGAGCAGGGAAAAACATAAATGGCTCAGGAATATCCTGGGGAGTGAGGCTGCTGTGGCTCTGACACACAATTCACACTCTCATTCTCCTTACACTGAACCATTAGTCTGTATCAGTAATATCCTGGTGAAATGTAATCCAGAGTGTGGAGTCCCATCCCATGAGTGCTAAAGCCACGTTGCTGTGACTTTCTTTCCCAGGCAGTGGTCTGAAGAATGGGTGTAATCAGTAAAGTGTCTTCCCTGGGGAATTATGGGGAGGGGACACTGCTGGAAAATCAGCTGCTGGAATTAATTAGCCTGCATGGTCACCCTGGGCAGACAGGAATGGCAGGAAACCAAGAAATGAAAACTGAGATCTGATTGCAATCTCTGTCATGGTAGCAGGATGCTGGAATAGGAATCTGTGAACAGGAGCCTGGGAATAGGAAAGGTGGCTGAATTAAAAGCAGGATGTTAACCTGGGTTACCTGATGGGTTTGCAACCCCAGGAAATGAAATCCTGCTTGCCACAGGGATAACTGTGGTGGGAGAAGAAAATTTCCTACCACCATCCACACAGAGTGAAAGGCCAGCAAAACCTGCCCTCTGAGACACAGCTGAGGGAACTTCAGGTCCATGCTGTGCTCGAGTTCTTCTTATTTATAATGAAAAAGTAATGAGCAGCAAAATAGATGGAATACTTGTTGATTGCATGTCACAAAGTGACAGAGTCTGCAGGCAGGTGCAAAGCAGAGCTCTTTATTGCAAAAATCAGGCCTTTCTCAGCAGTTAGGCCTTTATCAGTTATGTAGTTTTAAAACATTGCAAACATAATTCAGCCAACCACCATGCACCAGGATGTGGACATGCAGCAGTCACACAGCACAACATCTTCCACATCTCTCACATCTCTCACATCTCTCACATCTCTCACATCATCTCTCACATCTCTCATGTCTCTCTATTCCAGCTGAGTCACTCTGCCATAGTCCTCTTCTACTTAGCCAAAATGGCCTGAGTCATGATTTTACAAGGGTAAAAAGGCTCTTATTTTATAAGGCTATACCTATATGCAACAGTTGATTGGAGAAGATTAAATTAAGCCATCATCAGCAAATGTTAATAGTTGAAGAAGAATAGTAAAAGGATAAGGAAGGAAATTTTTTTACCTGCCTGAAGTACCTGTCCCTGTAAAGTAGAATTTGAAATGGAATTCTGTTCACAAGACATAGGCCTCAGCTATCTGGAATATCTTAAGTAACACTTGGAAGCATTAAAACAGGAGGATGTCCCTTTCCCTGCAATAGGAAGATGTCATTCTCCTGGGTGCTGGTGATTCCTGAACTTGCACAGTAATCATGAGAATGAAACTGATTTTTCAGAGTTCCTCGACTGCATTTTTCCTCTAACAATTGAGCAGCTGTTTCGTGGGTGAATGTTCTGGTAAAAGCTTGTGAGTATGAAATTTAGCGAGGAACAGGAGAAGTCTGGAGCAGAATAAACTTTCTTGAGTGAATAATTACTGCTCAGTTTGCAGTCTTCAATTCCAACATGACTTCCAGAGAAGAGTGTGACCTCTCTTTTTTCACTGTCAGCCTGTCCTTTAAAATAAAAAAAATAAAAAAAACTCCAGCAAACAAAAAAAACCTACAAAGCCAACAAAAACAAACAAACAAAAAAAAAAAAACCCAAACAAACAAACAAACAAAAAAACCAAACCCAAGACCCCAGAAAGCTGAGGGAAGTGCAGGACTGAAATGTAATAGATATACCATCAATTGGTACAATCTCTTTCATGAAACTAGTCAGGCTTTTTACTACTCCAAATCCAAATTCAAATCCCTTTCTCCTCTCACTACAAAATGTTTCTAGTTTCCATCCTATCATATTAATATGTGGATTATACATTCATTTTACCCCCACTAGTCCATCCTTAACACTGTCCTTTCACTTAAGCAGTTTTCACACTCCTTGTATTTATCTCTCTCTTCCATGCATGTATTTCTTATTTCTTAATTTCTTTTCTGTCATGCCAGACAGATTTTTAATAGCTTTTGGAAGCTAATTCCACATCTCCCTCCTTATCCTAATCTCTCCTCTTGTTCTGGGTTGATCTTTCTTTGATAAGTGCAGCCATAACAGGAATGGCTTTAAACTGAAATAGGGTAAATTAATATTGGATTTTAGAAAGAAATTCTTCCCTGTGAGGGTGGCAAGGCCCTGGCACAAGCTTTCCAGGTCATAGATAGGTTCCCTTGTCAGTCAGTGGAATATTGCAAGTACCCCAAAGTGTAAATTCTACACACTTGCACAACAGGTGAAAGAAATAAACCTTTTCTTTAGAGAGAGCAGCAATGATGAGTTCAGACACAATCCCTAATTCTTTGATGTCTGAAGGTGCAGAGTTGCACCCACCTCTCATTTCAATAAGGAAGAATAAAGAATGAAAATGGACTCATTTGGGTTTGAAAGCATTCATTGCTAGAATCATAAAATCAATTTTATCAAGTTTAAAGTCAAGTTTAGTTTAGAAGGGAACTCAAGAGTCACCCACCTGCCTCCAACTCAAGGTCTACCAGAGCATGTTAATCTTGCATATTCCCTTTTCTTGCAGAGATGTATGAGCTCAGTTGTTACTGATGAGAATTCTACTCATCAAAACATTCAAGCATCAATATTCTCTGAATTCACTAAAATGGATTTCAGATAGCATAATGGAAAAAATCTGCAATTCCTGCTGTGTTGCTTTGCTATATAAATCAAGCTGCTAAGTAATAGAAACAATACTCCATGCTTGCAAACCTTATCCAAAAAAAAGAGAAAAAATGACAAATATCTGCTATGAGCTATTTGTAAGAGATCTGCAAACCAAGAATTATTCACTAGAGTGATTTGTGAATAATTTCACATAATGAGTAAATATTCACAGAACACCAACAGGAAAGACAGCGAAATTCATCAAAAAAAATTATTTGCTGCAAATCACTCATAAAACTCCTGCCTTTATCTAAAACTTCCAAAGCATTTGCTGTGCTGTGTATCATTCAAGCAGCTTTGTGTTACTGATTATTCCATTCTAGTCCAGATTTCCTTAAATTTAAAGTATTTCCTAGAAAATGCTGTAGCAAAATGAAGCCATTTTAAATGAAATCTCTGTTATGAACATCTTCTGTTTCCATTATTAATCAGATTACTCACAGTGCAACTGAAAGTTTTCTGCATTTCTTTGTAAATGCTAGTTAGATGTGAAAAGCTGAACAATGCAGTTGAAGAGAATATCAGAGAACTCCATGGGGAAAACAAGCAATGGGAACAGCAAGATCCAGACTCATTGATCCTAAACTTATTCAAAAGTATTTTTCCCTTACTCTTCTCTCACCAGGGAAGAGACAAGTGACATTGCTGAAGTTGAATTATTTGCTAAAGGTCTCAGTTGACTTCTGTGCATTGGTTTTTATCTTTCGCTAAATAAAGAGAATCAGAAAATTAAATAAGCACCAAATAATTAACCAATTAAATAAAACAGGGTACCTGCTCATGGAGAGGTGAGCCACATGGAAAGTTTGGAGGAGGTAAACTCTGCAGATAGGCTTCCCTAATCAACAAAGCTCTTTTGCCATTTCAGTCCTGCTGCCCTCTCAGTGCCTTGGGTTCCAGGAAAATGGCACAGAACATAATTATGGGCCTCATTAGGAAACAACTCTGGAAAACCCTGTCCTGTTCAGAAGGATGTAAATGAATGCAAATTTGATAAGAATTTACTGTGCTGATATTAGTGTTCCTGAAAGTAAGCCAATGTACATCTCTTAAAATATTCTGAAAGATTTTCCCTTTATTTCTACTTACAGTTAAAGTGACCTGATGAGGCCAAATGAGGAAACCCAGAGATATGGGAAGCTTTTCTTGGAAACAGTCTGAATCCAACCTTTGATTCAGTGAAAGTAAGCTGAGAATAAGTGTCAAGAAAGGTATTTATACATCACCATTTTTGTCAAACCATTGGTGCTCTATTTTCACTCCTAATTAGTGCATTTCCACTGGGAAGTCTGCATGCAAAATGACTGCTCATGGTGTAGTTGAAGAAAAAATAAAAAAAGATAAGAAAAGGAAAAAAAAGATAACAAGGACCTGGAGAACACACAGGGGAAAACAGGAAAGTAAGAAAATGAAAAAGGAAAAAATAGTGAAAAAGGAAAATAAAAACATATGGCAGAGGTGATGTTGGAAAGGAACAAGAGATCAAAGAAGAAATGTTTGAAAGTTTTGCAAACTACAAGGAGACAGAGTCCCAGCAGAATGTAGTTTGTTCATTAGTGGGATGTGCTGCCTGTCCAGCTGCAAAAAATAGTTCAGTCCTGTGTGCTTGTACCCACAGGGATGTTTTGTTGGACTGGGAACTTGGCTTTTAAGTACATGGAAGAAGTTTTATCTGTGTCTGTCTGCATCTACAACAAGGACCCACACATGTAAATACACACCAATGTCTCCAAAATTCTTAATTTCATAAATTACAGTGATTTTTATGACTTTGTTGCAGCTGTTAGAAAAGTCAGTGGATCCATGGAGTGTGTGTTCCACCTGATTGATCAGTGTTTTTAATGAAATTATCCAGGTTTTTCTTCTCAGGCCTCTATAAGGATCTGTATAAGAAGAGTTATGTTTTTGAAATTCCCACTGAAAGTTGGATCCATTTATTGGTTTAGGGTTAAATATGTTTAAAAGGAAAAGTAAAAAAAAAAATCTAAAAATATAGTATAATAAATATAGTATAATAAATGTAATGTAATGTAATGTAATGTAATATAATATCATATCATATCATATCATATCATATCATATCATATCATATCATATCATATCATAATATAGTATAATAGAATAGAATAGAATAGAATAGAATAGAATAGAATAGAATAGAATAGAATAGAATTAATAGAATATAAGCAAAATCTGAAATGCAGTCAGGTTCATATGTGGAGCTGGAGAAGTGATCAGACAAATAACACATAGATTTTTCATAAAATGGTATTTAAAATACTGTGATATTAAAAAGTGGTAGCAATCTTATTACTTTCTTAATATGCTTCAATCCATATTTTCCATATGAGACTTCCAGTCAGAATCTCAGCTGGTCACTGAGAATTTTAACAGTCCACTGTTCTACAAACTGTAATCCCAGACAATACTCAGACTTGGATTAACAATAACATTTAGTCCATCATTAGATTATGACTATACTATAATATTTAGGGCCTGACTAAGCAGACTCCTGGTAGCAATGCAGATAATGACTGATTTTTAAGTAAATAAGACCTTTTACATGAATACTATGAAACTTCAGTTACCTGGCTTGGTCACTCAAATATTTCAATATTTCTGGCTAAAAGTTCATTGGTACAAGTGAGAGATCAGTGCTTTCAGCACTGGTAGTTGTATCTCTAGTCTCAGCTCTTGGAAAAGCATTAAGTTGTTTTTGAATGACAAAATAATTAAAAGGATATTCACTGCCCTTTTCTGAAAAAATAATCAGTGGAATAAATAATAAAGCTTGTAATAGAATAAAGCTGTGACATCTGTAACTGAAATTCAAAATATGGAGCATCATGAAATTGCAAGTCCAGAACCACAGTGAAGTAGCTGTAATTTTTTTAACCCCCCTCTAAAATATTGAAGCATTTTGTGGAAAATTCCTAACCAAATAACATTATTAAAAATGGTACTTTAAAAGAGAGGAGTGGGCTAGAGAAAGGGCTGGGCTTGTCCTTAGGTTCTGTGAGAGAGAAGGGGTGAAATGAGTCCATGAAGAGGAGTGTCTGCTCCCTGCTTTGCCCACAGGCTGGGAAATTGCAATGCAGGGTGAGTTACACTCAAGAACAGTGATTAAGTGTGTATTTCTGACCCACAGCATCCTTCAGCTCAGCCTGAATCCAGCCCAGCCCATCCCTCCCTGCTGCAAAGCACAGCCCAGCTGGGTGACCTCCTGCAACTCAAATTGGCACATTCCTCACAAAAGAGAATGGCTGTGGGTTGATTCATTTTTACCATTAAACTGCTCTTGGTTGACGACTATCTCACAGCTAGATGGGATATTTAATACTAAAATCATGCTTCATAATGAAATGCTCTATCAGCCTTAGTTGCCCTGCAGTCTCCACTCTGAGAGTGTTTCCAAATCACTGTGTGATTGGTTTCCTTTCACCCCCCCATAAACAATGTGCAATTCCTGCAATATTATTTTTTTCTTATTACTTTGATTCCCCTAAGGTCCCAAAACTCCTTCCACTTTCACTGTGTTGGTGTCTTCAGCTTGTTTTTTTCCTTCATAGCCTTGGCAGCATATTTCAAAATCTCATTCCTGTGTTGCCTTGGTTTGTCAGCAGTGAAGGTCCGTGCAGAGAGAGTACATAAAGCAGGCTGTTACTGCTGTTATTATTATTTCTATTACTGCTTTATTGGCTTCCTAAACTGGCATGCTCTTTTCAGAGCAGCTAACAGGCAGCAAACCTCCCAGGAAAGGCTCAAAAGCAGGGCTGAAATCGTTTTCCATCTTTGCTCGTGCTTGTTTTCATTTCCTCACACCATCCCATAATGTCATTGCTTCTCCACTTAGCAGCAGCATTAGGAAATGTCACAGCTGTCCCACCTGGAGTTTACATCTTAAAGCATCTGTGGTGCAGGTGAGATGGTGCTGGCTGCTAGAGATTGCAGCTGCCTTTCCAAATTCAGCTCTCTTTTGTCTCTCTCCTCAGTGGGTGCTATGAAAAGCCTCTGGGATCTCAGCTACAATATTCCTCATCTGTGGCTTTAGCACGTGTGTTTTCATAATCAGATTCAATATAATTTATTGAGTCAGTCCTCAATTGCCTGCAATTCACTTAAATCACTGTCTCTTCTCTCCCTTTTATTGCCTCAAACCTGTGTTATTCCTCCTTTTTACTTACGATTTCAGGATGCCATGGACTGAGTGACAAACACTTTTATAATGGAGTACTGTGTGAAAAGTTTCATTATTTTGGCATTTTTATTATAATAAATTCTGTGCCTTCCTTTTTTTCCACTGTTTATTTTCTTGGGAGACCAGTGCTTAACAGCTTTATTGTTTTTCCTTTATAGACTGCAGATTAATGCCTTCTTTTTTTCTAAAGCAGTAACCACATAACTCACTTTCACTTTACTGATGCTGTCACTGATGGTGTGGTGCTGTAAGCAAATATTTCCCTGTCTTCTGCCTTTGGTCTGCAGCCTGCTTATGTCTCAGTGTCAATTTTGAATTATCTGGGTAATTCTCTTGCATACAGACTGTTACACAGCCTTAAGAACTACTGTTTTTATTGTTCCACATTACTGCCTCAAAAGGAGGTTGTGTTATTCCTGCTAAACTCCTTAAGCCTTAAAGTCATTTAAGAGCAACTTGCAGGGCTTCTCTGCTACTTGTTTTGCATTTGATTTGATTTGGAGTTCAGCAAGTGAGTCTCTTCTGCCATTGTAGTGTCCAATATTCCTGGCTCCATCAGCTGCAACCCAAAATCTCTGCCACAAGGTACATGACACCTCTTGGGGAGATAAAGGAAGGGCACCACACAAACCAGTTCAGAGGTAGGAGGCAAGAAAACCTTTTTAGAACTCCCCACCAGGATGACCATAATATGCTGCGAAATCTAAGTGTCATTCAGCTCAGTGAGGCTCAGGAGTTCCTGTGGTTTTGCTTCATCTGGGTATCTGCATTATTTGGTAGTGTCTCCCCTTGTGCCAGTTGCATCCTGCAGAGATCAATTCATAGCTGGAATGTGGAAGATGTACTTGAACTGCCCTCGAGCTGCATGTGGTCCACAGGCAGCATTTGCCCATCCTTCCTCTGCCATGTCATCCCACCCCTGAGAACACAGGGCTGTGGAACAGCAGTTATCTTCTCAGCAGTAGGCTCTGATTTCTCTGGCTGAATGCACTCAGTGTCTGATTCTTCCACTTATGGCAGCTCCCTGGGCTGCCTGGGGCCTGCACAGCTCAGGTGCATTAACTCTTTCCACCTCCCTGTGTTCTCCACTGAGCTTACATTGGCAAGCCCCACCAGTGGCAAATTCCTGAGTTGTGTTTCATGGAGAACATATTTTGCTTTTGCTTCAGCTGCCACCTGTTTTCTTGACTGGGACAGCTCACAGAAGAAGAGACCCACATAGTCTAGACCTGTCATATTTCCATCAGGGTTTCACTAGACATGTGCTTTGGGATTGATGTACACACGTTCAGAGCCTCTGAGGTTGGCAGCTCATCTGGGCCTGCTTGCCCATATGAGCTGCCAGATGCCTGGAAATCCCAGAAAACTAGCCAAAACACTTACAGTTCTAGGGAGAAAAACATGGCATGTGCAGATCTTCTGGACATATGGCTGCCCCACATGGGGTTGGATAGACAGGTTTGCTATTAGCACAGAGTTATTTACTTAAGTGCTGGTCAGCCAAAATATGCTCAGCCAGAACCAGTTCCATAATTCATTCTCTGTTCTTTTAAGAGTGTATGTATTTGTTGCAGGAGTACAGTGTATTTTTTACATCTTTCACACTGTAACCTCTATACATATCATCTTTTCCTTCTACTGAGCCATATTGTGTTTTGCCACTGGATTTCACAAGAACAAAGTCCCTGATTATTCATATTGCCTTTATTTTGCCCATACCCTGTTCTGAATCAAACATGTCTCAGTGAACAGGGAAACTTAAATATAGTGCTTTACTTCAAGCAAAGACTGTGTTGATGGCCATGTATGATAATTGAGACTCGTGACTGTCAGATCACAGCTGCTTCTATCACTGTCCTCAGGGAAAACTGAAAGGGGGAATGGGAGTTGTTGCTCTAGTGGTCTTCAGGAGCATGAGGTGACATCTCTCCAAATTTGGTTCACTGGTTTCAGGTCTCCTTGCTTGAAGATCCTCAGGCCAAGTGGAAATTCAGAGCATTTACCTTTTAGATTTCCATGTTGCAGCCTGCACCATCCAGAGTGCGTCTGTGTTAGTGTCACCATGGTTACCTTGAGTACAGTTTATTTTCTGATGCTAACACAATTCTGTACCAAGTACATGGGGGAAATGCAATCTGTGATATTTGAGGTGTACAGGTGTGGCACTGAGGAATCTCACCTCCACTGCATCCATGACCAAGCCAGTAGTCTTACTCCTTAATAAGCATTAGCCAGATTTAGAGATGCTGGATAAAGTAAAAACCTTTTCTCCTTTTATGAGCATCAGCTGCATCACAAACCTGTAAAGTTCTCCTGCTCTTTAACACAGGATGCACACTGAATCTCCTTCTTTTTATAGAGGGGACAGAAAGAAAACACTGACAGTGTAGAGAAGTTTTGAGGGGAAGAAAAGAGAAGTGACTTTATCCTGCAAGGAAACACAATCTGGATTGCAGTGTTCTGCAAAATTAATTATCAGTGTTCTGCCCAGTTTTGAGGAATGTTTTTTACTTTCACAGGTAAATGATGTAAAAAATAATAATGGATGCCATAAAGTAAAGCTTTTAGTAGTTTGAAAATGGCAATGCTGGTTTCTTGCACATCCTTAATTGCAGCTCTCCTACATGGTTTTAAGAGCCTTTTTATTCTTTATGTTGTCACCTTCTGTTTCTCGAGTTATACAGCATATAATATCAGAGTTAGGCTACTTTTATATCCCCTCAAGGACACATGTGAACTTTATGCATATCAGAAAGAATTAATTTGGATCCTGAAGGCTAAAGAAAAGCTAAAGAAAAGTTATTTCATATCTGTAAATATCAGGTGTTCTTTCTAAATTTTACATCTAACCGAATGTGTGCTGGTTTTTCTGCTTAGAAAAGTGGAACAGAGCTCAGCACTGACCTGTGCACGTTTGACTCTGTGTGTGTCTCATTCATAGACCCACCAAAGGAGCAACATCCAGGACAGGGGAAGGGCTTGGCAGAATTTTGTTACTGGCTACAGGGAAGAGAATTGGTCCTCATGCAACAGGGAGCCAGAAAAGGCAACAAGAGAGAAAAATATAAAGAAAATTAAAGGAGTGCTATCTATTCATATATGGCTTTTCTTTCTTTCTAACTAGAAATATACATCCACATTGAGCCCAAATGTCTGGTGGCTTTCTTATCACCCTTTTCCCCATAAATAAATTTTTTGGGGTACTGTTTTCTACAGTTTTCTCCCTTCATTGGACTTACTCTACTCTTCTACCCAAAGGACTTTGACTTGTGGAACACCAGAGTTTCAACAGAAGGTCAAGATAGGTTTCATTTCATGAAATGTCCCTGGCAGATATTATTACAGTGCCACTAATTCTGTCTGAAAGACGGAGTCAATTCTTAGTGAAACAACAAAATGTCCTAAATTACCTGTTTCTGTTAATTAAGTAAATAGTTGGCCTAGGATGGCTGCCTCAGCAGGATGTGTCTGTGATGCAAATGTCAGCACTCAAAATTCTTGGAAACATCTCTGCTTGACCCATGACTCATCTGTCTGCCATGTGTCACAAATTAAATCTCCCCTCCTAATTATGGGGACAATATGTACAGTATTTTTCTGAATTCATATTTTTTCGGTAAAAAATAATAAGAAGAAATTAGAAAAACCACAGTGTATTGTAAGAACAATTTAATTCTTGAATATGTCACATTCAAATATTTGTTAGATAAACTCCTTTTATCGTCAAGAAACAATGCTCATTTTTCCAAGGTGAAGTATTAACCTCCTACTTATGTATTTTGCATTTACTTCTTACAAATATTTAAGGCAATTGGTAAAATATTACTTTCAGTCAGCAAAATGTGTTTTATTTGGAAGACATTGAAAATAAGGTTTTCATACCTTTCTTTCTC
Organism: Cyanistes caeruleus; assembly: GCF_971803275.1. Lineage (NCBI taxonomy): Eukaryota > Metazoa > Chordata > Aves > Passeriformes > Paridae > Cyanistes > Cyanistes caeruleus. The sequence continues at coordinate 4,858,428 of NC_141705.1, forward strand.
TTGTTTCTCTCTCATCTGTGAGGATGGATGAGAATTTACAAAATGTTTCCATCAAATTACAAAAAGAACCCAAACTAAACAAGGTTGAAATAGAGGCCATTTCTTAAAGAAATGAGGACTTCTTTAAGAATAGAGGACATTTCTCCAAGCCAAGAAGAAGACCCTTGAAGAAACATTCATTTCCTTTTCTAATTTAGGCCACCTTTTTATTCTGCAGTTTTGTTCCACCCCAAAGCCTGTAAAAATCCAAGAGAGGTGCTTAGGGGCCTAAAAAACAAAGAAATTTCCCTTTGATTCAATTAAAGAATCCATGTGTGTCCTTGATGGTGGCTCCACCTACATCAACATCTTGATGGAAAGTCAACGTTTGCAGGAACTCGATCAAACTTTAACTGCGAGTCCAAGAGGTTTCCAATCCTCTGGAAACTTTTAACGAGGACCTCTTTGGAAATGTTAATAAAACAGAGGTGTGTATTGCAAAGTTGGATGGATGAACTTCAACATTCCTTTGACATTGAGTTAAAGAGTGTGGAGATGTGGCACTTTGGGACATGCTTTAATGGTGGGCTTGGTTAAAGGTTAGATCCAATGATCTTGGGGCTGTTTTCCAGCATTAATGATTCTTCTATGATTCTTTAGCATCAGAAAAATATGAAAGCTTTTAAATATGTAAGCTTCAGATTTAGTGACTAAAATGCAGCTTTCTAATGTCATGTTTTCCATTTCTCTTAATTAAAAGGACAGCATTTGGTGTACTATATTTTAAATACATCTGTCTGGTAAGGCATGATTTGGTTTACTTATATGCTTAAAAGCTTTGCATTACTTGCAGTAATTTTAAGTAGATTTCTGACCTCCAAAAAATAACTGTCTCCTTCCAAAAATAAATCCAGAAATGTTAATAAAAATGAAGATACTCTGAAGAAAACAATCCCAAAATTTTCATCACCTCCTCCTTGCAAACTAACTTTTCGTGATTTCATACATTTAAGAATTGATTTTGATTATTCAAATTCAGTTCAATCACATTCATTTTGTTAAATTCTCCTGTGCAGTAAGAGAAATGTTTACTCTTCAGTGGGATGTAAATGGTGAGTTCTTTGAAATATAAGTCAGTTCACAGCTTTAGTGAGGATACAACAGAAAATTTGAAATAGAAATCAAGGCAGAAAAATTTCCATGTACTCTTTTCTACTCTTTAATCGTCTTCTAAAATTATTGATATTCTGCAAAGCACTGAGTTTTATTTTGAAATTGTTTAGTGATAGCTGAGGCATTGCATAAAGCAAAAGCTCATTAAATAACAAAAATTCATTAGAAAGAAAAAAATGTTTTAAAAAAATCCACCTTCACTTCTTCAAATACATTTGTTAAAAGTTATGGAAAAAGGTTGACTGAAAAAAAAAACCCTTATAACATCATAGCAAAACAAAATCGTAGGGAATGGAAAATAGACACGATCAATAATGTGAATTTCAGTGGTTGAGTTTTGGATCAAAAGGGAATAGGTGGCCTGTAAGTCAGTGAAAATGAAATGTGAGTGTAAAAACTCCTTGGAAATCGATTGAAGGAGGAGACCACTTTTAGCAATCAAAGTCAAGAAATGCCTTAGATCTTCAAGCTGCTCTGAGGGAAAGAACATTTGAGAGTAACTCAGTGTGGGATCTGGGTGAGAGGAGATTTTTGGTCACCAGCTTGAGCAACAGAACTGATTTAACAATGATCAGAAAAAGTGGAAGTCCCTGAAATTGTTCAAGGCCAGTTTGGAAAGGGTTCTGAAAAACCTGCTCTAGTGGAAGCTGTCCCTGCCCATGGCAGGGCTTGGAACTGGAAGATCTTTAAAGTCCCTTCCACCCCAAACAATTCTGATTCAATGACTGTGTGGTTTGAGTGCTTGGTTTTATTAAAATGAGCAGGAATTATAAGCATGGTATAAAAGAAAAAAATGTCAATGAGAATACACCCAAGGCCATGGTTCTGTAACGCTCTGTGTTTGTGTGTGTGTATCACACAGCGTGATTTTTAACAGGAACATAAAAAAGCTATTATTTCATACAGTTAGACTATATTTTTCTTTCTCTTGCTTTGCTCCACACAAATGATAAATACCTGTAAGATCCTGTCAGTGTCTAGCCTCACTGCTCAGCTGGTGAAAGCCTTGTTTCTGATAGATGGATTAGTAACTAAGCAGTTAATTGAATGTTTAGACCTGAAGAGAGAGTCTGAAACTTGTGTTTATCTCTACTCAGGAGATCTCTATACATTTGCTCAAATAAAGAGTTAATAAACAGTTGAAAGCTTTTTGATGTTTCTAAGCCTGTTTCCTGCATTATAAAGCAACACAGGAATCTTGCCTAAGCTGGTGTTTCTCAAGTGGAAAAATGAAGACAAATCCCAGTCATCCCAGACCAGTGAAATAAAAAATTCTGTTGCTGTGACAAGAACTTGCAGAAGTTTACCCAGAGAAGAATGAAGCACTGTTAAATTGCTTGCTTTATTAACAGCAAACATAAACCTAACCCACTTAATTTGCTTTATATCATTAGTTTCAAAGAGCCAAATAGTCTCACCTGGCCACCCTTAGAGTTTCTTCCTTATAACAACAGAGAATTTTGCAGTGAAATGTGTAGCAAAAGCATGGAACCTGTCTCTAGTGCAGTGTGATTTCAAGGTACTTGGAAACATTTGGGCAATTGAGTTCAGTTTCAGGGGGCAGGATGCAAATTTTGGGCATATTCTAAATATTTGATATGCTATAGAATAAGTTTTAAGAATCTTAATTCAGTGTAATGTCCCTTTATCAACTATTGTTTGGAAGATTGTCTCTGATCAAGATACAAATCTAAGAGTCAGAAAACAATCACACCTGTGGTTGGTAATCTTTCTCTTATACCAGAAAAAAAAAAAAAATCTAAATAAGTCATTAACTAAGATTTCATGCAGAATTATCACAGGAGCTGAATCTACCATGACATGTGCATAAGCAGCAGCTGAGGAGGATCCAGTCTGCAGTCCCTGTGTGCTGTCTGGTGAATAGCACAAGATAATATGTCAGTATCGTGATTTAAAAAGCACAAAACAGCAATTAAGTATAATTTTTTGTCAGAATTGTGTATCACTGGGCATGGTATGAATGAGATGAGTCTGATACCTACTCGTCTGTCACCTCTTGTGATTCAAACTAGCCCTGCTTTTTGTTTCTCCCTCTTACCCAGCAATCCAGGTAGGGTCTCACAAGAACAGAGTAGAGGGGAAAGATTTAAGTTTTGCTTATATTATCAAAAAATATACTATAAAAAGAAGATTATGAAAATTCAATCTAAAAGAATGAGATGGGCGAGAAGGGGAGAAACCTCTTCTTAAGACTGAGATTCCCATCCTCATGCTCAAGAGGTGAAGCTTTAGGAAACAGATTAAATGTCTTAAGGTCTGTGATAAAATTATTAGTTAACACAGTGAAGTGACAAAGAAAAACAAATCATGTTCAAATTTTTTTTATTTTCTAATTTATTTGCATCAGAGGAAAATCAAAGCCTTTCTAGAAAGTGTCAGACATGATCAAAATGTTCCTATTATTTATGCATGAATTCTTCTGAGCTTTAAGGTTTAGGATTAGCTTGCTTGTAAGTGTCTCAATCCTCTGTCATCTTCTACTTGGCCTCAGTCACAGCAGTGCATGAGAAAAGGAGATTAACAGGTATTTTTTTTTTCTCATCTCACAGTATTTTGGCACCTCAGAGCCATACTTGGGGGCTGTGAGTCCACCACATCTCAGGCAAAAGCCTGGCTGGTGCAGCTTTGCAGTTTCACAGAAGAAGGAAGGCTGTGAGCAAACTCTGTTCTCAGTTAATTACTCAGCAGAGCACCCAGTGCAGGACTGCTGACCCCGGTGGTACCGAGCGATGCTTCCTGCGTGACAAGGCAAAATTGTATTTCTAATCACTTGTGGTTACCAAAGGACACATGGCATGTTTTGCAGAGGGGAGATGATTAGCTCCCTTGTCCTGGCTGGCTTCCAGTTGGAAAAGCTTCATCCACTGAATACAAATCTACAGGGTAATTTCAAGTCTAGCTCCTTCTCCCCTCAAATGTCATGCAGCGAGTTACTCTGAGCTTTGAACAGCTGCCATGTTCCTCTGTGGAGATGGCTACTGAGGAATATATAGAATCATTTTAATGTTCTGGGGAATAATGAAAAATCAGTATTAAGCTGCCTATGTACTTAGATGGATGAGAAGAAGGGTAGAGAGGGACAGAAAGATTTCTGATTATGGTAGGAATGAGAGTGGAAAATGCATCAAGTAGTGAATAAGGCTAGCTAATGAAATATTCTGTAGTATAATGTAAATTCCAGTGATTGGGGACAGCTGATTCCTCAACATTTTTCTTTTCTTTTTATTTTTTTAGAAATTAGATTAATTTTTATGTATTCAGAAGTCATCCATAAATGCTCACACTGACTCACAGTTTAATACTTTTAGATTCAATCTTGAGAGAGAAAATGTCCTATTTCTTTTAGAGTGATGACTTTGTGCTTAAGGAAGTCAATGTCTGGATCTCACCAGGCACGTCTTCAAAAAGATGAATAAAACTTGGGAAAGACCCAAAATCTCAGAAAAAGAAAAAAACAAACCAACTTGAAGTCTGTGTATAATGGACAGTTGCATATGAAAGGCACTACTTGAGATTTTTGTCCAAGATGAGTGGATAGAATTGGCTGCTTTGATTCTGCAAACTCAGGGCCTCTGTCAGTGTGTGATGTTGGGCATTGCACATCTCTGAGCCACAGATGGCACTGAAGACATCCTCCCAACCTCAGGTTTCTCTGGTTTTATACAAAGCATCATCCCAGAGAAAAAAAACTGGTTTAAAAATGGTTTGGATTAAATTATGGGCACAGAAAGTCGTGCTGCTAATGGATCTGAGCGATGTGAGACGCATTATGCTGAGTAAATGATTGGTTGCTAAGGACAGCAAATTCCTTACATTGGCCAAAGAATCATGGAAAGTCTTGGGTTGGAAAGGTCCTTAAAGATCACCTAATTCCATCCTTCTGCCATGGGCACCCACTAGACCAGGTCCTGTCCAACCTGGCCTTGAACACTTCCAGGATGGGGCATCCAAACCTTCACTGCATCTTCTATATAACCACATGATCACAATCTCACAGGAGCCTAAAAGGCAAGGTACTTGCATAGAAGCAGCTAAGAAATGAGTTTGTGCATTCATAAATGATTTTAATTTTACAGAAGTTATTGAAAATCAAGGAAAATTTGATCTGACTTAAATATACAGAGTCTCCTTCTCTGGAGATATTCAAAACCTGCCTGGTCCTTTGCAAGCTGAGCTAGGTGAACCTGCTTCAGCAGAGAATTCAGTCCAGATGATTTGTAGAGGTCCCTTTTAATCCCAACCATTCTGCGATTCTGTGAGATTTATGTCACTATTTTTACTGTCTTGATTTTCAAAATTCTATGTCTTCTGGAAGTTATTTCCCCTGAGTAAACATCATTTGTTTTGGTTTTGCACGCAACACATGGGAAGAAAAAATAACCTTAGCTATGTGTTTAGTCCTACCATAAGTATCCTACACAGGTAAAAGATTATAATAGGTATGTGCTTTCTAACAGTCTCTGAACATTCAGGTTTTATATTCAAGATCCCCATTTGAGCCAGATAAGGATTTTTAGAATAGGATTTAAAACACAGGATACCCAGAAGTTTGATCACATTTTTCTGTTCAAAGAAACCCCAACAAAAACACAACCTTCAGTTAATGCCTGATATTGAAGACAAGGAAAACAAAGCAAACAGAAATGTTTGCTCTTTGCAAAGGACAGATTTCCCAATAAAGTCCAGAATTCCTGTTTGTTTCCAGGCATCCAGCTCTGACAAGGAGTGTGGAACAGTTCTCCTGCATATACAATGGTTGCCCACGGCCTGTGGTCCATGGTTTTATGGTTTTTTTGGCATAAATTGGGCTATAATTATCCCCACATGAAAGCTGGAGTGTGCTAAGCATTTCCATTACAAATCCCTACTGAACTGCAGAATCCTGAAATCACTGTGACAAAATGAAGAACAGTGAATGGAATTAAGAGTTCCCAAAATTCTCAACAGGGTCTTGCTGCAGATACCAGACTACTGGCAATGATGTGAGTTTATTCAATCAATAAACATTCATTTCATAAAAAGCGTGGAACATTGGGAGTTATTTTGCTAGAAGGCTAAACAGGGTTTAAAATATTTAAAGATTTTTTTTTTTTTTTTAAAAAAAGAGCATTGTTTCTAAAATGGTTTATTTCTTTTCCTTTTTTATTCCATCACAAAGCATCTACTGTATTAATTCCACAATGTCAGTATCTGGAGATTGTTTGTGTGGATTCCCAATTTCCAGTCACAGCCTCCTTGGAGACAACAGTTTTATTTATGTATTTATATTTCATTCAGAAAGACTTGGATTCTGAGACAAATCTCAGAGGTACAAAATGGTGACATCTCTGAGAGAGATGGCTTGGGAGGGAGAGCTGAGGAATAAATGAAATGTTTCATGTCTATCATTTCAGCTAAGTGTCAGTGCACTAAAGAGTTTTACTGCAGGTATATGTTAGAATAACCTTGTCCTGTAGCATTATGTCTTTATGTGAATATATATAGGTGTACATATGTGTAGATATAAACACACACATATTTAAGGTGAGAATTTAAAGATCATGGAGGATTGCAGAGTTGGCAATGCTGTATTTCTAACAAGGCAGCTCAGAGAATGTAAATCAGATATGGGAGTTGTGGATCTTTCTTTTTCTTTTATGCCAAAATCCAAGGTCTGCACAGAGTGATATGGTGAGAAAAACCAGGCCAGTACCTCCACAAGTGCTACTGATTTAAAGGATTCCTCTGTTGTCAGAGGATGTATCCAAAAATGACATCACAAACCTGTCTCCCCTAATATGAAAGAAGGGGAATGCCTTGACTTTCTAGAACAAAATGCAGTTTGTGGAAATGCAGTTGATAAATGTGGTTTATTATGTCCACTCCAGACAGATAGAGCAGCTGAACGCTTGCTTGAAGAACAGTCACTTAATATAGGAATTAAATCAATAATTTGAAGAAAACCAGGAGAAATAGGATAGGCTGATAAAAAAAAACATTGCTGGAAATATAATTTCAAGGATATTCCACCATGTATCTAGTCCAGGACTCATAAGTTGTCCTGTCTCCTCTGCCAGCTTCTCTTTTTAATATATGTATGAAAATAGCTTTGCTAACAGTTTATTGAAAATAAGTAAAACTTTTAGAAATGCATCTTTATAGCAACTTTAATATATTTTCAAGCATGGGGATCGCATTTGAGTGACAGATGATAAGCTGCATGCCTGGTTTCTACCAACAATTAGTTTGGGCAAATAAAGTAATTGCATATGCCAGTTCTGACAGAACAATTTATTTTTTCCCTTCTGTGCAATCATGATGCAATTGTGGGGCCAGTTGTGATTTAAGGCAGGGACTGCTTGCTATTCTAGCCTTGTACTCTTCCTAAAACTAGAGAGACGCATTTTGGCTGGTCCCTTGCCACTTCCATGATTAACTTGATTAGATGGAATAATTTCATAGCATTTTACTTAGCAGAGGGAGTCTATTGGTGCTTATGCAATCATAATGTGCAATGCTGGACATTTCCACCTCCTAAAAAACTCCTGTGCTGTAGTGAAATCCACTGGATTTGTATTGTTAAAAGAAATGTATGTTATTTAAAATCATGCAGAAGACATCTTTTAAAAACGGAGTGACTATGGGGAGAAGAGTGATTGGTTAGATATTCTTCCAAATGTTGGGTTTTCAGAGTTTCTTTTGAAATGGAAAGCTAATTCTAGCAAGAGTTTTGTGGCTGGCAGTAAAACTCTCCAATCTGTGGTGTGTTTTGCTTTGCAGAATGTATATCACAGGAACAACACTGCAATCAGTACTTTGCCACAGTTATGCTTCCTAAACCCTTCTTGCAAATATGAAAAATGTCTTTTAATGTCTGTGTTTGACCTCGGTTTTCCAAAGGCAGCTTCCTAGAACTAGATTTCAGCCAAGACAGAAAATTTCCATGAAGATGAGCTATCTCTCCTGTGAGCTGTTGGGGGTGGAGGGTGTCACTGACCCAGGCTGAGCAGGGACATCAGACTGAATTTCCTCCATGGCCTGGAGTGCTCATCATTCTCCACCTCATACACACCTATTCCCTCCTGATTTAAAATGCTTGCGTTTTCCACTGGAAAATAACAGTCCCCTATGTGTGAAAACACTGGGAATTCTTGGTGTTTTGCTTGAGGATGTCTCAAAAGCAAACAGAAACTTGAATACTTTAGTGAGAAATGATTGTTATTTCTTGCTAAAAGAGTTGGAAAGTGTCACTTGGGATGGTGTTGTGATGGGATGGGTGAATGTGATCTTTTGGGACACATTTGGCCACCACAACTTGTAGCCATCTAAAAGGGAGCTGCCAGCTGATAGCAGTTATCCAAGTTTCTTCCACCATCAGTAATGGGGATAGGTAACTCCATAGAGGGATTTACCTTGTCCTGAGGTAATTGTCTAAAATTAAGGGAATAAATTGGTCTCTGGAACCCTTTTCCTTGACTTGAAATGACACCCAGATAATTATCTGTGATATCTGAATTTAGGTGGGCTGTGATATTAGGATCATATCCTTATCTGTTACAATAGTTTTGTGTTTTTACAGAGAGTGGTCTGCACAAGCAAAAAAAAAAGATCATGTTTTATATTTTCCTGATCTGCCTCACAGTCTTGGGTAAACTCATGCCAATTTATGTTCCAGTATTTGATTTCTCTCTTTCTAGTTTGCTTAGTCAACAAATGGGATGGGGAAAAAGAAAAACATTCTTAATAAATGTGGTTAGGACTTGATCTTCACAGATTTTAGAATGGAAAGGACCAAGTTAACTGGGATTTATATAATTTTGGTAATTTAAAAGTTTAGTAGCCAGTTATGTTAATCACCCATGACCCTTTTACTATCCATGGAGAGAGAGACATGGAAGTTTGTGAAAATGATCTATGTCATCTATAGTACATTAAGTGAAATTAATCCAACCTTAAAAGACAAAAACCTGTCAAATTGCCTGATTTTTGTTTCAAACACACAATTGTTTTCATTGCTGCAGCTCATCTGAGCTATTGTGACTTTAGTTATTACTTACTCCTTCTCCAATAGATGGAAGTTGCCTTCAGGAATCCAGGAGGTTAAAAATAATTGTGAAATCACAAGAACTTGAAGGTCTTTCATTTAGGACATAAGAGAGAACAAAATTAAAGCACCTTTTGCCTACTGAGCAGGAACTTGTCTTCATTAAGTGAACAGAAGCTCTGCAGATGAATTCAAGATAGAGCATGTCCCTTGGGCCTGACAAAAGCAGAGGAAGAACAATTAGGATTAATGTGAATAACATGAATATGTCAGCAAGAGCAGGCAACCTGCTGCTGTCTGGGGTACAAGTGTGCAGAGATCCCCCATCAATAAACTGCAGCCTCTGCTACAGCACCAGGAGGAATTTGTGTCCTTTGTCACGGCAGAGACTCCCAAGTCAACACAGCAGAAAAGTTCCTCTGAGCACACTTTGGCTGTGGGTACCTGCTGCCTCACAGAGAGGAAAATTAACTCATCCAGAGCACAGACAAGTCCCACTGGGCCAACAAGAAGGAAAACATTATTTCCCACTGGAACTGAAAATGAACACAAGCTTCATCACTGTCTGGTTCAAATGCAAAAAATAATTTTTTTCCTCCTTGCATTATGGGGATATACTAAATACCAGACTGGTAAACCCTTAGAAAACTATGCAGAAAGAAAAAGAGCCTTTACAGAGCTGGAAATAATAAGGAGAAGGCAGAAGACAATGCTAGTGGAGGGAGTAAGCCAGTCTGACAAAACTTAAGGCAAATGAGTTTGGCAGCAGGAAATAAAAATAATATAACTACAGAAAAATGAACTTCTTGGACAGAGATGCAAGTGTAAATGTCCCTTACATAGCATGGGGAACGTACACAGGATTTTTTTCTCTGTTGGTGAAGAATAACTGAAATAAATGCTGTCTGCTTAAATCATCATGAAGAATCTTTAGTGCTGGGAAAAACCCAGACATCTTTGCTATTACCTTCATATTTTCTGTGCACCATTTTTTTGAGGGGGTAAATTCATTTTGAAGAGTAGGGGCTTTTTGTACCCATGGTGGTCAAGGGCTAAAAATTACCAGAAGAGACCAATTTTCTTGGAAAACTTTTGTGAATTCAGGAATTCTTGAGGTCTCCCAGAGGAGTTTCTATGTAAAGATGTTTGCATGGTGGTGGTTCTCCCTCTCTCACCTCTTCAACAGCAGCAGAAGGCACCAGAAACACAATTTCTCCTCCCTCACTTTGGGATAAGTGACTCTCATATCCTTTTAGTCATCATCTTGGCCGCTGAAGGAAAAGAACTTACAGAGTGAAAATCAAATGAGAGCTGGTTTGGCACAGCTGGTTAGCAGAAGTGTCCCTCTCAGGGAAGAATGGCATGGTCTGCATCTATCCCAGTAAATTGGAGCATGCTTGGGAAGATTCCCTGGCACTGGAGCATCATCATTTACTCCAGTAATGTTTCCTGGCATGATTTTTGCCCATTCAAACCAGCTCTTTCCCTGAACAATTGCTGGACTCGGTTTGGCAGCTGGAGCCCAGGAGCCAGCTCCAGCAGGCACACAGACACCCTGCTCCAGAGTCTGAGCAGGGTGCTAGGAGAGATAAGACATGCCCTGTACCACTTGGCCTCCTGGTTTGAAGATATCTCTGGATACATTTAATTGGCTGGTGTAGATGTAGCCCTGGGGAAAGCTGTTCCCACATGTGGAAAACAGAGTAAACAGACAGAAACAGAGTAAAAATCTTGGCTGAAAAAGATTTCCTCAGAGGAAAAAGTGCTCAAGATAATGTACAATTTGAGATGACTTTGTAGCACTGCTTATTTTAAAACCTTGTGCACTCAGGTCAGGCTGTTTTGCCATTGTTTCTCTGAAATGGAAACTGATTTTTGGAAGATGGCATTATTTGGAAGATATCACAGTGCCCACGTATTTTACTTCCTTGGAGTTAAATACATACTTCTGCACAGCTTATTGCACCAATAAAACAGAAGTGAAATAAAAATCCTACATGCTTACTGAAAGAGATTGAAATGTAAATATGCCTGCATTTGATGTGGAGAATTTAATGGGGTTCACTGAGGAGAGAAAGGTGAATATAAGAGCCCAGAAGAGCAGACAGACAAAGCAGACGAAAAGAACAGACTGTACCCAGCAGTTCTGAGAAAACAGACAAACAGCTTTCCCAAAATAAATAGCCAGTGCTGTATATCGTGATCTCATGGGAGTAATTACTGCAGCTGACTTGTATTCTATTAAAAACTTTTGCATGGGAATCATATCTGTCACTTTGGAGATTGCACCGGGCGCGTGAAGGACACGCTCAGCCTCTGGTAAACCAGGAAACCCTGGGTGCTTTGGTGGAGGCTTCAGAGGAGGTAGATGGGCAAAATCCTGAGCTGTGGTGAGGTCAGGAGCTTCTCTAGTCCCAGTCTGTCCTCTGAAAACCCCCAGAGTGGAGGGATCCTGTGAGCATCCATGAAGAGGGGTTTGGAACAGGGATGGTGCCGTTAACACACGGATAGCAGGTGGCTTTTCCAGGACTCATTCATCAAGGAGCAAAAAATGGAGCTCCAACAGTCACTGCCATTTGAAAGTTTCTGTTTATACCCTATAAAGCTGGCTTTACCCCCTGCTATCCTTCAATATTGACCAAAAGATTGTTTTTATGAAGCAAATTAAAATAATAGGAAAATATAGATTACTGAGGAGAAAATATCTCAAGAGAAACAAAACTGTCAATAGACATATCCTTAAAAATGTTTGCACCACTGAGATAAGACAACATAGTTTAAGGTTTGGAAGTATTCTGAGTCGTTTATTAGAGGATAATGATTTTCTGCATGAAACAGGCGTGAGGTATTATTCTATTTCTGGTCACCATGATATTAAAAAGATATTATACCACTTACAAATGTGTGGTGAAAGCAGCAAAACTAATTTGCTGTAAGGACTTTATTACATTTATTTCCACTGGAGTCATTTAAGAGGAATTAAAGAGAAAGAGGAGTTAAATATAAGAGTCAATTGCTTTCTGGAGCACACAGCCACCATGAAATAAGTATCAGTTGTCATGCCAAAGAAACATCCCAATAACTTTGGACACGGAAAAAGGGGCATAGAATGAAATGTCAATGGAAATCAGTGGTCTGAGACCCAAAATCAAATTATGCCTATTAGTGTGTATTTTGACTATATCAGTGCATGTATTTGCAATTTGTATTAACCTTTGTAATAAATATCTCCAAGAAAACACTCAAGGAAACATCCAATTTTTTTTGAATTTTCTTTTCTCATAATTTATTAATTACTTGCTTCTGAGTGAAGACCAGGAAATGCCAGAACATGTTATGTAATGTACATTCTGTAAACACTCACAGGAGTTTGAACCAGAGCTCATGGGAGTCTTAAGTGTTAGGGAAAGATTAATTCAATGCACTGACTTTAGTTAGTCCACATTTACTTTACAGGCAAGAAACTTCCAGATGTTTCTAAGACTTGTGAGAAGCCATGAGTGAAGCTACAGGTGCTTTTGGTCTCAGTAAGCACCTGAAGAAAATGCAGATGGGATGTGGCTCCTGTCCACTGCCCACGTGAATGCAGAACGAGTTTATTACCAGCAGGGTGACCTTTGAAAAGAGTTTCTTTAGGAAAACCAAGCAAACAAACAAAAAATCTGAGGCAGAGCAACAGCTGTGCCAGACCTACCTGTGCAGCTGGCAATGCCAAAAGTGTATTCAGAATTATTGCTCAGCTGTCATTTATGTCTGGTGAACCCTCCATGTTGCCTCATAACTGATGGAAGGGGAAAATGAGTGTTTTAATAACAATATGGCATAAATTACCACTATTCTTAGCCCAGATGAAGAAAAAGAAAAAGTAGGACAAATCCTGTTGTTATTTTATGTTCTTAATCACATTTTGATCTATAGAGCTCTCAACATTACTCTTGGGATAACATAAAGACAACAAAATGCTCTCAATTATTATTTATAAATTATTTACACAAGAATACATTTTTTTTTAAAAAAAAAAGGGGAATGCAAACAACATAAAGGCTTTTATGTTTTCCTCATGAAGAGCTTTCAGTTGGGATTAATCCTTTGAGACACTGTGTTCTGCTTCCTTTTCTTTTGAAAAAACAAATTTCAAACACAATATTTTATTTATTTATTTATTTTAGTTTATCTTTACAAAGCAGTAGGGTGCATTAAAAATATCATGATATCCTTGACAACTGGGCATGCTACACAAAGGGACAAAGAAATCACTCATGTCAGGAAATCTGTGTACTTCTTAGTACATCATCAATACACAAAATTGCTTTTGGAAGGGCAAGCTGTATTCTCCAAGTCAATGAAAATGGGAGCACAGCTGAGTGGGTCGGCCCCCAAAATTCTAGAGTTTTTCATCAAAGAGCTATTGTTCCCCTTCCAGCTTCCAAAACAATGCATCCAAATGAGTGACTCAACAGCACATTGATGAAGCTCTGGGGTGGTTTGTGTGCAAGGCACTGATGCAGGTCCTGCCCAGATTGTATTTCCAGCAGGTATTGGAAAAGCTTGGATGAAGTGAAATCACCATGTTCTAACACAGGAGTGAAGGCCAGCTTTTTCATCCTAAATTTTTATATAAAATATATCACATATTTATTTTTGGTTATTTTCACATCATCATAAGGGTTTGGGGTTTTTTATTATAATAAGGTGAGCAAAGGACAAGGCTGCTGGGAGCAGGGGCTGACCAGCTACTGGAGAGTTCTCTGTGTGTGTTTAGGTGTGTGTTTGTTGGGAATGCACACTCAGTCTCCCTTCTGCAGGACAAGGGGCAGGGAATTGCAGCCTGGCTGTTTTGGGTAGGGATGTGATGGTGCTCCTGGGGCAGAAAGCCTGCTGCTTTTTGTCTCTGGTGAACTGGGAAAGAAAAATTCCCCAGGGCTTGAAGCCTTCTAGAGGTGGAGCCCCATACAACACAGAAGCATAAAGAATTTATTATGTTGGCCTGCAATCCAGTCTAAGAAAGACACACCTCCATCTAGTTCCTTAAAATCACAATATTTTCTCAGTATTTTCCTCCATAATAACATATACCTTTTCTTTGAGCTGAATTGATAGTCACTGCTTAAATACAAGCCTCTTTCATGAAAAATTCAAAACAAATTGATCTCATCTTTCACACTTTCCAATCCCAGTTGCTATATTTTTCTGTTCAACAATATGATTTATGCACATTCATTGGCACAAGTCAAAGTCTCAGTTAAATGTCAAAGCTGCAGCACTTTGAAATGCTTTAACCATTTTGCATTGTGTTCTGCCATCTCAGAAAAAAAATAAAAGGCTCGAAACAGGAGTTCTGGAACTGCATTAAAGTGTATGTATAATTCATGTACAAAATTACTGTATAAAGAATATAGCTTAATAGGTCAAGATCTTGTTAAAAAATGCAGTTTGTAATAATCTTTGACATGCTGTACCTCCTTGACAGCAGAACAAAGCTCCACAGAATATATTGCCTTCTTTTATGCAACAATATGATAACCAGAGAGGTTTAACACTCTGGCTTCATGCCCTGCATACGCCTCCTGATTATTTTTGCACCTCCAAAACTTTTAGTGGCCAAGTGATCTCTGGTAATTTTGCTTTTTGATAGCTTTGTGCCTTGGCAACCACCCAGAGTAAATCTCAGATCCTTCATCTTTGTACTCTAAACTTAAATTTAGATGTCTAAATGAGCGGTCTTCAGATAAAGACCTCTTTAGCCTTTTTAGGACGTGTTGTCCTTTGTCCACTGCTGATTTGAAGATTAAATATTTTCTTTACTTGAAAAATACATCAGAATGTCTTCTTTATTTCATGTATTTTCTGTTGGACGTGAGTAGCATTGTTCCTTTCAGTCTACAGGTTATATCAGAGTACTGGATGCTCTGAAATAACTCTGTGTACTTAAAGAACAGCAGAATTATCTCAAAGGTAATACTGCAAACTTCTAAGTCTTTTCTGTAAATTAATTCATCAACATTTTCTAAGCCACTGATAGTAGAAAATATCCTAGAATATTTTGGTTTGCAAGGGTTCCCTGTATGACAGAACCTTTCCCTGAGAATGTTCTTTGTCTTTTCCATTCCTGTTATTTCCTTTTCATTAGAAGTCCTTCAGACTGAAAGTACAGCACTCTATATGAAAATGTAATATAGGTGATGTGTTTAACTTATATAGTTTATTGTTAATATATCTGAAATGTTTGGATATAAACCATCTCTTATATTGCAGGTGTTCATTGTCTTTATCAGGATCTAAGTGACATTGTTACTCCACCTTATTAGTCAATTTGGGTTCAGAGTTTAGGTTTTGGAGATTTTTTATCAGAATTCATTATCTCTTTTTACAAACTCTAAAACACTTATGTTAGAAGAGACTTATGTACCATTTCTACATTATGACTTAAACTCTAAACTAGAATATCTCTGACCTGACCCAAAATACATTCTGCAATGCTTTCCAGGTTAGGCAGAGCCAACATCAAGATTTTTTCCAGGACAAATTCTCCTGCCTCGTTTCCTGGTAACTGCTTCTCTGATACAGTCTTAAAAATTTTGTGATTTCAAGATGCACTGGAAATCCATGTGATGAAATTTCTTTCACAACATGATACTCATTTATCTCCTAACTTCATTTACTACCATTCCAAAAAAAGAAATTATTAAACAAAAGAAAGAACCCTGAATTTCAAGAGAAACCACAAAACTTCTGTGAAGTAAACTGAATTGTCATCCAAAAATTTAATAGAATAAGGCAAGATGGTAACTAGTGCAAAGGAACCTGACAATCAAATTTGCATTTATATCAAAGCCCCTGGTGCCTAAAACTTGAGGTGCAACATATGCAAATCAGTCAAGCTTCCTCTTAAAGTTCAGTGTTAAAATAGATTTGTAGTTGCTCAGGTTTTTTTCCCCTTTTGTTTTGTAGAGGAGTAGTCAGATCAAGAGAGATGTGTATGTACTTATTCCCAAAATTCTGCTTCTTTGCCACAGGAAAACAATGTGCAAGAACTCATGAATTTGTTTTCTGTACTGTGTTAAAATAATAAAAAAAAATGTGTCCACCATTCTGCACTTAAATATCACTTAAACTGCTTAAGGACAAAATTCAGATTTCAAACAGATTTTTTTTCCAAGTTTTTGTCCAATCTGCCCATGGAAGAGACCACGGTGGAGCAGATTCCCAGGGCAGACCATGGAGAGCCCCTCGATGGAGCAGGTGGCTGTTCCTGAAGGAGACTGGCCTGTGAAGAGCTCGTGCTGGGATAGATTTTGGTGAAGGACTGCAGCCCTTGGACAGTCCCAGGAGAAGTGAGAGTTAAGATGCATCATTACCAGCTGGAACCTCCTCTCCTCACCCCTCCAGGCTGTCCAGTGCCAGGGAGGAGCCAAGCCAGCAAGGGAAGCTGAGCTTGGAAAAGGAGGAAGGAAAAGTGTTGTTTTAACATTTGTATTTTAGTTTCTTACCACCTCAATTAATAATTAAAAGTGCCATAATTAAATAACTATTTTTACTGGCAATAAGTTAAATTAATTTCCCCTGTTTTTTTTCCCACAATGGTAATTGAAAAACAATCTCCCAATATTTCTCTCAGCCCACAAGGTTTCTCATCCTATTTCTCCCCCTTGGCCCACTGAGGGGAAAGGGTAGAGGAGTCTGAGTGGAAGCCAAGGCTAACTCAGCCTGGGTCAGGTAAGATTGGTTTTCCCCATTATATCACTTTATATTTATCTGTGTTGAACTTCATTTGACATTTTATTGCTGAGATACTGTGGCCTCTAAGGTCCTCCTTAAATTCTTCACAGCCTGTCCTGTTCCTAAGTGCCTCATATAATGTTGGATCATCATAATTCACATCATATTATCACCACACAGCTCATCCCTCTTCCGTAGGTCATTCCTTGACAGACTAAAGAGAGTGAGTTCCAGGACAGGCTCCTGCACAACTGCTCTGAAAACCACCCTGCACTGTAAGACATGACCTTTTGCAGTTATCCTTGAATTCCTGCCTTTTAACCAAAAATAAATGCATGTGAGGGTCTTCCCTCTTATCTCATGATACTCAGTGTTCTGGCAGCCTATGCAAAAGCCTTTGTTAGAATTTGGTAGGAAATTAAAGCAGACTATATAGCTTCTGCCACTTTATCCCTTATGTTTCTTCACCTCTTTAAACATATCCATCAACAGAAGCCGTGATTACTCTTCTCAAATAAAAAAAAATAATACAAATATTCAAGTGTCTGTTCTATAATTTTAGTGTTACCATTAATTTTCTCAGTGGAGATCTTAGGTTTAAAGGACTCTTAGCCCATCTACAAATTTTCTAAGAACTGCTATTTCATACTCTCAGATACCATGAGGTTTTAAGTGAGAGATTACATGTATAGTATATTTATTTAATCTGTGTGTTCCTGTAGAACTTTAGAGGAAATATCATCTGGTCCTGGTAATTTGTTAGTCTTCATTATGTATATTTGTATTACAATCTCTTTCACTGTTGCTTTGTCATAGCTAATGCTGCAGTGATCAGAGCATTCCTGTGCAGCCTGGTAATTCATACCTGGTATGTTCTGCTCCAGAAACATTTTCCCTGCCTGTCTGCACAATGCAGGAGCTGATTCTCGAAACATCATAATGGATTGGCACAAACAGCGTGGACCTCTTTCTTTAATTCAATGTATTGATGGTTGTGGGATATCTGACTTTCACTCCATCCTTTGCTGGCCAGGGTTAAACTTCAAACTTCAATATTTCAGCCCCTCTGTTTTAGATATTGGTGAGGAGAGTCTTTTGAGCCTCCTGCTGAAACTGCTAGACTTTAGAGAACAACTAAATATTCATTGGGCAAAAGACTCTGTGATCCCAGTGATTAGGGTATTCATGTGGCAGGGGAGACGTGAGCTCCTGACATTCCAATGAATATTTACATAATTTTGTGTGAAGTATTCACTGGAGCAGAAACAGCAAGTTGCCTGATCACTCTACCTATAGAATCATAATTTTCTTGCCTTTCAGCTCAATTAATTTTTAATTGTGCCTCACAAAGAGAGACAGCCTCAGGAGGAGGAACTTTCTTCTCAGAATGTCCCAGCACTCTGAAAATTCACCTAATGTTAGCTTTCAAACTCTCTCAAAAACTGAAGAGATTTAAACCTTAGACTTTCTCAGTGCTGTGCCTTGGGAGGTCATCACCTCTTCTTTCTTCTGGTCATATTTTTTAAAAAATTTGTTTGTTGACAATTTCTTGGAAGGGGTTCATCATTTTGAATAACAAATGGAAGGTGCTATTACAGTCCCTGAGAGGACTACAGGGACTAATCCTTTTTATACTTTTATACTGTTTTAATCCTTTTATGCTGTGGTCACCCGCATGTGGTGGTTTCCCATCTCGGTTTCTAGCATTCCTGGTACAAATTCTCATTATTTCTGCAAACCTCTGCCCAACTTATTCAGAAGATGTATTTTCAGGAATCTAGGGAAATGGGAGCATCCAAAGATTTTTAAATGACAGCACTGGTTTACATAGAACTTGTTCTCTGTGTTTTGTGGTATTTCATTTTGGCTCTTTTACTTGCTATTATGAGGCTTTTTCTAAGAACTGGCTATAAATGCAATGAAAAGACTCACAGAAAAAAAATATTATAAACAAACAAAAACGGCCTTGGAGTAGGGATATTATCAAATTTTTTTTCTTCAGAGTACTTCAACATGGTATTGTTAACCTGCAAAATTAAACTTCTCAACCAAATTCCAAGAGCAGCTGAAATGTCAAGATTTCAACTTCTCAGACTCATATAAGCCAAGACAAAATTTAGAAAAGCTATTGTCACCATAAGGGCTCACCTGTGCTCAGGATTACAAGTACTGTATTTGTCATATTCTGTGTAAACCAGTGCTGCCATTTAAAACTTGAGAAGCTCCCCTTTCCCTAGATTCCTAAAAATTACACTGGATAAACTGAGCAGAGGTTTGCAGAAACCCATAGTGTTTGTACTGAAGGTATTTATGGGGCAGGGAAGCTGTGAGTTCCTGAATTTCCCCAAGATTACATGGACAAATTACTCATGACAAAGGAATGCCAAATGGTAGCTGCTGTGTGTGCTTTGAGGTCTGAAATTCCTTAGTAAGTCCTTTTGTGTTACCTACAGTGCCATGTTTGAACTCAAATACTTGACTTGGTAGTTTGGGGTGGGTTTTTCATGCTTTGTTGTTTTTGCTGTTGCTTTCTTTTAACAAGAGATGGACTTACTTCCTTCCATGGGGCTTTTCTCACTGGTGGTTCATCAGTGATACCAAATGCAGGGTCCTGCTGTGCTGTAAACATAAAGTGGGGACTTGAGATCCTGGAATGAACTGAGCTAATGGAGCAGAGGGAATTCAGAAACTGTCTGACTACAGAGAGAGCATGTTCATGAGACTGTCAAATATTTACAGTCATTTATTAATTGCCTCAGATGAGCTGCTCACCTGGATGAGCTGTTATCCAGACATCTGTACCAGCTTCCTGCAGTGATGTCTAGGCAGTGCCCTTTTCATAGGTCTTAAAATTATGAACTTGTGCTACTTAATGATTTTCCATTCAACCTTATGTTTAATCACAAGTAAATTAATGTAGTACACCCTGATATGACTGGTGCTTGTTTCCAAATGCACCTTCCCACTGTCAAAGTCAGGTGTCACCTGGCAAAAAAATACAGTGGTGGCACAAATCCAACACTTCAGAGAGAGAAGGGAAAGAGAAAATCTGTTTATCACTTCAGACTGCATGTAGAGGGATTTCACCTCTCAGTAAAAAACTATCAGTACAAGTGATTATTTCTGAAAAGGAGAGGAATACTGAGAAGAACAGGTTTTATTTTAGACAAGATTTGGAGAATCATTACTCTTTTACTGTAACAAAAAAGAGAAATGTTGTCCATTTTCTACTGTATTGCCTTCAATAGTGTTAAGCCCAAACCAAAATAGAAGTGGAGAAAACCACAACAAAACACCAGAGATGGCATCTGAGATTGGTTCAGTTATCTCTAGGATTAATTTTTCCCTGTGACACTTTGAGCATGACATCTGCCACAAGACTCAAAAGACTTCAACCCAGTAAATGAGATTTGGACCAGTCTTGGACCCATAATTTCAAATTTTCGGTTTTGAACATTACTGCTCTGTCTCAGCCCATGCTCTGGCACATTTTGCATTGCTCAAGCCCATGCAGAGTTTCCAAAGGAGGATTTCTACTTCCTGAGTAGCCCAAGGATTTCCATGTCACATCTCTTTTAAATACACAGACAAAACGTGTTTGTTGGTTCCTGTGTGCCCCAGAAAATGTAGCAGTGGCTGCTTTTCCAGGGCAAACTCAGTGGCACAACGGGGATGTGGCAGCAGATCAGCAGCCAGCAGAAGTTTGGAAGATCTGAGCTCAGTTGTCTCTGCTTAACAGGACTTAACTCCCCACTCCTTGTGGTTTTGGCAAGTAGGTCAGCCAAGAGGTTCAAGGCTGCTTGGAGTGAGGGCAGGATGCCTCAGCAGTGCCAGATGAGAAACCTTGCAGTGCACAGAGAATGAATTCAGAATTCACTGGACTGGAAAGAGAACATGAAAACAATGGCAGCTCCAACAGAAAATCTGGGGATGTCCTCTGGGAGGACAGGGAGGCTTCAGCTCCACTTGCAAAGGCTCTTTATTTGATTGTTCCCAGTTATGTTTTCATGTAAAATGCATCTCCTGTTGGCAGGGACTGGGACCTCAGTCTGTTTCTGCCCATGGTCACCAGTAAGTGCTGTATAGCATGAGTGCTCTGTGAAGTGGGAATTAAAATGATCCAAGGACTCTGGGTCAATCCTCCCTCATAAAAGTTGCATTAGGCTCACTATTGTCTCCAGGTATTGAAATAAAGACCATCACTACAAGTTACCTCCTCTACAGCTTTTGTCCCTCACAACAGATGCTCCCTTTATCCAACTCTTGGCAACAATATCATCCCTATTTATCATCTTCAGACTTTCTTTTTCCAAGTGACTCCAGCAGAATCTACAGAAGGTTCACAGAGAAGACACAGCTGGTGTCTCATCTGCCTGACTCCTAACTGGCCTGAGCCAAAGGCAGAGCAGCCTGCCAGCTCTCTGGAGCCAGAGCTGCCTTCCTGTTCACCATCAGATTTATGCAAATATCCTGGCACTGCTCTAAAAATACCTGGATTTAGTCAGGGGAGGCAGAGAAGTGTGGAAGGCTAATACCCTTCTCTCCCATCTTCATCTGCCTGCAGCAGGTGTTGTAGCTGGAGCCACGCAGTCAAACCGGGCTGTTACCTGGGCACAGGTTTATTTCCTGACCAAAAAAACCTTCCCAAGCCACTCAAACACAGGCTCTCTGTCAGAGAGGAAGAATTTCACTCTTTTTTTTTTGCTCACAGATGTACCCTGAGCTTGTGACTGCAGCCAGCCAAGAGGGATCAATGCACTGATAGAGGGCAGGAAAGCTGCTGTGCTCGTGTTTCCTGGGGGATAATCAATAGAGCCAGGTGGAAACACTGAGACACTCAGAAACTGAACTGCATCTCCTTGGAGATGGACAGCTCCCTGCAGCTCTGGTCAGCCATCAGGAATTTTTGTAAATAGACTGAAAATTTGATTAAAATTATTGTGAGTCATAAGGAAAAGACTGAAATATTCCTGTCTTCCTTTGATGTTTTTTTGTCACTGTTTGGGGGAAACATGAGAGCTGTTCCATGGGATGATACAATTGGTTTATTGTTGATCTTCATATAAGCTATAGGTTACCTGCTGACATGGACTATATGCTTTGCATTTAGCAATTAATCTGAAAATTTATGGTCTTTTGCTGAATTTGAAGGATGGAAATCCTAAGACTTGTGTCAGATAATAAAGCTTGTAATATTAAATCAAATTATAATTGTTTTACCCAAAGAAATGAAGTTTTGCTTATCTTTGTTTATCTCCATGAGTCAGTAAACAGGCTGGAGACCTGGATATTAGGAGAAAAGAAGATTATGCCCCAGTCACTCTAGAGGAGATGATTGAGAATAAGGAACAATGTATGTGTCTCTCCCTTGCTGACAGGTTTATAAGTGGAAGAAGTAATAGACAACACTACAGTGAGCTGGCAAAATCATTTTACACTCTGGCAATATAGCTTAGAAACCTTTTTCCAGGCTACAGGTCAAGGAAAAATCTCTGACCAAGTGTTACAATCTGTAGACAGCAATTTCAGGGGTGAAACGATTTAGTTTGTACAAAGGTACATTTGAAATTTACTGTCTGGAGCTCAATGTATAAAATGTCACTAAAGGAACCAACCCCTTAAGTCATTAAAAACACATAAAATCAATGAATTCTTCATCAATCACTATGACTGCAGTCATTTTTGGAGGTTGTGAGGGACATGTCTTTTACAGAGCCCACAACTGGTCATTAGATCTGAAACTTAAACTGAAGACTCCCTCATCCAAGCAGAATATCCTTATTGCTTGATATAAATACACTATTCTGTGAACCATATGGACATTATTTATTACCCTATGGCAGGAAAGGGAGGAGCTGTGACCAGAAGAGTGTTTCTAAACTTCAGCATTTCAGTGAAATTTGGGGGTTGTCACAGATCTCCCGTCCCACTGACACTGAAGGCATCTTCCAGCAGGTGCTCTTTGATTTCCTATCAAGAGCCAGGAACTCTCCCCCTTCCCACAGGTTGCATTTCCCTAGTTCTTACTGCAATCATGGCAGTCCACAAACTCCTATTTCCATGGCAAATGACAGCTTTGCCTTTTCTGAACCTAACAACTCTCTGAAGTGCAGCTTTGAACAAACAAAAAAGTTCAACTCTTTCATCTGGGTTCACCCAAAAATACTGAATGCATTTTATTCTGTAGTGCCACCAAAATAACAAAATTTTTGCACTGCAGGTAGCGGTCATTCCCCTGAAATGCACCTTTTGAGGCAGTTTACATTATCACCTGTGTTTCTTTTCCTAGAAACAACACAGAAACCAGCATGAAATTCTGTAAGATGTACTGAGGGGTATCCTGCTGTTCTGTGAAGTACTTCCATGAAGGCCTGTTATTTCCAGAGCACCATAAGTGAATAAAAAACCTTGCAAACACACACACAGACCTGGTACCTGCTGGGAGAAACTGATAGCACAGTTCAGCCAAGTGATAAGAACTCAAGTATACGAGTTTACATTTTATACACTTGGCAAATGCAAAATGCAAAACTTTTTTATCCTTTTTTATTTTATTTTTTTTTATGGTACATTACATTTTTGTCCATCTTTTTGTCCATCTTTTTGTCCATTTTCTACCTTTTTTTTCCTTTCTTTCTTTTAAGAAGATGATGAAATCTGATGAAGAAGAGAGCAATGAATTTGCATCATGATATAAAATCCATCTCCCCTTTCATCCCATATTGTGGATTTCCTGACCTCTCTAGAGAAAATGCTTTTACCTGATTTCCATGCAGCAGAATTTCTGAACCATTCATTCTGAAAGCCCTGCACATCCCACATCATCTGTTCCCTTCTTGTTGCATACATAAACTCATCAGATATGAGAGGAGATGAATACAATTTAAGTGAGAGGGTTGCAGAGCAATCTCCTAAATACTGAGAGAGAAATGCAAGGCTTCACTTCTGATTAGAAAGGTTTGCTGGTTGGTGTCTCTAATTGATTTGCTTTGCTCTCAATTTGTATTTCAGTTTTAAGAAGAGTTGAGTGATCCAGCTAAGCAGTACTGTGGATATTTAACTTCACAGAAAAATGCAGTCTGCTTTTTTTTTGATCTTTCAGCAATCAAATTCTCTTACAGTGAAGTAAATAGTTAGCTTAAAGTGGAGTTAACCAAACGGCATAGGACATAAATTATGGAGATACTTGGTTTACAGTGTAGAATCAATTTTCCCTTTTCAAGTATGGACCCTAATCTATATTTACTAGTCATTATTTAAGGGAAACTCCAGGAAGCCTTGCTGGGATGCCCTCAGTCCCTTTGTTCCCAGCCACGTGGGTGTGCACACCACAAGACTTCTGCTTTTAAGGACAGGAGGCCACGAGTTTTACACACACTGTGTTTCAGAGGTGTAATTACAGTTATTTCAATGAAGTAGTTCCTGGCTGGTTTCTGAGTAGGTAATAGAGAGAAGCAGCTTTGGCAAATGGCAGGAATACTGAAAATTTTCAATAAGTGGTTTTTATTATTGCCTGATCAAAGTGACTGATGAGTACCCTCGTACAAGTCTTATTTCAATTTTACAGAAAGGGATATCACACCTTTTTATAATATTCTTTGAGACATTTTGATGAAAGAAGCTCTGTAAGAGCCAAGCAGAATTGCAGATATTACAAGTGGACCACATGCAGAAACAAATCCTATTCTCTTGAATTTAAAAGATTGTATTCAATCACTTTGTTTTTCTGTCTCATTGTACTGTGTATATTGTATGGTTTGCTTATTACAGCAGCACAGCCATGCTTCCTGCAGAAATGCTTCCCTCTTCAGAATACATTTGAGCTCCTTGAGAATATCCAGGTAATTATCTACCTGTTTGCTTTCTCTAAAGGAAAACCTTATCACTGTGACCCCTGGAGTCTGCCCTTTCTCACTGTTGGTGCTTACATTTGACTTCCTGCTTCCAGTGCAGAGGTGAAGACCAAAAATACCTGAAACAGGCTGTTCTCAGCTTGTCACAGAGCAAACAGAGAATGCACTTACACGGGAAACAAACTATTTGGAGGTTAATAGATTAACTGTGCCCTCAGAGATCTGCAGGAAAATTAAATTATTTTTATTTGGAGCTAATCTGGATAAGGCAGAACTCCTTATCATAATAGTTAGAGACACTTATGCAATCTAAAAGGCTTTAAAAAACCATTTATCAGGTGGCTGCACAGTGACAAATGTACTCTCACATCAGTGGCATCAGCCTTTATTTTGATAGAACAACTGCAGGTGTAATATCCTTCAAAACCTCCCCCTAATTGATCTAAATGGTGCAAAAACCTCTATAGAAAGGGGGAATCATTAATGAAATATTTTGCTTTAGAACCAAAAAACCAAAATTTAATTTTTCACTTTTTTTTTCCCCCCTTTCTTAGTTGATGTGTCATAACTTTGGAAGTGGAATGATTTTATTCAGGGAATAGGTCAATAGCCATGAGTACAAAGAAGAGGAGCAAAGGCTTCTCCCTAAATAAACAGAAAGATTTGAAACCATCTGCACATCTAAATAGCAGGGAAGTACAACAGCAGCCAATGAAGGTTGATCTAATAAGAACAATATTGATTCTTGGATATTATTTCTATTATTGTTAGATTAAAATTAGTGAAGAACTCTTAGCATTTCCCTGAAGTACTAAAAACAATGATCACATTACACTGGAAAATCAGCTAGAGCTGTTCCAGTGAAAGTGCAAAAATCCATTTACTTCACACCTTCTTAAATCCTCTTAGTGCCATAACAGATTAGAGTGTGAGGGGGGAGGAAGAGTTTCTGTGTTAACTGAACTGGATGTTGGCTTTCTCAGGGAGGTTTGAGGTGAGGTCAGCTCTCAGGAGGGAGGATCCTCAGTGAAAAACCTGGTGAGAGGCCCCCCTTAAATGGTTTGACAAGTGCAGGGAAGGACACGTTCATCTTAGGAGTGTTGCATTTTGTGATTCTCCAAAATTACCTGTAATTAAAGTGTATTAACATTGGCTTTGAATGCACTGTAATAATGCTGCCTTTGAATGAAAGGAGCTGCATTAACACTGGCTTTGTCATGGTGATTTTGGGGGGGAAAATATTTCCCTCAATAAAGTATAAGCATATATCTCAAAGGCTTGAGATCAACAGAGTTAAAGCAGCAGCCTTTTTACACTGCTTCTTTTCAGAAACCTAATTAAGAGCTGACTCCTATCAAACCAAAAAAAATGAAAATGACCAATATTAAGAAAGTTTATTTCTGCAGAAATTAATTTCATTCCAAATTTCAGGTGCAGTAACCAGTAGCCTTTAGTTAGAGCTGCCCAGCTGTGTTTCTTGTTGCCTGATTATAATCTCTCAACAATGTTTTCTATTGTTTTCTTATAAAAATATAGCAACATTTAGGTTGGAAAAGCCTTCTAAGGTGACCAAGTCCAACCATTCCCCCAGCACTGCAAAGGTCACCACTAAACCACGTCCCCAGGTGCCACATCCACTCTGCTTTTAAATAACTCTGGGGTTCTATGGAGCCAGGGTTCAAATCTATTTGCTTGCTTGGTTTGTTGAGCATGGCTTTCACAACCACCTTCAGTAATGCAAAAGTGTTTAAAAACAATTTATCATATTTTCTACACTGGGGACAGAGATAGGTGTTGTACAATGTGGTGTCATTTAGACAGAAATCCTGATTTTCATGTGGGAATTTCCCCCTTCCTCACCCCTTAGTAAAGTCATTTTATTTCTTCAGGTTCCCATCTGGAAGAAACGCAAAACACTGATTACTTCTCTTTTCTGGGTAATCTGAAATCCATGAAATCAAGGAGAATGATATTCCCCACATGTATGGGACATCTGGAATCACCTTGTCAAGAAATATGCGAGTACCTCAGCTTATCAAGATGTATCAGAAAGAAATTTGTAAATCTATGCTGTTATTTAGGACTTCTGGGAATAGAAGATAAAGTGCATCTGTACATAGATAAGAACACTCAAATGTAGCTTTTTTTGTTCCTATTGAAAGGGAAAATCCAGGTACAATACAGAGGAAGGGTGCATCTGGATAAAAAAACAAACAAACAAAAAAAAAAAAAAACAGCAAGAAGGAAACCAAACCCAAAAAAACCTCCAAGCCACCAAATAAAAATAAACTAAAACCCCACCAAAAAAAAAAAAAAAAAAGAAGGGTAGCAAAACCAGGAAAGTAAACCTCCTAACAGTTCAGGGAAGCCACAAAAAAGTGCCAGCCCCTATAAAAAAATTAATTGAAAATTGGGTGACCTTTGGATTCTTTGCAGCCTTAAGAGGGTCTGGCTTGCTGCCATGGGAATGTCACTGCAGTCCTGTCGGTATAATTACAGCTTCCACCAGGAAAACCATCTCCAACCTTTTACTGATCTCTTGCCTAAAGCAATAATCCTGCAGCCACCCTCCAGCAGCAGATTTTGGGCTGTGTATCATCACTCTCCAGCTCCCTCCTACGCTACCTCTGTAGCTCTCAAACTGAGTGAAACCTTCTCATCCCTGAGTGATCTGGCAGTGATGGGCCATTTAAACCCCAGCAAATAAATGGCTTTTAGCCACAGGAAAATCCAGGTTTTTTTGTGACTCAGAGGAATGAGGAGTCAGCAGTTCTGTAGGGAAATGTTGATTCCTTTTGCTCTAAGGCATTTTCTGTCCCAGTTGAGTTTCCATTTGGCAGGACTGAAGGGCTGTCAAGTTCCTCCTCACAGGATCTCTGTGCATGTCCAGCACTTGCCAACCTTCTCTCCCTACAGGCAGAAGTGCAGGCTCCACTGGTGAGCAGCCTGTGTTGGTTCTGGAAATGGTTACTATTTCTGGAAATGGAAAATAATCTGTCTGAACCAGGAAATTTTTGAAAGCAAAAAGTACAGTAATTTTCTGGCCTCTCCAATGATTACTCAGTGGCCTTAGCTGCCCCAGTATGTTCACCTAAATCATAAGCTCACTTGATATCTTGGGATGCAATTAATGAGGGATGAGTGAATAACAATATTTGAAACTTGTAATTAAGCTGTAACACTCAAGTATTTGTGGTAGACATGACATTTTCCATTGCCTCTCAAATGCATCTTGTATGAACAAGAAAAGCAGGGGGCATGGGAGGTTTTTTTCTCCTTCCTGCTAATTCTCACAGGAAAAATCTGCCTGAAACTGAGAATCTCCAGGCTGCCTTCCTTAATGGATGTTTTTAACTAGGCAGTAGTTTTAGATGGAATAAGTGGCTACTTGAATATACCCCAATTAATACAATAAATTTACATGCTAGATCCAAATTCAACATTATACCTACTTTATGATGAATTATCTCCAGTCATGCCCACTGGTGAAAGGGGAGCTCAGTGGTGATGGCTACTCTGTGCTGCAAGATGTAGAAAATGAATCTGTGTCCCCTGCAGGGCAGAGGGGCTGGGTTTGTAGCCCAGAACATCAGAGATTTCACTGCTCTCAACTTCATCCTGTTTTGGCCTCTGGGAACTGCCCACTTAGCTGGTTTCTCATCTGAGGCATGCACAATAATAATAATTGCAATAAAACCCCCCTCCCTTTAGGGTTTTGGGTCTAAGAGCTAAAAAAAAATCTTATTTATTAGAGACTTGGAGATAATTCTTAGTGCTAAACAATGTATCACTGCCCTTGGTTCTCTTAAACAAATCACAAAGCCAGAAAAACCTGTTTAGGTTAATGAAACTGGTTTCATCTTCAGTTTCAAACAGAACCAAATAAAACCAGGACAAACAAAACTTGGGTTTTTTTTTTTTTGTGTGTTTAAAGACTCTTGAATACAGAAACAACAACCTCAAAGCTCTCAAGGCTGAAGCATGTGAGATTTTTTCTGCTCCTTCAACCATAAATGGATCTTTTTCTTCCTTCTGGCTTGAAAACCTCCTGGTCATGAGTAAGGGTTCATCTTCTTCTTGAGTCCTGACATTTTTCTGGTTTTGCCTGAGGAACTGGAGCAGGGTGAAGTCATTTAGGGTTTGTACTTGTTTCATTTGTTTCTTTTAAACTGACAGGGACATTGTGCACTTGAAAGAAGACAGCGCTGTTTCCTCGTAGTCATTTTTGATATTCTGGTTCTACCTGT
Source organism: Cyanistes caeruleus (assembly GCF_971803275.1). Lineage (NCBI taxonomy): Eukaryota > Metazoa > Chordata > Aves > Passeriformes > Paridae > Cyanistes > Cyanistes caeruleus. The sequence continues at coordinate 4,887,443 of NC_141705.1, forward strand.
TTATTACTTATTTCTTTTCCTCCAGCAATGCCATCTACTTCATGTTGTACCTCAAATTCACACTTGTTCACATATTTGGAGAAAGGCTCTATAGTTGCTTGGGTTTGTTTATTTTGTTTTGATTTTTTTTTTTTGGTTCTTGGGTTTTTTTTTGTGTTGGGGTTTTTTGTGGTTGTTTTGCTGTTTTTTGTTGGCTTTTTATTATTAGATTGTTTGAGTTATTTTTTGTTAATTTGTTTGTTTGTTTTTTTGTGGGTTTTTTTTGAGTTTTTTCTGTGGTTTTGGTTCTTTGATTTGTTTGTGTTTCTTTGGTGGGGATATGGATCACATCCTCTGAATGGGATTCTCCTATTTATGTATATATATACATATATATATATGTATATACATTCCAATATATATATATATATATATATATACATTACATTCATGTATAACCACATGCATTCATATCCACATTTAACTTAAATAAAGATCTGGAAGTACTAATTGCTTTTCTTAAAATAATATGACCACCTAATTATCCATGGCAAGCATTGTCTGGAAATTGTACAAATAATAAAGCTTGCATCTAAAATGAAATCCTTTATATAGCAATTTTTACATTTTACTCAGAAGAAAATAAAGAAATAATCCTTTATGATACAGGGAAAAATATCAATAAAATTGTCAGAGACCTTGATTTCCTTCAGTTTTTTCACTGAGAATAGTTGGGACTAATTTATTCTCATTCTGTCATGGCCCAAGTGTGTAAACAATATAAGACCAAGATCCCAAATGAGAATCTTCTACAAACAGCATCTATTTTTCTGTTTAATGTACAGATGTGATCCCAGGGGACTTTTTCACTGTTCAGAAATTTATAGAGATGCATCAATATTCTGCTGGAATTGGACTATGTTTGTGTTTTATCTGCTGTATTCTTGATATTTATGTGAGATGCAGAATTCACTTATTGCCTGTTAATTATGTGCTGTTAAGCAATCAATAAACAACTTTGATCCTGATTTGTTTGAATTTGTACATGGAAGTGTTGTTTTTTTCCTGTGGCCCTGATCCACAGAAGAAAGAATCATTGCACCTAGGTTTTAATGTTTAATTGAGATGTCAGCTGAGGACATTGGTCACCCTGGGCTCCCTTCCTGTAGACAATGGGACATCCTGGTCCTGGGTGGAGATGTCTTAGCCTGGCCTTTTCCTCTGTGAGATCCTCTAACTGGGATCCACAGCCTTTAATTTAGAAAAAAACCAACTATTTGAAGACATCTACAGGCAGCCTTTATTTGCTCAATAGCTCAGTAGTCAGAGGTTTTGATCACAGGCTGAAAAAGCTTAGATCCTAAATCTACTTATGAGCACTTGGACATATTATTCTATGCAAATCACTTTATTCTCAAAACTCTGGAATCCCACATGGCTGGTAGACACTTTATTAACATTTATAAAAATGAATTAAGGAATGCTTGGGAATATTCCTGACATTGGAACATGGCTGTAGATATGCTTTAATTGCTCATCTCTGGCACTGTTTTGATCCATGGTTTGTGTGGAAATTGGCAGTTTGGGAGGAGGAGGAAGGTTTATTTACATGTTATTGTGAGACAGCAATCCCAGGTGCATTTAACATCCCTGCATGCCCATGACTTGTCTGCCCAATCTGAGCTGGCATCTCATTTTCACAAAACTCTAATTGTTTGTTGGAGTGTGCTAAGGGAGAGCTGGGTGTTGCCTGAGTGTCCCAATCTCTGCAGGTGCACGTTCCATTATACCAGATCACCTTCATGAGCTAAAACTCACTAAAATCTAGTGAGATTGGAAAAATCACATCTGAACAGAGGTAAGGAAGGGAATCAGGAGTGTTCACTGCTGCCAAAGCCACCTGACAGACATATCTTTGTTGAGCTTTTGACAACCCTCACCTGCTGTCACCGAGAGAAGCACAAGCACAGCCTTGTGACAGCACAGAGGGGTTAAGCAGTCTCATTTTTGTAGTTCATTCTACTAAGGTAAAACCAATTCATAAAAATGAGTGATGAAGATTTGGTTGGGTTTTTTTTTTTTTGCTTAAATTGCTACAAGAAGTTCAGCACTTTTTATGCATACAGCTAGTGTCATCACTGATTTCACAAGAGACAGAAACAGCAAGGAACCAGGAGAAGACAGCAGGTCAGGCAGAGAAAACCAGTGAGACAGCCTGCAAAGAGCGTGGCAGAAGTGGGACTTTTAACTTGAGAATTAAACCTGACAACAACAGGTCCACAACCCTCCCCAAAACAAGTCAGCAGCACGTTTAGCACTAACTGGCAGCCCTGCTGACATTTTACTGTCCTGCCCCATTGGGTCCCCAGGTGATGGGAATTGAATGTGCACGGTGACTAAATGATCTTTTTACTTCTGGCAAACCAGTAGGGAACCAAAAAGTAAATTTGCTGATCACTTGCTATTCTCTGTGGCAAAATCCATGGCTTCTCATGCCTCCCACTGGGAACATAAATTCATTTGAAAAACAAACAACATAGAAGAGGGGAAAATAGGCTCTTAATGCAAATTGCCTTGCACTAAGCAAATAAAGACGCTAATAATAAGTGATAGCAGTGCAGACTCATGCCTTTGTCAAAAAAAAAATCAGTCTTATTGGGTATCATTCACAGTTACAAATTAAGATATTACAGGAATTTCTTTCTGGTTTGTGTAATTGTGGATTATTTATCTTCACTTTTACATCCATTTTCAGGTCAGCAAATTCTCTTATCTTTGACTACCATGTAATAAAGTCACCAATTTATTTGGAACTTTTTCAAGTGTCATGTTTTCATCTCTCCTTCTTCCTTACATTTAAGTTCCTCCTCACAGTCTCCACATCTTAGATCAAGATTTTATGATTTATGGTAAACCTTAGTTCAATTTATTTTTAGTTTTATGAAGAAAAAATCCCCCTGAGTTTTCTTTGGAAGGTTCATCCTTGTAACACAGGACCTGTGACACAAACCCCATCGTGTACCTGAGAGCTCCCATGTTGGTGAACCACCATCCTATTAATCACAAGACACAAAATGCTTATTTCACAAGCACAAAAACAAGAGAGAAAGTAGACTTAGAGTTACAGCTATTTAATGAGGTACCACTCAAATTACAGCTATTTAATGAGTTACCATTCATCAGCAGGGCTGTAGTAAATGATTGTGTGTACATATATTCTTAGGCCATGACATAGAGGAGATAATATACAATATTTCTTGTTACAGGACACCAGAACACCATCATGGCAGGTTGCCATAGCTCAGCTGAGGCATGATTACTTATTGAATAGTAATTAATGGTTGCTATTGGTCTGGTCTGGACAGCTGAGGGACTGCAAAGACACACTTTGAAGAGCATGGGATGCAAAAGAAATAAAGGGCAAGCACTCATGGGATTTGCAGAAGAGATTCTATGTTGGGTAGTGAGAAGAACAGTATGCTAAAATTTAAATAAATATATTTCCTATATCAGTTAAAATCTAACTGTATATTAATTTCATTGTTTTCTATTGCAATGAATAAGAAATAATGCTGAAAAATGCAGGTGGAAAACGAATAAATCATTCCATACTTTTCTGTGCAATTCCATATAAGTTAATGCATTTTTCTCCAGTAAAATGATATATTGCTGAGAGGTCGACTAAAATTTACATTTTAAATCTCTGTTTTGTAACAGCAGCCATTTCTATACTAAAGAACTATTTTAGGTAATTAAAAGGCTAAATGAGGGGTTTCTCTTGTTTGTCTATGAATAGGTAAATTGAACTCTAAGTGCTCAGATAACCTCAAATGCATGAGGGAAAAATCTCTCTGGCTGATGAAGTAATCCTGGCTGTGATTTGTTTTACTCAAAAAGCCCAAGGGCTCTTTCAGGCAACAACATTTCTCTTTCAAAGGTGCCTCAACTGAAATACTTAATCCAAGTGTAAACGAGCCAGAAATAGAGTGATTTATTTCTGTCCAAAATCTGTTAAAAATTAAAAGCACAGAAGAAAATAGATGAATCCCATCACTAAGGCCAGTGGTAGCAGACATGGGTGAGGTTCTGTGGTCAGAAAAATCAAATTCAAAATTATTTTCATTTTCAAAATGAAAAATCAATTTCAAGTTGATTTTGAAATGTGTAATGGTCTGTGTATTTTATCCAGGTCTTGGACAGTCAGACATGGCATGGAAATTTCACATTCAAATGTACTTAGGAAGTAAAAGCAGGAACACTAAATAAATATAAGATTGTATTTGCCATTCTATCCCAGAGGACAAGATATGTGTTTCAACATGGAAATTTGGGGATAATAAATGAAGAACCACTTTTTAAGAGAAATGCTAAGATGTTTTATTGATGACCAGTGCAGGCACCTCTATGACTGTTCACATCTTCTGTTCCTTTTACTGTATTTCACTGAAACCTTCCATATGATCAAAACCTTACCCTAAGTGTCCCAAGAAGTTACTCTGTATGTAAATCCTGGCTTCTAACAGATGTCAGGCCATTTCATCTGCAGCTCTGACAAAGCTGGGCATTATGGAGATATCTGAATGAATGTAATTTGCCAATTATGGGCAGTAAAATTCATTGTTATATTCCAAATTATTATTATTTACTGTGCCAGTGTGTAAAAATGCTATCATAAGTGATCATCATCCAAATAATTAAAGCAGGTTTCAAGAAAGGAATAAAACCTTGGTTATACTGGTAAGATAAATGGGGCCTGGGTAAGGGTTTGTCCACACCCAGGGGCAAGATTTTGGACCATGACAAAAAACTTTCTTTTGGAAATGCTAGGTATTAAATAAAATTCCTGTGTGAAACACAAACATGCTGCCCTGAAGGGATTTGGTTTTCTTGTTTTCAGAGAGTGAAAGGGGTTTTAGCCAAATGGGCATCAGCTCAGCCATGCCTGCTGGCATCAGAACCAGGCAGCACAGACAGTTCCTTGCCAAACAGCAAAGAAACACTTGAGAAAAAAGTGCACAAAATTCTGAGACTGCTGGATGGTCTTAGCCTTAGCTGTGGTTCAACTTTTATCACTGTTCTGGAGTCTTTGTGATGATTTTTCCTTGCAGGTGTCTGTGGTTGGGTATCAGGAAAAGGTTCTGTCCCCAGAGGGAGGGCACTGGACAGGCTCCCCAGCCTGACAGAGCTCAGGGAGTGTTTGGACAATGCTCTCGGGCACAGGGTGTGACTCTGGGGGCCAGGAGTTGGACTGGATGATCCTTCTGGGTCCCTTCCAACACAGGATATTCTGTGACCCTGTAATTCTGTTTTCCCTTAGCTCTGTGTGATCTGGAAGAAGAGATTCCATGAGAACCTCTCTGTTCCCACAGCAGAGAGAAAGACAGAAAAAAAGAACTGTTCTAGGTCTTTTTCTGGGTCTTGAATACCCTGATTATTGCAATTTATATGCAGTCTGAAATCAGATTAAATGGAATTAAAGAAACAGAGAAAGAGAAAAAATTTGATAATACAATTTTTGGTAATGTAATTTTAGAAATGAAAGAGCTGTGACCCTGAGGGGAGACTGTCAATATCAGTCACACCTCAGGCAATGGCAAATGATGGATCCCTCAGGAAGGAAAGGAGTGAATGCGCCTGGCACATCACCCTCAGCCCAGGAGCACTCCCTGCCTCCTCTGACAGTGGCTGACTGCACAAAAAGTGAAATAAAGAAATTGTTAAAAGCATTGAAATGAAGAAAGTTAGTCAGAGGTAGACTGAGCACTGAGCTGCCTCACAGTGAAGAGGAGCTGTTCCTGAAAGATTATTCTGCCTGGGCTTTCTCAAGGTTCTGTTGATTTTGTGTTTCTTTTCATGGATATCATGACTCCTACATGCACAAATAGGGTGTTGCTGAGTACTTACACCTTTCAAAAACAGGGTTTCAAAAGAATGTTAGCAATCCAATTTATCAGAATTTGTTTTTTCTACATGATTTATAATTTAAATCTCTGTGCCACTGCCAATGCATTGACCATAATGGCCTACTACGTGCAAGATTCACCTCTGAAATTCAAAGCTCTTTCCTTTATTGAAAATACAGATGGTTTATTTGAAGATGTCTCCAGATTAAATTTAAATAGTAAAGAAATTACAAACAGTCCAATTTCCTTAATAACAAGAGGAAGAAAGTAGTGCTGACGTTAATTTCCAACTTAACTGATTAAATGAAATCTTGCAAATTTTATGAGTTTTACTCTAAAACAAAACAGGCAGATTTTAATGAAGCATCTTCTTCACTAATGGCTATGAATTCTAAACATATTAAAGAAGGAAGCGGTTCTGTAGCAAAATTAGAGTAATTTCCATTGATAAAGCAAATGGAAATGAAATTAAGTGAATGATACCTCTGTCTTTTAGTCTATGAAACTTCAGTAGGCTGACATTTCCTGACACATTGCAGACATTGTGTTGGCATGAAACACTGGGTTCATGAATGCTTGATGATGATTTGCAACTTTATTTTTTAATGTAGAAATATTTAACTTTGATTATTTTAATGTCATTGACAGGTCCCAAACATATCATTCCTGGCCAGTGTCTTCCAAGTTGTTAGATAACAGTCACCTTTAATGCAGATTTTGCACTTTACTCATAAAACATCTCCTTGTGCTTCAGTAACTCTATCAATAGAAATTTTATCTAAATTTCCAGATTGCCTTCTTTTAATATTTGACTATTATTGCTTGCCCTATCCATTACTGTATGGAGAACACTTTATTTCTTCTTCTTTCTTTTTTTATTTTATTTTTCTCTGCAATTGCCTTTATAAATTCTTATAGTTAACTTGTTGCTCTTGGTTTCTGTATTCCCTCTTTTCCCAAGCTCTAAAAATTGCATTTTCTTCAGCATCCTGTGAGTGTTATTTTCTAGATCTCTGCTTCTCTTCTCTGGCCTCCTTCCAGCTGTTCACAACTATTTTAAAGTATGTTGTGTAACACTAAGTAGATTAGAAGGATTACTAAGATTACCACATACACCTTGCAAGATACAATTTTTGTTTTCATACGACCTAAATTGTTTTGGCTCTCATCCCTTCCTTTTTCATTTTACAGATGCAAAAACCTAGACACAGATAGATTATGTGAATCACCCCATTTCACATAGGAACATCTGAGATCGTGGAACTGAGTATATGTACGCTAAATCTGGGAGAAATTTTATATTCCACGAGCCATGCCTGGGGTTTCATACAGTGTTATCTCCCTCTGCTTTTCAATAGTTTCACTGGCCTTTCTAACCTTTTCACCACTGCCAAACACATTCTCTATGTCTTGATTGTCCCATTTATCTACATTAAAATTCTCAGAAGGATTAATTTCTCTCACTGGTTACAAGAACCTCACCCAAAATGGACTCAAACATTGCCTGTTTGATCACCTTTTTCAGCTTTTTCCTATTTTACTGTTATTCTAAACACAGAATCACAGAATGTTTTAGGTTGGAAGGGACCTTACAGATAATTTTCCAAATCACCTGCTATGGGGAAATCCCTGTTTTAATTTTAAAGCAGAATAGAAGAACAAATTCTCTTAACTGAATTAATTGCTGACACACTTCTGAACCTCTGCTTGTGGAATGTGTAAGGGCTGAGCCCTATCCTATTTGTACATGTAGAAATACCCTGCCATGGGCAGGAAATGAGGGAATTTGATAAATAATTGGATAATAGATAATTGGATAATAAATAATTGGATATCCTTTTTGGATATTTGGGGAATACCTGCCATGCACTGAACATTCCTGCAAAAAGCAGATGTTTTTCACATTTTTTCACATTTGATTTTTACCGCCAGCCTTTTTACAGGCATTGACTTTAGTGAAGTTATTTTTGCTTTATATGAGTGCAGAAAAATAAGGGAAACTTTATTGTTCACCATAAAAATTAGAGATTGTCTGCTAAAAAACATAAAAGACAAAATGAGCATAAAAAACAGAGTGATTGTTAATCTAGTTATTTTACCTGCAAAAGCAAAAATTTGGGGTATATTTTTTTCAGCCTCAGAAATATTTTCAGGCCATTAACAAGTGATGAAATTACACAACAAAGAGGTACCTTGTTAAATTGTGAGGGAAGGATAGTGTGGAAAACATGAAAATTTTGATAATATGCTTGGGTCATAATGAAAGTTCTTTTTATTGGTTTTATTGGAGATGCTCAGAATGAGAAGCTTGGTACAGGACAAGTGTCCCTTACGTGCTGCTCCTGTGACACAGGCATGAGAGCACAGCACTGTTTACATGAGCAGGGAGCTCTCAGCCTGGTAACATCAGGTCTGTGATCAGAAATGATCAAATTTAGAGAAAAAAATCCTTTGCCCTTCTCTGAAGTCTGATCTTCCAACATGCAGGCAACTCTGCTCCTAATTCATTGTCTTTTTAAGTTATGGAAAAGCTTTAAGCATATTAGTCTTATTTGATTTCTTCTGGATTATTCTTATTCTAAACATGTAATGTTGGTATTTCCTGGATGTTCGGTTCATTGCAAAAGAGTGGTTTCATTGACCAGGTGATTCTGACCTAACCAGGATTTTAGGACAAGATACTGGAGAGACAGCAGTATGAAATATCTCAGGTACTTATGGTTAGGAGTTTGTTTCATTTGGTTTCGTTTGTTTTTTTTTTGTAAATATTCACAAATTAAATACGAGCACTTTAAAAAAAAAAATCAGATCTATTTTTCATTTGTAGTCTAATCATGGTAATTGAAGGTTAGCCTTCTTTCCCTCCATATTTTCCTAGGCTCTAATCCATTTTAGGATTCTGTTATGGCACATGAAATGGATCATCTGCACTAGAATGGGGGCTGTGGTGATGAAGTGCCTTCCATTTTACCCCATAATGTTCTCAAAGAAGACTGATGAGTAAGATCCTCAGAAACAATTACAAAGAGGGAGATTCATCAACAGTCAAGAATGGCCTTTTTTTTTTTTCCCCCAAAGATTTTTCTAGGTCAGTTTGACTTCATTTCTAGAGTTCTGAGCATATTTTCTTATGAACATTTATTTACAGTTTCCAGTAAAACCAAGTTAGTCAAGACAGCCAATTTTGAAGTCAGTGTTTGACATGGATTAAGAAAGCCAAATTAAAATTGATTATTCTTTACATCTGTTTTTTCTTCATTGTTAAAAAAGGGTTAATCATCCTTAACCTAAAAGAAAAGAGTTGCCCTCATTTCCATGAGAGACAAAGCAAAAATAAAATAATCATTTAAAGGAATTTTCATTTTTTTGGAAGGGCAGTTTTAGGCTGCTTTATACCTCTGAGAGTCTGCAAACCTTGCTTTTTGAGAACTTGTTCTTCTAGAGGTACCTCAAGTTTTGGAAAATTTATTTCCAGTTTCCCATACAGTTCTGCCAGCCAGCCAGGAGAACGTGTTCTACGAATTCCCTTCCAAGATGTTGTTGTAATTATTCACTTAATTGCATCTATTTTATCTCTTTTGCTCCCAGCAAAACAAAGCAAGGATTTTCTTTACAATGGAATATGGAACAAGGAAATGCCAACATTCTCTTTTTGTGCCTCGAAGGAAGACAAATTCCAGTGAAAGGATCTCTACGTATTCCAGTGATATCTGACATCAATGTAATGCACATAAACCACGCTATGATAACGATCAAATCTCTGTATTTCCTCAATTTTTCAGGAAAAGACCCAGTTTTTTATGCTAAACCACATAACAAACTCTCTGTGTGGAAGATGCTTTGGCACACTGGCAGAAAGAAAGTGAACATCACTAAAAGTAATTCAGTGGCATCATGTCAAGTGAGTTCAGAAGGGATTCTTTTTCATTTTGTTCAGTTCTGGAATGAATCTTTTGCTACAATGCAAGCTAAATTTGAAGATGAATTTAAATTCAAATTAATTTTTCTTAAGTTCATGTGTTTGGAAAATCAAAAGTTTATTAGTTCCTTAGATCAAAAGTTTATTGGTTCCTGTAGATATGTTTGCTAAAGGTAATTGCCAAGTTTAGGGATTTAGGTGAATGAAATAGAACATATAGAAAATATTAATATAGTCCAAATCATCCTGAATGTCACTGAAAATTGAAGAATAAAGTTCTTCAGAATAAAGTTTCATTTTGCCTGGATTGCAGGACGAGAACAGATTGTGTCTTTACTACTGATTTGTTTTTGGCCAAAACAATGATATTCTCTCCAAAATTCTTGCCACTGGGAGTCAAGATTAGTATTTTCTCTTGCTGTTTTGATGAGTGTTTTCTTACTGTGTGACATATTGTGATGAATCTCTGTAGAGCACTGCTCAGAGCACTCGTGACCAGGAGAAGGAATCATTATTGACACAATAAATACCAAAATTCATCTATATGTACCAAGACACAAACACATTGCCTGTTCTGGACCTGGTTCTCAGCACAATAAGAAAAAGTAGGGTGACCCATGGTAAATACTGGAAACTGGTTAAATTCTGAACAAACCCTGTATTTTCTAGGAGGTGAAAAAAATGCTGTACCTGGCAATAGATAGAGTGGACTCATCTGAATTTTAACAGTGCTGAGAATGGGATCAAGTCAATTAAACAGCGGATTGATAACACAGTACTTGACTCAGTTAATCTTCATGGCTTTGCACAGCTGCAAGGGGAGAGCAAGACACGGAGGCAAAGCTTTTGCTGCCAGCAGTGGAGCTGAGATCAGTGGTGCAGACTTTCACCATGTGTTCAGCAGTGTCAGACTGGGAGAGGTTGTTTCTTTTTCCAGGGGATATCAGCTCTTGTCTTTCTGACATGTCAAGACCGTTGCTGATGTTCTAAAAGTCCTGAAAGAAAGCAAAAGTAGGGGATGGCAGAAGGTAATATTTCCTCTGGAAGACTTTAACCTTATTTAAAAACTCCTCACTGCACACCTTTTATCTGTTTCAGACATCCAGAATGACATCCCAGCTCCTTTCCCAACCTGCTGTCTGCAGCCAGTGAAGAAAAGACAGTGGGAGTTTGATAACCTGCTTTATTTGTCCAATTTAGCAAGTATTAAAAGCCATTCTTTATTCCATTGTTTAGAAACGCAACTTAAACCAGCATTTCAGAGACAAAGATCCACATGCCCAGAATTACCTGCAGTGGATACCACCCAGTGTTGTGGGTAATACTTTATCTCCTGTTCTGGTTTTGTTAAAGATAGAGTTAATTTTCTTCATAGCTGGGACATTTCTGGAACTATTGTTTGTGTGGCAATGTCTCTAAACCAAACCCTTCAAAGATTATGTACACAGATTAGTTTAAGTGTATGTTTTTATTCTCTCTACCTTTTTTATTTTTTTTTTTTTAAAGTGCCTAATAATTTGAATTTTAAGTCTTTGCGTGATAATGCAATTAAAACTCAAACCACAGTTTAGGTCACACTGCAAAATGAGCAAAAAAAGTCATGAAATACTCATCTCATTTCTCCCTCTGACATGTCATTTAATAGAACTAGCAGGGAAAAAGTCCTTTTAGAAGTAAGAAGAAATTAACGAAGGAATACATCCCAGGATTCCCTGGGAAAACAGAGTAAGACATTTAGAAATTTTCTCTAGGGATTTTAAGATCATAATTAACTAAAGTTGTTTCAATCTGTCAGACTAACTGTATCATCAGCATTAACCCCTATCTTATAATTGTGACTGGACTCACAGAGCAGATTTTTTTAGTCAGTCATATTCCCAGGAGAATACAATTGGATCAAAATGAAGCTGACTCATGCCCTTAATGGGCTTAATTAGCAAGCATAAATGCTTTTCAGGCTGGATTAAATACCTGCCTACTCTTACCCAAATATTTCAGCTTGGTACTTGGTGGAAATTCCTCTGATGTTTTCGTATCGCCATTCCTCAACTTCCTTTCTAAAAATCTAATATTTCTTAGTGTAGTGTTATCCTAAATATTATGAATATGGATAGAGCATGTGGTCTCACAGGAAAGTGGATGATTCCATGTCTGAATGCAGAGAAGTGAGCAGAAAAAAGTGCAGGAGTAGAATGGACACTGGGGCATCTTTGGCTCATGTTGACAGGACCAAAACCACTCTCTTGAAAACTGTTACAATTAAGGTTTTCACACGGGTATTGGTGTCCTGAAGGGCTCCATTCCACAGTTTCATTATATGTAAAATATGTTTGTGGTCAGATATTTTTGTGAAAAATGGGTCAATGCATTTCACATGTTTTCATCAGGTTCAGAGAGGGAGATGTTAAATAAAAAAGCACCACAGATCTCAGGAGAACTCTGTAGCAATTCCAGAGCTTCACAACCTCCTTTTGCCTCTTAGGATCTCCATAACTTTTGAGTACTCCACTAATTTTAAGTACCTCAAAACAACACCAGTGAAGAAAATGCCTTCAGTGCCTTGTCTTTGCAGTAAAGTAGTTTAGCAGAAACTACTGCCATTTATGAGATGGGAAGTCTTAACCTGCAATTTATAATCTCAATTTGGAAACATATAAACAGAGCAAGAAGGAAATAAACCCAGAAACAGGACTCCAGTGTACTCATTTCATCAGCTATGAAAATTCTTTCTGAAAAGGGAGTGACAGGTAAAAAAAAATAGGGTGGGACCCAATGGGAAAACTACAGTGCAGCCTCTGTGCTTGTAAAGTGAATTTGTCTGGGGGCTGGGAGCAGAGAGGAGGGAAGAGCTCAGCTCATGTAAAATAACTGATGAATTGAGCACAGCTATTTGTGGCTCCTCTACAGAGCTTGAGTTGTGATAGTGATCTTTCATCAAAGCGTGGATGTTATTCAGCTGTGGATGGTTAGTTCTGTAATTGACAAAATCATCTGGTAAAAAGAATCTCTTATCTGTTCTTGCTGTCCTTTATTTGTTTTGATAGATATATAGACTGATTTTCTTTTGGCTGTGCTCACTTTGATTTGTATAAGTGTGGTCCTCTTAAGTTTGCACTGGTTCTGTTTAGCCATTGCCTTATTTTCATATAAATAATGTCCAATTTCAAGCTTTCAGACATTTTAAATCAGACTTTATTATTATTATTGTTATTTTTTGTAAATTCCTGGTATGTGCACTTAACATTTCTTATATTCCCAGTTCTTAGTTTTCACACAGCCCTCAAGGTAACAGAGTGAAGCCAGACCCTATTCTAATTTATTTATTTATTACTGAAATTAGTTAACACATTTTAAACTGCTTTTAGTTCTAACAAAATTGATCTTGCCCTAAAGATTTCTACTGATGTCATCTAGATGTGAAATGGGAAACCATTCCCCATGTCCTGTCCCTCCATCCCTTGTCCCAAGTGCCTCTCCAGCTCTCTTGGAGTCCCTGAAGGCACTGGAAGGTTTTGGAAGGTCTCCCTGGAGCCTTTTCCTCTCCAGGCTGAGCAACCACAACTCTCACCTTGTCTTCACAGCAGAGAGAGGCTCCAGCCCTTGGAGAATCTTCATTTTACTGCTGTTTTTGTTAACTTGAAACCAGGGGCAAGATGTTTGTGTGAAAATGGGAATCATAGGTTTAAACTCTCCTCTAATAAATATATAATTCATCCAATTTTTGGAGTAAGGCAGTCAATCTGCCTATAGTGACTGAAGCAGGATATGGTAAAAATATTTTCCACTCTTTGCAGTCATGGGGGAGCTGCCTAGGAATATGTAGAACAAGACTGAGTTTAGAAAAGAATCACAACAGCAGGAGTAGCCAAAATAATGCCTAATGCCTAGAAACTGGATGAGCCCTGGAAGGACACCCTGGTTCAAATAAGCAGAGGCTGAAAAACATAATTTCACTTGAAATCTCTTTCAGAAATAAGTTTTTCTGGAATAAGGAAGCCTGGGGTTTGGAACATTTCCCAACACTGTTTCTACATTGACTCTGCAGTTTTTTAGCACGTGACCCTATGAATCTCATAGAATTTAAATTTAATCCTTCTTCTACCATCTCCTACCAGTAATGAGCAGGTCCTGAAATATGGGTTTAGTCATTTTCTTTCAGAAATACTGCAACACACACAGATTAGATGTATATTTATTTTGGTTAAATGTTGTTGTGTAGGTCTGGCCAGCTACATGGAAGAGATTTTTATGATATTTGCATGCCAGAAAAGAGAAGAAGGAAATGGAAAAATAAATCAGCAAAACAAAACCAACCCTCCCAGATGTTAGGAACTATATACCCTTAAACCAATATTTGTCTGCATTTAACTGGCAGTGTTTGCTATAAGAACACCATTTTTCCTGTAACTTCTGCCATTAATAATTTCTTCATTGTATTCCTGAAGTGAAAACAGTACAGACTCCATGAAGAGAACAATTGTTCTTTGTAGATGAAGGTTAAAGTACCAGTGTAGAACTGCTTCCTACACAATGGGAGAAGGGAAAGATTATAAAATATGCCTCCTGTCAAGTAGACAGCCTTAAAACTCCTTGGCTCTAAGTGAATCCCTTGAATTGATAGTTCAGGAGCATGGCTTGTGCTTCACAGGACTCAGCTCGGTTATAAAACAAGCAGATACCTCCTGTTTATGCAAAAAATCTGGGAAATGCAATTTTTCAAAGCATTTCTGAATAAATGATGCCACACTTGTGATACACAGAAGCTCAATGTTCATGTGGCAGTAAATACTCATCCCAAAAGAGCATCCGTGTTTTGGTTTGTTTGCATTTCAGAGCAGGTGGAAGGAGGAAAATCAGGAGGAAAAAGATCATCAGAACATCAAACTGTAATTTTTCAAGTCTATATAGAAAAGTTAAGGGACTTGATATCATGGGCAATGATCAGGCTGATTTCTTTTACTTACCAGCATTTTTACTGATGTTACTGGAGTGTCTTCGAATTTCCACTGATCATACTCTGCTGGTAGTTAGAAAATACCAAACCTAAACAAACAAAACTCTAGGGCATTAGGAAGCTTTAAATTAACTGTTCCCCATAATTTGAAATGAAACCATTTTTCAAGAAACCAAAATATTTTAAAATGGGACTTAATTGAGGTTAATCTGAAGTAATTTTCTGGAGATGGTGTAGTCACTGACCCTGGAGGTGTTTAAGAAGAGATTGGACATAGAAGTAGTTGAAATGGAGGTGTTTGGTTATAAGCTGGACTCAGAGGGCTTTTCCAACCTAGTTGATTCTATGATACAGTAATTTATGAACAAAAAAAAAAAAAATAAATTAATTAATTTACTTCCTGGCAGCCTGCTTTAGTCAGAGGGAAACTGAATCTACATTTCCAGAACTAGAGGATCAAATCCCTCAATTTTTACCTTTTCTGTGTCAGAGGTCATTGAAAGCTAAGTACAGGGCCTGGACTTACCCCTGATCTGAAAAGCACAAAAATCCAGTGGAAATGTTATTGATTTTGATTATAGGGTTAGTGGATCCTCACATTCTCAATTTATGTCACTTTTTGCTTTGTTAGTAATAATAATAATAATAATAATAATAATAATAATAATAATAATAATAAATAATCTGAAGACTGTCCTTGTCCTGCAGGTGTTGCTGCAAAGGCAGAAGTAATTAGAAAAGCCTGTGATGCATATACTATTAGGCTCATTTTCAGAAGACAGTGGGATCCAATTTATTGATGCATATGTCATGTTTTCCTTAAGGTAAGCCAAGGGGAAAAGTTGTAATATTTTAGGGATGAACAAAATAAATGTTTACTAAATGAATCCACCATTAGTTTGTAGAAATTACTGTCACTGCTTCACTCTTTCTGAGGGTGGCCATGTCTCAGTAAAGCTGTCTTTGGGTCTGACATGTATTTCCAAGAGTGACTAAAAGAGCAGAATGTTGCTTTGTTCTCCCTGTGTGTGTTGTGCTAGCCATAATGAGGCTAAAGCTGCTTGGTAACTTTTATAACTCAGAAATAACAAGGGTAATCAGCAGTGCATACAGCCCCAGGCTATGTGGAAGT
Source organism: Cyanistes caeruleus (assembly GCF_971803275.1). Lineage (NCBI taxonomy): Eukaryota > Metazoa > Chordata > Aves > Passeriformes > Paridae > Cyanistes > Cyanistes caeruleus. The sequence continues at coordinate 4,903,330 of NC_141705.1, forward strand.
GAGGGGTTCACCTTACTAGTCCCAGCTTTAGAGACAAACCAAAGTCCTTGCCTCTACAGCAATTTCTATTCAATAAATCCCAGGATGCTCAGTGTAATGGAAATTTCTCAGAGCCTGAGCCCCAACTGAGTGCAGAACTGAGTGCAGAAAACATCCTTCAAATAAAGCTGGTTCATAAAACAGAATAATCAGACAGCTGAGAAAACATCCTGCAATATGAGTTCATAGTGTTCTAGGACTTGGTGCTATAAAAAGATCTGTATCAGTGCATCCCTTCTTCAACACAATTGGGGGAATATGATACTGCAATACACTCCAAAATAGAGTTAATATATAATACTACAGTATACATTTCTTTGAAATACCAATTCTTGCTTGTTCACCCCTCCCTAGAGTTTGATTTTTCTCTTTGGGCTTATCAGTAAGTATTTTGTTGGATTTATATTTGTGTTTCAAAGTTTTGGCATTGTTCAGCATTTATTGCACAGGTTTCTCTTTTTTAAAAAAGGAAAAAATAAAAAAAAAACCCTTATTAATCTTCAAAAGTGTTCAGTAATACATAAACTGGTGCTGGTATTTAGAAGGGCTCTATAATACATGAGCAGAAAAGATTAATTCTTGTCGTAAATAACTAAACTATTCCACACACTTCAGTCAAGCTCCTTCTCATCTAACTGAAGGAAACAGTCTCAAAATCAACCTGAGTACATGTAATAGTCAATGTATAGCCTTTATAATAGAATAGGAAACAGTCTCAAAATCAACCTGAGTACATGTAATAGTCAATGTATAGCCTTTATAACAGAATATGAAAAAAAAAATCCAAACAAGTTCTGTCAGAGAGAGGAGGATGAAAGCAGAGCTGTATACAGATATTTGCTGCCTTTATCTATCACAGTGATTCCTTTCTTTTAGCCTGGCTTGAAAACACACGACTGGCAGGCTTGTTCTGAATTTTTGTTCCTTGTGTCAACGCTGTGATTTCACTTTGGGTGATGAAGTATAAAATTTACAGGTAGGGATATTAATTTAATTAACAAATAAGGGGTGTTTGCCAATAGATGAAACAAGGGGAGTTTTAAGCATGGCCCATGGGTTGCTGCTGCCTTTGGTCTCCAGGAGACAGCAAATGAGTTTCTTTGCTTCTGCATCTGCACCACGATGTGAGTAAGGCCACAGCTCAGGCTCTCAAACTTCCCACACACGTGAAGTTCTGAAACTCAGAGGACTCCAGAACAACAGCCAAGCAGCAAAGTTCTGTGTGATTTGGGGTTTGTTCTGTTGTGGTTTGTTCTTTGCCTGTGGATCCCCATCCCCTCCCAGCAAGGCTGTTGAAAGGCTGGAGAGGACCTGAGAGATGCTCAGGGATCCTGGGGACCCCTCTGTACCCTGTGTGTACAAACATAAACACATGCTTTAGGGGATGTGCTGATCTTTCTGCCTTATCCCCATAAAGGAGGCACAGAGGTGGTGTCTGCTTTTTCATCTGTGCTGTCTGTGATGTGCCTTCTGCATCTGCTGATTTACACAGAGCCTGGCAGAGGGAAGGTTTAATTGCACTCTGGGCTTTGTGATTCTGAATGATAACTACCTAAGTATTATGGGCACAGTTGTTTAAATCCCTGGTACATCTTTTGAGGTAGAGAGTAAGAGAGAAATAGTTTTGGGAACGCCCAGTTGGAAATTATTTCTTCTTATTTATGGAGGAATGGAGTTTTCTGAAGGAAATATAGCTCTTACTCTCTTATCTTTAGTTTCACTTTTCTTCACCCTTCCCAAGAACTTCAGAATTATTTGGGGGTACCCCTGGTATCATTAAAGGTGTCCACAGCCCAGATGAGTGATAAACTGTCCATCACTTGTAACTTTCTTTGTCTCTTCAATGACAATAGAAAAGATAAATGAAAAAACAATCAGGTGTGAAAGAACAGCTAAGCAAATAAATTAATTTTACCAAGTCCAGATTCAAAGTGAACTGTGAAGATAACTCATATGAGCTCATGACAGTGTGGTGATCAAAACTGTGGTGACTTTGGGAAAGCTGGTCTTTGCCTTGATACATGAAACTCAACCATAATATCAAGCTTCAGCTGCAGTAAGACCAGTGAGTTCTGGTGATGTTAATAGTAAAAGGTTTTAAAATCATAGAAAATTCGGGGTCTTAGAAAGAAAGTTAGGTTTGGCAAGCCCTGGGGAAAGTAGGCTCTGGGAAATGTTAGGCCTTGTGCTTCCTAAAGATCAGGTGAAACTGCACCTGTGTAATCAGTAGATGATAAATGATACAATTGTTAGATGTGATTAGATATAATTATTGTTTAAAGAACATGAGGAACAATGTCAGGGGGTTGAGGAGGATCACGAGAAATCCATGCTTGGGTAAAAACAATACATACAATAGAACAATGTCAGTTTAATAATTAATATGTAAGTTATATAAGGATAGAGTATAAAACATGTTCAACTCAAAACCAAGATGGGTCAGATTTGGGTCTGTGTACCCCTGACACCCAGAGCTCTTCAATAAAGCACCTTCATCTAATCATTCCATGATTATGTGTGTTCCTGAACATTAACAACATGGATCCACAGGTGATTATGATCTCCTGAGATGTTTACACTCACCTGTGGCTCTTTGCAGCCATCTACATTTAGTCTTTTTCAGGTATCGATGGAACTTGAATCCACTGGAAATTCACAGTTCATGTGTAGTTTAATAGTGCATTCTCACTTCTGTCTGCACATCCTGTAAATAAATTCAGCATTTTAAGAAATAGTTTTCCATAATGAAAGTTGAATGCATGATAGCAGCAACAACCCAAAAAGATGAAGATCTTTAGGTTTTCTGCCTAGCCCTAAGGCAACATCTCTGTGTAAAGCTGATGGCTTTCCAAGACTGAAGGGGGACGATGCCTTCCTGAGGTTTTACCAAAAGTGCCAAGTGGGAGAAGGATACCTGGTAATAATAATTGGTACCTCAGCTTTCAGACACAGCCCAAGGATGTCCCAATCAGTTTCTTCATCTTTCCTTCTAACAGAGAGCAGCCAAGCGCACTGCCCTTTGCAGCCAGATATTAATTACACTGACAATCAGCCACTGTCTCCTCGTGAACAGCAGCGTTTGGGACTGCCAGGATCCATTTCTAGGGATGCCAAAGTGTTGGTATCCTGTGGTTTGGAAATACCTGTAATGACAGAAAAAAGATACAATCATTTATATATCAAATTCCTGCCTAATCTTCCCTGCACTCCAGTGTCACTGTTGGACATGAAATGATTTAAACAAACATTGCTGGAGGTGTGGAAGAGGAAGAAGCAACTTTATTCTGTCATTTCAGTATTTTTAGATTCTCAGCAATGACCAGGGATTGGATAGTCAGGTCACCACCTTCCCAACCACACTGGTCATAAGAAACCTCCATCAAAAGGCAAATCTTTAATGGAATGTATAAACATCTATGTTTATAGTTCCTTTCCTGGGAAAGTGTTTAGAAACTATGAAAACAATGTAAAAAACCTGATTTTCAGGGCGACACTCCTGTAAAGCAGGCAAGAATGGGAGGGGGCAAACACAGAGGAAAAGGGATGTGCACAGGATCTCTGAGCCACTCACTGACAGGGCTACAGCTCAGTCTAATTGCTGAGGTTGTTTCAAGGTACAAAATCAGTTTGTAAGGAAATATTGACTGAAAATACTGACTGAAATGAAGACCCAAACTCATAAAAGCTTCTCATTCCACACCACTGCTGCAAGTTTGACAACAGCTCAGAGTTGTTACCTGTGGTACAGCAACACTTGGATAAATCTGTGTTTCACCACTGGATTTTTAGTAATTGTAAAGGAGAAATGTTTCTCTGTACTCAGTGGAAAAAAGGGACACTGAGGATAACTGGGTTATAAGGTTAATTATATTTTATATGTTTTTACTGAAGGCAATTTAATTTGGCATCACCTAGAGGAAAGAAGAAAGGACAGCAATCAGTCATGGAGCATAGCTAAGAATATTCAGCTTTTTATTTTGCATATTGAAAACTCAGTTGGTCTGTGAGAAATCACATTTCTCTGTGACCCAGAGGACATAATAAATAAAATAAAATCAGATTATCTTCTATTTTTGAATAACTCTCATAAAGATAAAGGAGAAGAGAATTCAGGATAGGATTTTTCTGCTGTATTACAATTTCTGACATCAATTTTGTCCTAATACATTCAATAAGTATAAATATTGAAATATGACCTATAAGAAGAGGCATAGTTTATTTAAAACAGCTGAGGAAATGTAATTTTCTTTAAATTTAAATACTTAAACAATGTCTTTTGCCATGAGTGAAAGCAGAGGAAGTATTCACGCTCCACTGTACTAAAGAGTTAACACTGTCAAAGTTAATTTTGTGCTTTTCAGATTTCAGGGATGTAAAGCCAGAGCTGGGAAGGACAGATAATTTTTATGCCAAATTAAGAATGACTCTAAAACCTAGTGACCTTTAAATGGGATGTGGAAATCAAGGATAATTGAGTGGCATGTCTGCTAATTATTTAAAGGAATTAATAATTCAGAAAGGGAGAACTGGCTCTGACCTGGTCTACAACTGGAGGGGCACATATAAAATTCTAAGGATCTCTCATCTGCCTTGTGACCTCTACATGAGGTATTCTAAATTCAGTCTAAGATATATGGGATAAATTAGAGTACTGGTGATTATGGAAGAGGTCAAACCTGGAATTGTTGTTCCTGTAAGCCAGAGGAGCTCAGAATTGCCACGGCAGCAGTAGATATCAAGTAAGAGTGGCAGGGAATTCGTGATTCAGGTGTGGACTGGAGGTGCCCTGCCCACAAAGCTCTGGGGCAGCTGGAATCTCTGGGGTGCATCCCAGGAATGTCTATCCTTGCTTGTTAACACTGACCCAGATTTCTGCCTGCAGGGAGGAGTCTGGGCTCTGCTGATGGACAGAGGTTTGTCTGAGCTGATATTTATCTTGATTGTGTATATTCCTACATCTGAGTTTGACACCCAAGGCTCCTTTTACAAGCAATACTGTGGAGGAGGCATTCTGTGCACAATTAACACAGCCTTGAGTTAGATGGGGAAATAGCTCAGATTAATTAATCAAAACAAGTGTTAATTTATCTCTATAGGTGCAAAAAACACCCTCCTTGATTGATCAGTGTTTTGAAGATATGGAACCATGGATGAAATTAGTTTTGCAGAAACCACAGATATCATATAATATAAATGATGTTTATGATCATTTGAATATTTAATAATATTTGAATATTACTGATATATGAACATTTATTGATAATATATGTACAGAGATCTGCATGGGACATGCAGGAAAACTGCAGACTACTGAAAAAAAAATTAAATTTTTTCTTGACTTCCTTGAAGGATTCATTTCAAACAGAGAATTTTGCCTGTCTTTTATGTGTTAGTGAGGGGATGGTATAAAATGGTTTTGGAACGTCAAAGCAAGTCAAGTCTGTACTTTATTGTTTATTTACATTATTACATTATTGTAAATTATTGTATTTGCTTTATTGTATTATTTACATTATCTTACTTGAATAATGTATCATGCTTGCCTCTGTTTCACTCTTCTTCATGTCTAAGTATCCTTGGGAAGTCAGCCAAGATGTGGCACATGCATAACAACAGTCATGAACTTCACAGCTTTTTATGTCAAAGATAATTAACATGTACTAAAAGCTAGGAGATCACTTTTCTATTGGAATACTCCTTGAAAAAACAAGCCTTTGTGTCTCAACATAATGTTTTCATGCCTGTTAGCTTTGTGGGTCTCCTTGGGGGACCACCTGAACCAAGCTGTGTCCTCCAGGATGGTGATGGGGTGCGGAAAAGTGAAGTGCATTGAAGCTGAGAACAAAACCCAGTCCTGCAATTGGATCCCTGACCCAAAGCACACAAAATCAATTTGCACACTGTACAGAAGAGTTACAAGTCTCTTTCATCTTATACTAGCAAACCTTTCTCTGTCTAAAAACAAAAGAGCACACAGCACCAAAGAGCTCTAATAAATAACTGCAGAGTGTGGATCTGTCTGTTGATATCAGCTGCTGTCACAGAGGGCTATAATTTTTTTTTCTCTCTTATCAAGGCCCAGGATTCATATTTCTGTTTCAAATTTCTTTTATCTTAAAGCTTCCATGTTGATATATTTGATTCATAAATTCATTCAGAAAAGATTTTGTTGTCTCATGCTTCAGTAGTAGTACATGTTATTTGTTCAGCAGGAACAAATAATTCTCATAGACTGAAATTCAGTAACTCACCTTAAGGACTTTGCAGAAAAATATTGAAAGTTAGATTGTGTGACCTGAGGTGGGATTGGAATGCCTCTGCTCATACAAAGTATCTTTTGCATTTAAATCTTTGTCCCAAAGAAGATGTGTCCAAAACTCCTCTCCCCTGAATTCTGCTAAATCCCTGGGAGATGCAGTGTGATTTCAGGCCTTACTTATCAACCATCAACAATTCCTCTTTTTTGAATGACCAAAGCACGTATTCTTGGGTTAGGACAGGGCAGACAAGTTTTATTGGCCATAATTGGGAAATGCTGCCTGTGAGAGCTGTGCTAACTTCATTACTGAAGACACATAATTCTGCTGTAGGAAGAGATCTCTAAACAGAAAACTCTTATTTTGCAATTATTTTTTCTTTTATCCATAGTGGAAGAAGAGAACCATTGGCCTCTGCCCCAGTGAAAGACAGCTCACAAAACCAACAGCTGAATTCTACACTCCAGCTTCCCCTGATCACTTGCTCTCAATTTTCCTTTACCTCCATCTCCATGTGCTTCTGATATTGTTTCTCTTTTCTTTCTTTTCTTTTCTTTTCTTTTCTTTTCTTTTCTTTTCTTTTCTTTTCTTTTCTTTTCTTTTCTTTTCTTTTCTTTTCTTTTCTTTTCTTTTCTTTTCTTTTCTTTTCTTTTCTTTTCTTTTCTTTTCTTTTCTTTTCTTTTCTTTTCTTTTTTCTTTCCTTTTCTTCTCTTTTCTTCTCTTTTCTTCTCTTTTCTTCTCTTCTCTTCTCTTCTCTTTTCTTCTCTTCTCTTCTCTCTTTTCTCTTTTCTTTTCTCTTTTCTTTTCTCTTTTCTTTTCTTTTCTTTTCTTTTCTTTTCTTTTCTTTTCTTTTCTTTTCTTTTCTTTTCTTTTCTTTTCTTTTCTTTTCTTTTCTTTTCTTTTCTTTTCTTTTCTTTTCTTTTCTTTTCTTTTCTTTTCTTTTCTTTTCTTTTCTTTTCTTTTCTTTTCTTTTCTTTTCTTTTCTCTTTTCTCTTTTCTCTTTTCTCTTTTCTCTTTTCTCTTTTCTCTTTTCTCTTTTCTCTTTTCTCTTTTCTCTTTTCTCTTTTCTCTTTTCTCTTTTCTCTTTTCTCTTTTCTCTTTTCTCTTTTCTCTTTTCTCTTTTCTCTTTTCTCTTTTCTCTTCCCTTCCCTTCCCTTCCCTTCCCTTCCCTTCCCTTCCCTTCCCTTCCCTTCCCTTCCCTTCCCTTCCCTTCCCTTCCCTTCCCTTCCCTTCCCTTCCCTTCCCTTCCCTTCCCTTCCCTTCCCTTCCCTTCCCTTCCCTTCCCTTCCCTTCCCTTCCCTTCCCTTCCCTTCCCTTCCCTTCCCTTCCCTCTTTTCATTTTGCTTGAACATTAAGTGCATTGATCTTAAAACCATTATTGTGACATGGACTTAATGCCCTGAAAGTGGATTCTATTGTTTATTAAAAATCTTTGTTTTCTTTTCCAAAGAAATGCTGAGCATGCTACAAGCTTAGTATTGTCTTTTTAGGGATTTTTTTTTTTTCCCCCCAGGCAATCAAAATAAAAATATTCCCTCATTTCTCCTGGCCTCTCCTGGATAGCTTACAATCATGGAACATGGCTGAGATTCCAAAGTTATGTTGTGATATTTGACATTTTTCACTATAGGGAAAACCCCCAAAAATGACATCACTATGTGTTAATAGGCACAACATGTTTTAAAAGGCCATAGGTACATTTCTTGCATTTGAATTTCCTCTGTCTGCTCCTTCATGTGCAACCAGAGAGCTGCACCACACAGAGCAGCAAGGAATTAAATTCTTATCAGAAAAACATTGTTTTTTTGCAGTGAATTTCACTGAATGCAAAGCAGAGTCTCTTTGACTTTAGGGCATGTGTACAGAGTTTGAGGATGAATCTAGTGATTAGTTCATTGCAGCAGGCTTACTGAAAGATTATGATTTATTTACTAATTTGAATTTTAGGTATCAGTGAACAGAAATAATGTTTTTTAAAAGTTGTTCTGAATGTAGTTGTATTTGCCCAACTTCAGAAAGAGAAATGGCTGAGGAAGACAATCCTTAAAGGACTTCGTTTTGCAGGTAGTAAAATGAGTTCTAATATTAAAATTGTCATAATGATAATTAACATGATAAAATGTTTTAATGAAGGGGAAAGAAACGAATAGCTGTGCTCCAAAATGCTGCTGCAACAAGATGGATATTGCTGATGTTGTCAAGGATTTGTTTTATAATGGTGATCTGTGTCTCTTCTTTCATTAGCATAAAATAAAGAGCAGTTTCAAATGACAAATGCTCTCCAGTAGATGTTCTTTCACAAAAGACAGGATCGAGATAAAAAAAATAAATCTAATTTTGGTCTAAATTCTTGAAACAGGCTGAAAATGGGGTGACTTTCTATGTAACACTGGTATTGGAATTTCCCCTCTTTTTTGTATTGATCTATGTGAAAAGAACTTTTTTTCTGTAGTGCTTCTCCATATGGTCTAAAAATTTATTGAAGCAGGACCTTCTGTCACCATTTAAGTTCAATATTTAAGATAAAAGGATTAATAAGTGCAATTATGTGCATACACACAACTTTGTAACAGGAATATTTTTCAAATGTGATCTTTCCTGAATGGAGTCACCATCAAATGATCTGATTATCTCCTATTTTATAAATTATTTTTATTTTTATAAATTATTTTTATTATAACATATGAAGTTATTATATAAATCTATATATTTATAAATATATACTAAATATATTATTTATATATTATTTATATATTTATAAATGATTTCTAGATTATTTTTCTATTTTATAAATCTTCAAATTATTCATGAGAAAAATTCCTGCAAAAAATTAACAACAGTGGTGGCTGCTTGGGCCAGAAGAGCTTTGAGATCTTGAAATAAGAATGCAAATTAGAACAAATAAGACAGGGATCTAAATGTATATAGATTATGCTCCACTTAAAGTAAATTAAGGAAAAGTGGGTGCAAATCCTCCTTCCCCAAACCAAATGTTTATAATAGCACTCCAAAAATCACTGTATCTCTCATTTCTAAGGAAAAGCCTTTGAGGGACAAATTGAAATGTAAAATTGTGTGTTTTATCTCTTTTGGTCTGGTGGGTGCTGTTCCAAATGGCAGCTACAGGCCTGGTGTCAGCAAAGGCAAATTGTGTTTTGAATCCTGGGGTCATCCCCATCCTTCCCAAATCATTGCAATAACAGGAAAAAAAATCAAGGATCCTTTCATAGCTTTGGATCAGGTCTTCTTTGGACTCAGCTTGTCTCCAGGCAGCTCTGGTCCTTACTTTATTATGACATGGGTGGTAGAGCTTTTAAATATAAAGCCTGTGAAAAATGGCAGATAAGGGTTGGACAGATAAGCCACCTGCTGAAAGATCAAGGCACAGTCTTTGCTGGAAGAACAGAAAAAATAAACTTCATGCTTCAAATTATTCACAAAAAAAATATCTGGGATAAATTTAGATAGAAATAGATTTTTGCAATAATAATTATAAAAAATGTGTCTTCTGGAGCCGAGACTTTACCATGTGTACTGAAAAGAAATTTGTCACTCCTTCGTAAGAATTAAAATCATCCCTGAAGTTCAGCAGAAATAATTGAAAGTTTAAATTAAATCACAAAGTTAGAAACAGTCATAAACGACTGCAATTTAATAGAAAATTTAAATTAAGTTGGGACAAGGCATAAATGTGTTTAGATAAAAAAAAAGATTTAAAATTTGCTGCTGAAAAAGACAATATATTAATCAAAACAAAAAGTAAAGAGAGCTACAGGAGCAGACTGGAGAACGTGATCTGGAGGGAGTAATGAGAAGGATTCCATCTAGGTCACAGTATTAATCTAGATAATGGAGAATTTAAAAAGCTCAAAGAGGAACCTTGAATGTGAGCTGTACTTAATTCAAAACCATTGAAGCAAGTGAAGTGCATGGGTTATGTAGCAGTAATGATGTCTAGAATGTGCAAAGACACTAATTGCAGTATTCTTTGCTAATTAAAGAAACTATAATTATAGCAAAAGGATTTAGAAAACTATCGTGTTGCAGCACTTAGACAATGTCATGTAAATGACTTTCTCTGTGTACACAAAGGTGGAATTCCACTTCCCCATGCACCAGTCGTGGATGCCCTTTACTAATTAAATAAACAGAACATGAGCTGCTGATCAAATGCCTTTATAAAGAGAAGGAGAGGGACAGATTTTACCACTTCTCCTTTTATTTGTGATCCCTACATCCCTTGAGCTGAAAGAGCAACTCAGCTGGCCCAGCTCACAGATACAGGCCTGTAGCAGTTTCCCCCTTCTATGTATAATTCCTATTTGTATCTGGATTGATGTAGAGAAAGGTTCAGGAACTTATAACAGACCCTGAAAATTTTCATATATTTTCTTAATGTTTCTTCCTCAAGCCCCTTTTCTTCAGAGAGGAATCCATGTCTCCATTTTCAGCTGCTTCCTTCTGTGTTGCTGCAATTAAACCAGATAAAGTACTTTTGTTATTAGTATCAGCAGTATCATCCAGAAAAGAGACATTGGGGAAAAAAAAAAAGTTTTCATTCTCACTTCCAGTGGAGTCTCTGTGCTTAGCTCAGTCTGTTGAATCAATGTGATTGACGTGGGATATGCTCATAACCCTTTTAATTAGTTGATGAGGGCCAGATGACATAAAGGTCACTTGTGGGACATAGAATTAATGTCACTCTCTTCCTTGGAGTGAGTGACAAACAATTATCTCCATGCTAGGATTTAATTGGACTGATATCCAGTGTTCCAGCACCGGCAGCTGCCCCCAGGATGAATATTTTTTTATATATGCAATTACATGCCATCATGAGATTGTTGGCGATTAATGTCAGCCCTTCAGAGCTGTCAGCCAGAAAAGGAAATAAAGGCAGACGTTCCTGCTCAGGCCTGAAAAGATAATGATGGCCTTGGAGCCTTCAGTGTGGATTTCTGATAAAAGCACCTTTTCTTGAGCTACCTCAGGGCAACGGTGCTGTGGATTTGAGGGCAGCCTGTTTCATTAGGAGTCCATTTGTTGTATTACTAATCCCAGCAGGAAACACCTCACTCTTTTGGAAAAAGGTGTCAGAGGAGCTAAAGAGAAGTAAATGAGAACTTAATTGAGCACATGAGAGTCACTTATAAGCTTAGCAATGAAAGAAAGACAATGAGATCCAGCGAGAGAAATGCCTCTTGTCTCCAGAGTTTGAGCAAGACAGATGAGAGCAATGGTGGCTATCGTTAACTAATGATGTGCAACCACGGTGCAGTGAGCAGTTGATTACCTTGGCTGGGAATGTAATCCCTGTCACAGATAATCAGTGTCAATCTTTTAAAGGAATCAGTCTGGAGGCTTCATTTCAGAAAAATTTCCATGATCTCCCTGACCGGGGTATCCTGGGGAATCCTTGCCTGGGTGATGTTCACGGGTCAGGTTTATTTGGTTAAAACTTCTCTTGGCTTGAGAATTGCACACTTTGTATTTGCTTCAGTATCTGGCACTTATTGAGTGCAATTTGTCCCTAGTTGTGGCTGGAAAGACAGAATACATCCCAATAAATGTGTGCAGAACTTCCAGCTGTCCCGTCCTCCTTTTCCTCTCCTCTGGGACACAGGTACAACAATCCCAACCAAGATTTGTGCAGATTCAGGAAAACTTATTTAGTTCTATGGCTTAAATTTACTGCTGGTATTGCTATTTTTCCCTTCTCCTGAGAAAAGGTGGAAGGGTTCCATTAATCAGATTTGGTTTTCCAGTCACCAAATAGACACAGAGTGTTAAAGTTTTATTATCTTGTTCCACATTTCCACTTCAGTTCTTTGAGACTCTGTTCATGCAACTGTTCATTCTTTCTTTTCATGATTTAAGTATATGGAACTACCTGTGTTTTTCACTGTGCTCTCCAAGTCTTCCATTTATTCTCAAGGCTTTTCTTTCTGTTATGTCAGTTTTTCCCAGTATATTTTTCAGCTGTTGAATGAAAATTGGAAGACACAATTCAAAAAAATTTCTTGTCAATAGACCCAGAGGTCATGTCTCTCTTCTAAACTGGAAATTCTTTGTAAAATCACACCCATTTGATTACTGGGAGTTCATTTTTATCTGGTGATTTGAAATGATCCTTCATTATTTTAGAAATAATTTTACCAAGGTACTTGTTTTATAACAGAATCTACCAACCCCATAAGAGGTTGATACAATACATGGGCAAGAACTGGTAGATTTGGAAAAAACTGGAATGTCAACTCCCTGTGGAAAAATATCAACCCCCTTTCACACTTGCCTTATGAAATGTGAGGGGTGATCAATTTTCTGGATTTATTTTTTTAATTTAAATTTATATATATATATAAAAAAAGTCAAATGTTCAGTTGCAATCTATTGCACTCTGCCATTTCCTTCATAAGCCAAATTTTTTTTGTCTTTTTAGCAAGGATACTAATTTATCTTGGTGACCTTTTCTTCAGTGCTGATTGATATAAATTATTTTACCTTTTTTTATCTTTAATGTTAATTGAACCCATTGTCTGCTGCTCCATTATTTTGCCCAAGATCAGCATCAGACTAGAAAGAAAACAATTACCTGTGTCATTTATTCTTTTCAAAATGTTAGTAACTTTAGTTCTTTCTTGTCTATCTCCATCTCAACTTTAAGAAAAATATTTACCTTGCAGTAATATTATATTCTTAAATTATTTGATAAATAATGTCAGAAACACGGTTAGGGTCATGTAGCTACTTGAAGAGGTGGACAAACCAACATTGAAAAGAGAGATATATTTTTAATTAGAATAAGCTCTGTATCTCTTACAAAAAGTGAAACAAAGCAAACTGTGTATATTCTACACTACCAGTTTCTGTTACATTAAGTGTAACCACAAAAAACCAGAAATTTTTTTATAAACACTGAAGAAATGTCAAGATTTATGTCATGCTAAGATGTCTTATGAATCATTGTGCAAGACAAACAATGTGCAAGTGAAGATTCAGGTGATGAAAAGCCCTAACAACCAACTAATTACCCTGGATTGTTGTGCAATTAAAGTTTTGAATTCTTACAAATTGTAAATGCATTTTAAAAGAGACAAATGCCGTTTGTGCACACTATCCAGATGAAAAAAAAACCAACCACAAAACCCTGCCAAACAAAGCTTTTCAAAGAAAATTATAATAAGCACAACAGAAATCAGACTCACCAGGAGCAAACTCACTCATGTTAGTCTGTAAGAACTCTGAGCTGGGGAAGATGATCAAAATGCACCTCATTGATTTTTCCTAATCTAATTAATCACTATTTTGTGGCACAATCCTCTTTGCATGGAGTGACACAACAGCTGGTCCTCTCTGTCTTCTGGAGCTTCTTGAAGGTCCCAGTCTCCAGGACAAGCTTTGGCACATTTGAGGATGGCGAATGAGGAATTATTGGTATGATCTGAGTCTCTGAAACACCTGAGGCTGATGGAGGTGCAGGTATAACCTGAAGTGCAGGAGAGAGACAATTACTTTCTCTGCCATATCACTTTTATGTCTAAGAAGTCAAGGACAGTCACATTTTCAAAGTGATTAAAAACTTTACACTGTAACTCCTAGGAATTAGCATACCTAAATCATGTAACAGACGTCTTGGAAATATTCCAGATGCCATTTAAACTTCAAGACATCTATTCAGCATTGTGTCCACAGTATTAGAGCAAGAGATCTAATATGCTGTGATAAAAATAAACAAAACTTTTAAAACACCCCAGCTTTACTGCCTTCCTAGAGTACAGTGCAAGTCAGATTCTTATTTCTACAGAAAAAACAGCAGTTTAAATTAAAAACTAGTTAACATTTGCTGCTGTTGTTTTTTATTTGCTTTATTTGCTTTTTAGAATGAGATCGACACAGCAAAAGCAGGAAAGATAATCCACAGTTAAAAGTCTCATTATTTATTAATTATACTTGCAAAGATGTTCAGTACAGTATATACAGAGTGTCCAAGCAATTTGGCTGCACAATTATTTATTTATGGAGTCAGCATAGCTGGCCCATAAGTGTGCAGCATTTTGGTTTCCACTCTCAGTACCATGTTACTGGGGAAATACATCACTGTGTAAACAACACTCTGTGTAATTAGTTTGACTGAAATCCACCAGTTTTTTACCTCAAGATAAATGTATCCATTGCCAACCATATCAATGGGAACTGTACATTTGCATTTGGAGACATGACAAAAGCCCTGTGTTTTACTGCTGGCTGAAGAAATTTCAAAGTTTCAGAGATTGTTTCTGCACATATGTTCAGCTTAGCCCCAAAAAAGTTATTTGCAATGAGGTTTGGTTTGTATGAGCAAGATGAGAAGTGAGAGAATCCCATTAGTTCCCAGAAAATACTGATATTCAAAGAGATCTCCCTAGCTTGTGCCATCAATGAACTTACTAGCAATGACATCTGTGTGTATCAGGTACCTGGCTTTCCTTGAAAGTGATATTTTATATCACATATTCTCACTATTTATAGTGAGACAAGATGTTCCCATCCATTTTTAGATATTTGAAAAAAAAAAAAAAAATCCATCCCTCAAGGGAAAAAGAAAGAATTATGAGCTGGGGTTGTGTAATTACATATAATCACTTTGACTCCAAGTAAGGCACATTGATCCACACTGGCTCAAGACCTATCCACTAATATTTATGTTAACTTGTCTAACGCAGAGCCTGAAGATATTTTTGTTACATTTGTCTTTATTTCAAGGTGTTGGCATGAATTTTAATGCTTATTAAAATCAGGTATCAATAGTAACAGAGCCAGCAGCAGCAGAGCAGCCAAGAGAAGTTTCTTGTCCAGGTGGGAAAAATAGAGCACAGTGATTATGTCACTCAAATTAGCTGTTCTTAGCCAGTGTTTTGCATATTCTTGACAATAAAATGGCATTTGTCTTGTGCATTGACAATGTATCTCTAAGGCTTTCCATCATCTTTCTGCTGCGCTTTCAGTGCTCACTTATTTCTCATAAATTGCCTTCAAAGTTCAGGAGAGAAGTATGAAGTCTTCAAAGCCCTCAAGCACATGCATCTTTAGTAACCAGCATAAAATATGAGGCAAAACCCCACCCTCTATATACCTGCAGACTAACTTTAAACCTAAGAAACGGTTTTTCATATATTTTTCATATATTCTTCATATACCTATTCCTTTCTTCCTGCTTCAGTTGTTCTCAGGCTGGTTCCACATTTTCCTCTCCTGAGCCCTTGCAAAGGAACAGCAGGAACTTTTCCTGCTCAAAACAACACCTGATGAAAACCTAATTCTGGATGATTTGTTTGTACAAAATTGATAGTAGTTCATGCTGGAATATGGGGGGGTTCTCCTGGCTAAAATAAAGTTTTAAAATCTCTTAGAAGTCTGTGACACAGACATGTACTGTGAATTATGACACAAAGGTGATGAAATTGAGAAACTCTTTTCCTAATTAACAATGTCTGAGGAAGGAGGAGGGTGGGTGTATGGCAGCTGACCAAAGCTGATCATCCATCTAGGGGATGAAAAGCTGTTAAATTCTTCTGGGAATATCAGTTAGCTAAATTTTGTAGCTAAATTTTGCTGAATGTAAGCAGTGGTCCAAGTAGGTCTGTAAACTTAAATGTCTGTGTAAAACAGGCTTGACTTAGAAGAAACTATTTAGATTAATGGGCTATACCAAAAAAGCTTTTTAGTGTTTCGAATTTTGAGATATCTATTAATCAGAGGTGACTGCTTTCTGAACTACCACAAGCACAATTCCATGCAAATTAGTTCAATTAAAATTAAATAATCAGATTGTTTTGGTTTTTTTTCCCTTTTGTTTCCTCCTTTTTGTTTGGATTTTTTTCTCATCAAAGTTAGACATAAACCTCCTTGTTTGGGGTAAAATACATCAGTGGTGCTACCACGAATTCTCTGATACAAAAATGAGAGCAGAAATCTGGCTGTCTTTGACCTCTGTGATACTTTGAATTGCAAACAGAAATAATAACAGCAGAGAATGACAAAGCAGACTAGCTATAAATTGTTATTGACTGTAAAAAAAGAGTAGGTGCAGTTTAATCCTAAATAAACATATTTACTGATGATATATAAGGACAATAAGATAGCTATCCTCAATTGTTATATCCAGAAGAGATTTCTAATCCCCACAAATGATTCTGTGAGCCTATTTTCAAATACATCTGCTACAGATACAGTCACTAAATAAACTTGTACTGGTAAATAAAATGTGGCTTAAGGAACAACAGAAAATTGTCCAGACTGTTCAGTTCTCAGTTTACATCCTATTTATGGCCAGCAGCAACAAGCAGACAACATTTGCAAAGGGTATGAGTGGCAGCAAATACTAAAAACCAATCATAACAGGCAATTTGGATATGGTCATCCAGTTTGGGAAGGGAGGAGGGCAGACTGCAGCATGTGGATATGAGTTTCATGCATTTTGGCTCCTGGGTTAAAAACCAAGTCCTGGTTGGTTTTACTTGTGCCACAGTTGCAGACAGTTCTGGAATTTTTGTCTATTTGCTTGCTCTTGTTTCTTTTTGTGCTTTCAGCCAAATTTTTGCACTGCCTGTTTCAATAGCTCAAGGTTGCTTCACAGAACTTTTCTGAAAGCACAATTGTGTCTAAAAGATGTTTTCCTGGCCCCAGAATCAGCTGCTGGTGTGATTTTGTCAGGCTCTGAGATGGCAAAGCTTTGCTAGCAGAACTTTTTGAATACGGACGTGGCAATTGGAGTTCTGATTAGGTTCTGGCAGTTATTGAAAAGCAGAGTACAGTGAGAGATTGTGGAGTAGATAAAGGGTGATTTTGCTATTGTTCCATAAAGCAATTATACTGCAAAATACTGACACAATCCTTCTCTAGACAGACAAGGGTAAATTGTCATGGTTTGTTGTGTGCTCATTCAAAGTGAACAACTGCAGGGTCATAATTAAATTTGGCAACCTGGAAATTTTGGAGGATCAAAGATGTCTGGAAAAAGGAGGATGGCTTATACTTCACGGAATTTTATTGCAGGACAATCTCTCATGCTGTAAAATGTGAAGTTCATTATGGTGTAGCTGTTCTCTGCTTTTTACCAGTTCAGGAAATGTCCAGGACAAAATGTGAGAATTTCAGAGGCAATGGTGTCTCTGTCAAAGACAAATTAAAAAAATAAAACAAAAAAACCCCAACAAAAACCAAACAAAACAAATAAAAAAATCTTATAAAAAAATAAACAATGAAAAAAACAAGATAAAACTCCACAGTTTTATAACTAAATATATAAAATATATAAGTGATGGAATAATCATAATCAGCTCTGTGAAGAATCTTGGTCTTGATGAAATGGAAGTTAAATTCAGTTAGGATAGACCTGGTCTAACATGACTTCTGAACTTTCAGACAGAGAATTCATCTTCTACTCTCTTATTCCTTGTCCTGGCCATTTCTCTAATATTCTGAAGTATTTACTCCCATTTATGCAGTGTTCTGTATCAGATCAGGCTATCTGAACTATTGTATATTATATAATGTTTTATAAAATATTAATACCATATTCCTAATTTCTGACTTTCTAAAACACTAAGTACAGAAGAGAGATCTGCACTTTGCTCCAAGAGGCCTGCAAGATGGGAACTCTATGTTTTCCATACCCATTACAGGCTTTTTCTGCATGGCAGTGGTGATTTCCAAGGAAATTACACAATTTCCCTTTGTACAACTTCCCAAAAGTACAACTTCCCATTGTAAGACAAATTTCTGCTGTATTTCCAGATTTCTTTGCAAGTACTTTATCAGTGTAGAGAAGGAAATTAATTCCAGTATTTTCTATATCAAATATGACAAGTGCTAATAAGCTTGTCTGTTCACAACATTTGAGACTGCTTAGAAGTAAATTTTATTTAGAGAACATACCAAACTGACACTTTGCTGGGAAAATGATTTGTTCTAACAGATGGTGGGATGGTTTCTGTTGCTTTCTCCCCTCTTTTCAGGCCTTGTATTGAGCATGACAGACATTTCAAGGCCAAAAACCCCAAAGATTTCACAAGCTTATATGAAATATTAACATGGAATAGAATTAAGTAGGACTCAAATCTGCTGTCACTGTCCCAACTCCTCTTGCCTAGGCAAAGCCCTGCTCTGGAAGGTGGCCAGTGAAACTGCAGCAGTAGAAATAAATTCCTGTATCAAGAAAAGTTGCTTTTCTGTGTGCATCTTGTGGTGTTTTCAGAGCAGATTTGGGCAGGTGCTGCTTCCCCATTAACTTCTGGGCTAAATTCCACAGCAAAATAACTGCAGGAGTGATTTCCTCCCTGCCCACACTGCCGCTGCATCTGGCTTGATACCTTCCATGGGAGATGCACCTGCCTTTGTCCAGATTTAAACCTGGCTTGGCCTTGCAGTGAGCTTTGTACCATCTCCACCTGCATGGACAAATTTTAGCATCAGTGGGGCTGCACCAGGGCTCCTGCATCCACGAGGCTTTTGGAAATGATTTCCTGAGCCCTAGGGATCACCACTGAGGATAAAATCTTATATCAGGGGTGGATTTGCTTTCCTCCTCTCCCATCAGCCCCACCCCCCCAGAACAGTGATGTCAGAAGAAAGGCTGGGTTTTATCTGCTATTGCATATTTGTGTTTTCTGTAATTCTTACATAGAATTTCTTTTCCATATCTACAGGTGTCGTCTATTCCATTATCTACATCTCTCCTTCTGTAGAGCGTGTAACAATAAATAAACTTTGTGCTTTTGCCTAATCTGAATCGTGTCTGTCACATCTGCAGAGCCAGTTTACTGCATTTTTGAAGAGCATATTTTTGTCTCTGGAGATGTAAAAGGTGATAGAAAAATGTGTGTGAATGGTGAGTGGAAAAATGCCTGGTCTGATTAAAACAGACCCACTGCACAGAAATTGCCCTGGCAAAACACAGTCAAAAGGTTCAAAATTCAGTGAAGCTGGGGAATATGAAAGCTCTTGGCACTGTATAATGCAGTGGAAAGCAATCAGTCTTTGTCAATACATGCATTTAAGTAACTGGAATATTCAAAGGAAGGAGGATCTTTGTTCTTTTTCTTTATTAAAAGAAGAAACAACTAAATGGGAATTCACACTAATCATTTTCTTCTTCCCAAATAGTGTGCCTCAAGTGGAAATATATAGAAATATAAAGAGGATGGAATATAAAAGATCAGTGGGGAGACTTATACAAGTGATTATTGGCTAGGAGAAAAAAATAATGAAATTTTTAAATTTTTGCCTCCATATATTTTTAATTTCTTTGTCCAGTATTAACTTCTATTTTCCAACTTTGTCTTGAATTTTGAAAGGTTGGATTACTATAGACTAAAACTGTCTTTTACAGCTAATTGTACTTGTATTTTTTATTATTCTGGCTGGTGAACTTCTTTCTGTCATTTCCCATCCCACTGGGTTTGGTTTCTTTGCTAGCTCTGTTTTCATTTTTCGCTTTTCAGGATTAAAATTTCACACTGGTTGGTGTCTGCTCTTATCTCAGTAGTCTACAGATTCCCCATGCTGTGGCCAGGAAGGCTTGTGAAAGAATGGGTGGATAACATTATTTTACAAGAAATATTTCAAAAGAGTTATGTTGACTCCCTGAGAACCTGGTGCATCCCACTGATTTTTTGTCAGCAAGAATTTCTTATAGGTCTCAATTAGCTTTAGATCACATCCATGCAATGATTTCCAAAATCATGAGGATAAATAGATGTAAACTGTTTATGACAGTTTAACAAGTCAGTTCATATATGCAGAATAAAAGTAGGGAACAAATTAAGACCAAATCAAAACCCTGCTATCTAATTGAATAAGCAGTCAGTTCTTTTGGTCTTCACAATGCTGTTTATATTGGCTTATACTGTTAAAAATTCCCACATGAAATAGCAAAATTGTGCTCATGTTCTTTAGAGGTGTAAATGGCTGAGAGGGGAAATGGCTCCTGGTGAGTGTCAGAGCAAAGATAAAGAGTCTGGAATCCCTAATCCTGATTTTCCTGGTTACTTACAACCCTACTGCCTCACTAAGTTATTTTCAGCATTCCATTCAAATTACAAAGGAAGCACTTTAGGCACAAATTAGTAATTTAACAGAGTAAAATAAAGTGTTTTCTGCATTCAAGAGAGACTGCACACAACACGAAACAGACAATGAGGAAGTCATGTTAATTTACCAATTAATGCTAATGATTTCATTATCTGTAAAAAGAGAAATACCAAGACCTAATGAGAGAAAAAAGCTCAATGAATTAGTGAGAAAAGATGATTGTGAAGAAGCTGACTTCGCTCTATCCATCAATTCTGTAGTGGAATTTGTAACCTGATCCTCTCTGAAGCTTTTGTTGTCTTTCAAGGTCTGAATATGCCCCCTGCCTTTGCAAACCTTCCCAAAATATTGTATGCAATTAGGTGGTGATATTTCATCAGGTAAATTCACTACTTAATTTGAGTCTCTGGCTTTTCTGATCAGATTTATGGCTGTTCATTTATATTTGACACATTGTTTTCTAGGTTGCTTTAGAAAGACAAATACTTGCTAATCAAGGAAAAGAAAAACCAAACCTGTCAAGCACCAAGTGGAAGAATTGCTCAAAACTTTAGGGGAAACTGTTCTTATTAGATCTGTCAAAAATTAAAACCATGCAGCAAAAGATGGAAAGTTCTTTCAGTCTTTTGATGTCTCTTTGGGAGGCTTTGAAAGAAGGACCAAATTGCACTCTGGGATGGGTTTCAAAACTAAGTTTGCAGATCTGAATATGTGAAGACACTTCAAACACAGCTTCCTGCATTTCTCTTACTTGACTGACATTGCAATAAACTTATGAAAGTTGAGTCAGGAAGGAGACTGAAAATAGTGTTGGTACAAAGAAATGGGATGTTGTCAAAGAGCTCAGCATCAGCTGTGGGCCTGAACATGGAAAGAGAAATATTAATGTGGACACAGGACCATCTATGAAGTGCCAGCAAATGACTTGGATGTAACCAGTGCTGTTCCACAGAAAGAACTGGAAAACCATCTAGAATTAGGCAGGGTATGCTCTTTATTAAATCTGTGAAACATCCTTGACCAAATTATTTTATGGTGAGATAAAAAACTGATCTGTTGAAAACTATACATATCAATTTTCAGGAGCTCCAGCTTTTCCTCAGGTTTTTCCTACTGGCATAAAAATAGGGTGGAGTAATGTGAAACAGGAATATAGGGACAAGTAGAGGAGGGACAGTATCCCTTCAACACCTCCTGGGACTTAGACAAAGTAAAAAGCAGGAATGTCTGTGGAATCACAGCTTTAGCATCCCCACACATCATTTAAACATTTTTTGTGTTTCTGGGAGCAATGTCAAGCAGTGTTATCATATTTATTGGTATCTGTTCAGCAGCATGGACAGAAGGCATGACTTCTACCTACAAAAGCTTGAACTGCTAGCAAGTTTGGGGAAAACACTCAAGAACTCAAAATTATTTCATTACTAAAAATTATATTAGTAATAATTAATAATTATATATATATTATATACTATGTATATGATACTATGCATAATATATATAATATATAATATATAATATATAATATATAATATATAATATATAATATATAATATATATGATATAATATATATGATATAATATATATGATATAATATATATTATATGATATAATATATAATATATAATATATATTATATATTATATATTATATATTATATAGTCTATAAGATATAATATATAATATAATAATCTATAATATAATAATTAATTATTGATTTTAATAAATAATTATATTACTAAGTAAACACTAAATTATTTTTTTCATTCTATTTAAAAAATCAAATTTTTTAAAAAAGAAAAGAACTTCAAAAGTTCTTTCAGAAAATTCTAGATTATCCTTTTACCAAACAACTAGCTCCCAGCAGATGAAAAATGCCTGATTAATTCATGTACTGAGCTGGACTGCATTAACAGTCTAAATGAAGTTACCTTTAAAAGCAAAAGAAAAACTAAATATCTGGGGAAAGTGAAGAGTTTTTGTGAAAGATTTTGTTGCATAAAAAGGTAACCAATTTCTTATAGAATCTAACCAACCAATCAATTAATGTAGGCAGCAAAATCCCATGTGATAACAAATTTAGCTGGGCTTAATGGCCACTAATGAAAATACATTTTATCAAGAAATTAGAAGAAAACTCTTCAATTATGTTTCTGAAGAACCGAGGAGAAGAAGAGATAATACTGAATTCTGTCTGCCAAACTTTCCCTTGATGACCCTTTACAGGTTATGTTTTTAGAGCTCCTGCAGCTGAACTTCTGACAAAGCTGTTATTGTATTCTGATTTTCCACAACAGAAGTTCATGTGCAGCCCAGGAGAAAAAATACTGAGATAGGAGAAATATTAAATCCTCATTTTGAAGGTACTGAGCTTTGGGACAGCAGAAGAAAACAACAGAGCAGCTGAAGCAGGACTGGTGTCCCTCTGATCCATCTTCCTGTTTCCATTGGTGGTGAACCCCCTAATCTTCTGAAAGATGTGTAAAAAAGATAAAACACTCACTGGGAAAGTTTAATGTTAACTACTCACATAGTTGCTCCTTTGAAGAAGCAAGTGTGTAATTAAATTCAGAGAGTTTGTTTAAACTGGTGCAGCAACATCTGCTGTGACTTTGCCAAATCTCACAGAATTTCAGAAGTGCTCAGGTATCCTAAAGTGGAATTTAGTTGCTGAAAATGGGATTATTTCCTAAGAAACATAATGAAGTGCTGGCATAAATAATAAAATAACTGCAGAACTGTCAGCTTTGTGTCTGTCCTGGTCAGCTTGGATAGCTATTTTAACAATCTCTCTGCAGCTCTTTAACTACAGCCGTGGAATATAAAAGTAGCATTAGTGGTGTTAGAGAGTTTTTTAATCTCCAGAAAGGAACACAGGGAAAGGTTATGACAAGGATTATGTTTTTTGTGGGTTTTTTTTTTAATTTGAATTAGAATTTAAAGAACTCATCTCTGTTTTTGTCTTAGTAATATTATGCAGCATTTCAAGGATTATAAATTGTGGAGCTTTTAGCTTTTAAAAATCTATGTAGTAGGTTGATATTGAGAAGGGTTCTACAACTTTTGGGAATAGAAGAAATTATAAACAAATCACCAGAAGAAAAAAAGTGGCAGAGGATGAGGAGTGAAGGACAGGAAAAGAATATTAGGGCAGAATTATGCAAAGAGTCACTGAATTTCTGTCTCCTGGAGGCCTCTGCTGTTCACCAAGTACCTTGGAGAAATATTGGTGTGAGTTGCTGATCTGATTTTGCTGTTGGTGCTGGTGTCTCCTGTAAGGAGCACTGGGTGAAAGAGAGGTATGGCAGGAAAGGAGAGTGCATGAACATAAAATTACATTTCCATGATCAGACCCCATCACCTCCCCCAGTCGTGTGCTGCCCTTGCCTCATTGTCTGACTGAAGTATGGATTTTATATCCAAATAAATTACAGCAATAGTGATTCATAAAAAATGGAGCACATTTTTATTATTGATCTGTTTCTTGGAGGGATGGCAAAACTGGTGCACTGCATGTTGTTTGTTTCTGTAGTTTGCTATATGAGGCAAAATGTTATTTCTGCTTCTTTGTTGTCTTTGTTTTAACTTGTAGAGCTTTAAATCATGTAAACTTTAATTTTTCATTTTAATGTAACATACAGAGGTCTGTAAAACCAAAGAATTCTCACATGCTTTTTCCTCTAACAAGATAAGTAAGTTTTATCACGTTTTATATAATAATCATAATTTTGAAGAGAAAAGATAGGCCAGGGAAGCACTCCAACAAAATATTCAGCATTTCCCATAATTATGGTGCTGCATCCCCAAACAGTGCAGTGAGGCCATGGTGAAATCTGGTCTCTGGAAGACATCTCTTGAGTAAAAGTTTCAGGTTGTAGGGAACTCCAAGGACATATTAGAAGGGTCTCCGTCTTTTCCAGAAGGGCTTTGATGCCTTAAAATTCTGGCACTTCAAAACCTTCAATCTCAAAAATGCTTTAACAGTTAAATAAACTTCAGGTTGTTAATAGTGCCTATGGATCAAATTATTTCTTTTGTTAAATAGATGAATTATATAGAATATATTAAGGCAGGACAACCAGATAAGACCCCAGAAAAAATATGCATAATTTGTTTTGTTTAATGTAGCAGCATGGGGATATGGAATATTTTGGGTAGGCCAGGGATTCCTTCTCTCCTTGTGCACAAACCCTGAAAGTTTCTTTTTCCAAGTGATTATTCTTGCTACTTATGGAGAATATTTATCATGCTTTCTGTACCTCTCTCTCACAGAGAAATCTGATTACAGAATTACTGCAAAGTGCATCCTGTTCTTATTGCCAATTGTTATTATCTCAGTGGCAAACTATGGCACTGATGAACCTTTTCTGTGCTTAGGAGGTCTGACTGCAGATCCAGTTTTGCTGTTAGAATATACTCACACTCTGAAAGAGGTGAAAATGGGATGCAGTTTAACTGGAGACACAAATTCAATGTGCACTGAAATTGAGAGTTAACACTGACTGTATTGGATCAGGTCCTTTGAGTTTGGACTGATGAGTTTGGAACAACATTTACTCGTCTTTCCATGGACATATTATTGGTTTGACAGATCTCCAGGGAAGGCAGTGCTGTGGGCAAGTGACACAGCTTCACATGAAACCTGGACCACAGAAAACCCCTCTGCTCTCCCCTGGTGATGGAATTTGCAGTTCCACCATGTGTGTTTATTTGTGTCTGTGTAGCAAATCAGCTGTTGATAAAATAACTACAAAAGCTGGAGAAATGAGAATAAAACAAGCTTCTCACACAAGATATACATCAGATGCTTAGAAAGCACTCTGGGCTAAGAATAAAGTCTCAGATGAGAGATATGTATTTATCATATAAAAAAAAACCAAAACAGATGGAATAAGAGAATGCATGCATATTCCCATATGAAATTCACATATTTGTTGAAATATATCTCACAATGTCTCATACCCCCAAAATAAATAGTTTCTCTACAGAAGACATGGAAATTAGAGTGAACAGCAGGACACCTAGACCTGCAAATGAGAAAAAAAAAATACTTATGGCAATCAAATCCAAAGAAGAGCAAGAAGAAATCTGGAGGTATCTTCTCCAAACTCAATTTCTCAATACTAAATGAAGTTTGATGGCAAAAGTTATGTAGGTTGAAAAGGGAATGATAGTGACAGCTTCATTCAGGCAAGATCCCTGGGCACCACTAGTGGCAGTTCACTGTTCAGTAGATATTGGATTGGTCCCAGGAGAATACAGGATGTTAAATGCATGGCCAGCCAGCCAGAAAACAATATAACATAATTGTAATTCATTATACAGATCAAAAGGCCCAGCCTCCTCTGATCTACTGGTCCCACTTAAAAAAGAACCAAGAGTAATGTAGCTCCAGAGTGGGCTCCTATCACAGAGCAATGAAAATCTTCTGCTACAGAAAAGGAAATGTAAAATTGCCATTAGTCACCTTTGCAAGCAGTTTAGCAGCTGGGAACTTAAAATATTTGTGATTGGGAAATGGTGAACAAACTCCCAAGTTCCATAATACAGTCACAAAGAGGCAACCAGTGAATTCCAAAGGCAACGAGATTTGGGTTGATGAAAAGAGGGAACATTTGGCACAAGGCCCTAATAAAGGATAAAACTAATTGCCCTATATTGCACTAAAACAAAATACAGAAATTCAGGAGACGGTTGCATTTGTGTATTGTTAGCAAAGATATTTAGCCTCAAGTAGCTTATCCCAAGCAAAAGAATCCCAGAAAACCAAAAATAAAAACTAAAATAACTAATATTTTTTGGCTGCAATAAGTCAATTTTTTACTGATGTTACAGAGCAGGCTGAGACCAGCAGAGGCAGAGAGAGATTTGTCCACTCCTGCCTTCTCTATGGGCTGCAGGGGCCATCTGCCACTGCACAAGTGCTGCAGCTCATGGGCTATCTGCTGATAGGTTCAGATCCAGTTAGATGGTGCTGAGGCTCCAAAACACATTAATTAACAATGAGGTCCTGAAACCAAATACTTCAGAGTGCTCTAATAAAAACTGACTTAAAGCCATGGGGTCTTTTTATTCATTACCTTATCAGCCCAATGGTAAGGGTTTGAATTATGTCAATGACAACAGCTTGCCACTTGATCTGACCCTTTGCTGTGCCACAAAGTTCCTTCCTCTGGATCCATTCCACCTTCACTCTTCTTTTCAAGTACCCAATGGTTTCATTGTCACAATCACCTGTAAATCGAGCACTGCCAAAAAATGTCTACATTTTGAGAAGGTATTTCCAGAAATATTTCAAATTAACAAGGGGGAAGGTAAGGAAAAAAAAAACCATTTTGGGGGAGTATTTCAAAACAATGCATAGAAGAGAATTCAATGTATTAATAGAATCATTAAGGCTGGAAAAAACCTTTCAGTGTCAGGTCCAACCATCAACACAACATTGCCAGGTCCCCCACTAAACCATGCCCCCATGTGCCACATCTACACGTTTTTTGAGCACTTCCAGGGACAACAACTCAACACTGCCCTGAGCAGCCTGTTCAGATGCTTGACCACGCTTTCAGAGAAGAAATTTTCCCTAGTATCAAATCTAAACCTCCCCTAGCACAAGCTGAGACTTTCTTCTCTTCTCCTGTCGCTTGTTACATGGGAGAAGAGCCTGACCCCCACTGGCTACAGCCTCTGTTCAGGTGTTTGTAGAGAGCAGTAATTTCTCCCCCAAGCTCTTTTTCTCCCTGGTGCTTTTTCTCTTCCTGTTAGCAACACTGCTGAAGGGATATTTGTGCACTTGATGAATTTTGCTGTTTAAAAACCTGAACAATGAAATGTATGTCCCCCATGATGCTTTGTTATACACTTCCATCCTCCAAAATTTGCACACAGGTCCCAGGTCTTCTTTTATACACTTCTTCTGGCAAGCTTGATCTTCTGCTGCTTACTGATATGGTATTTTAATGACCTCCTGGGAACAGCAGAGATATTATATATAAAAAAGAGAAAAACAAGCAGGCAAATAAATGGCACAGTGAACTCCTGTCTTACCCCCAAAATCATTAAACTGTGTCATCATATAGACTCATATGATGAGTCTATAGTCTTGCAGAATCTTCTAGATCTGCTTTTTTTTTTATATAGGATTTTTACACATTTTGCCATCCATTTATTCATATTTTGCCAGATTTATACGACTATATGATGTATACTGTGAAGATTTCCTCTCAGGAGGAATCTACCAACACTGTATTATTTCCTAGTGACACTGTTTTTTTCTTGTTGTGATGAACTACTACCTTCTGAGAGAACAGGGGAAAAACTAGTATTTGTGGTTTGTTTTTCAAAACTCACCTTCGTTCTTTGCAGGTAGTCAATATTTTTTATTAAGCTGTTATTGAAATAATATTATTTATTGAATTTTCAGGTGGAGCAATTAACGTCTTTTTGATAAGGATGGAAAACTCTTAGTCATTATAACTAAGATTCAATAAAAATAGTACCATAATCTTGAAAAATCATCATTACTTTCCAGATAAATGTATGAAATAACTGTGACATTGGATAGCTCAGCAGAAACTGTATATCTTGTAGAAAAATACTGTTTTAAATGGAAATAAGTTTTCCAGAAAGCATTGGGTCAGTACTTTTAAATTCATCAGAAAATAGGGTTTTTTTGTTATAGTATTTTGCAATACATATCTGACAAAGAAAAGAGATGAAAACTCTGTCAAAAGGGAATAACTACCTATTTACATTTGAGAAGAAATTAATGTGCTTAATACAGTCTATAAATATGCCTACACTTAGAGGTGCTTAAGTTTTGGGTTTGCTTTTCTCCTTCTCTTTATTATTGAGAGAGAAGTTAAGCCTGTGTGGAAGATCTGCAGTTTCATTATTCCATTTCATTATTCCAGTAACAAAAATACCCTGCAGGAAATAATGTGATCCCAGGCTGGCACGTGGCACTGCAGGAGCAAGTTAATACAGCTTTGACTAGAGCTGATTTGTTCATGTTTGAGAGGGGGGAATTGCAAACTTCCACAACCAGCTACCTAAACTTACTTGGTAAAACAAACAAAGGTAAGAAAATGAAAGATCTTTATGAAAATCCAGTTTATAACAGCCTTGTGAGGGCCTGAAGCCACTGTCAAAGCACTGCACATCACTGGAGGCACCTAAACTGTCTGTGCATGTTTTTAGGTCGTAGCCAACCTGAGATAATTGGAGTGGAGCTAAATTGAATTAGCCCATGACTGACTAATGGGACACTCATGGACAGCCACCATGGCTCACCCAACCCAGGAATGGCTGAGATGAGAGAATTTGCTCATCTTTGTGAGCCCTGGGAAGAAAGTGCCAGCCTTGGTGATCCTCCAATGGCTTAAATGTGTTCTACGAGCATCCCTGTGCTTTCAGAGCAATGGACTGGATGATTCATCTTGGCTTTTCCATTCCTTGACTCTTAGGACTTTCTGAGAATGGCTTCCCTCTGGCCACCTTCCAAAATCAGTGTGAGACTCCAGCACAAGACAGCATCTCAGGAGGCTTTTACAGCTTGCACATGGCCATGTGTCTTCTGTCAAAGTAGCCAATATTGAGGCATCCAGTGACTTTTCTATGCCTGGCAGATCTGATAAACAGGCAGAGGGTACTCAAAAGAAAAGGAACAGATTGGAAGCCTGAGGCTTTTCTGTGTTACTGAGCAAAACAACTTGCATCTGTGATGGGACAGGGTTGAACAACTTACTGTGAGCAGAAATGCTGAAATTCATACTTTTTAGGATAAGTATCCCTTTTTAAGGAAATGAAATGCTTGTTTGTGGGAAAAAAACCCAACCCAGAAACCTGCCAGCAGTCCTATGGCTCTTGGATTTGTGCAGTGAGCAGCACACTGTGGAAATCTTTAAATAGGAGGTTTTCCAAATTGTTTCTCAGAGGCTGTCAGAGTGCATCCAAGTGTTACTGTCACCTTCTGCCAGGGCAGAAAGATTTCCAGACTCCAAAGGTAAAAATCACCTGTTACTCCAGCTATGACTTTTCCAAACATCAGCTTAAAACCAGGCTGGAGTCCTCTCACTATTCTGCCACAGGGTCTCTAGAAATTCTTTCTTCCAAAGGTTGGATATCATAATTTTGGTTTCATCTTCCATGTTGTCCCTGAATAATTCTTCTTCCTTTTCCATTACTGTTTCTTTGTATTCCACAAGACAACTTTGTAGGGTTCACGTGAACATGAGTGCTTTTAAGCATCCTGCTTAATTGGTTATTTTACTAATTATGGGGCAGGAAGCCTGGAGGGTTTGCTTTACTAGCGAGGAGACAATACAACATTTAAGCACCATGAACAGGAAAAGTATTTTCTATCATCTTGTTTCTCTTGTTATGGCCAGTAATCTCTTTATATACACAGTCTGAAATTTATTCTACCACTGCTGCAGTCATGAAAAGAGAGGAGCATCAAAGGGGAAAAGGCACACAGGTTACTACTAAAATAATGAAGGAAAAATGAGAAAAATAAAAACAAATCACTATTTTGAAATGCTGCCAGCAGATACAGTAGAACTATAGAGTATGAATTCATTCTGATTTATGGGAGAGTAACTCATTTATACAGTTTTCAGACTAACAGGTTGGAACACAGTCCTCTTTGGCACAGTAGAGAAAGGTGCCTCCAAAAGAGGTCATAGTTGTCTTAGATATCTGTCTCTGCACTGGATAAATCATACTCTGGAGGTGATTTCCTGTCTCAAATGAAAAGCAGGGAGCTTATGTCTACTTTTGACTGCACAATTTAGATTTGGAAAGCTGAAAGTTCAGCAGAGCTCAACAGAAAGAGTTAATATTTACCTATACCAGCCTTCCCAGTTGTCAATTTTTGGATCTTAAATGGTTTAAATTAATGTAACCAGCTCTCAGTTTCCCTGGGAAAGTTAATGTATAGGCAGGCAAGCTTAGATCCTAAAAGATTATTTCTATTTTCCACACAGTGCCTTCTTACATAATATAGTATCACACTGGGAGCATGTGTGGAAATGATCTTCCTGTGCTTTTTGCCTGAGAGCACTGCAAGGGAATTTATGCCAGTGCTCAATGTTCTGCTGCAAAAAACCTCATATTCCTCATATTGCAGACAACTTATCAAGAGGAAACCCCTGAGTAAGACTTTTATAGCTCTCTGCTGGAGATTTGCCACCCATCTGCTCTAGCAATATGATCCCACACCAGAAGTATCCCCCATTCTCATTCTTTTTTCTTTTCTGATTTTATCTATATCAAAGAAAAGGAAAAACCCTGCAATGGACCGCACTGGGGGAAAAGAGCTGTCAATTTAATAATTCATAATGCAATTTTTCAGCAGCTACATCATGTGTTAGCTCAATTTTTAACTGCTTTTAAAATGGAGACGAGGATATTATAAGTGCATCTGCTGAGGGTGTCTCTGCAGCTGGGAGATGGCTGAGAGGTCTTAGCTGAATCTGTATTCCTAGAAATAATTCCTTCATTACTTGAGTGAGTTACCTCGAGCTGAGCTGATGTGATTCTCCATCTGTTTCTGTGCTTTCACTGAGCTAGTGCCACTGGACAGTGAGGAAGAGCTCTATGCAGTCTGTGATAAACTCAAGGAAGTCAGAGCCTGCAGGTACTGAGGAGGCTTCAGCTTCTCTGGCTTCAGCCAAAGGCAAATTCAAAGGACAAAGTACAAGATTTATATCTTCAATATGCGAGCTCAACTTTCAGCAGCACCTCAGACTGACAGCTTCAGACACCCTGCAACTGCTTCTGGCCTTCAAACTACAGGTGTAAAATGGAAACTGTAAAGATGATGGTTGGCTTCCACCTCACTGCTTTTATCTGATTTCATTTTTGGAATAAGAGTTTCCTCTTTGTTGATATTTGTAGCCTTGCATACACGTATATACTCCACATTGCCTGTCAGTACTTGCAGATTTATTTCATAAAATAAGGTTATTATTAAGAATTTAATATCCAATCTTATGTGTTTTTTCAATATTTCAGGGTCCATGAAACATATCTCTGAAAATATATAGATAGATAGATCTCTTCTGATTAAAGCTTCTGACTTAAACTCTGCTCATCCTATGTGTGTATGATAATGTAAACTTAATATTATGCATTTCTTGGAATAAAGGCAGTACCATTGCAAAATGTTCTTGGATCTGTGGAATATGGGTGCAAATGTTGTGCCTCTTTAAATTGTCCTTCCAACAAATTTTATTTTGCAGTTACAATTAGCGTGCACACCTTGGACTTATTTGGTGTTTTTAGAACTTTTTAGATCAAGAGGTCTTTCTCATCTTTCCAAAAATTGCATGTCCCTTTATCTCAGGGACATAAAACAGAAATTTCCCCATCAACAGAGTCCAAATAAACATGTGAGCAGATTTCTGAGCTGCAGCTCACAACAGGGATGGCAAAGCTGTGTTACAGAGCTGTTGTGATTGCCAGAGGATCAAAGCAGACAAGTAGAGAAGAGAATGTGTATAACTGACCCAGGTCACTTCAGATGAGGAAATCAACTGTGTGGCCAGCATCTGTATGTTTTTGTACCGACTCCTTTTTATCAATAAACACAGAGAAGGCCACCATCAGTGCCCTTTTGGGACCAACAGGAGCTGCAGATTTTTGCTGCATTTAGATTTGTGCTCTGGAACTGGTTTGCAGCAGAGATGCTCCTGTCAAGGTCCTGTCTGCTCACATCCATAATAAGACCTTACTCAGTGGAGTGTTTCACTAGAAATATTGAAGGTCACATCTTATTGTGTTTCCAGGGAAGATTCCTTACTTTAAGGTCCCAGTCACCATCCTTAGAAGTTTGCTAATGCAGATCTTTGTGGGGAAACTTAGATATTAAAAATATTGTAGCATTTCCAAAGGTCTCACTGTATGGAAAAAGACAAACAGTGGATGTACATAACTAATAAGCACAAGTCTAATGGTGAATTCTCATCTGGATTAAACACTGGCATAATTAAGGGGCCAAAAATTGAGTAGGATAGATTGAGGCAGTGCAAAAGCTGGACAACAAATGGAAATGCAGTGCCAAGCCTAATCTTGTTCACATTTTGTATTAACGTGATGTTCAAGAGGTGGGGACACCAAAAAAAGTGTACAAATAAAAAAGTTACCCTAGACTGGGAGCACTGATCGATACTAACAAGGCAAGAAACTGGATCAAAGCTGACCTTGAAAAATTGCACCAGGTTTTTTTTTGTTTTCCAAATTACTTCTGAAGTCTTTTGTGGGAATGGAAAAGGACATGTAAACCCTGGAGAGGCGGGGAGCCTAATTAATGTTGGGAGTTTTAAAGTACAGACTGAAAGCCTCCAAATACCAGCCAGAGAGGTAATATCAATGAAACACTTATCTGTGTGATGATCCATCACTGCTTAGAAAGCATTGTGCTGGATGGATGACAGCAAAGAGGGGAAAAAGTGAGAGAATGAAATATATGGGTAAAGAGCACAAACTGAGGATGTCAGAGAGAAAATTGTTAGATGGGGAAACAGAATCCTTGAGTTTTGCTATTGATTCCCTGATAACTTTGCAGGTAAGAAAAAAAAGAAACAACAAAAAAAAAAATCTCTTAATATAACTGGTAACAGGTAGAAATTAAAAATGTCTGAGTAATATAAAATTAAATGAAAGCAACAGGAAATCAAGCTGAGGCCACCCACTGACGTGGAAATTCTTAGTGCACATGGTTCCAGGTTGTGCCTGTAATTGCAGTCAGTGTGAGTTTTGGTGATTTTTCTGTCATTTGTTCCTGCTTTCAAAGATGCAGGTAAGAACCACCTGTATATATTATATTCATCTAAAGCTGGCCAGAGGATAATTTGACTTTGCAACAGCTTTCCAGACATAAATGTTTAAATTCAATCTGCACTGAAATAAAACCTAATGCCCTGGTACATTTTTGTAAAATGAATTTGGTTTGGAACATTGCATTTTTAAATCATAATGGTTCAGTTAAAATCTCTGAGTAAATGAAAACTATGTCATATCAGAAATTTTATGGTGGGACAATGTTGAAACTGGAGTCTTGAAGGAGAATTTTTGGGTTATCCAATTTTTGGCTATCACAGTCAGTGGGTCGTACAGCATTATGCAAAACCAAAGAAGTACTCTGTTTTCAAAGCAGACTGAGGATTTTATAAATATTATTCTAGTATTTTGAAAGAATCTTCTGATCTCCAACCTTCCTTGTTTACCAGCCAGTTCATTCTATTTGTTCTTTTGTTTGTACTCACCCCTAGATTTCCTGCCTCTGTTTTCTCATCAAGGGTAGCACCTCTTTGTTCTGCCAAACTGCACAAGCCAGGAACTATTCATATCTCGTAAAACAGTCTGGCTGAATTAATATGAAGTCACAAAAATTAGTTACAAATGGCATATTTGGACTGTGAGTGAAT
Organism: Cyanistes caeruleus; assembly: GCF_971803275.1. Lineage (NCBI taxonomy): Eukaryota > Metazoa > Chordata > Aves > Passeriformes > Paridae > Cyanistes > Cyanistes caeruleus. Next base: position 4,937,121 of record NC_141705.1, read on the forward strand.
TTGGAGCTCCCAGAGTTCATTGTGCCGAAGGTTCAGCTCTTTTGTCCTTGTCCATAAGGAAGAAACTTCTTTTCCCTGTGTCCAAGGAAATCAGAACTATTAATGTCATTATGGGACTGTAGGACCTATGGCACTCCTAAAAAAGATAAATACCAGAAATGTCAGCACACTGACAGCCTGACCTAATGAAAACCCCCTTGGTCTGCACAGGCTTTAGTTCAGCCTCTAACACATGCCCTTGTGTTTAAAGGTAATAATCAGGCACTCATGCGTTTCCTTGGACACTTGGCTGTGCAAAGGCAGAGCAGAGCAAATGTTTGCCTTGAATTCCTATGGCTGGATCAAATATTCCATGTCCTGTGACACAAAACAGGGATCCAACAGGAATACAAGCTCCCAGAGCTGCTCAAAAGACCATGTGGGATTTATAAATGGTCCTGAGTCTGTGTCAGTGTCAATGTCTCTGTACTGCCCTGTAGTTTTGAGTCCTATATCTAGTAGATATTCCCCTTTTTAAAAATATTTATCACTTCTTTTTTTATCTCACTCTCTAAGCACTTTGCTGCTGGATCTGGGGGGGTTTTGTACAAGTGTCTGCACTTCTCTAATGTTTGGCAAACTCCAGCTCTGTCTTGTGGCTGAGACAAAATGCTGTGTTTATTTGCCACAGGAGACAAGTAAATGTCTGCCTGACAATGTTGTGACATCTTTTCAGAGATATTTACCTGGAGAACCAGTAGGTTGCTTTCCCACCCAAAAAAACCATGCTTATCTTGAAATATCCATAATGATCCTCCTCCTCATCATCATGGTCATCATTCTCATCATCATCACGTGAAACCAATATTCTATCCATTTTATAGACCTCAAGTAAAATGTTGTTCAGCTTTTAATCTGATATCTGATTATTTTGTGGCACTGAACACAAGAGTGACCTCCCAGTGACTTCATCTGTGCATTTTTCTGCTGGGGAGTTTTTCTTAAACCACTTGCAAATGCATTCCCTGATTTCCTGCGGTCAGTTCCTTGCCATTACTCTTTATTCTTTGCTGACAATAAAATACTTGAATGTTCATCTTAATTTGTGCTTTACATACTGCCTCAATCTAGCTGCTTGGGTAAAACCATGTTTCAAAATAAAAACAATTCCAGTCCCTTTCAAAGAATAAGGAAATTTATAGTGAGAGATAACATCTTTAGTTAAGCCACCTGGTATAACTTGAAGAAAAAATGAGATCTAAGTTCATCTTAGTTCTGCTGTATCTCTTTGCACTGCTAAAAAGATTCTCAGAAAATTTTAAAGCATGATATAGTAATTAATGACAAAGTAATAAGTTATTCTACAAATCACATTGCTGGGCAGTATTGTAGGCTCATTTTATTATATTAAACTTTGGTCTTAATTTTTAAAAAAACATCTTTTATGCAGTGAATGTGTTTGAGGGTCAAAAGGATGACAACTTTGTTATTGTTAATGGGAAGTGAAATGGAACTGAAAACTATAATTTGTTAATGTAATCTAAAATGAAAATAACATGATTTCAGCAGGATCAGAAAACAATTCAATGGCAAATATCTGTAAAATATCTATGCTATGCCACTAAGACAAATTTTACAAAATACACGTATTATATACTTTTAAAAATTTTCTAGTACCTGGTAAAATGTTTATTGATAGTAGTAACTTTTGAAGAATAAATGAAGATAGAATGCTGACCACTTAAAAGAGAACTAATATGACAAAAATTTCCAAAATATAATGTAGATTATGTTGGTATGATGTTGTGAAAAGACTAGAGTAAGAACTGGAGCTGATTAATTTCTGTGTTAATTAAAACAGTGATGGAATCTAAGGACTGTTGCTTCCAAAGCCCTGGGGAATACCATGTCTGAGGGGCCTGTCTCTTCCCTAAACCAGCACACTCTGTTACAGAGCTTTGTAAATTGTCCTAGGTCATTAACCAAATCTAAATTGAAGGCAAACCAGACACTGTACAGCATTTCTTCCTTGCTGCTGATTTAATGCCCTTTCACCCCAAAATCTCCTTGTGGGCACCAGGGCAGAGACAAATCTGAACAATGGCATGGGGAACATCCTGACTCTGAAAGCTGTGGGACTTCCATGCCATCCACCTCGTGGGCTCAGCATCCTTTTCCTCTCCTCTTTACTGAGTTATTAAAAGATAAAGAGCAGCTGCTGCTGTAGATGTAGAAGTTGACAAATTTACAACAGGTGATGCCACCTGTGCCTGCCTAATTTAATCACAGCCCAAACAATCTGCCATCCGTTTACAGCAGGGACAATGCTCAAGAGCATCTCAAAGTGAGTCAGGAGCAGGAGGGTGAGGAGGCAGGGTGGGAGCAGTTTGCTCAAAAAGCCTCTTGGCTGCAGAGGAAGTTTACAGAACATGGCTGGTGGACACGAGAAACCTTATTCCTGCTTGCGCGTAGAGTGGGGAGAAAACGTGATAAAACAGCTAAGGTGATAAAACAGCTAAGGTGATAAAACAGCCAACAAGCACCATTTCCAAGCCTTGGGTGCCAGATGGATTCATCTGCACGGTGTTATGTGAGCTGCTGCTGCTGCTCCATCTGCAGTGAGTGCTCCTTGCCAGGTGCTCGGCTTCCAGAGTGCCCGGCAGGCCACGCCAGGGGAGGAAGAAGCTTCGTTGCACAGGTGGAAGTGGATTTTCTGCTGGTCCCTGTCACTGTCAGACACAAAATGACTCACACAGATGCAGCTAGAAGTGAGATGAAAGAAGAAGAAGGAAGTTTATTTGTTCTTTCAGTATTTATAGGTTTTTGACCACGACCAGGGTTTGGATAGTCAGGTCACCACCTTCCCAACCACACTGGCTGGGAGAGATGTCTATCAAAAGGCAAATCTTTAATGGAATATATAAACACCTGTGTTTGTAGTTACTTTCCTGGGAAAGTGGCTAGAAATTATGAAAACAGTATCAAAAAGCCTGATTCTCAGGGTGACAGGTCCCTCATGGACTCACCTACAACAGCCTCTTCTCCACTTCTATGGAATTATATTAGTATAATTTTGTTTGTTCATCAATCTGATAACATATGACAACTCTGCTTCCAAATTCTGCATGTCCACATGTTCTTAGGTTTAAAATCTTGCAAGATTTCTCATAAAATATTCAGTTCAACTTTAATAAAAAACTTCACAGTCCAGAAAATAAGACTAAATACACTTATGACTCTTACTGTATTTATGGTAGGAAGGCAGCAAACTGACTGACCTGTTACTAAAAATGTTTTTAGAAAAATACTTCTATTAATAATTATATTCTATTAATATAATTATAATTACATTATAATCATTATATATTATAATATATAATTATACTATTATATAGAATCTAGGTACAATTTTCCTTTTTTACAAAGGATCTTCATATTTAGGCAACAATTGAAAATTTTTTTGTTGGGCTTGGAATTTTATTTTGGTTGTTTTGTTGGGTGTTTTGCTTTCTTTTCTTTTTATTCCCCAGTGAACAATATCTCACCCCAGAGAAAAGTACAGGGAAATTTAGGGTTTTTTTTCCTACCAGTAGATGTAGTTATTCCACATTGACCTCTGAAATTTATTTTTTTTTTTTTTTTTTCAGAAAACTGACTATCCTACTTTAATTTGTGGTGGACTTCTCTAAAATTGATCCCACAGAATTATTTGGCATTTTTTCATTTCTTTTTTGTAAAGAGGACAAAGCAAATTTGACTAGACATAAAATAAGTTGATTAATAACTAATAAATATTTTTAAGAGAGGCAGTTTAATAAGTTTTGATTTAAATAGATAAAGACTATCCTTTCTTTCTCAAATAGGTTCTTGGAAATGTTTGATGCATGGGCTTTTGTTTATATTTTCTGTGCTATTTTTTTTCAGGGTTCCTTATTCTTATAATTTAAACTTACAGTGCTTAATTGGATGGATCAAGACTTAAATCGGCCTTTTAGCTTTGATCTGTATTTTATAGATCAATTATAAGATTACAGAGAGTTAATAAAATACAAAAATACTTTTTGTAGTACTGGGTGATCACTATTAGCTCTAGCTCTTCAGAGTTTGTGGAACCCTCTGAAACCAGACAGACTTTTTTTTTTTACTGTTTTAACTGAAACTCCATCTGACCCAGCCAAGAAAATTTATCAGCCTGGGTTTGATTGATATTTTGAAACCAGTCACACTTAAAGGCTAAAACTCGTAAAGATTATTCCCAGTAAGCTAAGAAGGTAATTAAAAATGTATATATATATAACTTTATTTAATCTATAAATTATATTTTTCTGGACTATGTCAATATTGCCCTTCTGCAGTCTGTCATAAAGCATCATATAATGAGTAAAATTATTCTATTGTATGGGTTATGTTACAAAAGCATCCTTCCTCTTTGAAATACCACTTTTCACAGTCCTGCTGGCCCAGAAGTATGTTCCTAATGAATGAACTAATTGAGGCAACTTCTTAATTCATTTCAGACCATCCTTCTTCAGGGGATATGATTGTAAAGGAATAGATCTAAGACTAAGAAAAATAAAGAATAAATAAAGTTACTCTTCAAAAGCCATTTGCATCCCCTTGTGCATTTTTATGCTAATGTCTCTTTTGTTTCCCTTTTTCTGTTTCTACTGGAAGCTAAAACCCATAAACTAAATCTTTAAAAAATCTTAACAGGGAAATGTGGCAAAACATCAAAAGCCTTTGGGAGGGATGAAAGAACCTGAAACAGAAATTCAAGTTTAAAATGGCACAGTATCATTCAGTGGCAGTAGGAGGTGAGTGTTTGGAAAGGCTGAATCATGGCTGCTATTTATATACATATATACATATATAAATATATACATATATATGCACACATATATATATGTGTCTGTGTGTATATATATATATATGTCTGTATGGGTGTTATACATTCTATAATAAGAATATTGAACTGGACAAATTCAATCAAAACAAAATGGGAATATTCAGAGAACCAAATGAGGAGAAAGGCAGGACTTTTATTTAGGGTCAGATATGAGTAGAGCTGCCTCACAGAGTTTAATTTGTATACAATGATGATAACCTGTAGCTTAGCATAGCTTTTTGTATACTTTATTTAATAATATGCATTTGAGGGAGAGGTAATCCAAAAGAATCTGTAAGACAATATCTGATTAATTAACTATTTTGAATATTTTAGGAAATGGAGAGAGGAAAAGTAAAGAGAGAATATTTTACCCCAACTTTTTGAAATTAAAGGATTTGCCTTTTTTCCATGTGACTATTTTGCAGCCTACATTTGTTTAAATCTATTATATCTTGAGAAATGTAAAAGCATCTGAAAATGAAAAAAGAGAAAAATAACCCCTTTGAAATGCAAATTTTTAGATTTTTCCCTTGTTCTTTTGTCAATTACAAAACATTAAAAATCTCTTTCTGTAATCCTACTTTGGTTAAGCTGAAATATCTTTTTCATTTTCACTACCAAATTAAATTAAAAAACCAGATCAGCATGGTACTTTATTTTTTTTCCTCTTTGATCAAGGTCCTGGATGTCAGGTCATTAACTTCATGAACTGAACTTTTGCCAAGCAATGGTATTTTTTGAATTACCATGGAGTAAAAGGTGGGAAACAGGCTTTGGGTTATAACACCTGAGAAACAATTTTTCTTAACCTCCTCACCCACTGACTCAGAGCAGTTGTCTCCAGGAAATGTTTTTCACGTTGTGGGTCAAACCTGTCCTCCTTCTTTAAGTGCACATCAACTTAAAAATACTTATTTGATGTAGCTGGAATTCAGGAGTGTGATATAAAGAAGAGAAAGATCAGTGTGGGGCAGGCTGCTCACACCTCAGACACTCAGTCTTTATTCAGGGTGTGAGAGCTCTGTCCTCACTCTCCGAGTCAGTCACAGAGTTCCACAGTGGGAGCAGAGGAGAATCTTCAATTCCTTTTATCATTTTTATAATTATTTATTGATTTAATAAATATTTATCATTAACATGTCTTGGAAGGATCAGTACATGTGATGGCATGTGCTGGAAGGAGAGAGATTTTCTTTCATATTGCATTTCTTTCAAAACTTTTATATCCAGTTGAAGATATGCTGAAATTTGGATTATTTTTGGAATTTTTTTAGATTATTTTTATTTTAAACCTTTAAGTGACGTACAAACTGTGCACTTATCCTGATTAAGTGTAACAGCAAACTGGGGCTGCACACCCCTCTTTGTACAGTCCAGCTCCTGGCATGCTGCACCAGGCTAAAGAGAAAAATAACAGAAGCTTCACAATTATTTTCTCCCTCTCTGGCACCGTCTGGAAGCAGAGTTAATTGTTATTCTTTCTCCAGGGTAACTGTCAGCCCTTAACTCGTGCCTGACCTCGCTGTTTCCTGAGATAATGGAAACAAACAGGGAGCAGAGTTTACAGAACTTTGTATTTGCCAAGTGTTCAAAGGCACTTCATCTGGTGTCTGCTGGGGACAGAGAGATGGGGAGAGGCTGCTTTGTTAACCTCATTTTCTCTGCTGAGTGGACTGCAGTGTGTGTTTTAAAAATAATTTAAAAATACTTATCCAGCCTTGAGAACTCATGTGAGAACTCAGAGCTGCCACCAGGCCTTTCTGCTCTTGTGTCCTTTGCTGGCTGCTGTCAGTTTATCCCATTAACCTGGCCAGGGTTAATCCCATCTCTGCAGGATGTCAGGTCAGAGTTCCCCCACAGTCCATCATTACCTTAAAATTCAAGAGTCTCTCCAAATACCCTCATTCATCTGTTTGCCCATTTAGGAGGAAACAGGAAAAGTTTTCAGAGATCTGCTCTGAATTAATCCCACTTAACTTCAAGCTCGTGACCTGATCATCTCATTTTTCATGGATTTCTTTGTAGGCAATGAAAGGAGCTGAAAACTCAGCTGGAAAACAAATATTCTTGTGTTTACTGTCGTGGGTCTGTTCCTGTCTCTCTTGATATCGTTGTGTGACCCTGAATTAGAAAATTAATCACTACAGAGTGGCTGGGACAGTGAATTTTCTGGGATGAATTTTTTTATTTATTTTTATTTCTATTCTTAGTCTCTAAAGCACCCTGACTCATATTTCCATGGTCTGCTAAAATACTGTAATTGTCACTCCCTCCTCTTCTAGTGTATATGAAAATGGACAATATCTGCTTGTATGCATAACCATGCCATTTTCTAATCAGCTCTAGTCAGACAGGGCTTCAAATTGTGACCCAAAAAATAATTTTAATATTTAAGAACAGAATTCTTTTTTTTCTTAATAATTTCAACTAAGATTGTAATTTCTCCAATAGCTGCAGCTTCTTTCTAACTGTGTCTCTTTGAAAATCTACTGAATGCAATTTATGGGTTAGCAAACAGTTTCCAAGACTAGATTTTTAATTTGCACTAGGTAATAACTATTAAAATAATGATTATGTACAAATAAGTTTCCAATAAATGACTTTTAGTTTGTTTCTCCTGATTCTGCTCTCCCTGTATTATATATTCACTGTATTTCTCTCTTGTGGCTGTTTTGCAATGATTAAATCCTCTCAATAACACTTATGGATATGATGTCTTTCCTTATTTTTTGATCTATTTAATTAAGTTTGTCTTAAAAAAGTAAAAGACCTTACTTTTTTTCATTATATTTTATTCTTCATTTTTTTACTCCCTTGTTTTACATCAGAAAATATTTGATGGAATTACTTTAGGAAATAAATTACTGGTAGAACACAAAATTTTGTGCATTGCAGGGAGAGGTACAAAGAGGTGACAAATTGTCTTTCTCATAATGACATTTTCAGCAGAGCTGAAGACCAGAACGGTTCAGATCTGACCAATGGGTAAACACATTTTTCATAACAGATTAAACATTTAAATAAATTATTGACCATTTTGAATGGAAGCAGTCACTTACCTGGTGACCTTAATCCTCATAATTTATGAAAACTAAAATGTAATTAGCTCTAAGCAATGAATGGTTGATTAAAAAAAAAAAATTAAAATTCCCAAAAAAGAGTAACCTTGGCGTTTAATATAAGAGGTTTTTGTAGAACATCTCACTCTGATATTTTTATCTCACATTCTCCTATCTCAGTGACATGATTTGCCACAAATGAAGTAGAAATTATTATATTTTTTTGTTTACTAGCAAAAGTTGTAGACCCATGCATTGTGTAAGGTGCTCAGTTTAGAGGATAATTTTTGTTACAAGTCAGAAGAGAATATTTCACGTGTATAAACACAGGGGTTGCCTCAGGTGTAAGATTTTTGAGTCCCTGTGCCCTGCTTGAAGGAAGGATCCTTCAGGGTTGGGGGAGTGGAAGTCACAGAGCTGGTATCTGCACATGAGGTCAAAAAGAGAACCAGGTTAGGGACACTTGGTCATCACCAGAGATTGACTGAGACACTTGGGCTGAGGAGAAAGTAGGAAGAGAGTTGTAATTATCAGGACAAAATATTTCAGAAGAATGAAAATAATTCTGAAAATAATTCAGAAGAATGAGTTAACAATAATGTATCATATCTCTATAGAGTCAGAGAAAAACAAAAACAGAATGGCTTGGGTTGGAAGGGGTCTTGAGGCTGATTCTGTTCCAACCCTGCTGACAGGGCAGGGACACCTTCCTCTATCCCAGGGTGCTCCAAGCCCCATCCAACCTGGCCTTGGAAACTTCCAGAGACATCTGGGGCAGCCACAGCTTCTCTAGGCACCCTGTGCCAGGGCCTGACACCCTCACAGAAAGAATTTTTTTCCTACTCTATAACCTAAGCCTCTTTCAGTTTAGATCCATTACCCTTTATTCTGTCATTCCATGCTCTTGAAAAAAGTCCCTCTCCAACCTTCTTGCAGATTCCTCTCAGGTGTTGAGAGGCCACAATTAGGTCACCTTGGAGCTTCTGTTCTCCAGGCTGAGCAAGCCCAGCTCTCCCAGCCTTTCCTCGTGGTGCTTCATCCCACCTTGGTGCCTCCTCTGGATTGACTCCAGCAGCTCCAGGTCCTTCCAGTGGCGGGCCCCAGAGCTGGAGGCAGCTTCAGGGGGGTCTGAGGGCAGAATCTCCTCCCTGGACATGCCCAGCCAGCCTTGGGTGCAGCCCAGGACAGAGCTGGGGCTCTCTGGGCTGCGAGGACACACGGATGGGTCACATCCAGCTCCCACCCAGCAGCACCCCCAAATCCTTCTCCCCAGGGCTGCTCCATCTGCTCACCCCAGCTGGGCTGACACTGGGCCTTGCCCCAGCCCTGCTGCATCATCTTGTCCTGGTCATGTTGGGTTGATGATGAATCAACCTCATGACCTCATGAGATTCCCAAAGATTTCATTTCCAATAAGCAGTCTTGGTTCATGAAGCAAAGGCTGGCTACACCCCTGAATTGTTTAGATTCTATACTGTGCAGAAGTAAACTAATGTGAAGAGTAATGGGTTTTAGTCAGGTCCTGAGAATTGTCCCAGGCAGATTTTCTCTTTTTCTGGGTAGTACATGTGCAATATTCCCCGCCAGCCACTGCACAATATTCATAAACCTGTTCTGTCATTAATGATATTTTAGATTTGTCTCCAGATGTGCTGTTTTCCTACTCTAAAAGCATCCTTACTTAGATGAAACACTATTTATAAAAGACATCAAATGGCACTAGGGGAGTTCTTTATATGAGTCATGACTCCTAAGGCCCCAGGTCTTCAACACATAAATTTTAATTGGTTTATCTTGCCTTGTGTTGCAAAGAACTTTCTGCTGATATAAAGATGATTTTTTTTTTAAACTCTGGACTTATCCCCAAATGTAAAAGCATTATTTGAGTTTAGTGTTTAGAATTCACAACACAAACAAATAAAATGAGACTACAAAACTTTAAAAGAACCAGATTGGTACAAATTTTTTATTGTGTAAAAGTCTTTTTTTATTCTGTTTTTGTTTTTTCATTTGGGTTGTTTTTGCTTGTTTTTTTTAACTACATGCTGCCTGAAATATACCAGGGAATATGGGAGGATAAAAAAGATTTAGGTTAATGATAAAAAGAGAATGATAAATGCCATAATAAAGTAAATGATAAATTGTAAAAAATATAACAAGTCAATCAGTCAATCACAAAAGATAATCACCTTTTTTTTTAAATTACAGTGGAAAGAAAAATTAGTGGATTTTCATAAGACCATACACAGATTAACATTTCCGAAGGGAAAGTCTTTAAAAGGATTAGATGTGCATTCTCACAGGTGGATTAACTGCTGTGAATATAAAATGTCAGCTGTGTTCCAAGGCTGTAATACCAAGAATATTGAACAAAACCTCTTGTCCCTTAACACAGAAAGAAGCCTGAAAGCATCAATTTTAGCAAGAACCTAAAGAACAAACACAGCTCAGAGAGTAATTAATTATAGAAATGGGATCATCCAAGAATTCCCTCTGTACATCTTACAGGAAAAGATGAGAGAAGAGTTTCCATAGACCAAATCCAGCTCAAAAGCCAACCTCTCTGGGAAACAGGGGAGTCTTACATTTTAATAGTCTAGACAGATAAAATTAAGTGAAGATAATATTCCAGTAAATTCCCAGAGAAGGAAATATTGAGGAAAACATTCAATTTCTCCTGGGCTTTAGTGCTGAAGGTCTTGAATGTGTGAGCCCATCTGAAGAAGAAAGCTGAAAGGGGCATTCAGGGACAGGCAGAGGGATAAAGCAGTAAGGAAAATCAGAATTCACAGCTGAAGGAAGCAAGGGACAGACCCCACCACACCCATCACTCCCTTTTGGAGCTAACATGGAGATTATTGCATCAATGCCTTTGCTGCTAAGCACAAGTGCAAGGTAAGATGCCAAGCGCTCTGCAAAAAGGCTGGTTTTCCAGAGATTTTCTTGCAAATCCAACAGTTCTGAGGATGAATCGTCTGACCCACTCTTTACAACTTTATTAAGACAACATCATCAAGAATTTGTTTTTCCCCATGTAATTTATTAAGAGATCATTCAGACTCAGATATCCCATTCTCCTGACAAAAGGTTTAGACCAAAAGTAGCAGCCATGGAATATTCCATTTAGACTTTAACCCTTAACTCTACAAAGCACACTCTGATTAACCCTGTGTGTGCTCTGCTTGTCTCCTGATAACTAATTCTTGAACCTGGTTTCCCCATCACCTGTGGCGTTTCTACCCTGATTTAAAGACTGTATTTTTTTGTCACAGTCATTGGAGCTTTTGAAGGAAGGAGGCATAGAACTAAATATTCCTCTTTTGGTTCAGAAGGCAGACTCTGAAAAAAAATGTATGAAGCATCAAAAGGAAATTGAGGTGGGGTTTTTTTGGGGTTTTTACCCCTCCTGGTTTCTTGAACCCTAAAGCATAACAATTTTGAGGTTTTTAAACTGCTTAATGACATGATTCCAGAGGCTATGGCTGTTAATTGTCAGATTCACAATAAAAATCACTAAACACATCAACCCTGAATAATAGATTCACTTTCCCTTCACAAATTAGTGTGATTTAGTGGAGGTAGGAAGGGAGAAAATAAGTTTTCATTTCACTTAAGTAACAGTTGTGAAAGTAACTTGTGAAAATCAGCTGAAGCTGTTGGAGAAAGCATTAAATGAACATTTCCAGAATACAAAGATATTGTATTGTAACAATTGCTGAATATCACAGGAAATGAAGCATTTTGTCCCAGGAGAGAGCAATCTGATTGTGTAAGGCACTCAAGGTGACAAGAGTGATAATAAAACCTCTCATGACAAATTAGCAACTGCAATATTGTATCAACTCATCTGCAGCAGCAAGGCTGCAGAAGCTAAATTACAAACACACGTGTGCATTAGCATTGCTTTCACTGACCTCCCTTTCTGAATCACAGGAGTCCCCCTCACACCTCTGTATTCAACTCAGTTGGATACAGAAACAGAAAAATAGTCAGCAGAATACAGACCTGAAATCCCATTTAACTCCTTAATCACACAAATTTAATGAAAGGAAAGTAAGGTGGGAAAAGAATGCCACCAGGTTATTCAGATATGATTTACCCTTTGTGAAACCACTTTGGTTGTCTCTAATCACCTCTCTGTCATCCACACACCTTGACATGTCTTCCAGGTGCTTCCATTCCATTCCACTTCATTCCACTCCACTCCACTCCATTCTACTCCATTCCATTCCGTTCCGTTCCGTTCCGTTCCGTTCCATTCCATTCCATTCCATTCCATTCCACTCCACTCCACTCCACTCCACTCCACTCCACTCCATTCCATTCCATTCCATTCCATTCCACTCCACTCCACTCCATTCCATTCCATTCCATTCCATTCCATTCCATTCCATTCCATTCCATTCCATTCCATTCCACTCCACTCCACTCCACTCCATTCCATTCCATTCCATTCCATTCCATTCCATTCCATTCCATTCCATTCCACTCCACTCCACTCCACTCCATTCCATTCCATTCCATTCCATTCCAGGCACAGAGGTGAGGCTGACAGGTGAATAATTCCCAGGGCTTTACCTTTAACCCTTTTTGGAAGTGGTTGTGGTGCATGATCAGGCAGTGGAACAGGCTGCTCAGAGAAATGAAGGAATTGCCACCCCAGAAAATGTCCAAAAGGCATTTGTGGTTTGGTGGTGAATGTGCTGGTGGCTGATTTATTGGGAGGTGGAGGTACAACCTCTTTTGTTTTCCCTTTCTGACTAATGTATTAGTAAAACACCAGGCTCCACTTTGAGGTGCAGAACCCATTTATCCAAATGTGTTAATACTTTGAAGAATAATTTTGCCTTCTTTTTTTCTCCCAGATCCTAATTCCTTGGCCATTCATTCACTGTGTGCTGGCTCGTCTGGTTTTGAGCAGATCAGCTAAGTTCCTCTGCTGTTCAAGTACATATGCTCTTGATGATATCTGCAATTCTAAAATCTGAATTATTGTGAGGGATCTCAAGTGGCCATTAATTCAACCTGCTGCTCAGGAAGGCCTAATACACAGTCAGCTCTCTGCCTGTGAGTCTGCACTGGATGGTGTCAGTCCCTGGATTTTCTCTTTTTAAGATGAACTTCATGATGTTCCTGTCTGTCTCCTCCTCAAGTTTAATGATGTTCATCTGACCGTGCTTTCCTTAGATTTTCCTTGGACTCCTTGGCACTACAGACTTTCATGAAAGCTGCTTGAAAAAGAAAGGGAAATTTCCTAATGTGTTCTCTGTTTCCTATTTTGTGAAATATTATGGAAAATACAGGTTTTGGCAAAGGAAAAGGAAATAATTGTTGGGAGGGCTGGGGGCAAGGTACTGGGGAGTCCAGGGGCTCTTTGGTCCTTTAGGGTGCATCCCACTGCCCCCAAGGAGAGAGCAGGACACAATTCAGAGAGGAGACCCCATTTCTGTATGAACTCTGCCATCCCACAAGTGGCAATTTTGCCTGAGAGACAATGGGACCAAGCCCTACACTCTCTCCATGTAAGTATCATCATTAATCCAAAGGATGAGGAGTAATTATTATTGCTGGTTTGAGACAGAAAGCAACCCACACTAAGTGATATCCTGGACACAGCGATATAATCTGACACACAATAGAACATAGCACACATCCAGATGGCCACTGATAAAGAGAAGGTTTTAAATACAGCCAGGGAAAGCCCAACCTCACTTACATGAAGAGGTGATTTAAGCCCCTGATTTCTGAATGCTCGTGGAGCACTGGAAAAAGGAACAAAACACTGTCAATATCCTTATCATTTATCATTAGCAGCAGGAAACTGACAGTCAGAACCCTGCCACAGCATTTATTCTCCAGTGATTGTAATTCTGATGGTGGGACATTTTAACTGCAGGAAAAAGTGCTGCCCTTGGAGACAGCTAATCAAAAAGATACCACTAATAAACATCGTGGTCCTAATGATAAAATATGATCAGCCACTGCTATAATGAACATTTTGCTGTTAATGGATTGTGCTAAGTGGAAAATAGAAAGTAAGGACCCAAAGGGAGGTTTTGCATTTCAGAAAGCAAGCTCTGCTCATGCTGCTCTAAAGTGATAGCAGAGATATTCACTGCTGTGAAGTCATAGAGATGATTGGCAGCTATTTAGAAAGCCAATCCAGGAAGCTGCAAGCATCCTTTAATTCTACCTAAATATTATTTTAGTTACTGACAGTTATTGAAAATATAAACTAATGTTCTTTTTACTTGTATCAGCTAAAGAAATATCATGATAGATTACACGAGTTATAGAAAAAAGCAGACTTATTCTGGCTTTGCTGTTACAGCAGTTCAAATCACAAGCCAGCATCAGTATTTTTTCTCATGGAGTCTAAAGGCACATAAATATTAAAATGTAATTTGAAATTTCTGGCCAGGTCCCAGAGCAGTATTGTTTATGCGGTGTTTGACAGTGCTATTCAAATAAATCAAGTAACAAATGTGTCATGATTACTGTTAAAGTGGAAACTGCAGCACTAACAACTATTAAGATAAATGATGCCATGCATGGAAAGTATTTTATGGGTGCTCTGTCTCTGTGCATGGGTGTGCAGGCATGCACAATCAGCTGTCTGCCAGGAAAATTAAAACTGCATCCAGGGATGAATATTGCAAACAACCAGCAATAACAGCAGATTCACTTGTTGTGCATGGGATAAAATAGACTCCTGCTTTGATATTTAGCTAAATCATGGCTGCTTTTGGGTAAGCTTAGGGTTTGGGGGTTTTGGTCTTACTATTATTTTTTCCCTAACAGACAGACAGAAAGGTTTTTGGCAATAATCACAGAAATACAAGGAGCTACTATGGTCAGCTGTCTGTTTCTTTTTGTAGCAGCATGTTGTTGGGAGATATTAAATTGTAATCAAAAGTAGAATTTAATCTCCAGCAAAAAGAAGGCTGGAATTAGAGGGTTAGGGAGGGACTGATCACGTTTTAGGCCCCATCTCCACAATATGGATGTCTACAGCTGAGCCATTCAATTCTGTATATTGTCATGTGAGAGACACAGGCATTTTTAGAGAAATCATCTGGCCTATTCGAGATGTTTATATTTAGCCAATGTCACTGTGACATAGACTGAGCATCTCTGAGTGCCTGTGAGCAATGTTTGCAGTGGTGTCACATTATCTCCATTCCAGGCCTGCACCTTGGTGTGTTGTTCTGTTGTCTCTGGCTACCTGAAACCAATGGAACTTGTAAACATAATTATTTTGTTGGCTGTACGAGGAGATTAGAAATGTCAGGTTAACTGTCCTCACCTTCTAGTGGCAGCAGGAACATGTCTGAACCCAGGCAGTGTAAATTAATCCAGGTTTCAGCAGGTGGGCATACCTAAAATGCCTGACACAAATAAAAATTTGATGAGGATCACAGACCAATAAACACAGGCACATCCTGTACTGTTGGTGGTAAAAGATGCCAAGCTCTGAAGTCTTTAACCTGACTCTGCAGGGTCTCAGAACTTGTCTGAGATCACCTTGGCTTGCTCTGATTT
The DNA here is from genome assembly GCF_971803275.1 of Cyanistes caeruleus. NCBI lineage: Eukaryota > Metazoa > Chordata > Aves > Passeriformes > Paridae > Cyanistes > Cyanistes caeruleus. The sequence continues at coordinate 4,952,589 of NC_141705.1, forward strand.
GTGGTTGTTTCTCAAGGAATCCCTTGAATGAGGAATTGTGTTTTAGTTTAGCTTCAGTTTGCAATGACAACAAGTGAAAGTAAAATTTGAAAACTGAGGAAAACACCAGAGTAAAGGTTTGTCCAGATCAAGGAACTTACACAACAATTTTAACTGTGTTATTAGTTAAGCTTTACCATAATTATATATGTAATTACACAGTCCAAATTAACTAGACTGTTAAAACTTTAATTGTACTAACAATAAATTCATAGCTCCATATGTATGGTATGTCCTCATTTGGCCATAACAAAACTTTTGGTGTAACAACATACTAATGAGCTTGGGTAATTAGGTATCAACAGCAGGTTTAAAGTCAGAGCAGTATCAGCTTAGCTTGTTCTATCCTTACTTTTAGCTTTGTAAATAATAATGAAAGTAACATACTCATCAGAAAATTGATTAGAGTGTACAAAGTCCACTGGCAAAAATCTTTGATTAGGACATTAATGATGCAGTACATTGATTAAAGAGCTCTTGATGGGATTTGCACTCGTCCATAGTTCAGCAAAGTTCCTTTGGCCAAAAAGGTGAGAGTTATGCTGTAAAACTGTAAAACTGTAACCTAAGAGATCAAGGTCCTGGTTGGTATGAAGAAGATGTTGCCCTCAGGGCCAGCAGCAGACCTCAGATGCCAGTCTGGATATGCTGCAGGAATAACACAACCTTTGTACCTGCAGAAGAAATTTCAGTTAAAGTCTCATTTTACTAAAAGTAGAGAGAACAAATGAGAGCACAGCTCATCTGTGTCTCTACCTGTTACCATGGTTCTATCCACATGGCAAAAATCCATGGCCACTTGTAGTGGAATTGCCACACACTTCATCAGCTGAGCTCAGACAAACCAGGGACAAACTTGTTGAGTAGGATAAAAAAGGTGTAGAAGGAAGGAAAGACTTATATAACCTTTCTGAAGAGTCTGAATACTATGCTTGTAAATAAAACACTTGTACCACTTTGCAGCTAAATGCACCTTTTAAGATTTTAATTAAAGCTGATGGAGCATGTACAGAAAAAGTGAAAGAAAATTAGGACTTCAAGAAATATTCAAAAATTCAGGTTGGCATTTGAGACCAGATTGGAGTCTGGGGAAGGCCAGTGCCAATAGACCTGACAGTCCAGCAGAAACAGGTGAAAACTGATATTTGGCCTGCTTAGAAAACTCATTTGCCAAAGCAGGACTTCTGTATGGGTGGGAAATTAAATCCTGCTGTAGTGGAAGATGCCCCAAGCCTGAGCATGAGTTTCCCTGCACTAAGTCTGGAAATGCTGTTTGTGATCTTTGTATGCTATAAATCACATGATGTTTTACCTTGTCTTAGGCAGATAAATCACTGTATGGAAGTGAAATGGGGAAAGATCAAATAAACACTTTGTACAACAAATGCAGTTATTTTGGTATTCACAAAGTATCCCTTAGTGCCCAATAAGGCCAAACAAGAAGAAAAGACTGATTTCAAACATGATCATGTCATTTTTGATGTCTGGAATAAGGGCTCTCTAAAGCAGTCACTTGTGTTTTAGAGTAATGATTAATCAGAATATTTTAAAGGCTGATGGGTAATTTAGTATTTATAGAAAGCTTAGTTTTTGGTGCCCATTTTACTGCTCCCTGTCACAAGATTGATTATTTCTCACTAGAGCTGACCAGTGGAAATTAGTATTGCTGTAAATTTTCAGCCAGCTAATCAGCAAAAACACCCAGGAAGAAAGTAAATTCATATACCACCTATTCATTACAAAATGAAAATAATTCTTTTGTCTTGGCTGATTGCTTATTTTGTATGTATGCATATGCAAAATAGAGAATAAGACATAACATTGTGTCATGTCTGCTCCCCAAATTATTGTGAACTGTTTCCATTTTGTTATCCTATAGTGTAATTAAAATCAGTATAATATTTTCCTTTATGTCTAGCCAAATGTAATTTTCTCTTCCTTTAAATATCTTCTTTTTTTTCAGACTTATGAAAGAACATAGGAGAATTATTTTTAATATTTCCCCAGTTGTCTTTTCCTACCCTTTCACCTCAAAGTTTCACATGAGTGTGATAATTTCTTACCTTGCTTTTTTGTCGTTTCTGAAGTAACACAGAACTTAAACATGGAATTTCTTTTCTTACCAACAGACATCAGCAGACAAGAGTCAGTTTGGGCAGGCTGAGGGCTTTTATGTGATAAGATGCCCCAAATTTTTTAACTCTTTTAGTTTATTTGTTTTTATTAAATATATAGACTGTTCTATGTCCATTTTCTCTGAAAAGAAAACAACTCTGCCATTTGCTAATAATGGATATCTGGGAAATACTGTAGCCCATAAAATTCCTGAGGGAAACAGAAGCAGATTTCAGTTTACTTAGAGAGAAACAGAATTTTCTTATGTGTGAGGAAAAAAAACTATACAATAGTTTATACATAAAAAAATAAAAAATACAGTAGTTTGTATACTTTCTTTACTTTCCAGGGTCTGCTGTTCAATGTCAGAAATGCACATGCCAGGAGAACTGCCAGTTTGTGCACAGATATAAACAGTGTTTTCCTGAATTATTAATTCACATACAGTGAATTGTTGTGGTTTCAAAGTGCAAACAGTCATTACAAGAAATGACAGCAAAAAGCTGAAGACAATGAGGCAGCTTGCCAATATTGCAAAGTTAGACTGGGATGTGAAAACCTTGTGCTGAAGGTTAATGTCACACCTTAATGAAATTTTTTTGAAGTTTATGACTAAAAAGTCCAGATGGTAAACCAACAGCTCAGGTGAAGGAATGAACCCACCTCATATCTTATAATAAGCCTGATGTATGATTTAAAATGGCACCCAGATGAGTTTTCCTTTCCAGCTCCCTCATAATTCTACATAATGAAAGATTTGATAATGTGTAAAAGAGATTAAATGCAATGTTGATATGCTCAGAGTCATCTTTTTCCTATGATATTGAAAGTATCTGTGGTATATTATCTATGGTTTTGTAAATGATATACATTTTTCATAACTGCTTTCACTGGCAATTTTCTTCTTCTAATGGCTGTATAATTAAACAGTAATGGGATATTTAGGCTTATGTATATTCATGGGGTAGTAGTTATAACAAAAACCCCTATAATTAACTATGACCCCCACAAAATGCACTTTTGTTTATGCACCAATTTTTATTTTTCATAGACCTTATTTTTCCTGCAGATAATAATATTGACAGGCAATATAGGATATGAACTTTCAAATCCACTTGGGGTCTTTGTGGCTAAAGGTTTGTTTTCAGCACAGTCTGAATTAACTCTGGCTACATCAATGCCTGGGGCTTGGACTTGTGTATTTTCAGTGCTCTTGCTACACATAGGGGGTCTCATTATTGCCTAGTCTAAACATACAGAGTGGAAAAATTCAGGGAGATTTATTTGATGCTTCCTTTACTGAGCCTGTGGTGCAAAATTAGCTTCCTCAGAATAATGAATTTAAGATTGTATCCACTCAAAATTTGCACCATCCTCTCATGATGGTATTTTGTGGTCTACCAGCACCTGAAATGTCCAGATCACTAGAAAATAGGATATTCTATGTTTCCACTGCATCCCAGTGCTCTGTGGAGAGGAATGAGTTCCAGATGGGAGTTCATGGCCCCTTGGATTTTCTGAATTTTAAATATTAAGCTCATTAAATTCAGGAAAATTTTGTCATTGACTTTGGGACATCCATTGATTTCTGATAATCCTATCTCTTTTTTTGAATACTGTACCTGAATTTCCAGATGCAACCTCAAATTTCAAATTAATTTTCATATCATAATTATTTCCAATAATTTCCAACATTAGCAGAACTAAAAATATGAGTAATGAATTGATTTCATTTTTTTGCATCTGTCTTGTGGTGAGATTTTTATTTTTTTTTTCTTTTAAATTACTAATTCACAATATTAGTTTTTAGGTTTTTTTTTTCCCAGTACATTCATTTTTCATAGATATTGTTGGCTCGTGCTTCCTTAACATGAAAACATGTGAAAACAAGTGAAACTACAGCACAGGTCTCCATGGGCACAGTTGTTGTTTATTCCAACTTGACTCCCATAAAGGAAAATTTTCTCAACCAGCACAAACAGAGATAAAACAAAGTTTACCACACCATGGTCTGAATTTCTCCCTTCTTGGAACTTTGTGTGAGGAACATCACACTCCTCACAGAACACCCCTGAAAAGCATGACAAACTACAGTCATCAAAGATCAACTTCAGGTTGTAAAGGTGAGAGAGTACAGACTTTTAGGTTCTGTAAATATGACTTTATTGAGGTTTATGCAATGCTATTTCTTGAGTGTATTTTTTAGAGTAAAGGTTTGTGATATTTGGAAGATGCAGTTCTGTGATGCTTCTGGTCTGACTTGAAACTCACCCAAGATTGGAACTTTTCAGCTGAGGAAAGGACACGAGATTTGGCAAAGCTAAAATATGGATGATGGAGGCAAAAAGAACGATGTGACATATGACAGAGGTTTGGACACTGGGAAAAAATAATTGAGCTTTTCTTTTTTTTTCTGAAACAACAATAAAAGCATTAAATAAAACTTGGAGGTGGGAAGTGCATATGTGAGAAATTACTGTCTTCATTCTACTTGTATTTAAAACTGTGGAACTTTCTGCCTTTTCCTAAGAATGTTCACAGGTGCTCAAAAATGCACTGGAATTGTTTCTTTAGAAACTCAGCCCTTTCAAAATATTTTAAAAGAAATTACATTTCACTTCAGCACTGCATACATGGATGGGGTTACAGATGATCTTCTATTCTCATGTTTCAGAGGCTTGTAAAAACTACAAACACGCTGAGAAACATGAATGAGGACATAAGGTGTTGTTTTGGCTTGTTACTGTTTTCTGACAGATTTCCAGGCACTGATTTTCAGATATAATAGATGAATGAAGATTCTGCTGATTTTGAGGTGTCTTAAATATACTCTTCTTGAATAAAAATGATGTCCCAGACTGCATAATGATAAATTGAGGTTGAATTTTTGTTTGTGGGTTATATTGCATTTTTTTTCTCTTGATGCTAGGCAGGTTGGCTAAGAATTTCTGGTCAAAACATTTTCTTAATATTGGGTGAAAAAACAACTTTTGGTGGTATTTGTATGTCTAGTATTTTAAAAATGTGAGACTGGAAATTTATTGTCTTAATCACAGTAAAAGCTAGATTTTTCTGGTCCTCATATTTCTCTCTGGTGTCCCACAAGACTTGTACTGAGCCTGAGATGTGAACTTTTGCTTCTCCAGCCAAAGACCCTCAGGCTGACTTCTGTTGTCATGCATTATAGACATCTGGCTGCCATGAGAAATCCTTTCCATGGACTAGGAGGTGAGACTGTGCTGAATTTTGGGATAGATAATTCAGTGAGAACCTTGTCTAGAAGAGGGATTTTGTGAAGTACCTGCATTGCAGCTCCTTCAGCTTATCTTGCTGGCTTTTGAACAGAAATAGCTGGATATCAGCTGAGATCCATCCAAAGATTTATATTTCCTGTGGATGCTTTTAACTGGAAAATTGGCAAAATGAAATCCAATTCCAGTAAAGTGAAGGTAATCCTGAGATCACAGACAGTCCTGCTTCTGGTTTCATCAAACTGTCCTTTTAAACATAAGGATTTCTTGCACACACTATTATTCCCCAAAACACTAACAAAAGTCACAATAACATCATGTTCTAGTGCTTTTAATTCAGTAGAGTGCAGCTGTGAGACAGAAATTATTATTGGCTCCTTTAGCCAACTTTCTGCTCCCTTGTGGTGATCCTTTTTGTCCCTCTCTCTCATTCCTAATATCAGGACTTTAAGAACATGAGGTTTATTTAAGGTGAAAGCAATATCAGGAGCCCAGAAAACCAAACCAATATGTGAAATCAAATGTGATAAATTGCAATGAAAAGGCTTTGATCGTAGTCTCTAACTCAGGAAAATTGAATTCTTAGAAAATAGGATACAAATTAAGTTCTATCTGTTGTACAGACCTGAAAATCAAAAAATAGGATCAGAGCTGAAAAATGTATGTTTATAAAAAGCAATGCAGATGAGCTAATTTGGAATGAATGAGCCATTTGAAAAATGGCTCCTGAAAAGTGCACTATGACATATATAAGTAATTACATTAAATATGGAATTAAGTAAGTATGCATTTTTGTATATGATTATCTTTAGGAGTTTAACTGTACAGTTCAGAACAAAAATTTTCAATAGTAATTTTTAATTAAGCCCAAAATTACCATGACCATTTTATGCTGTTGGTTATCCTTTACTTTGAAAGAGTTCTTCAAAGCAGATCTTTTAAACCAATGCTTATTTAGTAAAATAATAACAGCTTATAGGAATGCTGGTCAATCAATAGTAAAAAAGGCACCAATTTTCACAGATACAATATTAATATTTTTTTTTTTCTCTAGCTGTAATTTAAACTGACTGCTCTGTGTGGTTAAAATGATGTGCTTATTTATGGATAAATTAATCTTGACCTTAACAGCATGGTGGTAAAAATTGTCTTATAAATCTACTTTCATGGCGTTTTTTTTATCCAAGAGATAATGATATAACAACATATATATTGCAATCAAATAATTCATATTCCCATCAGTGAGATGTACCAACAACTGGAGATGTGTGAAAAAGTCTTTCAAGCATGTTTTGGGTTTACATTTCATTACAAACTTAACTGTGTTTTAGTATCCATGAAAAGCTTTCTGTACAGATCTCCAAAAGATTTTCTAAAATACAACAACAGGGGCTGTCAAGGTTGGTGCAGGAATAAAGTTTTCCAATCAGAAAAAAAAAGTACTTTTTGAGAATACTTAATTTTCAAAAAGTGCTCAAAAGATTTACGGATATGGGGAAATGGTGCAACTCAATAAATAATGATTTTCTGGTCCTTCATTTTGTTCTGTTGAAAGCTTAAAAGGTGGAAATTTTGGATTTGTTCTTTCTGAGGGTTGGGTGACTGAGGTCTTTTGTTTCAGCTTCACATTTCAACAGACACTACAAATGCAGAGGAAACAACTGCTCTTATCACACCTCTCTTCCACAAACTAAATTCAGCATCTTCTGTTGAGAAACATGATGGCTCAAAACAATAAATAAAATAATTTATAATAATTTATAATAAAAAAATAATTCAGTGCTAGAAGTTACCATCAAATGGAGAGTAAAGAATATTTTAAGCATTTTAATGGGATTTTTATGGACATCTGAGCACCTTCACTTCTGGCTGTGCAATGTTACACCAACCATTGAAACTCTGGTTTCAACATTTTGATCAAGTATTTTTTCAGCATAGCTAAACTACTTTTATTCCAATATTAAAAACAAGCAAAGAGCTCAGGGAGAAAAATGTTTTCACAGACTTTGCAATCAGAATAGCAATATGTACAGATGTTTCCCTTTCAAAATAATTTGCAGTTTGAGAGCTATTGGAGATGTCTGCTATTGATATAAATTGTAGGTGGATGTGTTTGTATCAAAATGGTTATTATAAGAAGCCAGAAACAGAAATTATTGCAGCCCAGATAAAGACACAAAAATGGCATTTGAAGGAAAACATTTCATCCCTGAAAGAATAATAAAGAATCCAGTGTCATTGGTTTTGTTGTCTCAACTTTGTTGCAAACTTTTTTGTGTACATATCTGTGTAAAGCTGCACACTTGTACAATTGAGAATATAAATAAATAGATTTTCACATTTGTATGCATTTACACACTAACACATGCATATTGTGTGTTCAACTCCCTTCTTTATCTGTCTTCTCTCTTTTCAGATATTTTGTTTTGGCCTTTTGAGATATTCCAGTTAAAGAGTCAGATTATTTTTTCTGAAAATTCTCCATGGAAAAGTCAAAAGCCATGATAAGCCTGTACATGTCTCTGTTATCTCTGTGAGATAATCAGGCTTTGACAGTGGTTGGGATCACTGCTGAGGACAAATTCAATGCTGTGTGCAACTGCTGGTGTGGAAATGTGTGAACCAAAGATGAACCCAGTAATTCTATGCTCAAAAAAATGCTCTATTTTTTTCTGTCATCCCCATTTCCAATATTCCACATTAGCTTCTGAAAAGTCAATAAGATTCAAGGTATTATGCAGAGCTTTGTTTTTTTTGTTTTTTTTTTTTTGGGGGGGGGCTTTCTGTTATGTTTGTTGGGCTTTTTTGGGTTTTACTTTTCGGTATGGTTCTGAAGATTTGTTATAATTCAGCAATTTACTTCAAAATTTAAGAAGCCTTTGGAGAAGCAGAGTAACCTTTAACCCAGAAGTGCTGGAGGAGAACACAACTCACACAGTGACACGATACAAATCAGATTTTTCAAGCAGGGCACGAGGTTCACACAATGGTGAGGCTGAGCTCTAACCCCTGAGGAATTTTTCAGTGATCTAGTGAAAAAATAGATCAATTGTTCACTATTACTTTCATGCTGTGGAGATTCACACCAAGTCATGCACAGAGCTGTAAACCCAGCACAGTACATCAAACTTGAGTTACCCATGTCATGTAGATAAGAGCATCATAAATCTGGAACTGAGAGGTTACAGAATGCCACGGGTGATAGATCACTTCAGCCATTTCAGCACTGCTGGAACACGAAAAAAAACAGCAGTGGGAGAACTGAAGGTGGGATAATGTTCTCAAATGAACAACCAGAGCAGCAGTGAAGAGTTCACAGCAGTGAAAAATTTATTCTGGTGCTGGAGAAATCCAAGTCGCTGGCAGCAATGAGATCTCAGAGATTCCCTGCTCTGTCCCAGACTCTGCCCCGGGGTGGGACTGGGGACAAGTCCTTCCTCTGTGGATGCTAGCTCTGGAGCAGGCAGCACAGTGCCTGTAGAAATTACAGGCTGCATAGCTCCTCAGTCTTGCCTGAGAAACTAGCCTGGGAAAAACATGAGAAAGAATTAAAACAATCCTCAGAGACAGAAAACAGCCTTGCCAGGTGCTGTTTGTCTGTCCCTTGTTTTCTTTGCAAGAGAAAGTCAGAGGGTGTTGTGCCCCACCCCACTGACCAATGATGGTAATGCAGTAATTTACTAACCAATAAGAGTTTCCTTTCTGTACTTTCCAGGGATCAGTCTATAAAACAAAGCTGAAGTAATAAACTAGAGACATTCTCCTCACTGACTCCATGAGAGTCTGTGTCGCTCACTCCCAGCCGTTCCTAATAGAGCCACACTCCTCCAGTGCCATCCCTTTATCAATATTAGTAAGGTATGGATGCCTTTCCTTCTGGAACTGCCCCAAAAAGGGTCAGTAATGCCCAATTCCAGTGAAATCCAGACATATCAGGTATGGCTGAGTTCTTTGAAAATATATTTATTTGAGGAAAAGAAAGGAAGAGTGCTCTGAGAAAAGTTTCAAAACCCAAACATAGTATGTTGAGGCTATTACCAAAAACATGCCGTGTTCTCATATTTTGAAGAAATGGCCACATTTGGGTTTTTTTTTAAGAATGTGAAGCAACTATTAATTTTTTAAGTGGTAGCAAAATATCTTCTCTGTATTTTCACTTTTCTGTTTTTAACTCCTTTAGAATCAGGACAAGGCCTTTCTGTTTTCCTGGCTACTCTCCCATTACTATTGTTAAAACACATTTTTACTAGGAAATTTATTCACCACTACCAGCTGAAAGTAGACATAATTTCTTTTCTTTTAGTTTTTTACAATAATAGAATTATTATCAATCAGTCAATCAGTTACTAATTCAGGGCTCTATTACTAATAATAGAATAAAATATAATATACAATAATAGAATACATTAATAGAATAAAAAAGTATGAATTTTGTGGAATCATATTATTTTATAGGTTTCCAAGTGTTTTATTCAGACTTTTTTAAAAAAATATTTATTACTTTTCCTGACTTTTCAGTTAATTTTTCATTCAAATTAAGAAGTTAATTCTATACTTATTATGGCATTGTTATTGCCTGTGCAATGAAATTGCAGATGGAGCAACTTGCTGACATCAGGAGCATTAAGTATGACTGAAAAATGCACTTTCAGGATTGACAGGCATTTCTACCTACATTATTTTTCATAAATGAAAATTTCTTTAGCAGACATTGAACAAAATTTTCCATCAAAGGTAATTTCACACAGGATTTTCTTTACAGATAAAACGAACCAGGGAAGAGATAAAACAAGAAATGTAGATTTAAGGCTAAAGATAATGAAATCCAGTTATCTAAAACAGTGATACCTAACTCTTAATCACCTTTAAAAAATTAATCTGAATTGCAAGAAGTGTGAAACAACAAGAAGTGCATAATGTGACACCTAAATTCCATTATATGATGAGTCACATCTTAAAAAAAATAAATTAGGGAAGTTCAAAATTGAAAATGTTGAACACCTATGATTTAAAAGAAATAAATTAGTGTTAAAGTTTTAAAACAATCTTAACTCTGTCCCATAGTGATAGAATCCAGACGTGCATGTGTTATTGTGAATTTATAGAAAATGTCTCCCATCTTGACAACAAGAATAAGAATATTTCTTTCCAGAATTAGCATTTGTGCCACTGCATGGTGACTTTGCACTTCTTTGTATTTTCTTCCAGCAACAATGGGACTCTAAAATGGTTTCATAATTTAATGTGCCTTTTTGTATTAAGGAAAAAAAATAAAAGCGTGCTTTAATTTTATTTATTTTTCTTTTTTTTTTTTTAACTTATATGAAATTATTAAGCAGGCAATAGCTAATGAGAGAACTGTAGAACTGTCTCTAAGGAACTGGGATGAGCACAACCTGGGCCACAGATCAGAACTGATTTATCTGGCAAGCTAAAGTTAATAGCCTGGAAGAGTTGTGAGGTATCAGAGTTATTTTAAAACTATCAAGGTCCTGCTTTTTTTTTTTTTTTAATAATGGTATTTAGTATGTCGAGTCAGAAATACACAAACTGAGCACTGCTGGAAATCTGATTGTAATGAAAATTCTTCCAGAACATTCAGAATTCTGTATTTTTTATTATGTATTACAAATGTTTTATTGGTCCTGACAATACTGCAATTTCCAGATTACAGAGAAAGGCTAGAGAAAAGAACAATAAAAACCAACTTTAAAAACCTACTTGAAGACAAGCTTTTTAAAATGCCACTTGATGGTGTTTTCTTTCCTGGTTGTAGACTTCTGGCTCCCTTTGACATCAGGGAGTGCTGCAGAGGGGCTCAGAGACAGCTCAGCTGCCTGTGCAGCCCAAACCTCTGCAGGTGTGATAGAACCAAGAGGGGTTTAAGGGAAAGCTGTGCTAAGAGTTTCACACTCAATAAATTAATCATCAACAGGAAAAGAGTCAAGTGTCTGGGGATGGGAAGATAAATGGGATCTAAAACTCAGGAGATTGACATCCAGTCTCTGGCAAGTCCAACCCTGAGTGCTCCTGGTGCAGAGATAACATCGTGTTCATATGCTTGGGGTGTGAAATGTTTTGTTTGAGCAAGAGAAAGACTGTCAATGTAAAATAATGAAAGTAAAGACCTCCTAAAGACATCCAAACTATTCCTCTGCTCTTGCAGGCTTGCTCCTGGCACTCTTAAATTCTCTGGACTTATCCTGTCATTAGAGATGAGAGGGCTGTTTTTTCAAGCAGACAGTTTGAGAATTGAAGCTAATCCAATTTAAATAGCCATGGAAATTTAAAATAACCATTAAACAAACCAAGGTGGTGCTCCATGATCTTTTTCTACCTTTGTGCTCTCTCATTTCCCACTCCTGCATTCTGAGTTCCACAGGTCAGAATAACTCTCATTATAACAGCTCATTCTCCCTGTCCATAGACACATTTCAAACAAGCCTGATGTAGTCAGAAAGATGTTTTTCTCCAGTGGGAATCTTAAATTAGGTTTCCAAACAAACTAGTTTGGGTTCTGGAGTTGTTCCTCTTTTACTCTTAACTGTAGATAATATTTCACCTTTAATTAGGAGTTTTGTTTTAGAAATCTAAGGTTTGGTGAGTTGATCACCTGTTTTAATTGATATGGTGTATAATTTTTTGGTTTTAAGATCATATTTATTTATATAGGTAAAAAAATCCCTACATTCCCAGTGCTAGAAACTGTGGTCATAATTTTGTAAATACGTACAAAGTAAATTAGATCAAAGTTTGCAGTCATATCTGCTGTCCTGAAGGAGTGAGAGGTACAGAAATTTTACCTCTGATAATTATCTCAGAATCTTTGTGGCAGGAGTCATCTTGCCTTGTTTCAGAACCTGCATTGCAGAGCTCTCTGTGAGCTCTCTGCCTGCTGTGCCAATGCATCTGACCCAACCAAACTAGCTAAGACTGTGTGAGATGAATCTTTACTTTAACTTAGCTAGGTTTAAGTTTTTAATACTCCCCTGGAGCTGAATTTTCATACAGAAAATAAGGGAGCTTCTGCCCTGCATAGGTGCTTGGAAGAAGAGCTAGAAGTTCTTCTGCACTGTTTATGCCAAGAGGAGCCACATTGTGGGACCATGGTGAGTCTCTTTCACCCTTCAAAACTTTTCAGAAAAGAAAATAAATCTAATTTTCACTTCCAGCATCCTAAGAATTGCTACACTAAAGGTTCTTCCTAATCCAATCTCCTGACAGCACATTGCAGAATAGAGCTGAAACATAAGCATGAAATATAAGCAATCAGGATATACAGAGTGATTGATTCAAACTGACGTGCCTCTGCCTTCCTTACAAATAAACAGATTCACTCTATTTGTTGCAGTTTGGGACAGAAGAAGTTTGAGCTCTTAAAAATACCCACAGGACAGAAAGTTCAATTTTGTTTCTGCTGTAATCCTGTCCTGAATTCTATTAGAGCCTCCTGAAGAGAATCCTTTTAATTGACTCCTTTTTGACAAGTCGAATCGTTTTAAATTAACATAATGCTCTCATGTTGCTCATTAAATAGGGGATATGATGGTAAAATAGATGCAGCTAATTAGTAATGAATAAATTATTTACAGCTTCTTAAAAAGATGAGTGACCTGTAAGTTAACATTGTTGGAGAATTATTTTTTAATTGGATGTGATCTTACTGCTCTTCACACTTCACCTCAAAGTTTTAAGCAGCCATTTCTTAATTCAAAAATCTGAAAGTTCACCTGCCAGAAGTGGTGGAAGAGGGCAAAATAAGGGCACAATTTTGTGAACTGCCTGTGCTGGGATCACTGGAACCTCTCTGAGTTCTGCAATTAATAATCTGCAGAATGAAATCCAAACCCACCAAATCAGCAAATAAATTAATTGTTTGTTCAACCTTAAGTCTGGGACACATTTACAAACATAATTAAGTGCTGAGGTACTTAAATCTTTTTTTTCTCCCGATAACAAGCAAAGAATTGCTTGTTATTGGGAGAAAAAGAGACAGGCTACAGCTTTTTCCTATTCCAGCATCCTGCTTGCCAACAGAATAGTTGGATTAAAAAAGGAATAGTCATTATGCAGGCAGATTTTTCTCTGGGGGCATTGTCTTTGCAGTCAGCAGTTTATGCACTTTCTGTGTGCCAGTTTATGCATCTGATTGTGTTTAACGCTCAAAAGAATGGACCAATTTTACATGGATTTGCAGAATCCTTTTCTAATCCATTTAAACTTTTATGGGAACTTCCTGGCCATTTCCTACTTGTTTCTATGTAATTTGTTCCTACAATTTGAACTAAAAATCTCCTGAATATTTGTGTTAACAAGATATGCATCCTCCATAAAAAGATGGGGATATAGTTTCCTTTCCTGTGTAGTGATTAAAGATATCTAAAGCCCAACAGTGATTTTTACTCCCTGCTGCAGCCCTACAGCATTTTTACTTCTTCCATTTCAAAAGTTTTGTTGAAAATTTATAATACAATTTTAATAATTTATTACAAATTCTACATCATGTTTAACACAATCATACTATAATAGAAATAACACTGAGTATGTTCAACACCCACCAAATTTTTTCACAGAATCACAGAATTATTGGGAAGGGCTCATAAAGACAATTGAGTTCCAACCCCCTGCCATGGGCAGGGACACTTTTCATCAGAACAGATTGCTCAAATCCCTGTCCAGCCTGGCCTTGAACACTTGAACATTTCCAGGGATGGGATCTCCTGGAATTGACTCATATTTTTCACTTACATTTTTTTAAAAATTATTTTATTTTTTTTTTATTTTTAAAGAAAGAGTTTTATTACTTCATCTGGTTATTCCAACAAGATTATGACACCAAACATAGGGACATAATTTTATACAGATATACTTGAGCTTTTTTAATGATTCATTCTTTCTGTGGCACGTGAAAAATCTGTTATTATTTTAAATTTAATTTCAAATCAGTATATAGAATTTCTGTATAGCAAAGGCAATGTAAGAATCATGTTTTTCTCAATAACTGCAATGTCTCAATCAAATCAGCTCGGAATCAGGAAAAATAGCACACTGTACATATGTTTATTTTTCATTTGAATTAAGCTTTTGTCACTATTAATATTTTAGACATATCATAAATATTTCAGGAAGTGAGTTTTCTTTATGCTTATAGACTCTGCAACTGCTGCATACATAATTCAAGGAGAAAAAGTGTATATACTCAGGTGTTTATTAGAACCACATAGCCAGAAAATGTCCACGTGCAATTTCTGTGAAGAATATATGAAATTTATCTTTTCTCCTTTATTAATTTACCTTACTTGTATCAATAGTTATAGCTGATGGAAAAAAAAATCTTTCACAAATCTGAGCTTTGAAATATTTATTAGAATGGAAACAAAGCATCATGACAGATAAATAAGTGAAAGTGTGAGGTGAGATTACCTGCTGGAGTCATGTTTTCAGAGTTCCTACACGGAGGAATCTTTCCTCCTCCAATACATGGTGTTTTCACCAGAACCTCTTCCCTTCTTTATGATGTATCTCATCTGTCAGATGTTTTTTTTCCTTCTTACCACAACAAAACTGCAAAGGATCCAGGGTTAATCACAAGGAGAACTTCTGGTTCTCCCAATTCTGCGCCTGCTTTCCAAGCCATGCTTTGGCAGCCAGCTGTTCAAACCTTTTTTGGTTTTTCCTCCAAAATGCCTCAGAAATTAAAGCATTTCCAGAATAATCAATGCTTTAGCCTTCATACATCCAGAAAGTAAAAAAGTTCCTGGTCTTTCAAGCTGACTTTTCCATCCATTATGGCTGTGTGTGTGCTTTTCTCCCACTTTCTTCTGTTCTTGTTTTCTCAATCTAAATAAGATTATTACAACATCTGGTTTCTGGTACAGCTGTGATCTTTCCAGATGTGCTGTATTCCAAGGGATTAATTGCTTTCTAGGGATTAACTGTTTTCTTAGCCTGATTATCCTTTTAAGAGACATAAAAGGAGACCTATCAAGCCATCTTTCCTTGAAAGTCTCTTTTTTCCTATGTGCATCTAAACATTTATGTGAAAAATACAACGATGGGCTTGGAAACAGATGTCAGATTTCTGCCTGACATCCCTTTGTTAAATGCCACCACTTAAACCATCTCCACCTCTCCCTTCCCATCTTTCCCTGAGTTCTTTACATCCATTACAGGGAAAAGGAGTTTTAAGTGTTATCACCCTGACCTTGATCATATTGTCTCTAATCTTTTTAAGTGGGACATCAACATTGTTTTTCCTAGTGCCCTGACTGAGCATCATGAGAGATTATTTTCTCTTTTAGTATCTTTTTTTATACCAAGTGGCAGGTGGTTTCCATCTAAACTCTAGTTAGGTGCACAAGTGCTGTCCCTGGAAATACAGCAGCCTCCAAATGAGTGGTTGAGTGCATCCAAGTGCCTAAAAAATACTAAAGGGGCTTGCCCAATGATATTCTTTAAGGGAAACCTTCCAATTTCCACTTTTTTGACTGGCAATTTGTTGCAGACTGACCACTGAGGAACACACAAGGAACTATCAGCTTCCAGGAACATTTTCCTAAGATCTATTTGAATGCTGTATTGCACACCAACCTTGGTTTGAATGGAGAAATAGACATTTTAGAAAGACGTTTTTGGAAGGATAATTTTGGATTGGAAATAGGTAAATAGGAAAGGTTTGGATAAGGAAAAAGCAATCTCCCCAAATAAACCCACCCATAACTGCAGGAAAGATTATTCAGCCATGTCCACTCTCTTTCCTTAAGATTGCATCATATTTTCTTTGGAAAATTGAATATTATACCATTATTTTTTATTTTTTTGAACCCATATTAAAGCAATTCCATTTTTAACCCACTGAAAACTTTATCTTGAGCCAATTAAACTTGACTCTGAGTCAATTAGAAAGCATGCCATACTTTTCATGTGACTGGAAAAACAAATTGTATTTCCCATAATGTGCTGCACCTGTCCTCTACAGAAAATGTGATTAATCACATCTCCAGATCTAATGTGAAAAATGCATTTTGATCCCCAAATCTGAGATGAGAACAAACCTGAAAGCATTTAAACTTCAGAGCTCATGTTGCCTTTCCTGTGACACCACGTTACTCCAAAATGTCAACACTCTTGAGAAATAAATTGTTGCTTGTGTCCAACAAGTCAAGCAGTTTCTATCTTATTTATTATTTTTACTGCTTAACTAATTTCACTGTATAAACAAGGCCATAACACATCCTGGTTTCCATCAAAAATGTATTCAGAATTTTGTTATACACAAAATTCCCGTAGCCAGAATATTGTTCTTTTAACTCACTTTTAAATCCCATTATTTTGTAAATTGTATGAAAATAGTACAGAAGGTATGGGAAGTACAAGTAAGAAAAAAATCAACAACTGTGCTGCCTGTACTTAAAGAAATGAGTGTTTTCCTCTGACTTTTTTCCCATGGATTATACAATGACTTCTTTCATGGATTTTATGATGACTGCCCTTGGTCATAAATCAGCTCACCATAGCTGCTTTTTGCTTTAATATTTACGGTGATTTTCTTTCTGTATTTCCTTCACACCAGACTAATGTTTTGCCATCACATGCATGGCTAAAATAAGAGCACAGGATCTCATTACACTTCCTATTTCTCATTGTCTTTTAACCAAGAATCCCCCTCTGGCCAAACAAAGTGAATATAGTAATTTTCTGAACAGATTGCTCGCTGCCTTATACCTTCAGGGACATTTACAGGAAAGTAACATGAGACTGAACTTACTGGAGCTGCAGGGCAGTCTTACATCTTCTTGTGTTTTCTAGCTTGCTGCCTGAAATTCAGAGTGCTGGGGGAAAAAAAAAAAAAAGAAAAGTAATATTATGTTCCCATTTTGCATTTTTATCTCAGCTGTGTATTCATTGCAAGTCCTAACATTGATTGTAACATCTTTCTTCATTCTCTTACAATGGGAAGTTTAATCATCTGTGCAATGAGACATTTCTGTTTCTTACAAGTTCTGCTTTCTCTCAAAAGCTCCAAGTTCTTCTATTCAAAGTCATTCTCTATGTTTCCAATAAGGAGCTAAATTCATGTGTCTTTTTACTTCTATAATTTCCTTCAGACAGACAGAACATGCCAAAGACCTACAGAAAATTTATCTTTAACATCGTAGAGTTTAGGAATAACTTCTGGAAGGAGAAAGCAGAGTCCCTGCTCAATGAGGGCTTCTGAATTTTCAGTTTCAAAAGTGAGATTTTTCCCTGCAGCCAGGCAGGGTCTGTCCTTCAGTGGATTGTTTGCAAAGAAGACTCTGGGAAGGAAAAGCAGGAGACCACATTCCTCAGCACGATGGATATTTGGATGTGAGGAAGAGAGTGCAGCCAGCCTTTGACTGTGCATTGTCAACTGCACACCCAGGGCTCAATATCACCTGACATGAGCATCCTGAGAGGATATCATTAAAATACCTCCGTTTCATTGACCTAAAATATCAGTTGCTGTAAAAGAAGAAAATGGCATTCTAGAGAAGAGCCAGGACACAACTTAAAAGGGGTTAACAGCTCTGGAGCTTTCCTTGTCACAGAGAGATCTGGGATTTCCTTTTGTGAGGACATTTGAAATTCAAACAACCTTTGAACATATCCTGATAAGGGGAAATTGCATTAAAATAACCCCTGGCAACACCAAATTACCTCCAGATGCAACTTTTAGCACTTTTGCTTCGGACCTGGTAAAATCTCATGAGATATGGAGATTGCAGCAGCAACTCACCACAGCTGATGATCATCAGTAAGGGTAAAATCTGGGATTTTGATCACTAAATGCAGAAAAAAACCCGTTCTCTGCATGACAAATGCATTGCATTTATTTAGAAAGCAAATTGGAAACAAAGAAACACTTGGTGCTGTCTCATGAAGCACTGTCTGTAAATTAAACCCCATCTGAAGGCATCCCTCAGCCTGAAGTTCTTCAAATTTAGGTTCTTTTTACAAACATGTTTTAAAGTCTTACATTTATCTAATATGTATAATTTTATTTAAAATAACCTTTATTATTTAGGATTTTTATTCTGACTTTTAGAACTCATAGGAGAGTCACAGATGGAAACACATATGTGGAAGGAAGTATTTATCAAGGCTTAATAAAGCAGGACTTTTTTTGGGTTTTGTTTTGGCTGTTGTTGCCTTCTTATATTTTCAGAATATTTAAATTTATTTGTTTATATTTCTTTTTTTTCCTCCAGAAATTATGCAATGACATTTTTATCTTAAAATTTGATTTAAAAAAATGAATCTGACACCAAATGTTTCATTTTTTCCCCACAAAATAGCCTATTTAATGATTTATTTTGAGTTCCAGTTCACACATGAAGGGTAGGGATGAAACCAATCCCAAATTTTTGACTGGGAGAGAAACATGAGCGTGATTGCAAGACAGAAAATAAATATAATAAATGAATAAAACAAAAATCTGGATCCAGATGCCCCAAGAACTGAGCTAAAACCCTTCTGGAATTTCTAGAAATAGCAGAAAGGCAAACTGCAGTTATCATACTCTGTATACAAAATTGTCCAAAGGAGGACTGGTTACATTTCTGTTGCCAATACAAAAGCAGAGAAGATCTTAAATATTATTTGCCTAATAAGATCAACACTTCTGGGGAGAATAAAATAATGCATCCATTATTTGCCTCTCCTTCTTGTACCTCTCATGCTCAGTGGACTGAATTCTGTTATTGGTTATATTTAAGTGTCAAATATATCTCTTTTTTAAGAGAATACACAAACCATGACTTCAAGTTGCTTTCTCAGAACTGAAAGTATCCATGCACTTCTTTTTTCCCCCACTTTTTCTTGCAGATTTTTTTTTTCTTTAAAACTCTGCTCACATCTCTATTTGTCTGGTGCAGTAACCATTTCAGAGCATTTCCTGGAGACCCTAATGTGTCTCTTGGTTTATATCAGATTAACTCTCAGAAGGGTGATCAGGAACATAACAAGGAAGCTGAAACGAGGTTTGTTCAGTGATGTTTACCCAGGAACATGGTGAGACATGGTCACAGTAGAGAGAGAAGAGGCTGCCCAGCTTTTCATCCTTGCAGACTTTTGCAAGCCCAGGGAAGGTCAAATTGAGTTTGTGAGCTTTGGTTTCATCCTGTGTGGATGTTTGTCCCCATCACAAAATCTAAATGGAATTTAATTTAATTGAGTGGAAAGGCAGGAATAGCAGAATCTCAAGCCCCAGTTAAAATGTTTTGGCAGCAGTATCTGGGAACCTTATAAGACATCTGCACTGGCCCTTAGCAAGATTTTATTGTCAGGCTCTCAGTCTAATCAAGCCTAAAGCCTCATCAAATCAACAACTGAAACAAGTTTTAAAGCTAGGAAAAAGAAAAAAAAGTGTATAATTCACTGCAACAGCTCTTTCTAAACAGCAGAGAAACACTAGAGAAATAAAAAGAAAAGGAAAAAAAAAAACCTCAACAAGAAGCAAAATCTATACTTAAAATTATGTACTTAGAAGACAGAGGAGAGGAAGAGGAAAGAGCAATAAAAAAATGCTGAATATACTCTCCCAAGAAAAGTACCCAGACCAGACTAGCTTGTGGGAATTTTTATTAGTTCTGAAATTAGAAACAGGGCACTGAGGTTGGGGAGAGGGGAGTGTCTCAAACCAGCTGCAACTCATTTTAATTAAGGGCTAATTAGCAAGTGGAGCCTGCTGGAAGTGGGAGAAGTCGATGTCCCTATATAATACAGAGCAGCTCACTAAAGCATTTTTTGAGCACTTAGGGATACTAGCAGAGGGGAGAAGAAAAGAGATAAAATGTAAAAGTGGTTGTGAATTTCTGTAGGCATTTTCTTTCCAAAAGTCCGTATTTCCTAGAAATTCTTGTTTTGTTAGTAAAAGAAGGTTAGAGATTAATATCTAAAGAAGTCAGGGACAGAAATCTAGCTTCCTAAATCTCTGCTTGGAGTTTATGAGATTTTGTTTTTACCACTTTTCTTTTATTTTCCCATTCTGATGGTAGTTATTCAGGAAGTTTTAATTTGTTTTGGTATGGAATTTTTTCTTTGTAGTTCTATAACTGAGAATGGTAGTAACATTTTCCTAATCCTGAGATGTTTCTGTGTTGCCTGGGTATTTATGATCATTACTTCCTTACAAAATGTAAAGTAGATTTATGCTTGCAAAATCTGCTTTAATCTTCATTATCCAAATCCAATCTCTTTCACATGTAAGATCTTAATAGGTGCCTATGTGATATTTCCTGCTGCACTAAATTCAGTTTATCAGGGTTATGAAAAAAGATAAGAAGAAATAACTAAGGCAGTTTCACTGGTTTCTTTAGTCTTTTGAATTTTACCCAAGAATAATTAGCTATTTTTGTGTGTAATGTCAGCAGAGGTACTCCCTGTCTAGAAATGGCAGTGTGGTCTCATATTGTGAGTTCTGTGTGTATTTAGAAAGAGCAATTTACTGAGGTCCCAGGCTCTTTATCATTCCACAGAGGTTTTTGGTGAGGGTGGTGCAGGTCAGGAAAGGCTGCAGTACTGAACACAGAGGATCCCTGGAAGTGTCCAGGGCCAGGCTGGACAGGGCTCTGAGCAGCCTGGGACAGTGGAAAATGTCCCTTCCCATGGCAGGGGCTAGAAGGAAATGATCTTTAAGGTCCCTTCCAACACAAACCATTCTCTGATTCTACAAATAAGAATTTTTAACCTTAACATTATCCAGTCTATCTGCAGACCAATTGGGTGAAGGGCAGCATCTCTGAGGGATTTCTTTTACTGGGAAAGACACTCCTCTATTAAACTTATGTCTCTCAGGGCTATAAATGTGTTTGCCAGCATTTAATAAGGTTTAGAACCAATGTATGGAGATAAGGAGGGTTTTAATGACTGAAAAATAGCAGTTGTTGTGCTCACCTTGTTAATGAGTGTCAGAAAAGAACATGGAAAGGATGTAAATGTTTTAAATTTTAATTCCATGGAAAAGTATGTAACAAGTGTTCTTGAAAGCAAAAATCAGGTGCATGAGAAAAAGGAAGGTGACTGCCAATGGGAAGTGTGGATTTCAGTGTAAGTTGTGGGTAAGCTTTTTGGGGTTGTTTTTGGATGTCATTTATCTTGACTTCATTTAATTTTCAGTATTCTCTTTCACAGAACTATCTTTTTCTATAATCTAAGGAAAAAAACAAGCCCCAAGAAACAACAGAACAGAATCAACAACAAAAGAAAAACCCACCAAACAAAAATTCACAACCAAGTTATGAAGAAAATTTCATATAGAGTTTGGGTGACAACATATTGTAGCTGAATGTGGGAATAGTGAAAATATGATGAGAACAAGAATTCATATTAATCACTATGCTTTTATAAATTCTACCATCAAAGAACCAAGCAGGGGCATATAGTAAAAATCCATGGCATGGTGTGTTTACTCCTAACTTGCAGATGTCTTCTAAGTGATATCCAAATGAGAAATAAAACTGCAGAATGAAGAGGCAACTACAATTTGGAATGACAAGATGCTTAATGTGATGCCTACAAGTGAAATAAATCTGAAATCCAAATCTCAAGCAAAGGAAGTGATCTGGTAATTCAGATATAGTAGTTGTAGGCAGGTCCTGGCAGGACCAGAACTCGGAAAATTACTTTGTCATTGTTGTTTGTTTGCCTAGAAGGAAGAGGAGTTCTCATTTTCTAAAGCTGTGAAACTGTCTGTTTAGATGTGCCTTCTCATTAACATGAAATTTCTTCAGTGCTGTAATGAAGGGTTGGCTTCTGGCTATGTTAAACTTAATTATAATTATTTTCGACATAACGCCTTTGTATCTGATGATTCTTGTCTTATCAAGCTGGATAGCAGATGCATAATCAAAAGGAAAAGTGCATCTAATGCTTAATTCATGGTAATTGGTTTGATTTTTTTCATGATCTGAGTGAAATAACCTGTATGAGATAAAGTATTTGATTAATATTTTTTTTTTGTCCTGGTTTACTGTATTAATTAAGAAACATCAAATAACTACAAAAATATAATTTAGTTGAAGCTTATTTTCATAAATAACTTACTTGAATTGTTAGTTTGGTCGACCAAAATAAGAAATTCAGAATTGCCTGTGACATTAAATATTAATTTTATATTATTATAATTTAAATATTAACAAATATGTTAAATATGTGAAATGACATCATTTTCTCTGTAAAATGGTATTTGGAGATACCTCTCCTGGATGTATTGGGGTGGAGCAAGTTCATAGTAATATTATGCTCTGGAAGCATATTTTCCAACATCAATTAGTTAATATATAGTGATTAATCTTGACTTTTTTGTTTTCTAGACTAACTCTAAGGTCAATGTCATAACCGCCTCTAAAGTTTTGCAGAAGTAAAATTTTCATCACTCTTTGCAACATTTGCCAATTGTGAATCGCCAGCTGATGGGCAGTGTGATTAGAATACCCAGATCACTTCCAAAACCTGGTCTGGGGGACTAAAGTGGAGTTCAAACACCCTGAATGGTGAT
Organism: Cyanistes caeruleus; assembly: GCF_971803275.1. Lineage (NCBI taxonomy): Eukaryota > Metazoa > Chordata > Aves > Passeriformes > Paridae > Cyanistes > Cyanistes caeruleus. Next base: position 4,975,512 of record NC_141705.1, read on the forward strand.
GTTAATAATCCCAGAAAAACAAGATTTTTTTTTTTATTTTCGTTATTTTTCAGTCACTAGCAATTATTTTGTTTGCTTTAGCCTGGTTAGGGCATAATCAGACCTACAAAATAATAGAGAAAACCCATTTTTTCTGACAGCTTGGTTGCCAGTGTTTTAAGTGGAATTTGGACCTCAAGCTCTGCATCTCTTTGCTGTTCTAGCACATGGCTACAACGAGGGGTAGGTCAACTAAACCTGCTTTTTACCTGCTATTTGCTTTATTAAGTTGCAGACAATGGATATTTTGGTATTTTTATGTTCTCATTTATGTTGGTGAAGCAGTTTCCTTATGAAGAAATTACTTCATGTTTGTATAAGTGTGCTGCTCCTGAGGAACAGCACTTGGATAATCAGGACACAATTTATTTCTCATTATCTTGAGCTCTGTGAGCAGCCAAATTGATGGTCCAAAAGCTGGAAATATAAGGTATGTAGAGCTTAACTCTGGTGGTTGATATGGGTTGGATATTGCTCTACTGTTAGAATTAGAAGTCTTTGAGCTGTGATGAGAATTTCAGCACTGCTCTTTTGGTCATTATATCTACAGAAAAAGCCTGGAAGTATCTTTATGACAGAAATATTGAACGACCAGCTCGTTCTCAAGCTTAAAAGAGGCTTCCTAGAGAGACTGAGTTCTAAGTGCATAGAATTGCAGCTTAGAGTTACTGCCAAGCACTATTACTGGTTCAAAAGGGAAGGAAACTCTATTCTGACAGTTCTGAGGAAAAAAGAGCTTGGGCGTGTGGACAGAAGCTCTGTTAGGGCACTTTGATTCAAGGTCAGACAATCATTCTGGTCTGATTTATTTGGAGTTTTATGTTGCTTTGCAAAATGTCTGTTATTAAGTATAAATCCACAACTATTCAGCAGCCAGACATGCTTTTTGAAGGGGGTTCCTCAGGGGCAGTGGGAACCTTGTGGGAGCAGCCACTCAGCAATACAGTATTACAGTCATGAAAGTCTCACAAACCCCTTCTGAAGAGATGTTCAGATCTTTGCAGCTAGGTGGATCTGATACCTTAAGTTTTAGCTTTCATATTTTCCAGATTCTGTACTGCATTAGTACATAACTCTGAACTCCAAATAAAGTGTTAGCAAGTTCTCTTCACAGTGTAGTTAACAACACAATCCTTTTCCTGCCTAAGAACCAAAGACACTGTTGTAACTTTGGGCCAAAAAAGTCTAAACAACAGCAAATTGAGGAAAGCAGTCTGGGAGGATGGGACTTCATAACCTGAAGCTGCAATTGGACAATTAACCCCTATATGTAAATGGACTAAAATATATAAAAGTGTGAAATCTCATGACTTGGGGTCCATCTTACGTCCATCTTAGGTAGGGACACAGCCAGGCTCTTGTACTGGCCAAGGTGTATCCTTTGAAGGCCTTTTAATAAATACTCACTTTATTCCTTTAACTCTGTCCAGCCTCTGCTCCAGGCAGCCTCTCCAGGCATCAGATCAAGAGAGTTAAACATTACCTGTGTGAAAAAGAAACAACTTTTCTCTGTGAAGTCTGGCTATGGACAGGAGACACTTTCTGCATATTTCTAAGGATCCAACTTTGAATATTTGGAATATTAAGCTGCCAAAAGGTTGGCAAAGACACTTTGACTTCAAGAAGATTTTATGGTGCTCATTGGTTTGATTTAGCTTTATTCAGTTCATGCTTTTAAGCTCTTTTTTTTCCCTATCATCCCCAGTATGATTCAATGTATTATTTCACACACTTGGTGAGACCTTTTGAGATAAAATGCAAAGGATTAAGTTCAGGGCAGGATTGAAGTTTAGGTAACCCTATCTTTTGTAGGACTAAATCCAGAGAAGCAAGGGAAGCAGTGCATTTCTTCTGATTTATGGGACACATGGTGCATTAAATGTTCTACAAAAAATATTGCAGTATTTATTTACTCCTACTTTTATGCCATAGGATTTCAGTTCTGCACAGCTTAGGAAATAACTTCTTAATTTGCATCTGCAAGCAATTATGTCAACATCTCACATAAACAATTTTATTACCAAGTATTAAAACTAGTATTTGGAAAAACACTGGATATCTCCCATGTGTCTGTCAGCTTATACTAGTTGCAAGTAATAATGGAAAAAGCAGTTTCAATGTTAATTCTATATTTAGCAGTGGGTTTTTTTAATATTCTTTGATATCAAAGTGGATATATTTTGTCTCCAGCTGCGCAGGAAAGTCAGAATCCACCTCAAAAATATCCCAACCAATAATCATTTAAATTCCATTTTTATGCTAATCAGTCACTTTCATAGTAAGACACTTGTGTTCAGAAGGCCACACTGAGTAGTGCCAGGTCCTGCTATTGATTGGCCCAATGAGGATTTCTGACTCTTGTTAGTATCTAAAATGGAATGATTTCTTCCCATTTGGAATAACTATGGTGCAACTTGGTCTAAAGTATGGTCCTGTTCTCAGAAATGAGGAGTCAAACCAGCCTCCAGATTTATTTAGTTCTGAGGAAAAAATTACGATGGGAATTGCATTGACAGTGTAAAGCCTTTTGGCTGCTTGAGAAAATGTGTTGAGTACAGATGTAGTCTTTAATTCAGTATTTGTGGTGTTGAAGGCAGAAGTGGAGCTTGCAGTTACTTCAGATGAATCAGACCAGAACTGATTTCTCCAGATCTGAACAGCTGCTTCTAACCTGTGCACAGATTTTTGAGCTTCTTTGGCATCAGAGTTGCTGTGATTGTTTCTGCCTGCATTTTACAAACCATGTATTTGTGAGCTCTTTTGTACTTCAGAAGTTGTAGGAATAAGGCCTAAAACATTGAAATACCTGATTGTGCCTCTGGATACATTGAATGATACCTGGGTAAAATTAAACTTAATTGATGGCACAGCTAAGCTTAACGAATTGCCAGTTAATGTTAGAATTAATGTTAGAATGTACTTCTGGTGTAACGTTGTCCACTCAGAGCAGAAATGTACCATGGCTTATTTCCAATAGCAAAACTCACTGAACCCAGTAGCATAAACAGAACCCTGCTTTCTAGAACAATTTTAAAACATCTGGTGAGATCAGGTAAAATGCAAGCACACTTTTGATTTATAAAAACTGGACTCCAAGTTCAGCAGATTTTGAGGAATAAAATTGAAAGAATTACAAGCTGGAGCATGACTATCTAAGAAAAATTGGATTGCAGCTAAATTTTAGTCTAAAGTTTAGGGCAGCTTGGGGCTTTTTGCAAGATACTTGCAAAACAGCTTTGCCTCTAGGTTTAATCAGTTTGGAAATCTTGGTCTTTTCAAAGAAAGGCCAGGCTGAGGGTTTTAGTCACAGAAGATTAATACATGCTATTGGGAATTTTCATATTAATTCATTCTTCTTTCCTGTTGTCTGCAGTGGTGTCAGTTGCTTGTGTTTTCAACCAGTAAAACACAAGCTAAAATTACAGATTGCTAAATATAGATAACTTGCTACATCATTTAGCTTGACAACTTGTTTCTAATGAAGACCCCAAAGCAAAATCCAAAATGTTAATTGGGGCAGAAATGAAACCCTGCAATAATTTTTGTTCATTGCTTCTTAATTACAAATTAATAATGATAGAAAATACTATTATAAAGCCCAAAAATAAATTATATATGACTGCTTTATGTCTGAAGAGAGTTGTTTTCTCTCTGGATTCTCTTTGAGAGGCAAGGGTGACAGTTTCAAGGTAAAACATTCTGCAGCACAGGGATCTTTAAGAAAAGTTAAATAAAATTGAACTTCCCCTTTATAAACAGATTAAATCACTTTTAGCAGTCACAGGAAAAATAAATAATTCATGTTTTAGAATCCTAGGTTTAATTTAACTGCCTTGAAATCAAGGTTATTTGCGAAGGGAATTCTTTAAATCTCTAGAAATTGGAATTATAAGTAGGAACTAGTTTGTTTATGCACTAACATAAGTACAAAAAGATGTGGATTTACTATCCATTAACTGAAAATAAAAGATGTGGAAATATATAATATATATTAATAAATGCAACTGAATGAGTTATATTTGTCTTGAGCCTGTCCATGTATGTGTGTATGCAAACAGGGAATGGCAGAGATTTTGGAAGAAATATTGCAAAATATACTTATTTGTATGTATTAAAGTTAATATTCATATGACTTAGAAGTTAAGATACCAGCTTGGATCATTTTTTTTTACTTGGTTTTTTTTCAATTTTTTATTAGAAGTGTTTGTGGGTTGGTTTTTTGTTGGTTTTTTTTTTTCCCATAAATACCCATGTTCCATGAAGTAATGATCAGGTAAATCACACTGGTAGAGGGCTGGGCTCCCAGGGCTTTCTCTTCCAGATGAGGGTTTTAGCACTTAGATTATGCAATCATGATTTTTACCTAAATAACCCAAACCCACTTTTACTTCTATAAATAGAGGCAAAACTCGTGGTGATAGCAGAAGTTGTCAGGTTCCTAAAGGGATGTGCTCATCAGAGGGAATAATGGTGAAATACCAAGACATTCTGCATTAAATTATTTCCATAAGTTGATAAAAAAAATATTCAGCATAACCAAACTAAGACTTATTAAAGAGGAAAACAATCCTGCTCAGCTGGTACCAGCTGGAACAATGGCTGGGACTGGCACAGCTGGAAGATTAGCTTCCCTCAGCCCTTCCTTCTTGTCTGAGGTGCATTGGCCAGAACTCTTCTTACTCGGCTGTTCCTCTTCCTAGAAACATTTTCACTTCTGTTGCAGCTCCACTCACTCCCAATAGAGTCCTCTTTGCTATTGATCTTGCAGTAGACACTTCTAACGTGGCTTGTTTTTATTTCAGTAATAGTCTCACAAGGTCCATTTTAGACTTTAAGGACATTGAGATTTTGTTTCGTTTGCGCACAGAGTTTAATGAGTGAGAGGAGCTGCATTGTAATTGTGGTTCTCTGTGCAGGTATTATTGCCTGAATAATGGAAATCCCTCAGGTTTATTAGCAGCTGCCAAACCTGAGTGTGTGCCATCTTGGCTCCTTCATTTGTGCTTCTACAGCTGACAGAATTGGTTAAAATAATTATTTAAACCCCATTATCTGACAATTCTCCTATAGATAAACTCCTATAACCAGTCATGTTTTAAGATCAGGGGTGAAACTGCTTGACTGGTGTGTTTTTAAGATACTATGTTGAGGCAAGTTAGCCCAGAGGAACATGTTTTTCTTTCTTGCAACTCGGTACTATACTTATAATTTCTGTCCAAAGGAAAATACATCATCTTGGAAAGTCTTTCAACCCTTCAGGGTCAGAGGATGGTGGTTAATGTAGTGACACGAACATCCTTGGTTATTACAGCAAAGATGCTAACACAGGATGTTATAGTGAGGCAATTTGTAGTAAATAGCTTTGCAATAAAAGCACAGCCTTTTGCAATAAAAGCAAAGAGTGGAGAGCAGGTGTAATTGTTCATTGTATTCAGTGTCAAATGGCTTTTTCTACCCATTTCTATAATAAAAGAATAAAAAAAAATATTAATGTAGTTGCTAACTAAAAATTCTAAACTGCCTTGGGAGGCTGTACTTAAAAAGCTAAATGGACTTCTCTATTCCACCTAGCTGGCATTTACACAGTGCTAAACCTAAAGGCATAATTTTCACATTAACTGATGTTGTAGATCATGACATAGTTATAAGTGTAAATGCATGCCATGCATATAAACATGAACTCTATTGTCAGCTAATTCCATAAGTATCTGCTTTGAATGCTAAGGGAATTGTCACTGTAACTGCAATGCAAGAATCTACCTGTCTGCTAGTAAAAAAAGACTTATCCATGTACAATGTATGAACATGAAAAGATCCAGGTTTTGTCCAGGGACTCACTAGGTTGAAGGCTGAGGTTATTTTGGGTTTTTGTCAGGGAGCACAGGGCTGCTCATATGACTTTTTTTATATTTTTATGGAGAAATTTAAACTTTGAATGTGGCTCTGCTCACCCCTCCACTATTAAATAAATATTCATTAAAAGAGCAAGAGGAGAAATGGGTAGGGAAATTGAGAGAGAAGAGGGAGTGGAGATGTGAGAAATTATTCCAAGGTCTCTGAAGCTTTTTGCCTTCATAGTAACAACACAGATAAGTTAGATTCTGGTGGGTTTTGTCATTGCTATAATGTTGAAACTTGTAGGCAGCCATTGGGGCCTAATTCTATTCTTACAATACAAGGTATTGAGAAGAATAAACTCCCTCCTTCTCATCAGAATTCTTTGGGGTGTTTTAAGTCAGGCACATGCAAAGAGTCATTTTTAAAGAGCAGGTATAGCTTTTCCAATATCCAGCTTACGGAAGCCTGAAGAGCTAGTTCTGAGTTGATGGCTGGGACCTCATAAATTTAAAGATGCTCTTCAAGCCAAAGGGTACCTCATGATGATTTATCATGCTGTGCAGTTTGGCCCATGGAAATTCAACTAATGCTTATTAGGTCCAATAATTTTATCTTTTATTGGTTCATGAGCTGAGTTTGTGACATTGGGAAAACCTCAGATGCAGAGTCACAGCAGTTTGTTAAATAATTTGTTAGCACTTTCTGTAGCTGAACACATATCTGAACAACCTCCTCCACAGAAAAATGGAGATATGTGGAATTCTTTTTTGTCCTGTTTGGGGAATTTTTCCTTTTTCATATAACAAGAAGATATATTAAGGTCGGTATCAACACTGCTGTATTGTGTAATGACAGAATCCTTCAACTAAAGTTTCCAGGGTCCTTGTACACTTTTTTTCAGCGGGTTAAATCTAGTCTGTTCACAGTTACCATATGAGTAGAGGGCTTTTTAAGATGTAAGGGATATTATGACTTGTGACCCCATTTTATTTACCAAATGAGCACAGTTTTGCCAGCTATGCATTTTAAATGCTGAAGAATTTATTTTAAAGATTGACCACTTAGAGGACATTTGGTTCCATCACTGAGCAATGGTTCTACCAGCAGAGTTTATGTATAATAGTGATTATAGTTATTTAACTTACATTCACAAGAAAAAGTATATTAACGTGCAGTGACTGTGCATCCAACTTAGCCATTATTTGAATTCCACCTTCCCTGCAAGAAACCAAATAGCATGAACAGTTGCCAGGCCAGGAAATATCAAGAAAAAAATATTTAATAATAAAAATATTTAGACAACTACTTATGTGTAATCAAACCCAATATTGATTTACTCTAGATAAAGCCACTTAGACAACTGGGCAAAAGAACAAGCAAAAAAAGCAAAAAGTACTGATATTGCCCTGTACTTTTCACCTCATATAATTTTGACAGTACTGAGGTAGATCTAAAAAAATTCTAGATTTTTATAGAGGAGAAGTACAAGGTCTTGTGTTCTTTTCACTGAGAAATGAGATTTACTTGATCTCAGCTGCAACTTTTTTTAATGCCAGGAAATTCTAATTGAACTTCCAAGTGTATTCTATCTCTTTTGAAGACAGTGACACACTGGGGTAAGTAGGGATGGTGCTTCATTCTGAGCTTTCAGTTTTCAACATCACACCTCTTCCATCTTCTTTTGGGAGTTCCTTTGCAACTCTTTTTGAGCAAGACTTGGTGACAGGACCAAAAATACTCCCTCAACGCGTTGCTCTGGTTTCTGTGTGGTAAAAATACTGTGTGACAACAAACCTGTTAAATGTTATGGCAACACCTGATGGATCCCTTTGGTGGAATTCTCTGGTACCTTACAAACTCACCTGATTTAAAAACTGATTACAAACTCACTTGATTTAAAGGTAGAAATTAGGAAGTTAATATTATATTGGTTTTTCCATCCTCTGGGATTAGGAATTGCATATCACTGCTATAGAAAGGAAACTCCTAACCAGTTTACAATAAGGCCATCAGCAATATTTTGAGATCATCCCTTCCCTAGATTAAGGGGTTATATTTCCAAATCCTGAACAGTCTTAACTGTACAAAACTTCTTGTCATGTTTTTTCATACAGAATCTACACAAGGACAAAATGGGAAAAGGAGTGTGCAGTTTATCAATGAGCAGGCTTTAGTAATATTTCATACTTCAAATGAGTTTGCAAAGCACTCAGAAAAATCTATTCTTGACATAAAAATATGGGGTTTTCCTTATATTTTCCATGCAGGATGTGGTATTTTGCCTGTAGTTCATCTAGCCTTGTATTCTGTCCCACAGCATGACCAATGGTTGGTAAATGGAATAAAATATATAAAATATAAAATAAAATGGAGAAAAATGGAGTGGGAGAAACCAGCTATGATCCTTTCCTGGAGTGTTTTATACCAGTTTGATGAAATTTCTGTTTAGAGTCTGTCTAACCAGCAGAAGTGCCTTTGCATAATAGCCCACAGTGAATTAATTATTTTATTATTATCTTCAACTTCATCAATTGCCTTTTCAATGCTTCTAAAAGTTTGATGCACAACTGCCTGTGGCAAGGAGTACTCTTTTAACTCTCCACTTTGAAAATGCATGCTTATTTTGGATCTGCCTGCTTTATATTTCATTCCATTGAAAGAGACAATGAACGACTTGTTATCTTTTTATCTTTTATGTGCCACTGATGGCATCTGTCATGTACTTCTTCACTCATCTTTCTTTTTTTTTTCCAGGCTGAAAAGAGCTGGTCTATTATACACTCATCATCCTGATACCATCCTGTACCTTTGATCAGCCTTGTATTTCTACAAGAACTTGGAGAGGTACTGAGAAGCTAAATGACATTGCAGGCCAATTCCAAAGCTGGGTTTACAGGTCTCTCTAAAAGGTCTTGTCCTACAACACAGATTATTTTTGTAGCCACACATTGTACCTCAAACTATCTCTGCATCACCTGGAAGTGGTGGTAGCAGGTTTTCTTCGAGATGGTTATTAATACTGCATTTTCCTCCCAAAATTCATGAAGCCAATAAAGCCCAGGAAGAGAGGAGAGGTAAAAAGAAAAGCAGGATTATATGTGTGCCTCGTGCTGCTGAAGAATATTAACATATTAAAGGCAAAAGTTGTTTCAAGATCTGACACTGTTAGAAGAGTAAGGTAGCTGGATCTGTAAGTTTAAGGCTTAGCATCTCTAACATTTAAAGGAGTGGGGAGATTTTACCATCTGAACAGTCTAAAAGACACTTCAGACATGAAAATGCTTTGAAATTGTTTATTTGCGTTTCTGAAAACCACTTGTCTCACCAAGAAGGACGTGCTTTCTTCCTCCTTGATTTTCACTTCATGTGTTGATTCCCCAAAGCACCTGATGTTTTTAAGGATTGTCTCTAAATTTTGCCTTGCAGATTGTACAAGGAAGATGAACTATTCTATGCAAGAAGGATATTTGAGAACAGGTACAGAATTTACTTTTCTTGCCTGAAGTGATGTTTTGGAAGCAGTGCTTGTGGTGTAGCCTGGTTCTGAGAAAAGCCCAGTATGTCCAAGCCTATCTCCACTTGCAATTCAAACTGCTTGAGTTCCAGCTGGCCACAAACCCTGTGTGCTTGTGTCAGGATGATTTTTGTGGCCTATCAAGAAAGAACTCTGTCTGCAAAAGATGGGCTATGTTGAGGTAATAATGCACACAGTTGTGAGGACTCCCTCAAATGCATTCCACTTGTAAAATTTAAATATTTTCCCCCCTCCTAGCAAATGCCATGAGATCTGCTCTAGAAGAGACCACAAGGGCCACTGCAGAAAAGCAGTGGAGGAAGGTTAATTTGCTCTTGAATTGACTCTCTCACAACCAGAAATAACAGAAGGTAAATGTAGATCTCCCATCCATGCATGGACAGTTTTCATAGACATTGAAGGTCAGCTGCCCATAGATCTCAGGACTTCCTGAAATAAAAGAAAAGTTCATTTTCTTGTCAGTCACTGGCAGGAGTTGCAGTGCTGGGCTCTTGTTCATCTGCTGGTAAGTCAGTGGTGCCCTTGGAATTGCTGTCTCATTTCAGCTGACACTTCTGGGAAGGAGAGCAAAAACTTCAGGGAAGAGAGCCAGGTCCTCAGCTGACACAAGAATTCAAGTTTCAGTACTGCTGTACTTTCAGCAGCCTTAGCTTAATCCTGCAGAAATAATCCTTTGGAGGTGTAACAATGCCAGGTATGACGCTTCACAACTCATTGTCCTGTTGGATCACACAGTTTCTCACTAGTCTCAAATTAAAGAATCGTGATAAAATCGTGCAGAGATGATTTTTCTACTGGGAGAAAATATCCTGTTGTTTTAACAGTTAAAGAGAAGGATATTGGGTGTGGGAGAAAAGTGCCTTTGGAAAAGGGATCTTACAATATGAGATTTGGGTGTACATCATAATGGGTCAGTGAAAATGGGGAAAGTTTATGTGAATCAGTATCACATCTGTGGCTTGGTATCAAGATCTAGTATGGGCTGTGAGGTTTCATCTTAAATTTCAAGGTCAAAGTATCCCCTGAATTTTGTAGAACTGGAGCATCCTGGGATGCAAAGTGCACTGGCAAATGAGGTTTTCACATCCTACAGGCTTTCAGATATCTGGAAATGACAATGCAATTTGAATGAAAAATGTTTTAAAATTATAATTCTGGAACTATCTTGGTGACATGCACAAAGAAAATCCTGAGGGAAGATTTAAGCAGAGGCGTACAGGTGACAAGACTTACACCGTCTGCCTCAAAATTACAGTTGTAAAATATTTGGCATTCAGATGATTTTTATCACACTTTTTAAATATTTCCCATGCCTGTCATACACTGCACATACTGAATTCTCTATAAGAACCTTAGCAGAACTTTGGGATCATGGAGACAGTTTTCTTGCTGGATAAAATCAATACTGCAAGATCTTGATTAAAATACCTGGTAAAGAGGCTTTTATTCTTGGTTTGTGCTGCAAACCACCTCAGATATAGGAAGTAATTAATTACATACAAGTAAACTCCTCTCAAACACTTTCTCAGTGCTGATTTCCAGGGCAGAATCCTCCTGAGAAATGAAGTAAATGAGATTAAATGAACAGAGCAAACTCTATATCTGATTGCAAAAGCATCTCTTAAACTGAAATAAAAACAGTGTAGGAATTGGATAGTAAGCAAATGTATTCAGCTGAACAGGGGGGTGTCTGTATAAAAGGATTTGATCTCCCTGAGAGGATAACACACAGAATCTGTGCATTAGTACTGAACTCTGGGCTTCTTGTTCATGTATTTCTGAACATATTTAAAAACCTGGGCTTGACATGCTTGTGTTTGATATCAAAACATACTTAATCAGAAAGGCTGTGTGTGTTTGACCATGTTTATTCCAGCAGTGTTCTTCCTACCTGCACCTCCTACCATAAAGGAATAGAGAAACTATTATTTTTTGTGGCAGGTTGTCCAAGTCAGTGTTGCCATAGGAACTTTAAATTTCAGAATTCTTTGTCTTCTCCATCTCAGATTATTTCATTTTTGGCAATGATGTTAGTTCTGGATTTAACAATAGGCTTTTGTTTGTAAGCCAACAAGCAAGGGTGCTTGTTGTTGTTCAACATGGAGTTTATCTGTTTCTGACACCCTGAAATTCTAAAACTGCAACAATGAACATGGCAGGGTGTGAATGAGCCAGCAACATAAACTGAAATATTGTTAAACTCACTTTTTGCAGATATTCTCCTCAACATGTCAATGAAATGGTAAATGGTAGACATTTATAAGATTTGTAATAAAAACTCTATTTCTTTCTTGGTTTATCTGCCTACACACAGCCTTTTCCAGAATGGATCTGATGGCACAGAGAACCACAGTGATGCATCCTAAAATCACTCAGTGCATCTCAGACTTGAACTTATTAATTTATAATAAAAATAATTTGTTTCTATGGGAATGGAGTGAATCTACCTTACAAAAAATCTGCCATAGTCCTGCACTAAAATTTAATAGGATTTTTGTACAGGAGAAGATATGACCTGATAGCAACAACTACAGTTCTAATAATCATTGTGCATATTGATCACTGTCTGCTGCAATTGATTGGATAAAAGGTTATCAGAAATAAATACAAACTCCCCCCCCTCAAAACAAAACAAAAAAAACCCCAAGCAAACAAAAAGAAAACAACAAAGACAACTATGAAATATTTGTATTTTAAAAATAACTCAGACTGTCTCCTTAACCAGAATCTAGATAAGTTGTAAGAGGACCACCTGAGAGAAAAAAATTCCAACAAATTCCATATCAAACTTTCCAGATGTTGATGCCCTGCAGCCAAAATTGGCACATGAAAAATCAGCTCCATCTTGTAGGATTTTGGTTTCTTGACCAGTTACCCTAAAATAAACCCATCCATCAACATGCAGTTTACCTATTTCTAATGACTGTGGCTTGAAAACTGATATTGTAGCTATTTTTCTCACTATCATGATGAACAGAGACTCTTAAATAAATGAGAATTTTTCCTTATAGAGGCTATTTACTCCAGTGAATGAACTGATAAGCCATACCCAGAGAGCTTGGGCCAGTTTTGTTCTGTGTGAGTGTCCATTAAAGTAAAAACTACTGTCAATGTGATTTTATAACCCTTGGGAAAACTGAAGAATACATTAACAAATTTCTGAGACCACAGGCAGAAATAGAAGGCAATACTCTGTGTTCTCTCATTAGAGTATCTTACTTGTCCAAAGATATAAAACCCGAGAATTTTTCATGTTGGAAAAGATCTTTTAAATCATGGAATCAAGCCATTAACCCAGCACTGCCATGTTCACTGAAAAACCATGTCCCTAAATGCCACATATGTTCATATTTTAGATGGTAAATTGTTTGCTTTCCTTTAGGTGCACAGATGTCTTTTGGAAAAAGAAATTTCATTGAGACTGAAATTTTTGATTATAACATGCTTTTCAAAGAAATTCAGCATTTTTGGAAATTACTTCTAATCTGTGTTGGCTTCGTTTTAAAAAATAAAAAAACAACCTACTTAAACTCATTCCCCCTGGTTTAACCTGTTTATATTTAAATGGTCAATTATTTTATGTTTGAATTCTGTGTTAAAATTTTGGCATCAATTTTATGTAAAAATCAAAATAAAAGTCACAGCTAAAAAATCTCTCTGTGAGACACTGTGAAGTATTTCATGGGGAATTAAAACTCCTCCACTTTGCCATTCCAGGATTCTGTGTCTCTCTCTTTATCCTGAGCAGTTGCATTTGGGTGAAGGAAATGACTGACTCCCTTATCACAGCTTGAGCTGCTTGGACTGAGTCTAAAAAAGCTCCTGCCATCATCCTCTCCTTGTTCAAAGTATTTTTAAGCACAAGTGTGGGGTTTTGGGGCCACGCCAACGCTGTCTGGCAGTGCCTGAAAAACTCCCACCCCCTTCCAGTGAGTTGGATTGGTGGCATGGAGCCCTCAGCACAAGAAGCTTCCTCATGTGGTGACTGTGCAGCTAGCAAAGGGTTTATTTCTGTATTTTTTTTTTACTTCCTCTCCATAAAGCCCATATCCAATCATCACTACACTGTGGAAAAGGACAGACAAGTTGAGGTGCATCTACTTGGCAAAACAACTGAATACTAAATTGAACTAAACACATGTTCAAAATGGACCTGTTAACTGAGATATAAACTTCCACAGTCGCGCTCAGATGAAAAATCTGAAAGGCATTAATCAAGAAATTTAGGATAATCACATTTAATTGTCTGTCTGTGCAAGGTGTTCTGCTCCATCTCACTACACAGAGTGGCATAGATGAGTCATAAAATCACTTTATATCTCAGAACTCTTATGGAAGAAAGCTGTGGTAGCTTTTGATTAAGGTTCTTTAGGAGTGTTTAAGAATGGTTGAGTGAGAGGAAGATTTTCCCTGTACAGTGTATTTTATAGCTGTTTACAGCCTGGAGTAGATACAGATTGATGGGCATGCTTAGGGCTCTCCTGAGATCACAGCTGGCACAGATCCTTTGGGTTTTTCTTTGAGGTATGTATGTGGATTTTTTCCATTAAAAAAAAAACAAACAACAACAAAAAAAAGAAACAGCAAAAACAACCAACAACCAAAACAAACAAACAAAAATATTAAAAAAAACAAACAAACAAACCCACAAGAAGTCAAAGAAACAAAACCAAAAAATTAACCAAGAAATCTGATTTATAAGAGTCTGGTGCATGTTGAAGTCTTTATAATTTAAACAATACATTTAATGCATTTATTTTGATGCTGCTGCAAGGAAAAAATAATATAGATACCCTGTGTAAGACAGATGCCCTCATATTTTCTCTTCTCCTGGAAACACATCAGCATCCACTATCTCAGCCCCTTTGCTAGTGTGTTGGTCAGAACAGTCAATGAAACCCACAGTAAAGAGAAAGATAACAGCAAACCTAATATCTGATATCTTCTAAGTATCCTTCTGAAAAAATGATAGTTATCCCCATCACAGTTTGAAGCCCTGAGGTAAAAAGGACATAAATACAATTATTTGCTGTTAGGTCTCTCTGCTTCAAATTACAACAGAACTCTCAAAGACCAAATATCAAGTCCTATTTCATGTTTTAATCACTATAAACTATAATGGAATTCATATCTGCAAACATTCATTGTGCTGTATCACAAGGATTTTTTTAGCTATTTTGAAGGCAGTTATTATGAAAAAAAAATTCAACAAAGGGAAAATGATAGCTGCTCTTAAATTAGATATTAATCTGGAAGCGGCACTTAGACTAAATAGTAAAGATCACTTTTCTGGGAATTTAAAATTAAAACTTCTAACATGCAATTAAAGGAAAGAGTCAAGTACTCCAGGATTTTTTCTGTTTTTTGCTTTTGCTTGCTGAGTTATATGTTTTAAACTGTGAAAGCAGGATGCCTGAAAAGTCCAACTAGATTATCCATCTTGAAGGCAAGAGCCTCTTAGGTAAATAGGAATATGGCATGGAAAAGTTATAAACCCAGCTCTGCTGAACACAGCATTCACTCATAAAAGGAGGAAAGAGGCAAATGGGATGATGTTTAAAGAAACCAAATGTGTGGCTTGGTTTACCTACAAATCCAACCTTTTCAATGAGTCTGGTGACTGTTTTTCCCTGGCTGAACAGGGTCATGTAAGGGACTCTTGCCATTGTTCATCCTCTCAGCTGCTGCACAGCACTGGACAGAGAATTCCCTGTAGAGAATTTAAAAACCTGTCTTTGAACAAGAGTTTCTAGAACTTAATTTAGTAAATCACCTGTATGGCAATGATAGACAATAGGGAAGCTATCCTGACCCTGAGGTAAGTTCTGCTCACTGTGGTAATTTTTCCTCACTGTTTAAGAGTGCAAATGACTTCTGGGTTGAATGTGTCTGGTTTCCATCTGCAGCTCACAGCCAGGGAGCAGTTCTGATCTCACTCTGATAATTTAACACAGAATATAATCCCATTTTAAAAGGTGAATTGTTGCCTGGAGAGGCTATCTATAATAGAGGCTAGACAGTCTTAAAGGAATAAAGTAAGTATTTATTTAAAAGGCCTTTAAAAGATGCAGTACAAGAGCCTGGCTGAGGTTACACCCAAGATCAACCCCAAGTCACGAGATTTCACACTTTTATATATTTTAGTCCATTTACATATTGGGGTTAATTGTCCAATTACAGCTTCAGGTTATGAAGTCCCATCCTCCCAGACTGCTTTCCTCAATTTGCTGTTGTTTAGACTTTTTTGGCCCAAAGTTACAACAGTGTCTTTGGTTCTTAGGCAGGAAAAGGATTGTGTTGTTAACTACACTGTGAAGAGAACTTGCTGACACTTTATTTGGAGTTCAGAGTTATATACTAATGCAGTACAGAATCTGGAAAATATGAAAGTTAAAACTTAAGGCATCAATATGAAGAACTTTGCCTCTCTCATGATCCGACCATGACATAAGAATAGAGGGATGGATGGATGGATGGATGGATGGATGGATGGATGGATGGATGGATGGATGATGGATGGATGGATGGATGGATGGATGGATGGATGGATGATGGATGGATGGATGGATGGATGGATGGATGGAGGATGGATGGATGGATGGATGGATGATGGATGGATGGATGGATGGATGGATGATGGATGGATGATGGATGGATGGATGGATGGATGGATGGATGGATGATGGATGGATGATGGATGGATGGATGGATGGATGGATGGATGGATGGATGGATGATGGATGGATGATGGATGGATGATGGATGGATGGATGATGGATGGAGGATGGATGGATGGATGGATGGATGGATGGATGGATGATGGATGGATGGATGGATGGATGGATGGATGGATGATGGATGGATGGATGGATGATGGATGGATGATGGATGGATGGATGGATGGATGATGGATGGATGGACGGATGGATGGATGGATGGATGATGGATGGATGGATGGATGATGGATGGATGATGGATGATGGATGGATGATGGATGGATGGATGGATGGATGGATGGATGGATGATGGATGGATGGATGGAGTCTACAACTACCTATTTTCCTGTGCCCTAATTCATGCCATTTGGAATTAGCTGGATTAGCCCTGTGTGAAGGAGAGTTTGGGAAGCTATCAAGAACCACAGCTTAGGTCTCATTTCTCATTCCCTGTGTTGAACTGAGCATTGCTATAAAAATTATATCCCCTGTGCTTCTAGTTCTTTGCCAGTTTAATGTGGGTGGTCAGGGTTCGCTATACACAAACTTTTAATGCAAGTATATTTTTGTATAAAATGGATGAAAACATAGAGTATGAAACAAACAATTCTGATGGCAGAAAGACAGTGAAGTCATTGTTCTTCTTCATGGTCAAGATTTAGTTCAGCTAAATCATTGCAGCCAAATAATTTAAAATAATTCACCTATTGTGACAAGTGATTTGCACATAGTTGAAAGGACTACATTTATCTGGTGGAAGATCATTTTTCACTGTGATTCTTTAAAATTTTCTGAATCATGCAGCTAGGAAAAGGGACAGACTGAACACAGCCATGCTCACAGCCAGTTCCCCTGGACATTGCAGAGGAGATCTTGCACAGCAAATCCATTCTGTTACATATAAGATTTTCTATTTTCTTCTATTTTTTTCCCATCACTTTTTCTTTCTGACTATTAACCTCCCTCCCCACCCCCACCAAAAAAATTCTGTTTAACCTGATAAGACTAAATAATCAAATGAAGCAAGAGGAGAATGAAAACAGAAAAACTCCTGTGATCTTTTAAATTGAGCTCAAATATTTAGCATCAGAAAATACTGAGGACAGGAAAACCTCAAGAAAGGAAACATACAGAAAAAAGAGTGAGAGAAAATAGATATTCTTAATGAAGCACACTTCCACAGAATAAAGAAATAGAAGGGGGAGAAAACAGTTGCCTCTGAAAGATGATGGGTTTTACATTTTCTTAAAAATATCTAAAATGAAATTACTCTTTTCTTTTTTTCACTCTTTCATTATCAATGTGCCTTGAATGGTCCAAAATCTTCTTTCAAAAGTTGGCTTCACATTTATTATTCTTATTACCTGATCTTGACATTTGCCTTGCTTTTAGTTTCCATTTATTTTTACCTGTGTGTCAAAGACTACAATTTCATGATAACCCGAAGTATCCGTGAATCGTTCATGAATATTTGCTGAATGAGCAGTTATTCATCTTTATTTTCCTCCATTTGCTTCCCTGTCTCTTGCAACATTTTACCACAATAAAACTGAGAGGAACTTCTTGATTCTTCTAATTTCTCTACAGGTCTTGGAATAAAACTTAATTGGACATAAATACTAACAAAAAAATGGTGATGTTTGTAAAAGAAACAGTTGGCAGGATTTCTATTTCAGTAGAGAGTGAAAATTGAAAGGTTTGTCCTAGAGAAATATAGAACAAATTTTCTTCTTATAGTTACAAAATCTCCTTGTGATATTTTGATGGTGACCAATATTTTTATGAGCTTTGCCAACAAGGCAAAGAATAATTTGAACTGTACATTACATTAATCTGCTTTTTACATTCCTGGAGAACTCACAGAGCCAAATTTTACAGTCTTTTACATTTCCATAATTTTCAACAGAACTAGGTCTCTTAAAGACCATATGTGTATGTACATATATATATATGTATATATATGTTTTTCCTTGATGCTATTATTTCACTGGTATTTCTTCAGACATTTTAATCATCATCTCAGCCTTCTCACAGTGGCTGGGTAGCTTCCTGACTAGTAAAATACAGTGTATTACTGAAAATTAAACTGTATTACTGAAAATTAAATAGCTGCATTGAAGGATTTAGCTGTATTTCATGTCATGTTAATCATCCAAAATACAGTAATGTTATTTTTCTGCTTGATGTTATAGCTCAATGGGATGACATTTTACTACCCAGCAGCATGAGAAAGAACCTGAGCCACCAAAAATATTGTCATGAAACTTTATGTTTCCAGGACCAGAAGCAGTCTGACTGTGTCACTCTGAGGTCAGCTCAAGCCTGTATGCCAAACACTAAACCAACATAAAAATGTCTTCTTGTCTGTTAACCATGAATGACCTATCCCACATCTGCTGAAAAATCTTCAGTTCTGGGAAATGAGCACACATGACACAGCAATACATGCAAATCTGTGTGTTCCCTGTCCCAACACTATAAATTATTTCAGGGGATCTGTTGTTGATTGAGAGGAGCATAAACGAGACTAATAATTACCTTTGTCTCAATGTCACTGCTTTTGTTTTGAGAATTGTTCGGCTTCATCCATCTGCGGCATCAATATTTCATAAAGATTGCCAGTTTGGAACTACTGCTGTCATTCATGTTCATGTTCTGTCCTTCCAGTCATGTCAATCTATCTGCAGGATCGGGGCCTTGATTTACATATTTGAACAGTATAATTATGAAGGATGTTATCTGGGTGAAAATGTGAGGCTGCCAAATGTCGGATAATTTGCAAACAACACAAATTCAGAGCGTCTGCCTCTTGAGTATTTTTGGAAAGGTATGGGGAACAACCAATTGATGATTAAGAGACCTCCCAATAGACAAACTAAACAAAAGGTAACAATTTATCCCAATGTTTTGGTTCACTGCTGATGAATTTTCTTAGCATCTGCTTAAGTGTTTGATTATTCTACAAGCCCATCTGTTTCTGGCTGATACGAAACTCTGTGTGATGGGGAATTTTTAACAGCTTGCACACCTCATTTAACAGAGAAGACATAAAATTAGTGCCCTGATCTGTTGAATTTTCTAAGGGTAAGCCCACTCTGATAACAGCATTAATCAATTCATTAGTTTCATGTTTTGCCAGCTAAGACTTCATGGCAATACTGTGGGTGTTTGAATGTCCAAGTAACCCCTTCCAAGATCTGCTACGTTCCTCAGGTGAGAAGTTTGACTAAGTGAGACTTATGATTCAAATTAAATTTTCCTAGTCCTGCAGTACATGATACTGGATAAAAAATGGAGAGGACACGCTTAGGATGTCTCCTAAATATTTTGTTGTTCCCATGGGGAACTCCAGCTCCAGATGTCTGCTGGAAACGCAACCCAGTAGAGAGGAAACAGGCTGGGAGGTTCCTGGAGTGTGTGGAACTTGCTGTTTTCAACTAGAGAAGGACTTGTGGGTGATATGATGGTCAGAGGCCCTCTTGGGGCACAGCAATCTCAAAATTATGAGAGTCAGGAATTTCTGGAGAAATTGCTGCTAGGAGAACTTCTGCCTCAGACTTCCAGAGGGCAACATTTGGCCTGGTTAGAAGATTGGTTGAGAAAATCCCTTGGGAGGGAGAGTCCCTACTGAGACATTCCTGGAGGACAAAAGAGCCCAGAAAGACTGGATATTCTTCAAAGAGGGAAATCTTAAAGGTTAATCCCAGGGAAGGTCACGGATAAAATGACCTTGAGTGCCATCACACTGCAGGTACAGGACAACCCCAGCATGGGCTTGGGAAAGGCAGGTCCTGCTGACCACCCTGATCTTCTGTGATGGGGTGCCTCACATGGTGAAGTGAGGGAAAAGCTGTGGGTCTGGTCTGCTTAGACTTTAGGAAACCCTTTCCCACAGTGTTTTCCTGGAGAAACTGGCTGCTCATGGCTTGGATGGGTGCACAGCTTGCTGGGTGAAAAACTGGCTGGCTGGCCAGGCCCAGGGGACGGAGGGAACGGAGCCACATCCAGCTGGTGGAGCATCACAACTGTGCTCTCCAGGAGAACAGTTCTGGGGCCAGCTCTGTTTAATGTCTTCATTGTCAATCTGGATGAGGGGAGGAAGGTACCCTGAGTCAGTCTGGAGATGACACCGAGCTGGGTGGGAATGCTGATCTGCTGGAGGGCAGGAAGGCTCTGCAGGGGGATCTGGACAGGCTGGATGAGGGACCAAGGCCAGTGGTCTGAGATTCAACGAGGGCAAGTGCCAGGTCCAGCACTTTGGCCAAAACATCAGCCTGCAGAGCTGCAGGCCAGGGGCTGAGTGGCTGGAGCAGCTCCATGACAGAAAAAAGGTGCTGGTGACAGTGGCTGAACATGATCCAAGAGGTGCCCAGATGGCCAAGAAGGCCAATGCCCCTATGCCTGTATCAGCCATAACATGCTCAACAGGACTAGGGCAGTGATTGTCTCCTTGTGCTGGAGATAAAATCCTGGTGTTCAGTTTTGTGCCCAAAAAACTCTCTTCTCTGGGAGAAGCCACCATTAAACTTTCCTGTGCTTCTTTCCATGGGGCCAGAGAATGCACTTAGTGCTATTTTATTTACTGTTGTAAAGTAAGTCCAAGAATTATGGAACTGTGCCATGCACTCATTCTATAGGCAAATTAATAAATCTGTGTTCCAATTTCCTCTCTGTAAAGTTAATGTCATGGTACTGCTATTTTTATAAAATCTGTCATAGGGTGCTAGGGAAGTGATTTTTCCTTTGCAAGAGTGAATTTTCAGGGTGTGTAGAAGGTGACAGCTAAGCCTGAGATTATCATGACCCCAGGTCAATGTCTATTTCATTACATGCAGAAGTCCTGCTCCTGTGCTGCTACCTCCATCAGCAGGACAGCTTTGTTCATCTGTTCTGTTTGTGAAGTTTCTACACAGGGGTTCTCATCTCAGGTGAAGCCCTTAGATATGGCTTTAATGTGAAGAAAAAGAAAAAGTTATAAATATTTTTGTCAGAAGGCTCCTGTTGGGGCAAATTTCTTCCCACCTTTTGGCAGCAGAAGGAAACTGCTTAAGATTTGCTCATTCCTTTCTACAAAACTGCATTAAAATGGATCCTTTACTTCAGGAGCTCCTGTCCTATGGAGCTCAGGTGTCCCAGGGAGTCCACATTGTTAGGATAAACTTCTCTGCCTGCTCAGAGAGTGTATAAATAGTGTAGAAGAAATCAAGGGCATATTTTTAATATCAGGAAATTAGGCATATGTTGAGCTCACAATAATCACTGGAAGAATCTGAATTAGGGGTGAGCTCAAAGCAATAAACCCTGATGCTGGACAGAAGCCTGTGAGCATCAGAGAGAACTGAGACATGGGTTTTTTTCTGGGGTCCTGTGTGAAGTAGAAATGGAGATATCAGCCCCATTTACTTACAGACTCAGCTCATATACTTAATCTTTGCACTGTGGTAAAGTCACTTCACAGTAAAAGCTGCATTTTCACTGTGAGTGGAAAGGACAGTAATAATACATGGGAAGCTACAATTTTTCCTCTCTCCTAATGTTTCTCATCACAGAGAATATAAAATTCAAGGTCTCTGTCTAGAACACACAGTGATACTTCCTATAGTAATGCATAATTCTGTGCATCTCTTCTCTCATGGTGTGAATTCCATTATTTCTGTTGTGCAGTCATCTGAAAGCAGCCTTAACTTCCCTTCATTCACAGGTATTTGTTATATTTCAGATGTTCTCTCTCTGTATTTCCCCATCTCTGCCAAAGAATAGCCTAAGATTAAGCAGAAAGATGTTGGCTTTAATTCTAGCATATTGATGTTCAATTTCTACTTACAAAAAGAAAGATCAGTTTGCCTTTTTTTGGTACTTTTAAATGAATGAGCAGACAAAGTAAGATAGTCTCTATGCTGAGATGATGTAACTATTAAACCCAAACTAGAAGCTTTTCTGAAGTTCAGTTTTCCCTTGTGTAGAAGAAAACATTCTAGCTAATATGATCAGCCTGAATAAAATGGATTATATTCTTATTTGCTGTCCTGTGTAAGGTGTGAATATTTTCCTTTTCCTGTAATTATGAGACATAAAAAAGCATAAAGGTTGGACTAGTAATTAAGCTACTGGAAGCCAATGCCCATTTTCTTATGTAAATGCAAATAAGTATGGATCTATCCCCCCCAATCAGCAGAAACCCTGAGTGCCTTGAATGGCAAAAGGGCATTTTAAGACTGCTGTGTCTTTCAGATTGGTATTTTTTTAAATCAAATTGCTTTCTCTAACTTCTTTAGAAACTTAGGGAACCTTTCCTTTCCCTGCAACAAAATCCTGAAGGCAATGATTGGAGATATTTTCTCTTCCTATCAGTTGCTGATTGTTGTTTCAATGTTCAGCTGCACGAGTTCTCAAAGCAGCAAGAACATTCACTTCCTCTAAAACTGAGGAAATTTTCTTCACATCACAAACTGCAGAAAACTGAAAAATGCAGTAATAAAACTGTTGTAGGTTTAGGCCCTTATATTTGTGAGTTCCTTAGAATAACCTCAGAATTTGAAGGTATTCCCTAAGTTTTGAAGGTGCCTAGATTTTAAGGCATTGCAATTTTTCCCTCAAAGTCTGATGTTTTGTAGTAAGGAGAGAAAAAACAGGATCAGGAAACTTAACTTTGTGAATCCATTATAGGAGCATATCCCAAATATGACATACATTTAAGGACCTTGTTCTCTACTTGCTTATGGCATAAACATTTGTAGGTGTGTTCTGATTTTAATGTGGTGTGGCTATAAATTATTATTATGCATGAAGCTGGAACATTTTTAACAGCACAGAAATTTTCTGAGTCAGTAAAGGCCAGCTAGATGCTTGAGATCTTTCAGAGAGATCCAGTAAAATTACTGATTACTATTTTCAGGATCACCAGGACTGCTGTGATCAGCTACCATGTTATTCTGTGAGGGAAGGTTGAGAAAATACAATGGTCCTTTTAAAGAAATAGAACACACTGAAGGAATGCATTCTTCAAGTGCTCAAGTGCTTTCTTTGTAAAGATCAATAGAAATACCTGCTCACTACATTGGAACAAGTACCAGTGAGCTTCAGCTTCTGCCTTGATATTAACAGAGATTAAACACCAGGCAAGCCTGTGCAAAAATATTGCAGCATTCTTAACTGGAGTTTCAAAAAAATAAACGTTTAGAAAGGCATTTGTCAGTGAAGATTTAGGTCTAGTTGGTGCTGTTTGGTGGAGGAAGATGACTTGTAATGGTGCTCTCATGTCCATCCACAGCTCTTTTCTGTAGATCATGTGTTTTTCTCTACTCTATTAACTCTATTAATTTATGGTTGAGCTAAAATAGAGGTTTTAGATACACTTAAATGTGCCATAACAGCAGATGAAAATTCAACTGTGGAGACAAAGGACAAAGGTAGAAAACAATAAGGTAGCAAACATACACTGGAATCTACTTAGAGTGCACCTCAAATCATTACAGAAAAAGTCTTTGTAGTCTTTACAGGTAATTCTTTGTGTAGCTGAAACTGAAAAAACAAAACATAATGACATTTAGAGAAAGTCTAGAAACCAAATTTGAAACTGTATTAATATCATCACATGCTTTCCTGGCTTAGCCTTTTGTAGCAGTGTTCCTTCTCCATTATCTCATCTCAAAATGTACAGCACAAATGGAAGGGATCCAAAGAAGCCTGACGGAGTTCTTGAAGGCATGGGAAGAATGTTCAGATATGAGGTGATTAATACAGGATGTTACAGAACCAGGCAGGGTAATGAATGTCACAAAGAAGGTAAATTAAGAAGTCCTTGTTTACTTTTTCTTCTAATAAAGTCCATGGGTATGTATTTAAATAAAAGAAATAAAGAAAATAAATCAGTATGAAACCAAGACCATGAACATGAGTTCTTGCATGTGACATCAATCACGCTGCTGAGCTCATTTATATGGTACTTAATGGAGGACAAAGCCCTAGAATTGTTCATTTACAAAAAAGTCTAAATTTTTTGCTAAAGGCAATGTCTATAGTACCAAAAGATAGGCAATGAAATGATTGGGATTTGCCAAAATTCAGGCAAAAGAAAAAAAAAATAACACTTAGTTAATAGTTGTGAGTCTCATTGTTCAGAACATTGTACTTTTGAGTCCAAGGAAAAGTGATTTTGCCACTGATGATTTCTGTATCAAGTGCATGATGGATCTCACCTGGTCTCATTTTTCTAAAGGTTTCTAGACATTTCTACTCAAAGTCAAACATCCAAATTCCCCTCTGTGGTTAGGAGGCAACTCCAGAGTTAGGCTGTGAAATCTCTCCCCTCAACAGTAGCTGAAACTTATATAAATTAAACTGAATTTGAGTTATATTCTGGCCTGAATGACATGATAACCAATATCACAACTAACCAGTTTGTTCAGTTCTAGAGAGCCCTGAAATTACTGCATTGCATACCTGACCTTCTGTGG